>NC_060112.1:15000000-15625000 GCF_021155765.1 Diprion similis | reverse complement strand
CGCCGAGAGGCTTATCTTACGATATTTTTCAACCTTTCGTCGGAGGGCCAGTCGTGCACGTTCCCCGGCGATTCACCGTGCAAGTGTAAACTGCTCGGAGGGATCGTTAGGACGTGCTCAAGCAATCAAAAAATAACATCTTTCAGTATGAAACGCTAAAGCGGCCCGAGCTCGTATTCCTCGGCAACATTCTTCCTTGTTTTCCCGCGCCGCTGCCGCTGCTGCGCTGTAAGGGCTCAGCTCTCAACTACATACTTCTCACCCTGATACTATATTTCGATTTCCACTCAATGATGTTTGCCTTAGTATAGTTTAAAAGTGTAATAACCATAAAAGCAGCGATGGGCGTGTCGGACAGGCCGCATCTACAGGGGTTTATTCTCGGCTTCAAGTGTGTATATACCTACAGCCGTGCTTTCGGCTTACTCCATCCTACCTTGCTGCACACTCGCCGCTACATCGACTTATACACGCATACCCGTTGTGAAAAACTTGCCGAGATTTATTGACCGGTATGTTCGAATACTTTTCTCAGGGATCGACACAAAAGCAGTATAAAACTTGGGCGGGTTAACGGTCCAGCTCGCAATGAACAGCTTCGAAAAGATTAGACCAGGGGTTTGGTTTGGCATCAACAAATACCACGTGGATAAAAAATCGCATTAATTACAACGGTCTTTAATGAAAATTTACGCCTCGATATCAATGCCTTATACATTGCGGTGAGTGGTCCGGAAACATGTTTCCTACCACGAGAATAACCGACGGGTAGACGGATAATTCTGAATTCAGCTGAAAAATGAGGAAAAAGACTTCAAATACGTGAGGAACCAGCTATACAGTTATATACCCGAATGAGAATCTCTTCTACCTTGTTCCCTGTCTGTTATTTTCGCCGCGATTACAGTAAATAATGCGGTTTATGTGCGCGAATGTTCCTCGGCGCGGTTAATTTGTCGATAAGATAAGGTGATTTCAAATCGAGTCCCGTCCGTCGTATGCGCCGCATCGATAGGCCCACAGATTCCTATAAACGATGTTCGTTAGGCACTGTTCAGGTTATAAGAGATACAAACTTTGGATTTAATTAACGCGAAAACGATTCGGTGCCTGACACGCTATCTTTTATTGGCTCTGCTTATTCGACATTGGAAGCCTTGCCAAAAATCTCAGTCTTCTCGCCAAAACGCTACACTTTTTTACGTTCGGTACTGCCTCACATTCTGATTTCTGGCCGTTCAAATCCAAACTTGGATTTACGGTGTCGTGAATTCTCGTCCTCCAAGGTTTGGGACTAACTTTTCGCTTAGCATGGTTGTCATATAAAAGGGAGCTAATCGGTATTGAATTACGGAGCTAACTGTGAAAGATCACAAGTCCGAAGGGCTTGAGATAAAACGTCCCTCTCGCGCAAAGATGAGGATCCTACAAAGCCGTTACGGAAATTGCGTCGTCCACCAACCGCCACCAACCTTTATAAACTCAGAATGAAACTGACTATTCGCTTAACCGTTCAACATAATGGGGCCCGCAGGCACTTTGGTAAGAAACGGGAGGAGATGACTTGACCCGAGGTGACGATATACGTGCGCACCGGCGAATGCAGCGCCTTTTCCTCGCTTCCATGTCCATGATACACTCGTAAATGTCGTGATACGGGTGAACGGATAGACCGTGCTGACAATCGTCCATAGGAGCGTATACACGATGAACAGACAAGTTGGCGAGAGTCGAAACTTGACAGCTTTCCATTTGTTCGTATATAAGTCTCGTTATATTAAGAAGACTGACTACTCGGACCTGGTAAGAACAAAAGTTCGTCGAACCCGTTAAGAATTCTGCCACTTGGATGTTTTAGTATTTGACTGTGCCCTTACGCGGTGCCCGAGTTCGACTCCCGTCGAGCGACAGAACGCCATAAGCAACCAATTTAAATGTAAATTGAAAACCACCGCGGCATACAAATTGTTCGACTCGGCATCAAAATATACTGCGAGCGAAGATCAAACACAGCAAACAGAGGGTGGCGAGGCCGGAACAGTCCCTGCTTCTTATCGGTGCCTTGTTCACGGACAATAAATGTGATTTAGCAACAGATACACACGAAAGAGTCCTGCAGAGTCTCCAACTGAGTTTCGCATTATTGAGTTGTGACTAATTACAACGCTGATGAAAACTAACTTGATCGATAATCGCAACTTTCGGGATGTGGGGACGCTTAGTATCATCTTTGTTCATATACTTTTATTTCTCAATGGCAAGCCATGCCAACCTTAGGTATGCTTCATACCGTGTGTAATAAAAGTTGTCCGGACTTAACGATATTTCTATATACCTGAATTGGTAGTTGATAAAAGTAAAATCATTCGTTCATACGCAGACAACTGTGGTAGTAAACTTATACCCATGATGCACGTTCTGAGGTAGATACTTCAACACTCAGTTAATCCTTTCTTCCAGCAATAAACCTTTGCAGGTCTTCTCTCTCGTCTTTTTTCAACCTTACAGAAGCTCTCGGGACGGTTTGCATCGACCGGACCACAAATACGGTTATTGATTGCCGCGGACGTTAATGCAGACCGTTATATAATTTACTGGAACGCAATAAATCAGGCGTCTAATTGATGATTACTGAAAATCACGCCAAATCAAATCGCACGGTAGCCATTGTGAGGTTTCGATCGTCCGGCGAAAGAGCTTTGGCAATAAACGCCAGCCTACCAAAAGGGTTGATTATTCCTGTAACCATTACGTCTGATAACCAAAATGGCTGTCCTGACGGGCGAGGGGATCCGGATAGCCAGGACTTACAGGCCTCGCTAACGGCGTGACCAACAAGACCGACTGTACCCACCGTGCTAATTTAAATTATGACTATAGCAACGCTCGACGGATTATACGCATAAATTTGAATTAACGAAATGGGATTTGACATGGAATATCCGTCGGTACGGCTTCGTAATAGCTATCAACGTAATTAATACCAGGGCAGAGACACGTGTGTATCATGATTAGAGGGTTTACTATGCGCTTGCGTGTAATTACGAGAATACTGACTTCCTAGTTCAGATTTACGTGTTGTAATTGTAATGAAAAGGCTTAATGTTGCATCTTGATGCCACTTGAACTAGTAAATTGTTATTCTTACCCAACCTTTACCAAGCTCGTTTTATCAAGACACTATAGCCTTCCACGTTCAACTCACATAACCAGAAGGTTTCAAATTCGAAACCAACCAGCCCATCCGTTATCGTCGACCTCCGTTCCACCTTAGATTGACTTATTTGAATTGTTTTTCTTAAACTCTTCTTTAGTTCGATCTCATTTAAAACAAGTAGTTATAACTACCGTTAGACTATACACAATCTTGTCGGGAAATTTGAAAAAAAAAATTTGTAACGAATTCTTGATTACAAAAAATATTTCCAAACTACGACCTTGGATTCTAACTGTGTTACACTTGCGTCTGTATGTAATTTTGACAACTTTATGGTTGAACCCAGTTTCTCACATATAAAAAGTATGTTCTTATATGGGCTGAATGTCGAGCACGCCTACATTATCTCGAGTGAGGGAATCGAACATATGCGTACAGCGCCTGTTGGCAGCCGGTCATTCTAAGTTGTTTCAATCGAGATTTGCTTAAATTTGCTGATAGGTACACTTGCATATATTTACTCTTAAATTACTGTATTCGTAAGTGTAATTTTCAATAAGCAGGACTAGTGCAAGTATTATTGCATCGTTACAGATAGATTATCGGCTTATTCAAAAGGAAAACCTGTTCGATACTTACTTCACTTCTATCCTCGAGGGCAGAACTGAAAAAAAAAATAACCACACAGGAGACGTTAATTCCAACTTCATTGTAACAATCATCTTCACTCTCCTTCCAATTTTTTTCAAATGATGAACTTTCATCATTACATGGGATAGTGCCAGATAAAAACTACTTGGACACATTCGTCTGAAGTTTGCCAAAGATCATGATCGTATTACCCTTTACCTTATCCTATGCATATTTTGCGAAAAATTCAAGTGCACGCTATGTATAGTACGTTCGTCTCAAACGTCGTTCCAAATCAGTTGTGGAGCTTCCGGGCCACGCAGACACTCGCCGGATTTCTTCTTGACTGAGCTTCGATAACAATCTAAAGTATCCGAGGGGCAATCGACCAGCAAATAAAGAGTCTCGAATGTCTCCGAATGGTCGGGTGCGACTACTGCCGGCTTTTCGAGCCTTTGGACCTTTGGGCATCCGCGTCCTCTGGATCTCTAATGGCTTCGTATTCCAGTCTAATAATCGTTTATTATTTAAATGGAATAGACGTGTGGTGTGTGAACAGTACATCAATCACGGCACGTCCATCAGCGTAGATCTGATACGGAGGAGTCATTGGTAGAGTCGTTGCGGTACTCTAAACCGGACTCTGCCTCGAGTATATAACCTGGCCTCAACGGACACTCCGGACTCCCAGTGATTGCGAGTCTGACCGGCTGACTCGTCGGACAACCTTCTGTCGACTCAAGATTGTATGAACTTCACCTTCACACTGGCCACTTTGTTTTCGTTTCATTGTCAGACCATCGATGGAATAATATGGTGTACACTGGCCGTACTGCTGTTGGTGTATTAGTGGCAACTTTAATTGCTGATATAGCACGACGTACGAGCAATGCCTTGGCAAAATTTTTACCAACTTTGAATCACAAACTTATCGAATGCTGTACTGAAGCATATTCCGATAAATCGTGACGCGTACATCGGAGTGAGTGGGGGTAAAAATCTTGAAAGACCAAAGAATTAATCACTTTTTGACGTTTTGACTGTTCGGTATTTTCACAATTCAATATTATTCCCTTCGTAATATTGCCCATTTCAAAATAGAAAAATTTGCTATAAACTTATTTATACATTTTTACGTTATCGAATTTTATTTTTCTACAAGTCAACATTTCATATTTATGGGTTTTCTACGTTTTTAACTGTCGGTAATTTACTTTCGGGACTTCGTCCCGTAGATTTTTTAGTCTTTCGCATTTTTGTTCCCCGCCCATCGGGATATGTGGTCTCCATTTTTCAAGCAATGCACAAATCACTTCTCCGTCTCGAAATGAGCATCACAGAACATTTGGTGAAGAAAATTTCGTGAAGCAGTAAAGTTTGCGTTATTCATAAGCCGTTGCTGGACTGATTCTTTGTTTTTAGTTGAAATTACGGTCAGTCAGTTTGATTTACTGTTGCATAATTCGAACCTCAGGGCCGATACGCCTGAAGAAAGTGATTCTCGTTACAGTACCGCCTGAGTACAGCAGTATAATCTCTGCTCGATTTGCTGGACGTTTAGGTGCAGTCGTTATAGCCGCGGTCCGGAGCGTCAATATGATTCGAAGGTAAATTTTGCCTGGCGTATCTGTTGAACAATTTTTGTTGCCCTTTTTCGTCCCAATCGTGAAAAATTTATGTGTTTTCTTGATAGAAAATGAGTGAAGAAGTTTTTCTTTCTTTTTCGCCGAACGCCGAAACTCTATCGAGGCGAGCTAACTTACTACTCCCTCTCGTTTGGCTTCTAACTCTCTTCACTTCTCTCTATCATCCCGATGCCGAATCTGCACCCACTACTCGTGTATGCTAAAGCTTCAACAAAAAAAAAAAAAAAAAAAAAAAAAAAAAAAAAAAAAAAAAAAGAGAAAGAAAGAAGAATAGAGGGAGAAAGAACTGCTTCCTGCATCTTCGAGAGGCATGGAATTTATGTAAGCATTCGAACGTGTAAAATTGTTTTATGTCCGAGTCATAAAAAGAATCGATATTTCACATTGAGGAATATCCTCACGTGGAAGTAATGATTCATAGGCAATTGTAATTCAAATATTCGAAATACGCTAGCTCGGTAAATCTTCTGGTTTCAAGTCGAAGGATCCTGTGGGCGGCTGCTCATGCGGCACCATGGCAATCTCACTCACGTTGCCGCTGCATATTCCATACAACACCACACTGACGTGCGCATCGCTTCGAATTTTGCCTTTGGGGCAAACTTTTGCAGGTTATTGAGTGATGCTGCCAAGGTTAACTTATGCTTCTCTTCAAATATGTACTACATGAGACAAGAATACATATTCACCTCCTACGTTTTCTACTGTCCTCCTAATTATACCTTTGAAGATACTCTCGTACTCTGGCCATTGTTCCAATAAACACAGAAAAATCTGAAGTCAGCCAGCGAATTTAAAATCAACAATCCTTTTCGCCCTACCTACGCCATAATTTTCCTCCCCGTTAACATAACACAAAAACCAACTTGTTCTGTTCCAGTTCGCAATGGTTATTCTTGCGTCCCAGTGGCCCTGTCAGAGGGACTCGACATTCGACTAAACACTGCAGTAAGAGCCGTTCGTTACGGTCCAAATGGCGTCGAGGTCTGGGCCGCGCCCTCGAGGAGTCCGCACACAGCGCACACGGTCCACAAGGCTGACGCAGTCCTGGTTACGCTTCCTCTGGGAGTCCTGAAAGCCTCAGCCCAGCCTTCGGCGGTTGCCTTCAACCCACCCCTTCCCGACTGGAAGTCACAGGCGATCCAGCGTCTCGGTTTCGGCAACCTCAACAAGGTCAGGACTTGGAACACCGTGAACAATATAAACAACAAGCCTTTGCTCGGCGGAAGAACGGGGGCTTAACCAATCCGGGATTGGCTTTCAGGTGGTGCTCTGCTTCGAACGAATCTTCTGGGACCCCACCGCAAACCTTTTCGGTCACGTCGGAAGCACGACGGCGTCCCGAGGAGAGCTCTTCCTCTTTTGGAACCTATACAAAGCTCCGGTTCTACTAGCTCTCGTTGCTGGCGAGGCAGCTTGTGTGATGGAGAACGTTAGCGACGACGTTATCGTGGGTCGATGCATCGCCGTCCTCAAGGTAGACTGGCCGATGAAGACGCTGGGCATTTCGTACTGACGATTTTTAATCCTCATTCCTTTGACAGGGTATATTTGGAAACCAAGTTGTGCCTCAGCCACGCGAAAGCGTTGTTACCAGATGGAGGGCCGACCCTTGGGCACGAGGGTCGTACAGCTTTGTTGCTGTCGGGAGTTCCGGAAGTGACTACGACCTTCTCGCGGCACCCGTCACTCCTCCAGCTCCTCCGAACCACCCACCTGGGGCTCCACCTCTTCAGCCACGTTTATTCTTTGCAGGTATGAGAGTCGTGACGTCGTTGTCTTTCCTGTTTTTCGCAATTCGGGGATCATCAATTTTACGCGGTTGGTCTTGCTGGTACAGAATCATTGTTTTTGAATTTCCGCGAGCTGAAAAGTAGTGTGTATATATTTCATCAATGAGATGCAATCGAGGATAAGGAGATCGTATAAGATTCAACACGCTGAGTTGGACTGTCACGTTGTATCCATCCGATAGGTCGCCGAAGTTCGTATTGTATTACCAGGCCAATGTCAACGATACTTATTATACCGTTTTAACGGAATACGAGCCCGTTAGGGAATTTTTTCCGACAAATCCTGAAGAACGTTTGAATTCAGAACGCTTGAAAGCATAAATGTTTTTAGCGGTCGGGAAAAGCGAATTGTGAAAAACCTGACAGGTACACCTTATATATCAGCTACCGCCGCGCCGTCTCGGATGGAAATTTGAATATTTTACGTATGAGGTAACATTCACGAGCGATTACCCGATTGCATAATTCGCCCTTTGAATTCCATCATTTCAAAGGAAGAGAGATCAACCTTTCATCCGCCTGTCTTCCTTCCTGCCCGTCTCACAATCAGTCGGCCATTCATTTATTCGATCTTCCAGCGAACCGTTCCTCTACTTTCTCGCAAACTTTGAACGAATCGATCTCCCCGGAATTTCGTTGCGATTCAACCTTCTTTACTCCGGCAAAACTGCTGGGATTCAGACTTTTGATTCTGAAAACGAGCAAATGTTTTTCATTGAATCGTGAGGTTTCAGTTAGAATCGTCCTCAAAACCGACCCAACTCATCAAATATGAAAAAAACTCGATAACGGTATCACTATTTTCACACAATGAGCACCGATTATAACAATTAATGTGCTCATACACACATCGCAACAAAACTCGCAGATATTTGATAATCTGTTTGAAAATACATGTTTCCTTGTCCCTACATTTTCGAAGTTGTTAGGCTTTCCGAAAATTCATGCTACAGGCCGACAGGGAATCCATAAAACTTGTGCAATCTTCCCTGGACAACTATAATCACCGTGGATCTCGAAATAAATTTGAGAAACTCTGCAGCTGCCTCCCTTGTAACGTTGAAACAATTTAATTAAATTCATACCAGTGGTGAAGCTGTCGTTTTGACGATGAGTTTCCATTTGCCTCATGATTTCCCGGTAATTGATAAATAGTAATTACTTGTGACAATGTAACTTCGAAGACAAAGTCAACGCTCATTTACGTAAGTGCGGTTCTAAATGAAAATGAAATTGCTTTCAACTTATACAACCGCTGCGACGATCCCAACCTTCAGGAATCGGTGAAACGTCAAAAGGCACTCATACTCCACGAATACAACGCACGTTGCTCCCATTTTTTTCCTTTGGTAAAAGAAATATCCACCATTCTGTTCTACATCTCGTTTTCTCCCTCTTTTTTTTCTCCTAAATGTTTCAAAAAATTGTATCGCTTATAACGAATTTGCAGGTGTTGCCCACAGTTGAAATTCGAAAGAGCTACTTGGAATGAAATTATTTTCAAACGTGAAATTCCGTTTCGCCTGGATATCGTTTTCTAACTTATTTCGGCGTTCTGAATATGCTAATAGCTTCCCCGCAAATTAAGACGGGCGTATCCCCATCCCCCAGAATATCCGTCCTGTTCCTCGTTTTATTTTTCTCTCGTTTCGTTCCTCGGTAATTCGTAAATCTTTTTAAGAGGTGACATTAATTATTCTCTTGAAAAATGAATCATCATCAGGTCCACGCGTGGATCTAGCGGATTGAGCGGTTAGTTTAACTTATCTTAACAAACGACGATGGATATCTTCAGTAATTCAACAGCGTGTATTTTAATCAGAATAATCAGGAAACTTACTACGAGCGTAAGATAATCGGCACGGATCTTCGCCCGCTTTAATTTCTACACCGCGGTCTAATCTCACCCCGAAGCTCCTCAATTATTTCGCCTTTCTCTCTTTCCTGGCATATCGTATCTACTAACTAACGAACGTGCCTCTGACCGGTAACCAGAGACGAACCGAAATCTATCGAACCTCGGAGAGTGCAGGTTTAGTGCAGTGGCAACGTAGGAGGAAAGCCGGCTACGTTAAGCGAGCACCAATTAGGCGGTATATTACGTCATATATTTAAACCAGGGACACGCGTGACATTAACGTTTGAACGGTCGGTTGTAAATAACGATCAACCCAAACGACTACACGAGTATGTCTTGCACGTGACCCGCGTTCCTCGTTCTTTTTAACACGCAAAAACGCATCGGGAAGGTGGGACAGTTTGTTTCCAGCGGGTCGCCTTGCCTGCGACGCCTTTTTGCCAATTTCATTTTTATCATCTCACCGTGAAAACCCCGGGATATTCGACACCGATCGTGAAATCATCCCTCTCGCTTCTCCCTAAATCCCTTCCAACGGTTTCAGGGGAGCACACAATTCGCAACTATCCGGCAACGGTGCACGGCGCATTTCTCAGCGGACTAAGGGAGGGTGGACGAATCGCTGACCAGCTCACCGGATGTCCTTACGCCCCTCTGACGCAGCCGACGCCTGTCGTTTCCACGGCCGGAATCGTAACGACATCATCCGCAGCGCCGGGCGGAACGCCGTAGCGCCCGACACCCAGAAACATCTCATCGCCAGGGGCCTCGCGATCTCCGATCGTTATTGTCGATTGAGATCCGAGGCGGATTCCCGTGTGATATTCTTATTGCCATTTTTGGAAGAAACGTCGTTAGGTTGTGTCTGGTAATGAAAATACACGGAAAGATTTAGACGAATGTCCATTTAGCGTAGACTTTAATCAAATACACTTGCTTCCGGACAGGAGTCATGTCTTTTTTGCATGCTTATGAATGCGCCATTTTTGAGATTGCAGTTGAAAAACTGCGGACGCATTTTACCCACGAGATTATGCTTATAGCGTTATTATTAGAAGGTATTTGTTTTACCGCGTGACTGCCTTAGCATTTAGATATTACTTGATAATGTACCAGATTCATTGGTACATCTCCATTATACTCTGTGGGATGGATGTCGATTGACCCCGTGTCTTACTTACCTTCGTTTACATATCGACATTTTATTTCAACATAGGAACAACTTACAAAGTTTTACAGTAGGTAATTATAGCATTACGCGTTATTCTTATAATCTAACGAAATTTGCACATACCTTGCAGACCGCAAAACATTTGCTTAGCGGGATATGAAATAAAAAAAAAATTGAATCAATTACTGCCGACATAGGTATTCAAGTATTTTACAAACTTTAATTCATACAATTGCTCCGATTACATATATTCACAAAAATTGAGTAAGAGGAAATATTAAGTTAACCTCTGTTATGTATTCATCTTATTTTTCTTTATTAAACTGAAATAGTGCGATCCGATCGATCACGCTTTGTATTGCTCTGTATAAAAGTCGTTTGCACGCAGGTATCAGCAAACCCGTATCAGATGTTATTAAAAATTAATTGCTTTTAATTATTGGCATATGTCAACACATCATACGTTTTCCATTATCGTTTATTATCCGGCGAGAAATAGCGTTAACGTTTCACTGCTCGTGCATTTGTAAATACGCAATATTGCAGAATGCTTTCGATGCGGGTGCATCGTAATTTTTGCAATGATTGGCGTGAAATTTGTCAGATTGTAACGCAACGAATGACTAATCTACCAGATTCCGTAAATGCAGTAATGTTGTGTTAATCATTTATAATTACTGTAATTAATGAAGGAAATAAACAGTGAACACATTCCGCTAATAATCCTTACTAAAGATTCTCTTTTTTGTTTACCTACTCAAATGAAATTTTTAATCACCAATCTGAAGCGTCAAACGCATCCGTATTTTCCGTAGAAAAATTCAGTGTCAGTTTGTTTCCACAGATTTCAATGCTGCTTTTCAGATTATAAATATCGCTGGTGAATGGCATGTAATAAAAGATAATAAATATATCAAGGTAGAATGTTTATCAAATTTTTCTACCGTGCAACTGCTTGAATGTTTAAACCACTGGTCTGAAATACACAAATTCAAGATCATCGGACCAGGAATAAATTCCTTACATCGGACTCGCGAATTATTTTATCAAGAAAAGAAGAGGTGTATATATGTAATCTTTCCTGGGAACACTTTTCTTTACTGATGTTCCGTTCTTCACTCACTAGAAAATACATGAAAAAAATAATTTTTTTTACAGCTTTCGCTCTGTTCTTGTAAGAAAATTCAATTTTAATCGAATAAAACTGCATTTCACAGGAAATAAAACGTTTGGCTATTACATTAATGCAAGGACGACAATTCATTTCCCTCAAGTAAGTATCGCCTTTCGTAAATTTTTGAAGAACGAGTAACCAGCGGCGGAAAAAAATCGCGCGGTGTTCATTATATCCGTTAAATTTGTCACAATTTTCTTAATTGAACAGCAAATTAATCGGACGCCCAATCAGATTGAAAAAATTAAGCGCAATCTAATCTAATACGGACATAGCGGTCAGGGTTTGGTAGTAACTCTTAATTTCAGCTGTTTGCCAGGAAAGGGGCTATTTACAGTTTGTCTTGGTTACGGTAGATACAACCGCAGTCCATCAAACTGTCGTCTTCGTTACTTCTCCTTGAATGAGATGGGTAGTGGTTATCTATTCGTTCCTGTGTTTTCTTCCACTTTCCTTTCTCAGACTCTCCTTCGTTCCTTTATTCTCTCATCTCACCCTGTCACGTGCCCTTGTTTCTTTTCTTTGACTATTAGTTCTTCGGCGTTTTCTATTCACCGGCAGACGTAATTGTACACCTTATTGTTTGTCTTCCTATGTAAATATGAACGAAACAAAGGACGAAACGAAGTAAATAGAAAATATAGGGGCTCAAAGAGCGCTGCAGTCCTCGACGAGAAAATTAACGGTGACACGGTGAGCGGAAAGGATTGTCGTCCATTCCAAAGTAGTCCACATAGGTATCCTGGTCTATATTCTCTCCGCAAGTTATTTCCTCCAGAGCCGACGATCGCCATTTATAGTTTGGTCAGTTCCGGAACTGATCTCGTCCAAGCAAATCTCGGGACGTCTCTGCTTTCCTCGGTGTAATGGAATTGGCCTAAATCATGCTGTCGTGTGCTACTGCAAGAATTTCGTTCAGATTAATCAATTTTATGCATGCCCTCATTCTCTACAAGCCTTACCGAGGTGTTTAATCTTAATTAAATTTATAAGATCGCAGGTCTCTCTCGTTAGAAACTCACACCTGACAGAAGGTAAAGTCTCCTGCCTTGCATATCTTCCAGGCTCATCGGGGTAGATTGGAGAATAAAGTTTTCACGTAAAAGTACGTGAATATCCGATATCCGCCACGTTTAGAAAGAAATTTTTTTAAAGTTATGAACTCGTCGTAGTTTCCATTTCGCAATTAATTGAAACAGCGATCACTCGGAATTTCCCAGCAAAATATCGCGTTCATGCGAATCGCGTCGGTTTCTAGTCCCTTTTTCGGGTCGACCAACAAAACTTTTTTAAACGTTTCAACTCTTCAGCGGTCGTCGCGACGAATGCTAGGAGACGTTAACGGGCTCAAACGGAGTCAAACGAATGGAACTGGCCCATAAAAGTCTTGAAAATTAATGGCAGAGGTGAAATCTGATAGTTGCAGGACCCACGTGACAAGACAAGCGTCGTTTTAATTCCCGTGCGTCCAGTCGGCGAAGTGGAAGGCCTCCTCGAGAGGGAGTCTCACAATATTAACAACGCGGTGTTGGTCTTTGCATCGAATCAACTTCTTTATTTCAAATGTTATGTGATTTTTATGTCCCATGGTCAGCGTGTTAAGTATGCAGTTATGGGGTATTTTATTAACTTGAATATCTGTCTTTCTTTTTGCGTTATATTTTTTACTTACTGCTATATTCAGTCTACTAAACTACGGTTGAATTTCGATCGAAATGTAGAACGAATCTGCGAAAGGTGAAAATTCTGCTCAGTTTATTCGAACAACTGTGATTATATCGCCAAGATACATACTTTCATCTATATTAACAACTGCACCCCTTCCACATCTACCTGTAAAGATTTTACACGACCTACAATGCATGGTTACGTTTCTTTGTAATCTTAAGTGTGCAATGTGAAATACTCATCCGATTATTCGCAGTGTGACCCCGCACGATAATATTGAAATTTTGATTCAGTATTATTAAGAACGCCGTAACATTTCAAGAAATATGCCTCTATTGAGTCAATTATTGCCAAAAATGAAACGTAAAAAAGGTAGATCATTCCGCTACCGGATCCAGAATCGTATTTGGAGGTGGATAAAGGACGAAAAGAGTAAAACTCACTTTATTACTGCGGTGAATGACAACAGCAACAAAGTTAAACACCGTTGATCTCGTAAAATTAATTTTACAGCGGGACCCAGCACAGACGCAGAATCTTATGAGTGTAGTCGAAAAGTATGTCGAAAGGATGCTCGGAAATCTTTAACGTATCCGATCCGTATCACAGCATGGGGGAAGTCTTGCCGGTTATTGCCACTATTTCTTAGGTGGGTATTTCTCATCACATTCCGAAATTTAAAAGCCGAGTCATTAGTGCTGATTGTGAGTCACATGCATTTATTATCAACGTAACATTTTTGTTAACATGCAAGTTATTGATACTAAGATTGTTAAAAATGACCGAGATAACCTCATGGAAAAAAATTTGGTCAATTTATTACTCTAAAAGTCGTTGCCTCACCTTGTCCCTTAGTCCGAGAACAATAATGAAAAAGCTGCTCATCTCAAATACAACAATATTCTTATTGATTGAATATTGCTGAAAATATTCGAAAATGAGTGTTAATTGTATGTCAAAGATATTATTCCACTACGACTAACACAGAAAATGGATGATTCATTTTAAATATATGCCTGGTACTATAAAATCATTCTCTCGTACGTACAGAACATGCCCAAAACTGTCATAACTTCATGTACTTATTTGTTGTGCGATCGGTGAAATCATGAGCACTTTTTAATCCACAGAAATTTGAATAGTGTGGTACATGGTGAAGGTACGAAAATACCCAGTCTACAATTTTATATGTTGTATGTAGGATGATTTATAGGTAAATACTACTTTAACTAATTGTAAGTGTAATAGCATTCAGTCGGTATAATAACTGTCAATTTCTATCCCCCCGATAAAACTCACTTTCATGAATTATTCATTCGTTGCCATAAAGTCAAGTTACGTTTTGAGCTTCATGTAATTTACCTTTAATGACTTCATGATTTATTTTTATCGTTTTCTCAGATGCATCGTTGCAAAAAGAGCTGTTTGTTAAAAAAACATCGATCAGTTAGTATCTGGCTTAAACTTGGAATTCGTGCTCTCATTAGCGTTTCGTACGTAATGTACAACAACATTTGTATCCTTAAAAGTTTTAAACTGCAAAGAAGATTGCAAAAAGATATCAAAAATTAAATATTCAACGAAATTCGCGAAAAAAGATATTCTACTGTGTACAGTGATAGGAGTTCGATTGGTTGACTTGTAATACCATTAAAACTTTGAGTAACGAAGCGTAGTACAGAAGCTGTGAATCCCTTATGTCGTATCTCGACACAATCATTTTCCTGCATTTATAAGTATCAACATTCAAAAGTCATGCAATTTAAAATTAATCCAAAATTGTGGTTCTGTGTATAAAAATATATTTCGGTCACGAACATTTGTATGCAATCTGCTTCAGTTAGATCTTAGTCAGTCAGTACTCGTACACTTGCAAAATCGAAACGCGATTCAGAGTTTATGGATCCCAAGGCCCGATACCGACAAGGAGATGTGCAGCTGAGACAGTTCCGCGATTTGCCGAGAGATGACGGTACCAGTTTAGTTCTGCAATAACGGCACAGTTCATAGTTAAGGAGGAGATTTTTTACCCTGGAATTTTATTCACTCGTCGAATCAACTCGGTTTGCCTATAAGACATATTAAAACACTTGCCGTGTCAAAGTGAGATCGGATTTCTATTGTGCATCATTGTTTAAAACTTAGAGAATCTAAAAATATCAGAGAATTCTATGAACAATTTCAAATTATATCGACTGTTTTTCAAAGAAAGCATCATTTATGCCAAAAATTCCACAATCATTTCATACCACGCTGTAAAACTAATTACAAAAATACATGACGGTTGAATATACCGTACATGATACACTTTTCGCCGTTGCATAATGGGCATAAACGCTTTCAAAGTTCTATAAGAAAGTAAATCTTTGTTTTGCAAATCCTGCAACAGTCGGGGTAATCTGCGAAATGGAATTTTGGTCAAATCATCGTTGTGATTAATAGTGCTAGCTATGCAAGAATGAAGAGAATCGAATAAGGTGTGCTTGCAGTTTCTCGTAGAATCTTGTCCTCCGGAATATCATCTGTCAATATATCTTCGAAATTTGTGTGTATTCCATGAAAGCAGAAGCATATTGGGAAAGTTTCTTTCGTATTTACGAATAATAAGAAACCAAGGGTATAGAAAGAAAATATGCCGCTGGGTATTCTAAAAAGTTCCCGAGATTGTACGTGTCAAAAGAACGAAGTTTGTATCGCTCGCGTTACATTGAAATTTCTGCGAATTCAATCCGTAGTGGTAGCTGTACTAACATCAGTTCACACAATGTTTTTGAACGTATTGTTACAGCGAGTAAAAAGACTCGCAGCTTTGACGAACTTAATGATGAAAATTTTCCAGTTCAATAATTCAAGTACATAACGAATATTGGACGTTACGTAGCCTTTGTACACGTTTTGGGTAATGGCTTCACAGTCCGAAACAGCAAACGCCTCTGCAAATAGAAAAACAAATGTGTTGCAAAAATAAAGGCCATCAATAATGCTATTATTCATTCTAGCTTGCGAACAGAAAGTTGAGCAATTTTAATAAAATTTAAGATCCGCGAGTTTTCTAGATAACAGAGGAATAGAAAAACGTCGCCTTATGTATGTGTAAATTTACTATCCATCCGTTCATGGGTTGCAACTGTGAAATAAAATTGAAGAACGCATTAAAATTAAACTTTCTCACTGTCGGTGAACGCCTATTTTAAGTTATATTTACTTGCCTCACGTCATACATACATGCATGCGCAGTTGCGTTATGCGCAGGCGCACTGTACAGTCACTCAAGAGGTGTGCCTATCTTTGAGCACTTGTAATTGTCAGTTAAATGTACTTTTCTAAGTTCCCTTGAGTAGAAACAGGTAAGAAGTAAATAAAAATATCATTTCGAAGCTTACGTAACAAAGATATCGGATTTTGAATCTTGC
Organism: Diprion similis; assembly: GCF_021155765.1. Lineage (NCBI taxonomy): Eukaryota > Metazoa > Arthropoda > Insecta > Hymenoptera > Diprionidae > Diprion > Diprion similis. The sequence continues at coordinate 15,608,490 of NC_060112.1, read as the reverse complement.
GCAGTCAGCCAGACAACCTTCAATTGGCTTTTTCAACTTTAGCTTAAGAATAACACTTTACTTTTCGTTATACATATTTACAAAGCGATATAATCCCAGGTGATACATCAAACATAAGATAGTATGAGCAAGTTGTACGATTCGAAAAAACTTATCTATTCGAATTCACGTTTATACCTACACTGCGAATACTTTCAACCGCAAAAATGAAATTTTGGGTTACTCATCGCGCGCTAAAGAGCGTAAGTTCGGGTAACAAACCTGATCCCTGGTTTGAGTAAAGGTTCGTTTTGCCCGGTTTCGGGTTCAACACCCTCGTGAGTTTAATGACCTCGCGATACTTGTTATAATTATCCTGGTATATCATCATCATTTCTGATACAGAAACGGTCGCATCTTATGTATTCCGTATCCTAGCACGCATGAAGATATTAAGTCTGAGAAGTGAACCGATGACTCTTTCTATTTCCAGGGAAAACGTCTCTCGCGTATTCAATTTAGGGATTTTTTTCCCCTGATTAATCGTTACGCCGAGGCGTTTTACCGTTCATTAATCAGAGCGTCCGTAGCAGATCGAAAGATCGATATGTACGTGTGCGGCGATTTTTTTTCCTCATACTCTTCAGTACGTGTATTGCACGTATGTATCGTATTGGTACATGGAGCTGATTTTAAATTGGCTCACGGGCGCGGAAGCTTGTAAAAGGAATGATTAAGCGCGGCTTGAATAATCCAATATTAGAGGATCTTCTTGTTCATGCGAATATCAGGAGAAAAAGTCTGACCAAAACGGTGTTCGATATTTCCAGATAGAACTGAAAATTTTCAGGTGGAAATGCGTTGTGGAAAATAAGAAAAATAGAGGTGAGAACTAGAACAGTAACACTGCACACCTATTTTTAGAGTGGCAGATTGTCTTTGAACTTAAGTGTGTGAATATTCTTTTTTTCTCGATTTCGGGCAGCAAATAACTGATGAGCTTGTTATCTCTTATGGCGAGCCATTCGAAAATGGTTGACGTTGCGGTCACCTGGTGTTAATTATCTGTCGGCACCAGTGCCGAGCTCGCTTCGCCAATTTTAGTCTTCCACGGCGAAATCGATTAATTTGGTTACATCATTAATCAGCTCTCTTCTCTTCCCTCAAATCTCATGGGAGTTCAGTTCATTGAAGGCTTCTGCCTAACTAGCGTCGATAATCGCTCTTCGCAGACTGCTTAGACTTTGCTCCGGCCTTTTCGCTTTGAATTTACCACTGCTTACACGTACCTAGACTGCCCGTCGCCCATAGGCATGTTTTGCGAACTAGCTTCACGTACTTGATGTCTCAGTCTTCTTCAACAGATTCATATGCATAGATATAGAACAGGTTCACAAACTTATTCACATGACCTGTTTTTCTTTCAACTCTGCATTTCAATATAAATTCTTTAATAATCAGTTATTTATTGTGAAAAATTGATTTGCATTGCTTGTTATCATTCGATGCAAGGTAGTCCGTTCTGCATCCACTCAATTGTACGAACAAACAATATCTCATTGAATGGCTCAACCCACGCTGTAGAATTCGAATATGTTCTACCGCAATCATGCAAATTTTATCAACTTCATGTAGATGCATTGCAATTCGATGCCAATTTAGTAAGACTTAGAGGAAAAGCTTTTCTGCAAAATTGTTGGATCCGGATCTTATATTCTGTTCATTTATTCATGCTTCAAAATTCTGTACAGCACGTTCGTCCGTTCGATCAAGTACCTAATAAAACGACGCATAGCAGCATCCGAGCGTATAAACAGCAGAAAATTCAATTATGCAGTTACGATCCCATGTATAGACATACTTATATACATATATATAGATACATCTAATATCCATAGCGTATATTCTCAGGAAATAACCAGCACCAATACCAACAACCGATTGCAGCTGCATAATTGTTAAATCAACAACGCACTACTCCTTCTAATTCTAGCATTGAGTGACGTCATCTGTCTCAATCTCTATATAGTATCGCTGAAATAGTTGCATAAAGCTTTTGCAACTCACTTGCTTTTCATGCTCTATTTTTTTCCAATCAGCTTCTTGTCGTCAATTGCTAAGGTTCGTAATAGAGAAAAGATTAAGAGAAAATGTTTTATCACCGCATCTAATACGCCGGTTTTTCAGAATATGCCTGCCAAATGTGATCCAACTTATCCCGTAATTTCCCAAAAATCTGACCATCAAATGTGGCCCCGAACTCGATCATCACTCGTCTGTCTTGATTTCTGCACACTAGATCCTTACGCCCACTCCCTCTTTTATTCAAAAACTTCCTTTTATTCTACCACAAACGCCTCACTCCCTCTCTCGATTCAGTTCTTGAAAACTGACATCTAGCGTTAGAAATCCGGTTACATGAACCGAAATTCAAAGTAAGTAACTGGAACACAACCCCAGGTTAAATATTCGAGTCCTATGGTAGTATCAAACCAGTAATTGATGGATCAGCTACAGATATTCAAACGGGCATGCGGCAAAGATCTGTATATGAAATATGCAACATATTTGCATCGTCGTGTGAAAATGGGGGCTGAGCGTTGATTATGCATTTGTAACATCGTACAGTCGTTATGTATATCGTCATTTCAGGTATAGAATCCGCATTATGCTGGTATTAATAATAATCCGCGTATAATTATCATTGGTAATGTCCGTCGAGTCCATTAGGAGCTTTGGCTAATAATCAACTATACATTTACTACCCGTAATGTGAATGCGTGCGTGCCCGCCCTCCTCTCCTTTGCCAAAATTAGCCAATAAACGACAGCTAATCATCGATAGATAATATGCGATAATTATAGTTATGAGCCATGTGTTGGAAACCCGCCGTAAGGCATACATAATTGCATAATACGTATGTTGAATCAGCCTCTGCGCTAACGTAATCTGATTCGAACAGCGTTTGGCGTTGTTATAACGTCGACGTTTCCATAATTCAAAAAGTATTATGCCAGCTCGAAATATTATCGCACGATTATTAAAGCAATTGTTTGCTCGATTTCGAATTTGTATCTATGTACTTTAAGGCAATTGGAATTGGTGGGCTGTCTAATATAACGGAGCTATGAATTTATTTCAATGAAATCTGAGAACCTTCGTCCTGTTTATGACCACAGAGAATCAACGTCGCGCATGATGTTTGACGTGTAAAAAAGCAGGTGGACTACAAAGTCGGTAATCGAAACGGGTGAAGCGGTAATCATCATTCGGATATTACGACGCTTCGTGTTGTATCATGGATTAATGTTGCGAACGTCAATGTAGGCGGGCATAATTGGAATTGCGCGCGTAATACCTTCGGCACAGGACTTTGTCACATTACAACGTAATTCGCAGGTAGATACCGCGTGAAACGGGATCTGTTTGACGAATTGAACGCAATTTAAAACCTGGCATAGCTCGATGCAGACGCTTGTAGATTAGGGTGTCCCTTATTTAGGGTTTTGACGAATTTTTGCCACCCCACCCCCGAAATCAACTTCAAATAATTAGAAAACAATTGCCTAATTTTTTCAGATTTTTACCTCAACTGTAAAATACTCCGCTTTGTGGTCGAAGTTTCTTTTGGAAATAACATGGAAAAACTTTTTTTCTCATTTTGTTGCACCAAAAATTCGTCAACGCCTTAAATAAAGGACACCCTATTGTAGATATCTGTATTGCATAATTCTACAGGGAATTTTGCCAGCCAAGGATCATATGGAAACGTGAAGTGCAGAACCTTCTATGGGAAATTTGAGAAACGATGCATTGTCGCCTCGACTTGACAAGATCTCTCGCAGAATCCGGGGGAAATGACTCGCGAAGAACCCGCCCCTCGGCGTCGTGACGCCAGAAGCGGAGGCGAGTGATGCAGAGGAGCGTCGCTATTATCTAGTTTCCGGAAATTGGAGATAATTTAATTAGAGCTTGTCTGTCTGAGCAGCGCGAGGTAACGTGACACCCCGTCTTGTAGCTTATAGGGCCGTGCACCTGTTTATGGCTCAGATCTTTAAGCACTACCGACATCCACTCTCGGCTCTAATTATTCATCGGCATATCTACACGAGCTCTATCCGTTATTCCCAAAGACGTTTTTCAATTACCAATAGGTGTGATATTTCAATTTTCAATATCTTTGCATAGTTGTAGTTTTTATTGCATCAAAATTCGCTTTGATACAAGCCGTATAACGGCAATTATAAACGTTTGATATTTATGTTGCCTTTTTATTTCACTTGTTTGTTTTCCAGATGAAGAAATTTTGTTTTCGATCCCAGAAATTGACTTTATTACTGAGTAGTATCAGTATTCAATTGGCTAGGCAATTTTTTTGAACGAGGTTGTAATTATAAGAATGTATATATAGGTACATTTAAAAAAATTTACATTCTGATTTTGCTATGAAGACTTGAGAATAAATCGTTTCGAATTTGGATCGATATCTATTATACCTACTTGAAGAATCTCACATTGTGGTAGCTGTTTAAAAAATGAAAAAACATATTTTCCAGGATAAAAAAGTCTTTAATTAGACAGAGGTCACATTTATCACATCTAATTAAAATATTTCATCTACAGTTCTACTTGTTCACTTGCTTATGTTCTACTTGTGGTTTGATCAACATAACTTCGCAATCATGTTGAATAACTTAGGTTAACGTATACACGTAGGTAAAGCAAAAATTAGCATTGAAATTGATTGAAAATTGAGTTTAGATGCAATAAATTCAGCTTCATACATTCAAACTCAACGTAGAGATTGAGGCTTTTAGTGTTTACGCTTGAATCCGTTGCTTTGCATGAGCTCTTTGATACTGCTGCGAGGATTGAATTACTAATTAGACGATTTTCAATTACGTACATGATGCGTAGTCGTAATCCTGAATGATCGTTGTGTGGGTTATGTAGTGCATAGAAGCGATCTACATATGTGTGTGTCTAGTAGGAATAACATACTTTCTATTGAAGTACGTTCACTATTCTGCGATACGATTCTATTTTGAGTCGAAAATCTGTTCTGGTATATACGCGTTAAACTCTCCAGCGAGGAGATGACGACGTAGCTTTGCCAGAAAAGAAAGATAATTCGAAGCCAAGACTTGATTTGCGCTGTCACTTATTAACTCGCGAATGTTGGTAATATCAGAACGTGAAGTTTCGTTGACTCATCTTTCCGAGTAACGTACAATTGAAAGATATACGTCGTGACTCCGCATCGAAAAATCTTGTGCGGATTGTCGTACCGTTTCTACATAATCGATTAATCGCTGATTGTTAAACAGACAATGCGATTGATTAGTGACTAACTGCGTATCCAAATTCTTTTATTTCTTATATTGCAACGATGCGTTCGTTTCTGTAGCAAATACTTAGGTACATCCGCCAGGTTGGTACTTTTTATCAAACTTCTTCTGTACATGGCCTGCAGGCTGTGAAGTTGCAGAATTATTCCGATAGGGTAGGATTGAAAGATGAATAGATTGAATAATTATCTTGCAATTGATTGCGAGAGCTGTTGCTGGATCAATGATTGTGCACATTTATACCATGTCCGTTGAAAGGATTCGATTATTTTTATCAACGATTCCGCATCTGCATAGCAAGCATATTAAATCATTGGTCAATCTCAAAATTAAAATAAATACCAAACTGTCATATTGTTAGACTTTACGCGTACCTTTCACTGGCTCGAGACGTCTAGATGGCGTAGATGGATACTATTCTTTGCGAGACGTTCAATGCAGGCGTAAAAGATTTCCTTTGAAAACACTAAAAAACTGTGAATCGAAACCGCTGCTAGGGCAGAGGATAAAGTGAGGATAAGGCGCCAAAAGCAGCTTACGTATAACCCTGGACTAGTAACATAGCGCGAAGGAGTATCTTGAAAGCCGGGGCAAAGACAGGGTAGTATGGTACCCACTGTTACCGGGTAATAAAAACAGCAGCCCTTATTGGCCGAGAATCCGATTCACCCGCCGGTGGCTTTGAGAATATGGCTTTTTATTGTATCGATAAATGTCGCAGTATTTCTTGGCTGACATAATTTTTATCCCAGCACAATCCGAGTTACCGTGATATAAAGTGCGCTGTTGAAAATGCACAAGAACTCATTCTCTTCGAGGAAGAATGCTATTATGTTGACAATTACATATTTCAAACTGTTGAGGTAATGAGCTACGGTATAATGAATTTTCATTGCAAGCCGAGGAAGTTTATTGATTTTCTGTACCCATGCCAAGGGAAACAAAAATACGAAACCCTGTTCATTGGTCGCAAGAGAATCGAACCGACCGAAATAAGTTCTCCGATTGCGTAAACCGTGGCTTAACTCTTGAGCCACTAAGGTCCCAAGTCTGTCGAGTCAACCATTGTTATTGGAGTTTGCTCTTCCGTTTTGTAAGTTGTTCATTGTTTTCCATCCTGATCCGTAGTAATCCCTAGCTCCGAGTTTCGGGCCAGGCAGATCTCGACTGCAAAGGGCAGAGAACATCGATTTTCTTCAGCAAATTCTAATTAAATTGGAAGCAGTCAACGTTTGAGGTGAATTTACGTTGTATCGTCTCAAATTTGTGAAAGACTGACTTTCTTTGGTGTCTCTTATATTTATCTGCACAATGTCTTATAGCCTTAATAGTACAAATTTGAACATGGAGAAGCCTGTACATTTGAACAAGAATCAGAGTTACTATCTATTTAATTTTTTCAAAACGATTAGTTTTTGGAAAAATCGATTAACCTTGCTGTAGCATTTGCTGCAGTGCTAATTTTCAAATTTTTAGTTTATCACATCCACGAATCAGGCGATGATCGATCGCAACATGTTACATATGGGGCAATTCAGCTCATTTTAACTTACGTACTCTCCTTGACCTCTCGGATTTGGCCCGCAATTTTTTATATGATTGTTCTCACTTTGAAAAGCACTAATTTTTTTTTTCAGATTTTTTCGACACGGTTAGAATTTTCCACAATATTTCAAAACCATGTGATTGATTGACACAATTTAAAAATTCTGAAAAATCATGTGTCAGATATCAAAATTCTTAAGCTTAAGCCGGAGTGGAGAGATTTTTCACAGTTTTGAAATATTGTTGAAAATTCGAACCGTGTCGGAAAAATCTAAAAAAAAATTAGTGCTTTTCCAAGTGAGAACAATCATATAAAAAATTGCGGGCCAAATCCGAGACGTCAAGGAATGTACTGGACTGTCCCATATATAGCTATACCATCGTTAAACCCTTATATTACCCGGGTATCCACCGGGAGTAACGAATTCACGAAATCCCTGATGAGTCAAACACATTCTCCAGCCTATGCATTTCATACTTTTGCGAAGTTGAAAGACATAATTGACATCGAACAATCGCTATTGAACGCGGGGAATTACAGCTGTTCAGTTATTCAGCTTATCAGCAGAACCAGACGGTAAATCCCCTGAAGGCACCTGACCGATACGGTACCTATAAAATGTGTATCCACTTGCTCTTCGTTACCAGTCAAGTCAGAATATCTACTAGAGCATCATCTCAGCTCGAGAAGAAGTTCAGCGAGTTTAAAAGAAAAGGCACGACCGATTAATCAAGCCAGAATAATGAACACCAGAGTAATTTTTGCTGTACTTCTCGTCGGGCTTTTGTGCACGGGCTCATTTGTCGAGGGAAAATCCAAGTTTCATCGCGCCCTGCACAGGATCGGGCATGCCGTGGAAAAGGTTGGAAAACAGGCACTGAGTGACGGTACTGTGTCCAAGGTTATATTGGCCAATGCTGTTGGACGCAAAAGGAGATCCGTGGATGATGCCATTTTGAAAGACGTCGAACAACCGGCGTGGAATCAGCCCATTCCGTACACCCGGTGAACCAGGAGTCTCTGCTGAACCATCATCCTCGTCATCGACCGTCTTTCACTCACCGTTCCTCGAGCAATATCTTGATTCAAATATGTATCCCATGTTATACGTTGTACTCAACAAATGTTTCAACTGTATGCGAATTACCCGGTAAACAAATATATAATGCATTAAATGTACTTTTGAAGTGAATCTATTACACTGCAAAACAATTATTGTTCCGTTTAATATTTCTAATAATTCTTCATTTATGTATACCTGTGCGTGTGAATATATGTGCGTATGTAATTCTTGTCAAGTTGCAAGCTAATGCCGACATGCAATAAGTATTAATTCTATAGTCGAGCTTCGGATGCGTGTTTTCTAAACAAGAAGAGATTCTTCGTTAGAGTGCAGGTTCACTGTTTTCAAGCATTAACCTCGACATGAAGCAAGATAAATAGTCAAGAGGTGATCTTTTTGCTTATAGCTATATCGCCTGCAACTGGCGTCCTCTAAAAAACGCTGGAACACGTCACCGTTATAATGAAAAGAACCGCAAATCGTTCTGCACACAAATTGGTTGAGAGTATAAGTATAATAGGCTGCTAGTCGATTAAATGTAATGAATATACATGCGTATGCAAATATTTACGGAGTACGTATTAGTATTCAACATTGAATGATAGGTTTTTTTTTCAAGTTTAGCATGTCCAATTGACGAGACTCCATCCTTCGTAGCCGCCATAAGGCATTGGACGTGTCATATATTATTCTTCAATAATAAAAAACCGAAAAAAACACATTTCAACTTTCCAAACTTTATTTAAACGGAGTTCTCCAATCAAGCGTTGGACGAGCTAGGCTGAAATGCTATATTTTAGCGGCACAAACTTGTTTGCTCTCTTGTCATTTACATACTTAAAATTTTTTTGACATTTAATTTACATTTAATTGTAAATCATAAAAACATATGATGAATTTATTGTAATAGTTGACCTCTGTGCTCTTCAGACATAATTTTCGAAGCGATTAGTTGGAATTACCTTCAAGTTTAATACACGAGCCGTGCCTTTACGATGTGGATAATGGAGAGAAAAATTGTTCGCTTATGACAGGTAATTTATAAATACTGATCCATTTAGATTTATAGCTCAGGCGTAGACTTACCATATGACCAGATCCAAATTACTTAGACTTGAGTAATTATTGCTATTGCCCTTAAAAAAATATCATTTTTTTTATCTCACGCACATAACTTACAGTTTCATATTGCATAGTTCCATAAATTATTCGCATGTAATTTCCTTGAATCGAAGTTTCATATATACATCGAAAAATTTGTGTGAATTTTCACAAATCTAACATCCCAGTTTTCTCTATTCAGTGATCATCACTTCTGAATAGCATTCTACGGACTGATTTTAAACATGGCTCGACTTGAATCGTCGTAACAACTATGAACGACTAATGATAATTATTGTGCTTTACTTTTGACAGAGTTCTGATCCATCGATATTGCATGGCTTGTGATTTGTGATCACGTTTCCTCATGCTACTTTCACGTCACTTACTGCTCGCTGAACCCGCTCGGGAATCACCGGCTTTGTACAGCTGATTGAACTGCGTCACTAGGTGGGCTCAGTCTGTGAAGTTTCTGCTTATAATTAAATTCCTTTATCCAACTTTGAATAGTACCGTCAATTATTCACGAGTCAATTTTTATCAACTTTGTCTGTAATTACACGCTGCAAGAATAGCAGAAATCTCAGTTCTGGAAAAATATCATCATTCTATGTTAGATCATAAGCAACGTCTTATGTCTGTGCGTGATGCTTCTGAGCATCGCAGTTGCAAGGCGGGATTACGACGGAAAGGAGTTTACCAGAGTTCCACAGCGTGTTGGCAAGCCGATGGAAAAGGTGGGCCAACAAATTTGAGATGATGGCGTAATCCCTGGAACTGGACGAAAACTGGACGAAACAAGACCGGTTAGTACTTGAGGGTGATACTCAAAAATGGGCCAGAAGCGTAACCGATTCGTCGTGCAGTATTAAATTAAAAATATTCAACTACGTGAATATAGAAGCTGCTCAGAAGTGTTTCACACTTCTTACAGTTTAGGAATCACACTTTCTTGATGCAAACAATCTTTGATAGTCACCAATAACGTCGAATGGAGTGAATTATAGACTGTAAAAAATATTTGTGATTACTTTGTTACTCGAAATTCTTCTGTAAGTGTTTCATTTTCGAATTGAGCAATTTGACAAGAATGATTTCTGCATTCATTCGATCAACGATAAAAGAAGTTAAATTCGAATGTTTATAGATACATGCTCGCAGTTATTTTTCGAATAATTGAGGTGATGGTAATAGCTCCTGAATATCCAATTGACTTAGTATAAACACCAACTATCTGCAAATATTTCCACACGAAAAAACGATTGCACGTAATCCTGACTCGCTGTGATCAAAATTTTCAAAAGTAACATACAAAAACACGTAAATTTCATCCTAGTATGTTGATTGTTGAAACCGCAATGATCTAATTTTGTCTTTAAAGTTCCTAAAGATCAAATGATTTTTAAAATTTTCCTACATATCAAATCTATGATAGAAATCTGATGGATCCGAGACCCGCGAAAAAAAATCTTTTTCAGTCATTTCTCGTATCGTTTATCAAAATTATTATTTAGACCCTATATTGAAAAATTTCACTGTCTGATTTTAATGTCCCAGCCATTTGTCTCACAATGCTGTAGATGTCTATTTTTAGCATTACTTAGGGTGCAATTATTGTCAAGAGGGTCCTTCCAATCGATGCAAAGGCGACAAAAAAGCAGCTGGTCTGTAGCTCCAGTGATGTTGTGTCTACGATAGTTTCCAAGTCTTGTTGCGATCAAGTGTAATGTAAAATCGATTATTTCTGCTGCACCCGCTTCATAAATATTGATCTGGTCATTTTCAGGTTTGCAAAGACAACAGCTTGTTATTTTTCAACGGACTTCACGACTTGAGATTATGACTGATAAGCCAACGAGGCGCGTCAAGACATTAAATACGCTTTGGCTCATACCGACTGCTAAACTACAGATAAAATATAAAAGTAGGTACAGCGAGTCACGGCCGGCTATAAATACATATGTTGACATTAAAAACAGACTGAAATTTTTCTGTGCTACAAATTTTCCTTTATATTCCGTAAAGTACAGTGTCTCCGATATATCGAGCACCTTATCACCGCACCTGTTTTCTTGTTCGACGCATTGTTTTACGAGCCGCATACTCGAACGTGATCCACGCATCAGGCATGATGCAACACTCAACATTTTTCTCATTGTCAGTCATGAATACGAATCGTCTGCATGGATATGCGACGTTAGCTTTGGAGTCAACAATAATTTTTACTGTGAGTCATTCCACGGTTAAACTCTGCAAAATATCCTTCACGGACAATCATTATTTCAGATTAAGTTGCTGGCTTTCTAAGCTCTGGTAAAATCCCATTAATTGATACTGGGTATAGGTATAATAGCAGACCACGGCAGCTTGGTACTTTCATTACTCATTACGACATATCAATCCGCAAACTTTCGTCATAGTGCATTAAATTAAAATACGTAACGATTCGCATATGCTGACGTTGATTGGACAGTGATGGAGTTTAAAATCCCCGCAGAACAAGGGGTTTTCCGTATGACGTTACTTTCGGAATACCGATCACAAGCTGTTATTATATGTGAGAAACTACCTTCACTGCATTCACAGGAAAATGCGTTAGTGTATATCATAAGATGTTAGTGACACGACGTTAAAAGGTCAAGGCGATCTGTCTTTATTCATCCTATTTCTCTTTCCTCTCATCTCGTAGTACAAGAGAACGAGTCATGCGAGATAGAGTGTCGGAAACTGTTTATTCTCTCTTCATCGAACGCATTACAAGTGATAAATGATCTACGACGTGAGCCTTATGTACAGTTGATCGGTCTTGTGCGAAATATTTTCTCAATGTAAGATGTAACTTCTGATTGCAAAAAACTCTTTGCATCTAATAAGGTTACCCATGAATCATTTATAAATTCTGAATTTGTTTTTATTGAACTCTGAGAAATCAATATCTTTCTAACTATAGCCAAATTTTTTTAATTATTATTTCCAACAAACACTTTATATCCATCCAAAAAGTAAAAAATTGAATCCAAATTCGATATAATTTTCATGAAATAAGATACTTCGTCTACAAGGTCGATCGTCTCATCCGTATTCGAACTCCTGAACTAACTTGAGTTGACATGCATTAGCCTGGCCTCTGATCTGCTTGAAATTGGGTTTCAGAAACACATCTGAACTAGATCAAAGTTTTCAAGTATTCCTAGCTAGTAATTTCAAACGGTGACACTGACATGGAGGCCTAAAATGAGGTTTAATACTTGCTATATTATATTTAAACGATATAATAAAAAAAAAAATTAAATAAAAAAAAACAGAACAAAGCGTCCTTCCATTCTCAATCTTGGATAAAAATGTTTTATTTCGCAAACAAAATGTTTTTACTCTTGTTTAAAAAAAAATCAATTGGGGTATTTTTGAGATGGGTTGAAAAATTCATAAGGTGAAGACGAATGATTAAAAAAATTGGTAAATTTTTGGAGAAGATTTTCAGGGGTGGTACTAACATGGGAAAAGTCATTGGTGAGATGAATAAATGCTATGGTCAACCCTTTACTGAGTGCACCGGGAAAGCTGCATATGTATATATGGTGTGTATACGCGAAATGACTTGATACGTATGCCATTCCAATATTCAAGTATCTGCTGCAAACATGAAGGTATAAGCAATATAGTGTCTGTCGATTGTTCACAATTTCATTGCTACCCGGATAAAGTGTATTCATACAGAAGTTACTTATGATAACCCGCCGCCTCTACGTGAGATAAACCAGGATTTCACAGCGTTACATATGACGAGATATAAAGTTCCAGTAATGCGTCTCTCGTCGTCAGTTGGCCTTTTGACTCCTTACGTAGCAGTCGCGATATACGGAACAGCAATTAAATTGCAAACTCAATATGAACTCTAAAATATCATTAGCTATTTGTGTTGTGGCTCTGCTGTTTCTGACGACTTCATCGGAAGGTAATAAGTTCACAGATACCTCGAAGCATATTGGCAAGACTACGGAAAAGGTTGGACAGAAAGCTCTTGATGATGGGTCAGTGACAGCTTACCTTGTTTCGAAACTCTCCAAGAGATCCGTTGTTGAAGATGATTTGTGGCATAATAATAAACCAGCCGTGCTTTTAAACCGACCGGTACCTGACGAAGTGGACAACCTAAACCTTCCTGCACCATGGTAGACTGGTTTTTCAAGGAACGTTGAAGAAAATCGTAAACCTGATGTGTGACTCAAAATGTCTATACTTGTAATATAGAGATATTCAAAGTGTCAGCCACTATTGAAAATTTCATTTGAATAATGCCTTACTGTTTATTTTTAGCCCTTGCATTTTTTTGTTCCATTCCTATAACTGTAGAATAAAATAATTGTCATGAGCTTGATTCGATCTTTGTGAAATTAAGTACTTGCGGAGCTGTCAAATATCTAGAATTAATATGAGATTCTGATGGATGCATTTGAAATGTAACTGAATAATTAAGCGACTTCGGTAACAGACTTCGAGCCAACCTCACAAATTCTTCTGCCGTACTTATCCTCAAATATTGGCGTGCAAACACAAATACTAAGGTCTGGCACGTTCACCTCGGGCAAAAGTTACAGAATTATTTGATATCTTGGAAGACTGCTGACTGCGTGGAAATATTGAGCGATAAATTTTGGCAGGGGGAACGATATCCAAACATTAGGTTCCGTGAAACTCTCGCTTCGCCACGAGGATGATATCCGGGAGTATCCTTAATCTTGTCAGCAACGAAATAGGATTCTTGTTTGTGACATTTTACAGCCTGTTTCCTCACTCTTCTATACCTCTCATTTTTTCGGACCATAATCCCGATGCCCACCTGCTATACACCATCATTCAAATGCCTCACTTCGTATATCTACTTGAATTTAAAGATATTGCGTCAGTTTCCGTGCCCTAGTTTTTTATTCGAATCTGTATTTCGAACGGTGCATCACGTTTAAAATAGAATTTCTCTTACAGGAATACAAGAACCACAGTCGAGTATCAATCGCAGACGAATTATAACGCACGCGACGAAATAAAATATTGCAAATGTGGTAAGCAGCCCCTTGCAGAACTACTTGCAGCTTTTAACTCATATTGTGAGTAATCTAATGATCCAGATTGGGATGGATCCTGCAAGGTTCATCACTCTGTGACTGGAAGACAGAGCGACCATGTCCGTTGCTGTAAAATTAGTAATACAACTTCGTCCAGCTAGCAGGGAAAAATGAGAAAACATCCAGCAACGTGATTAGCGGTCTACTCGGAAATTCAAGAGTGAGCCTCGGACTAATATGTAAAGGTTTTAGGAATGACAGCATAAGGTTTGGACGGGGTGATCTGCCAACCACCCTGTAACCAGAGGGTGATAGAAGGCTACCCAAAAAACTACTGGCTATCAATCTGGCCTTGGCGGGTTCGAAGCCAGGATTTACCCGCAACCGTCATTTATTTTGAACCTCCTGTAGTTTATTGCTTGTGCCTTCGCTCTCTCCAACATGCGGCTTGACTTTAACCGGACATAAAGGCCGAGAAATATTCACTCAACCAAATTAGGCCAGGAGCTCTTTCTCTAACAGGGGCTGCATTAGACCGAGATTCCGGCTACGTACTTTACCCGTGACTACGGCTGTATGTTTTATTACGGTCAATGTGTCGCTGTCAATACTGTATAATCTACATGTTATTTTACTTTTCAGATTGATTTCCCGCAACGTGGAAAATGCAAGTTCAATTTTTAATTACCCACTCGCGAAGTTGTAATTAGCCCAACTCACCGCTGAATATATTCGCAATCAACGTTTACGTTCTCTAATTCAATCCATGGATTGATAATATTTAGTATTTAGAGTTAACGTTGATTTCGGTTGATTATCCGACCCTATCCAATTTTATGTATGTACAGAAATATGTTTTAATAGAGAGAGAAACTTCAATGGATTTCTCTTTCGTGTATTGAAAATGAAAAAAATATAAAACCAGACTATGAAGCGGTTATGAGCATATTGTAAACAATTAGTAGTCATTTTATATCACAAATTTCCATAATTGTACGATTACAATTCTACCAGACGCCGTGGTGTGATAATAATTTTTTTTCGTCCCAACGGCAACAAGCGACAATACGATATTGAAATGAGTTTCATTGCTGCATGTTTTTGTAAATTTTACGCGACGATTGTTATAACGACGTGCTCGTGAAATTTGTTATTTTTAACTTTGAATAATAATTGAATATTGTTATCTATCTAGCTGTAATTGCCATTTATTACTAAAGGTAAGCCTTGTTTGAGCTTCAGCTGTTACTAGATATTTGATCACTCAATCTCGCGTAGATTGAGCGAATCGCAAAAGCAAATAACATGAATAGATACCGAAAAACTTTCCGACTGCAAAATATTTTATCACCTGCAAGTGTAAGTGTGAACCGCTCACCATAATTGTACACATCATAATTGTTTTACGACATTTTTAACCCAAGATCGTGATTTTTTGTCGCGCCAGTATCAGGTGAGACAGAGGTGCGAATGCTAACAATAAGTGTTGTGTCTTCAGTACGACATCATTATCCTCGCGAACAGTACATATTTACGCCAAAGGACAATCGCAACTTCAACATGAACGTTAAAGTGACAGTTGCCATATTTACAGCAGCTCTACTTTGTGAGTTTGCTGTGACGGTAGGCTCGACAGTCCCTGATACCTCACGGAACGATTTCAAAGGTTTCAGACGTTCTGGTGAAGACGTTAACTTTGCGAGTGAAGTGACGAATCCAAACTCATTATCAGAGAGAGACTTTATAACGGATAAATCGTTCGATTTTAATGTTGACTCGCGTATCATCTATGATGACGAACATCAGAGCGTTCCATCCCACGAAACTGCGTACTTCGATCCTGAACCGGAACTTGCCGTCAATGACATCACTGATGATCAATTTGGAATCGAGGATTACCTCGGGTACGAAGACGTCTCTTCAATTATTTTCGTGCACGAAGACACTCAATCAATCATCTAGTCGTTTGTCCTCCTCGTTTCATCACCGAAAACACTGCATTTAACTATCGATAAGCATCAAGCTACTTGAGATTTGTGACTAAGGTTCACGCAAATCTGATATCTGCATGATACGCGCCTGACCTGTATCTCGTCGACCGAATTATAGTTCTTTTTTTCAACTGTAAGATCGTCTAATATTTCCTTTATATAATTCACCTACAGCTTCATTTATACTATCGTTCGATAAATACATTGTTTTTGTTATAACTGGTCAAAGCTTATTCTAGCAGCACTTCGTTTTCCTTTCTGATATTGTATAATTCAACGATTTTCAAGTCGGACATATTTTCTGCTGAGGTTGATCGAAAGTTCCGCAATATTTGCCGTTTTTCAAAAGTAAGTGTAATTATATACAATAACTAGTAATACCTGTATTCAGATTCTAATTTGCAAAAAATCTATCCAATACTGCTAAAAAAAGTTTATACCTAGACTTGTGAGAGGAAGAAATCTGATTCTTGGATTTAGGTCCAAGTCCCAACTATTTTGTACTACGTAAGCTAACGGGCAACGAGCATGTTAAAAAATAAAAAATAAAAGTCTGGACCTCGCGGGCAGAGCAATGCCTGTCGAGTGGAACGAGACCCTATATGTCCATCTCGTTCAGTTCTGCCCCTAACTTTTGCGACCATTTCAATTCACCGACCCTCGTTTTGCTTTACAAACTTCATCGGTCGATCCCCAACTCATTGACCACGAACATTCGGTTCTTTTGAAAGTTTCGCGTTGTTTTTACATGAAAACTTTTGTGTGGCTTTTGGAACGGGTCCACCGTCTGGATTCATTTCTATTATTTCTACGGGAGCGTAATTAGAATTTTAAACTTGCTTGAAGTAGAAGTCCACAAAGGTGGTTTTTCTTTTCTTTTTTAGTCGACAAACTTCCTATGGTCTTCCAGTAATATGTTTCGTCCTACATTTCATGATGTACATTTGTTAAACATTAAAAATATTATTGTTATTGACACTAGCATATAAATTCTATGACTTCGATGGAATCCGGCATGGGTGAAGAGAATTAAGAATAATTCGAAAAAAATGTTCACTCTCAAAGTCGGTTTATTCGGGGCTCACGAGCTTACGAGCTTTCGGATTTAGAGAAGAAGAATTCCCGCACGTTGGCAAAGCTTCGAGTGAGCCCAGCATTGAACGGCGATCGTCGAACGGTTGGTTCAACTAGAAAATGGTGTTAGAGAGTGCGCCGGGGGTACGGATTGTTCCGGAACGTATGGGTGAGCTAATCGTTCGCCGAACCCATGCATCAGGTGCTAAATGGTTTAAAAGTGCGGCCAATTTTATGCCGGTCTACGTCTTTTTTAATGGCATGGATTAAGCAGATGAACGATGCATGTCGAAGATTAACGCTCACTGCCTACCGCACTGTAATTGTTTTTTCCTATTCCCTGAGTTACCAGTTTGCTGTAAAAACGGACAAAGTTAGGGGTGGAGGTAACTCTTGATGGTTACCTATGGGGGCTGCTGTGCTATCTCGAATCGGCGAAGATAGTCTTTGACAGTATTTCTGAGCCTTTAGTATCTGCGTACAATACGTGTTGTACGAATCAAGCGCCTCAAGCGGTGGCTGCAATTCGCCTTTTCGTAACGTTCCGAGAGAGGAAACGGATGTTTAACAAACGAGTAAAGAGCTGCTTTATTAAAAAGACTCCTACTCGGCGTGGTTTCTTCACCCCTGCTGTTCCACGGAACTCACCCCCGATACCCGGATGCGAATTTCCTCTAATTACAAAGGGAAGGAAATTAACTCGATGCCATTTACTACAAAAGTTTTCAACTTTTTCTTTGAAGCTTGTAAGTACTGCAGGATCTCAAAGAACTGAAATTACCCTGATAAAATTGTTTAACTTTCGCTCATTGTTCGTTTAAACCGAGACATGCCCAAATAAATTCCGAGATTATTGTCGGGCGGTTTATCGTCAAACCGATTCACTTTAATTACTTATTATATTAATCAACACGTGGTTGTAAATTTGAATAATATCACAGTTATTGCAAAAGTTAGGATATAATCGACAAGAAAGTGTTTATTTTTATTTTCGCAGATTTAAACAGGGTAAGAGTTCATGCGACTGAATGAAAAATAAAATTTCATATCAACAACCAAACTTGTTACCGATATCGAAAAAACGATTTCTCATAGATAGACACTAATTACATTAA
Organism: Diprion similis; assembly: GCF_021155765.1. NCBI lineage: Eukaryota > Metazoa > Arthropoda > Insecta > Hymenoptera > Diprionidae > Diprion > Diprion similis. The sequence continues at coordinate 15,590,210 of NC_060112.1, read as the reverse complement.
TTGACCGTCTAAAAATTGTTATTCCAATCAAAGACTTGGTTTCAAAGACTTAATTCAATTGGTCCATGTTTTTCTCATGTAGGTACTGTCATTCGGTACAAGACTTAGAACTTATACTTTAGAGAAACAATCACATAATCGCCAAGTTATGACCCACCCAATGACCAAGTGAAAACATCGTTTGTCAATACAGCAGAGGGCCTGCGAAGTAGTAATTCTACTTTTGAATAATCATATTCGAAATCATGATATCAAATATTAAAAATATAGCAGTACACAGGTAATTGTAGAAAGAGGTGATAATTACGCCGACATAACGTACTAAAGACGATCCTCCGCGAGCCACGAGTTGATTCATTAAAAAATCCCGGGATTTCGTACGCAACACGAATTAAAGCCAAAACGTGGAAATACCCCATTCGTAGGGTAAAGGTCAAAAACGTCTGGCTCTGTGTTAATACTCCGTGTCACGTATAGCTCGTACCTCGCTAAGAGCTTAGCATACGTGTGCGTTAGTGTGAATTCACCGCATGTACGCGTGTTCCGTCTGAGCGGTACTTTGAATGGGTTCAAGCGTCAACCTTTTAGGGGGTACTCCATACCGTAGGTGGCGGCATTTTCGCTCCAAGCGTTCACAAAAAAGAGAGGAAGGAAAACGTCAAAAAAGTAAGCTGGCTCGGTTGTATACAGGTATCGTGAAATAATGTATAGCGTGATGGTGTCGATATGCCACATCATTTTTCTCCTGTATCATTTCAGTCTACAACTAATCTTCTTGCCGTCATTCATTCCCATCTTTAAAGGTACTAGCTGTAACAAAACATCAGGGTAAACATTTCACTACATCTTCATTTGCTAAATTTATTTCATTCGTTCTCAGTCAATCATAAAACTCTCCACATTGTGTTGAAATATTGAAAAAGAAAAGCTCATGCATTCTAAACAAACAATGACGCACTCTTAGGTCATTTTGTTTCTTGAACTGAAGAATAGTCTGGACATAAGATAGACTTGAGTAATGTTACATCTCGTTGAAATAATGTAATGTTTCGAATTGATCGCGAGTTCTTGTCTAGTGTTCAAGTATGATTTGCACTTACTTCGTTAAAAATTCAACCCGGCTATTATCGATTAATCGGTGAGCTTACGGGTATGGCTAATAACATATCACCCTCACGAATTAGTTCGGTTCGCTTTGGGTTCATTTACATAATGACACGGTATTCGCATGCATAATTTCACGAGAAAGACAACCCTTGGCTTCGATGATAATTATTTGTCGTAATTTAGGGAATTCTGTTGGTACAGTGCGATTTCATTTTGCGATCAATGTGCTGTTCTTGTACCCTCAGTCCACATCTGACCTCTTCACCGATCACAAAACTCAACGCCACCTGTATGGCAGCCGTTCAGACTCCGCAGAAGTTTAATGCAGTAATGGCGCAATCAAGAGGTGGAACGGTATCCCGAAGTTATTTGAAGTTTCATTTGAGATTGAGCATATGGTTAGGTTTGAATTGGCCACTCTTTAGTCAACCGATTGTAAAGGTGCTTTTCATTCTTCGCGCCTTCTGCATAGTCGGTGTTTACACTGTTCTGATGATCGGGTGTTACATGCATATGAAAGTTGTCAACAAATTTGACTTGCTAAACTCGAGTATAAATGTGCTGCAACTATTGATTTACTGTCAGGGAATACTGCACGTCGTTTACAGCGGGGTTAAAAGCGAATCTAGACACCGTTTGATCACACAAATTCGAAACACCTTCAGATATGCTTCGAATACAGGTGAGCTTCAACTTCATAATTTTTTGAGCCATCAATCTCAATCCATGTTTTGTTAATTATGAATGATACCTACGAGTATCTTATTTCAAAGGTCACTTCACGATGGAGGAACCAGAGTTGAAGAACAAGCGAATCGCGATTACATGGATGATTATATTAATTCTATGTGCGACCGCTTTTTTCGGAATGGCGGTAGTCCAAGGAGAGGATTCAGTTCCTGTTTGGGCGCCAGTCAATCTCAAAATTACTCCTTACTATGAAATCAACATGATCATGCAGTTTGCAGGGCAGTTTTGGATCGGTTCACTAAGTGGATGTTTTGGTATTTTATATTTTAGCGTCGTATCATTAGTCAAATCTCAATTTGATATGCTATCATGTTCACTGGAACACGTGGCTCCTCTTGCCGTTCTGAAAACAAAAATGAGAGTGCAGGATGGGTATGAGAAGTCACCTATCCAAACTACCTCGACGGGTTACGTCTTAGGTCCTGGAGATAACCCAACGAAAATTTCGTATAAATGTCAGTGTTGCACAGAAGACTTTAAACAGTAAGTATAAACGGTCATATCAACTGACGAGTAAATTTTATTAGGTTTAATGATGATATTTGGGCAAGAAACCTGGTTACTTTTATCCATTTTCATATGAATCATATTGTAATCGATTTGTACGTCAGGTTCTTCAAAGCCTTCGAGCAACGACGGTGTCAGAAAGTTCTCTCACCCTTTGAAGAACGAGTTTACGAGGAAGAACTTGAAGCTGCCTTAAAAGATTGTGTTATCCACCATCAAAGTATTTTGAAACTCAAAGATGCTTTGCAGAATTATTTTGGCACCGTTCTACTCCTTAGATTTTTTCTCGAAACATTGATAATGTGCTTTGTCATATACGGTCTGAGTAAGGTAAGTGCACTTCTGGTTTCCTATTGATGATCATGCTCGACGAGATTATCATTTAAACTCCATGTTCTATATGCACTCAGCTAACTGCAAGTGCGGACTTCAGCCCAAAGGATATGAGAGTTCTCGGCCTACTGCAATACTACGTAGCCTGCTGTGGAGACTTGTTCATATTTTGTTACGTTCCAGACAGCCTTTTACGCACGGTGAGACGCTTTCAGGTTCTGCACCTCGCGCCATTTCCAAAACATTTTTAATATACACTGACAATAATTCCACAGCTGTACGTAGGTTATCATTTTATCAATTCCAATTCATTTAGAGCTCCACGATCCCCGGCGTCGCATTCGAAACTCTGCCGTGGCACGGGGGTAGCGTTACAAAAAAGTTCTTCTCAACCGTGAAGATATTTCAACTCGGTGCAAGGAAGCCGATGAGCTTGCGGACGATATTTTATGTTGTATCTCTTGACATAATGGGAAAGGTAAGTATATGTTACATCAAAGGTGGAAACTATTTCAAAGCATGCAGCTCCTCAGAAATGAAAAATGTTTTCCAGGTGTTCCGAGCTAGTTTCTCTTTCTACACAATGCTGCGCAAGGTACAAAACAAGTAAACAAATAAACAACAGCTCTCAACTAACCGTTCCGATGATTGAAGAAGCACACATATTGTAAATACATCAATAGACTAAAACCCTTGTAATTGACTGAAAAGTTCAATAATGTAAATCGCAAATTATTTTTCTTAGCTTATTTTCGTAAATGAAAGTAAATAGCGTCCAGTGTGTCGAAGGCTATCAAACATCACAAATAATGATCAAGAGAATCGTGTGAACCAATCTTTAATCGTTCAGTGGATGATGCTGCACGAGTATTTTGATTTGGTAACCGGGCTGGAAGGGAATAACTAATGTGAAACCGAGTGTGCACATCGCTGAATACGATTGCGTTTATTCCACGTAGCACGTGACGTTACGTAATGCTGTAAGCTTCTGTTCCTAACTACGTTGAGTCGACTCTCTATCCAAGAGTGGGTAGATTAAAAGAGTGTTTCCACGCCATTTAATTAAGCTCGCGCAGATAGGATTTCCTTGGGAAAACGGTTATGTCTAACCAACTTTGCCCCTGGATTCTATAGAACAGGTGCAGAATGGGGTTACTACTGCCTCCGCCCACCACAAGAATCTATTTCCTAGGAGTCCCTCGGGAAATTTTTCGAGCATCACCTCCGGTGTAAATAGGTTTTTTTAAAACAATACCGCTTCTCATTCGATGTATGTATATCGAGATGCTAGCGGTGTTCGATTTTATTTCGAAGTAAGGGGGTGATTCCGAATGGAAATCTTCACTTATGGTTATTTTCCACGCGTCGCGTTCACGTCACGATTGAATTTTTCTCCCTTTCTCTCGTTGTCAGAAATCCATAAATTACGGCGATGACCGTCCTCAGTATGGTTACTCGAACATTCTGCGGGACTGTATGAAATTCTTTACAAAGATTGACACACTATGTGCGCGTATGCTTACCATGTAAATACAATACAACCAAAGTTCGAGGAATTCAACTCACAATTAACGTTAGTCCAGCCTTTTAATAAATCGGTAGAAAATTTAATAACTTTGAATAACTTTGCCTTCATCCGAGAAGTCAAGGTAATTCAACGATTATTGAATAGCACGATAAATTCCACCCCGAATTTCAGCCTGATAATACTGATATTAATTTCCGGAGTAATATTTCGTGTAGGTATCACGTGTACAAGCGAAATACGGATCCACTTTGCCACATTCCAGTCGAAAAGTTTACGCGCATGACCTTTAATGCCTTATACATATTATCTGGGCAGAGAAATTTTCTGGGCACCATTTCAATACTGATCCCGCAGTTTTCTTGGCATTTCCCGAGCATCATCAACCCGCTATATACCAAGGGGGCGAAGACGTGCACCGGGTATCGGGGATCTTCCAGAGTTTGCCTCCGAGATCCGCGGTGCATAGAGGGATATAGAAATGATACACGTTCCTGTATGGTTTAGCGCTGGGAGAGGGGCACAGGATATTCCGCAGACGTGATTCGAACCGCATCCCGCCATGCATCATTCATCACCTGGCTGCGCCTCGATGCAATCCGGGGTTCGAATCATCTTACTGCATCCTACCTGATCCCGAATACATCACGCGATCGTATTACCCTACTAGGTATCCACCCAGAGACGATGTGCTCCGTTCTTCATCCATCTTCGAACTAAAGCTCCTTGAGCTTTGACCATTAACTATAATTGGGTTACCATTTTACTTTGGTTTGAAATGAATTAAACGTTTGACTTGGAAAAATGTTTCCAATCTTGGACGAGTAGCGAGTGCTGAAGCGGGCAATCGGAACAATCGTTTGGAAAACGTTCTGAACGTTAACCACGCAAAACATTTCTCTCGAATAAAACCATTCATCTGAAGAATAGGTGCGCTTGTACTCATAAATCCTTCTCCAGGTCAAACCGAACGATTTCAACTTGTGCTGTTATTTCGTAACGCTATCGAGAAGCTAGAAGAGATATAGAATAGAGGATAGAACCAAGCACAACTAACTGTTTGCTAGTTGTTTCAGCATGAAGTAGGAGTAGGATGTATATCGTATTCCTCCTTGAGTCCCTAATGTTCCACCCTTGCACCGGTAAACCCGCTGTGCCCCTGTGCCCCAGGGATTGTTTTAAGATATTGAATACTAAGCTTACATATCTCGAGTGTGGGACGTGTCTAGCATACGTGGAAAGCAAACTTGTCGAGTTCAGTATAATATCAAAGTAGGTACGGTTGAAATTTCAGAAGAATATGAAAACAGCTTGAAAGCTGATTAGAAACGTGTAATTCAGCCTCGTCATGACGTGGTTTTGATCTCCACCAATTCGCAGGGCTGCGCATAGCTCGACAAGCATTCGACTATTGCGGAGTATAAAGTTTATCCGGGCCAAACTTTGTCCGTACTTCATTTCGTACTGTTGAAATTAACACCCGGTGATACGTATCACCCGACGATTCTCAAAATGAAACTCGTGCTACTGGTTCAGAGAAACGTAAGCTTTGAGACTGTATGACACCTTATCGTTTCATGTATGGTTTTCCGTTTCACATAGCTTCCAGAAGTTGTAATTTCGCTCAAGATAACCATCTGAACTCGCTTCTCCTTGACAATGCGTGACATAAGAACAGGCATGATAATAGGCCGTGTAAGGGTGACGGGTAGCTGATAAAATTCTGAGCCAAAATTCACGTAACCGGGCTGATTGAATATAGCGATATCTGCATTTCTCGAGGCGACAAAAATTTTCGCTGGAAGTACAGTACAGATAAGAGAAACTCACGATTATACGGAGTCAAGTGCTGACAATAAGATTGAGTTTGAGATACATTTGCTGCGTCTTCGGACAGGGTGAACCGCACGATAAAAACACCGTTGAAATATCACAGGAAATATGCATTTGCGGGTACGGGTGATTTTGAACACGCGGGAGGGTCCCTCTACGGCAGCTATACTCAATCATCTATTGATAACAGCTATCAACCATCAACGGTATTTTGACGTGGAGGGTGGCTACCCCTTTGGCTGTTTATCAGAGGGTTAGACTCCATCGCCCTCTCCCAGCTTACCCTCTGCAGCTCTTTTCTCTTTCTCTCTCCTTTTCTTTCTATTTCTCTCTGCCTGTGTCTCTCTCTTTTTCACTTTATCTTCTGTATTCATGTCTGCCAACCACAAAACAATTTTCTATATTAGCTAATCGAAGCTGAAACGGCGTATAAAATTGTGCTTGACTTGATAAAATAATTACTTTTGACTGGCCAACTTTCCTTATACTTTAGAGTGCATCTCACAGCAAATCTTTATACATAAATTTACATCTCTCTCACATCTTGAAATAGCTACTGTCAGAACTTAAGGCTTACAGTTTGTAGTTGGAGAATTTTATGAAGTCCTGAACTCTGTGTACACGTGAATATGAATAAAGAAATATGCGAAGCTCCGGGAAAATCTTGACGCAGTTTTCTCTAATACTGTCGAAAGCTGGTTATATTTTCTAAAGCCTCGAGCTCGACACCGCGGAAAACTTAAAGTACTTCTGCCGCGAATTTCTTTTAAAACAGTCTTACATCCTTCTTCGTAAAGAATGAAGATGTGCTGCGACCGAAGTTGCAGCCACCTCCTTCACTTACTATGTAATTTATAGCTGAAAGAAAAATTGACGTGATTGAAAAATGAATTCAAGTTCATCTACCAGGTCTCAAAAAATTCCCTGTGAGACGTTTAGGTATTAGAAATGTTTAGATGTGGCAAACCGATAGTAAATTCAAGGGATGCTTGTCCAGAGTGTTGTAATGGCGCGTCTAGCTTACCATAAGTGGCGAGGAGTGTAATATAATTCCGGGTTAGGTTGACCCGGAATTTGTCGAGATAGAACGTGGCCAAACCCTTCGGGAGCAATAAAGGATTATATTTTGGGGACAGCCATGCCGTCGGCCTCCAACTGGCCCAATAGTAGCCACGGAAAGGTTGGCGCGCTGCCGGGTTGAATCATTTCGAGAAGCGATATAATTGAACAAAGTTGCCGCCCACCTCGCATTGGTCATCGTATTTAATAATGGAATCCGTATATAACTCCGGGGACTACCACAGCGTCTAAGTTATAGATTTGGATGATTGTGCCACCCTCTGGCCAAGCGCTGCAACCGGTATGGTATGAGGTACCCTGGCACTTAGCTGCACTCAAACCGATTAACTTTCAATAGAATATTGAAGGCCACTTCGGAAATTTCGATTCGGATGGAATTGAACATTTGGATCGATATATTCCTCACGAAAAACTCAGCGTAATCTGTTTTTCTCGTTTCGTACTTGCGGTCCAGAGGGAAAAAAAATTGCAAAATGCGACAGAATTAATTTAAATTCTTCCAGAGATACTGTAATACTACATTGACTGTGATTCGACAGAGATTTTGAGTCGGTGAATGTGCTATAGAGAAGTGAGTTGATGGCCGCTATTTGGATCACAAAGAAATATTTTCTTCGACGAAGAAGTATTTTTTTGAAACATGATGATAGAAATAAAATTAAGATTCGGTAAGAAATGAAGAAATGAATGAACCAAATTCATCGAATCAAGCTATGCCTACAAGTTCAGAAACTCTGCCATAAAATTAACATGAAACTGGAGTCTCAATATAACCGTTTCGTGTATTATTATTTCGTTGTATTACGTCTGACTGGTAAAGACAAATTCCATTCTCTTATGTACATAAAAGGTGAAACCATGGCAGCATAGCGACTCACCCCGTAAAGCTTTATTACCCCGTAACAGTTGCTGCTATCGTTGAAAGAAGGCTGTTATAGAGCAGTCCCATACTTCTGCAATTGCAACTTTAATAATCGCTATAAGAATTCAATATCTATGTAATCGCAACAAGGGCAATATTGGAAATAATACGATTCGGTTTGCTGCTCGAAATGGCAAACGATTTCGATGGTGGAAAATTGCACAATTTCATGCCATACACATTGGCTGACTGCAGTGTCCGTTTACCCGTAGTTAGTTGAGTTGAATATAACTATGAATTCTTTCTAGTTGACGTGATCACTAATTTATCCTTTAAATATTATATAGTGCTGCTGCTATACTGATTCGGAGAATGAAATTGGCTTCACCAGATTTTGTCATTTTAAACAGTAACTCAACCATCGGTTTTGCACAGAGGAGAAGCATTTCCTCGATCGTAAACTACCTTGCCACGAAAAATCACTACCATATTCAGAAGATCGTACCCAAAAGCTCCCAATTTCCTTTTTGCAATATGTATCTGGAGATGCGTCATAGAATAAGTTGAAGGTATATGCTCCGTTATTTTCCTCTCTACTCCTCCACTCCACTCTAACTAGACGATAACTTGATCATGCATTTTTTAATATTAGTTCTTTCAAAATTACGTAATTATACTAAGGATACCTAGATTACCATGAACTTCACTTCGAATATAACTGCTCTTCGCTTTGTAAAATGATACGTGAGGGAGAGATCGTTTATATTATGCCTTAATACTCGAATCCAAAATTGCCGAATAGACTCAGATGCTTCTCAAACTCCTTCGCTTGAACCCTGATGCTCAGAGTTTTTAATCACAATTCCCAAAAACGGTTGTGGTGCGGAAAAGAATTAATTGAAAACAATATTGAAACCAGTGATTCAGGGTTCAGATACGGAAAACCTCTAGTAGAAAGTGATTCCATTCCTCGACATTTTCCTCGGGCATTATTTCATGTCGATGCTGTGTGACGGAGCGTCAAATTTCGATTTATCGCCCACTGTCACAATCGGAATACAAGCAGACAGCAAGTGTAACATCGTAACACGCGAAGGTACCGGAAGTGCCTGCACGCAACGGTTCTGAAATCGATACATACAGTAGAATCAGATAAGTTGAGTCGAAGGCATCGTTTACACTCGCTGGACGTCGCTTCCGACGCCATCCTACCCGCTCAACCAATACTGGATTCTCGACGTGTGTATTTCCGATCCTTGGATGGCCTCGATCCGAGATCAAAGAGAAGGAGCCGAAAGCATTCCAAGCACGCATCGCATGAAAATCGACGATGCGGGAGGCGCGACGATGGCAATTTCTCCCGCTTCTCTCTGGACTGCATGAAACAGGCAAATAGCTAGTCCGACAGGTATGCGTATTATTTTTCCCGCCATTGCCAGCTTTGAGGAGTATCTGATATTGGAATACGTGGCAAGGTTTCAATGAAAAGAACATCCTCTATGGTGCATATTTCATCGTCGTCTGGAAATGTAACGAAAACTTGTACCTCACTAAATTGGCAAAAAAAAACTCTGGCCGACACAGCGTACCTCATATATGTATTTACGAGTATTCTACACATATCAGGACAAAGAATCTGAACATTTGACGCCGTGTCGAGACTCCCAACGGAATATCCGGTGTAAGGTCTTTGACTGCAAAAATGGGGGTAAAATCCGAAGGATCACAAAGCACTGGAGATTAGATAGAGAAAAAACGACCGAAGAACGGTGAACGGTTTGTGTTTGTGCGTAGGAGGAGGGAGGGCGGAATTTTCCCGAGATGAAGTGCCGGGAAAGAAAGAGACGTAGACCCCCTCGGGGCTTCGAAGGCTCGGCATTCTTCCTGATGACTACTATACCGTCTAGGAGTGGAGCTTCGACGCGCAGATACGCAACGCACCCACCTTGTAGTGCAGGGTCACAAAGGGGGTGAGAATCGGGTCTCAAAGACGGGTAAAACAGGGTGTCTCCAGAGAGCGTTGGAAAAACTTGCCACGGAATCGGAAGCGAGAAGTGGGCCGGATAACTTGAAGGGCGGAAAAGGAGGGGAGAAGGGTCCCACCGGAGACGAGACCCTTCGTGAAAACTTGACGTGTAACACGCCGTCCGCGAAAGCGTCGGTACTTATTTATGCACCCAAAAAATTCCGATATTCCGGACGGTGAGTCTGTCGTCAGCTACCCCCGTAGATATTGGTCTGGACTTTTTTTACATGCGCCAGAATAGCTTGACGAAGTGATAATTCATCCATAAGATTCAGAATATTTTGGTAATATGACGATAATTGACAGAAGTAAACGCGTGAAAAGATTCTGATTAATATTTCTTCCAGACTACTAATCATCCCTTGCATTTGCGTTCAGATATCGAAGGTGGATCAGGAAAGTTTTAATGGTTAACGTCGAATTGCTCCAGCTGTCAGAAATGTATTTACGATTCAAGATCGTTGAAAACTTTTTGTCTACGTAACTGTTCCCCAAGAGTCATTGAAATTTTGAATATTACCGTAACATTTTTATAGACATGAAAAAGTAAGAAACTGAAAGCGTTTACTGCCATTCTGAAACCGGGCCGAGGGATGGAGGGAGGAAATTTTTATGCTTTATTTTTACGAGCGGTGTAAAAATTCTCGTGAATGTTTAACGCTTGTTTTCTTATGAAATGTCAAATTATCTTCACATTGGTAGGCGACTCACGGTGTTCTGAGGTTATTACTGTATATTGCATAAGACTTTATGAGAAATATGCATGTGCAGGATGACGCCGACGATTACCCAGAGACAATAATCTATTAGTACTACAGAATTAGGTCACTTTGATTCAAACCTATACAGGACAATTAATGTATAAATATTGCTCAATAACAAACTTAAACGATATTTATTATAGAAATTAAACATGAATTAAATTTTTTATCAAAATTTCCAGACATTGTGTGGAAATTCATCGCGTAACTTGTCGCAAGGTAGTGAATGTACGCATACACCGGTTCGTGCCCGCACACTTATCACGAGGGGTCAAAAGTCAAGTAGTTCACGTTGCTTGTATACATGCTTCATGTTTGTTGCATTGTATTCATTAATTACTTTTGCAAACGAGGGGCCCTTCCTCGAAAGTTTTGTGATTTATAAGCAACCAAGAACAGCCCCGTGTGGGTATCTAGTTCTCTACACGTGGCACGGAATCCTAATGGAAACTAATAGACCAGTTCCCATCAGTGTTTCTTAGCCAAATAAATCGTAAATTTAACTTCCAGTTGATACCACGGGGTGAATTCCTGTCACTTTAACTACAACAGTTGTACAAACTTTTCCGCTTCGCGTAGTTTTTAACATTGGATGGTTCGGGTAGATGACTTCCGCTGAGAGAACTACCCTAATTAGACATTTATTTAGCAGCTGTTTTACATCGAATCGATCGCGTGACCCAAAACACTGTGTGCAAATCACGGTCAATTGACCGATCGAAATACAGTAACCACATCGTAAAACGGACCTCGTCGCGTTTGCAGCAGCTGTTCAGACAGGTCACTCCCTTAAAGAAGGTCGCCAAGCAAGACCGGGAAGGATGTTTTCGATGTACTACTCGAACTCAGTTAAGCCTTCGGAATGGAGACGATAATCCGCACACCCTGGCAAGCTCGACGATTATTGCCAGCCAAAAGATGCATCGAACAAAGAATCGGCAGGCAGTATGCCGATATTTATTGCACGCGTAACGGCCATATTCGCAATGACCCCGATCGAGGCAATAATAACGTCTCGAGGCACAACCACGGGCGGGCTCGCTCAATAATAATGCATTGAAATTAAACGGGTGAAGTTACGGAACCGATAGTTACGGCGAAGTTGGCGCGCGCATTGGCCCTTTCACCTAGGACCGGTTCGTCCGCTCGTCGGTTGCTCCATCCGTTCCTTGGTGATTCCGGCCGAAGGGTTGGCGCCGGCTATTACCGGCAGATGTCGAGCCCATTGGACCCGGTTCGAAGAGGGCGGAAGGGGGCAGCCATGCCTCAATCGTATTACGGGACGTAGAGCCAGCGGGCGCGCCATCCACCCAACTTGGATTAACCCATTTTAAATTAACCCCAAACCACCAGCGAGTAATGAAATGCGTTCGCAAGAACCGCCCTTATAATGGAACACTGATTGCGTTACCCGCGTGCCTCGCTGCTCCTGCTCGAATCGTCTGTTGATTCATGCCCACGTCCGAGAATCCGACGCTCACTCCTTCTCAAGGTCACTGCAGGACCGGATACGGTGAGTTAACGTGACAGCGTTTTCATCCCCCATATAGCACTTGTGGCGTTCACTTGGTTTTAACGAATCGAACAATGGGCTTTGTGTTGCAGTAACAATGGAATAATACAACGCGGCACTGTGCCCTGCACTACTCCGGGGAACTGGCCAATCCGCGAAAAACCCACGCGAAATTCCTTTAGGGTGCGATCAACTTCTTTAAGGCTCTTCGCAAATCGTATACCTATGTGTATGTACTATACATCGAAATTGATACCTCACACACTTCGGATTTGAATTCTGTTGAACGATCAATCTGATCAAACGATACCGGAATCGAAGCTCACCTCACTCGGGGTTCGAAAGTAGATTGATCTGAGAAAAACTCTGATAGATTCTATTTTGCCGCCTATTTTCTTGCCACGTTTTATTTTTTCTGTTTTTTCTTCAAGCTGTCAATTCCCCTGAGGGAATGAGCACGCGGGTGTTCGTGCCTACCAGCACGAATAAATAAGTGTCGTAGTATAGTCACACGTCAAAGAAAGATTGCGCGTACATCGAAACGACGCGGTGGTAGGTATAGCCGGTATAGGGGTGTTATTAAAGCCCTGCGAACCAGATTCCACCGTGGCAAATTGGCTGGCAAAGTAAAGGGTAGGCAACGGTCATGGGGATGTAATTCGTAACTCGATATCGACGAGTGTAGACGAGTGTAAATGAAGCTTTTGATCAAACCTCGATTTTAATTTCACTTTGAGCCAAAAAATGATGAAAACGACAGCATTTCAATGGTATCTTTTTGAAAATATTCGTTTCGAATCAATGTGAATCTCTGCTTCGAGGTTTCGTTACAAAATTTTTATTGTCAAAGAGTTTTTTTTCTAGCTGTGCGTCATTTCAACTTGCGTATCTCTCGGTCTTTTGTTCGTGTGCGCAGTTCGTATAAACCAAGGCTTACGAAATTTCACAGATAAACCGATCATTCTGTCGCAAGGAACTCACTTTCAGCCACTCGAGGTAATAATTAAGTATTTTCGTAGAAATACCAAGTTGAATTCAATCAATCTGTTGTAATTACTTCGGCTGTGATGAGAAATTGGTTTTCAGCTTTGTTTGAAAGGTCGTAAGCATATAATACTCCCTCAACGGTAGGTATACTTCGATGTGGCCCCGACAATCCGATTTAGAGTTTCATTGACTTCACGGAAAGGCTTTTGGTATCAATGCTTGCTTTATTGCTCATCCATAATTACAATGCAATCTACTGTAACGTAGTATTTTTCATGCGGATATCGACGTTACCGATAACCTAGAATTTGGACCTGCTTACTTGAGCCTTGGCGACATCCAAAGCTCTAAGTATTGCTGATTGGAGAGATTCTGCATTTCCACCATTTCAGTTCAGGGTACTTTGTTTTCTGTAAATAAAGAACTTTTTACGTGGATTCGGATTTTATTTCGAAGCAGAGAAAAACTTGAACCAGGGTCTTTTCCACGTACACCGATATGTAGATTACAATCATCAACAGCTTGTGGGTGCAGAGTGTACAAAATGATTTTAATTCATTCATATCACAGGTCAAACAATATGGCAGCGGGCCGAGTGCCCTAGAGCTTGTATCACTAGCTCTGCCTCGGGCTGTAAAAATATGCAAATACATATTCATGGAAAAATCAACCCTTTGATGAACACGTAGCGTGTTGCGTTGCACGTGTCCGTACAAGGAGTATAGCAATGGCACTGTAGGGGGCGAGTTATGGGTAATTTTCGTCAATATTTCGTTATAATCTGTTGGGAATGCTCAATGCGTCTCTTCACACCAATCCTAACTCTTCAGCCACCAACATCCTTGAACCAGGACGTACACAGATTCATAAATCAGTGTTAGTACCATGGCATAAAGAGAGTTTGTGCTGTTGCAACGCATTGGTTGGTTGGCTGTTTGCCGCAACCCTAAATATCGACAAGGGCGCGGTTGTATCGTCCCGAAATTTGGTCGAATCATGCTCATTTCGACGTTATACCAGCTGATTGAAGCTCGATAGCGAGGGTGAGGCTGCAGACGACCTTCGAAATAGCCAAAAATTCTGTTGCCTAATTTGTAACTAGTTACCGTAGAACTTTATCGAATGTGTGTAACACGTATTATACATTTGCAAATAGTCTCGCTTTTTCATGCCTTCAGCTTCACGTGTCCGCTAAAGTTACGACGGAAAAAAGTCAGCGACCGAATTGTACCAGCCAGGAACGATGGCTGCGCATTTTGTAGCTAGCGAGTTGGCTTTGTCCCGTGCCCATCAGGAGTGCAGTCAAGCGTTGATTGTCACAACTATGACAGTTAAACGAAGGAATAAACAAAAACGTGAGTGCTTGAGATCTTTTGTGTTCGTGTCGCCTATCGCCACCGAGTTTCCGCTTTATGGTTGGAGGAAACAGAGCGCGTGAAAAGGGAATCTTCACGATTAGTTGCCGAGCGCCATTGCCGAAACAAACAAACTACGCTCGACTTGAAACATCCTTCTGGTGACTGTCAGCCGTTTACATTTATTTCCTTTTTTGAAGCCGCCAATGTCTAACATTGGAACTGACTTCGGAGTCATTCGTTATAACTTTAGTTCCTTAATTCACTTTTGATATTACACAAATAGGCTTTGAATAACGTAACAGTGCGTTATTTATTCCGAAACTATATATGAATTGAATCAAGATTTTTTTCTTTACAGCGAAAATTCGCCTATATATTTTATCTCTCTTGCACAACACCCAGTACTATTAAGTACCTGATTCCAGTGCTATCCGACTGAATTCACACAATCCACAAAGGATACATCGTTCCAGTCAGCACTAACTATGCCTAAGATTAAGCCACGTGGAGCGAAGTGTCCTGGCAAAGCTCCTTGAATCCAGTCCTCCAATTTCCATTAGGGCCTCTAGCGAGGCCTATTATTGATCTTCAATAACGAAGACTGCCCCCGGAAAGGTTCGACATCGATTGAACACCGACCAGTTTCGGCGTTACTCTCCCTCATTGTCAGTGAGGCAAAGACAGCGGCAGAATCGTCTGAGCTCTTGCTCTTGAGTTTCATAAAATAATTTGTGCAATGTATAGATTTGAAATATCCCTGACATCTGTTGGAAGTGAAGTCGTCGAAGTGGTGACGTCTCTTAGAAGCTGCAAGAGAGGGTTGGCACGTTCCATCCCATTCCATTAATCTTGTCTCAATACTGTGTAATGGCTTTCCCCTCGTCATTCATTTTTCCATTATTCCGGAACTCAAGCTTCTGCTTAATATTTCCGTGAAATCTCTGTGAATTACGCGAGCAATGTTTTTTTCTCTATTGGTTCGAGTATCATTCCATTGTCTTTCACAATTATATTTGGAGGATATTACACCGAGCAGTTGACTTGAAAAAAATTCATTGAGGGGAAGTAAATAGGCCGGAAACGACCGGACAGAAAAAGAGGCAGTAAAGAAAAAGCTAAATTTATCCGATTTTGATGGTAGCAGTAATTTCTGATAAAGGTTTCTTCCGGCTTGCTGTTTCTGTCTTAACTTGGTGAGGCGTAGGCAGTCTCGTGTCGTATCTGAGATTGCCAGACTAAAGGAAAACTTATTGGCAAGACTTATCCATTAGTTCATTAGTGGAATATTAGTGACATAAAATAGTCTAAAGTACAATTTTTTTCCTTCTATAAACTCTAATTCGAAATAAATTCTTGAGAATTTGATCTTGACTGTAGAAATATCCCATCAGACAAACGGTGATGTAGAATCTCGATACGGTATACAATCTTGTAGATTCTCGAATATATCATATTACTTCCATATTTTCAATTTTATCGATTTGTGATTCTTCGATTCCGCTTGAACTCAATTGATCAAAGAGGAGAACTTGAGGTATCATTAAATTCCCGGTTCACTGGCAATTTCGTATGTCTTGAAGTACACGTGCTTTGTGGAAGATTACATCATTTGTCACAAAGCTCACACTTTATTGGTACGGCTTAGAGGGGATTTTCGACAGAGTTACTCAGACGTGATAAGAGAAGATACACCTTTAGCTGCTTCCACGTGACTCGCATATTTCACAAACGTTCATTATCCGTGTATATTTTCCACCCATCTTCGACGATTGAGTCTTTCGTCAAATGGATGGTGAATGTTTGATTATTTATAGAATTGATGGTTGTTTCTGGGCTGACACTATTTCCTCTCTATTTGCCAAACTTACGAATAGCGCGTGACATGCCTAAGGGTGTACACGGTGGACAAGCTGCACACTCCAGGGAGAATCCTGTTTTCTGTTCTATTCACCTACACGACGGTCCTCCGACAACCATTGGGGCTGACAGGGACCAAATCCTACGTTGTTTTCTCAGCTAATGGATTGTATTTTTTAAGTCTTACAACTCGACTCTGGACATTGGCGAACTTTGTGGTATCCATCCACAACTTTGACCGTTTTGCAAACACCGCAAATTCTGCTTCTCTGTTCCTTCAGGATTCATACACCATTAGGGAATCGTTTGTCTGTTTTTCTTCACCTTTTTTCGCCACTTTTCCCTCGTCTCACCTCTTTTATCGATTCGAATCATCCTACGGGACAGAAGAATTTTATGACTCCGACGGTTAACTGAAAATATTCTCGACAGCTCAACCTAAGAATATGAAATTCCACGATCCCACTTCAAAGACGGAACGATACGAACGATCATCATTAGAGAGTTATTTTCCATTCTTTGCTCGTTTTTCATTCCATTCAGATTTAAGATTCTGAAATCACAGTGTTCACGCAGTGTTTTAATGCGGTATCTATAGATACGTTTACGTACAGAATGCATTTGCGAATTTCAACGTGAAATGAAATTCAACCCCGAGAATGGCATCATCAGATGGAACCTGGGAATTCTGGGAACTCTGGGGACTGTTCTAACTACTCCGCGAACCTAATTTCGGGGCAAGCTTCGTCGCTATGATATTTCCAACAACAGCATTTAATTGAACTTGTCGTCTTCCGCTCGGAATTACTCGGTTACTGTGCACGTGTGATATTTGGACACATCCTGAAAGCGCGGAATAGTATAAATATTAACCGAGTATCCGGGCTGACTCAACGTCGAGTCTGAGTTGGGACGAGTAGTCGATATCCTCGATCAATTCAATTTCGTCTTTAGGACGCTACAATTTGGTTCAATCTAGCAAAAACGTTTGAAAAAACTTCAAGTGTATACCTCTCGATTTGCTTGGTTCTATGGTCGCTCACAGGCACTCATGGATAAGCGAAGGTGAAGAGTCAGCGGGTGAACGGAAGGCATCAAAGAAACTTCTTTATTGCCTGACCTAGACTTTGCGCAGTGAATGAAATCTGCAGGTGAATACTTTGAGGAATTACTGTAGTCTTGTCCTGGGCATTGATAAAAAGAAATCGGGGGAAAATGGAGCCAAAGGCCGAACTCTATCAAATTCTACTTTGCTACGTCTGAAAAAGTTAATTCCACAGCTTTTTGAACGAGGGTTGAAAGGCTTCAGACGGTATTTCATCTCGTCGTGTATTTCAGCTCCGAAGTTTAAAACCTCTCAATAATCTGAAAAACAAATTCAGATTGTTCATCTTATACGTTCAAGTACAACGAACTCGCAACTCATAATGTTTCAGCTGATATCTGTGTTGGAAGATCAAGCCAATATCAGAAAATTTAATAATGATTACAATAAGAGAATATTGTCGTGTGAGTTGGAAAAGAAAAATTTCGGTATTACGGTATAAGAATTGCACGCTTGGACTTTGCAACGAGGTCATTTATCGACGTTACGATTGCTCGTGCATACCATTGCAGAGTGAAAAAGTCTAAAGAATTTGTGAGTTTAAAGTCTGTTTTGAGCCACTTTATACCATGAAAAAAGGAGAAACCGTATAAGTAAAAATTGAAAATGCGAAGACAATATTTTCCAAGCTTTATTAATGTTGAAGTTGAGAGGCCTGGGGCAGTTAACTTGGGAAACGGAAGGAGCCAACAAATATTTGGAGTTCCCGTCGTTGTACAGGCGAAACATCCTTGCAGTACGTTCAGTATCAAAGTATTGATTGCAAAGACAAGCACGCAGGAATCACTTGTTTGAGCTTCGCTCAAATTTTGCAGAGTTTCACAGCAAGCTCCGTGGGTATAATCCATGATTATAGCTCGTGGATCATGATCACGGAGAGCAGCTATGTAACTGTATGCGAAGTTATCCTGTGGGGCGCAGGCTTATCTCACTTATTTTTCCGAATGCCGCAAGGAAGTCGGCAAAGTGCTGACTCGACATTCCACTTACTCACTTTATGAGCCGACTATCTGGATTTCCTTGCCAGGGTCTTCGTATATGCGCCGAGGGGGTTCACCGTCCGGATCCTGTCGCCTATGGGTAAGAGTCGTACGAAAGGTGCGCCGCGGCATTGGTGCGTGGATCACGTGCCTCCTACTCACTGCCATGCAAATTTATACTTTCTTGACAACCTGCTGGTACCCCGTGACACAAATTTGATATCCCGTCAACGCCAGGCTGCATTTTCCGACCAGTGACATTTTTCGCGTGAATATTTATAACGTAATCCACTTGCCTCACATTTTTTGTGCCTTTTAATTTATCTCCATACTGCACACAGCGTGTGTAATGTGAGGATTTTAACAAAACGAGATTTTGAAACTGAAAGTTTTTCGCCAGGTAGAGCACGGCTAGGTACATGAAAGATCACACTCTGTAATTACTGGCGATTGAGTGTTATTATATCAAATTTTCACATTGTCTCTGGGCCACGTTGACCGCCCTTATCTGACAAGACACTTTGCTTACACAACGGTAAAGAGTTTCGGCTGTAACTTTTCAGCTATTGCTCGCAGCGTATTGGGACTGCGCTGAGTAGATTTCTGTCGCAAACTTACGTCGGAATATTGCCTCAAGGAATCGATGGCAGCACTTTTCAAAATCAGGAAAATTTTCGCTGAAAATCCAAAGGGGTGAACGTTTAGATGGTGCCAAGATGGAGACGTGTGACGTTAGGAGGTGAGAGGTACAGGATAGGGTCGCCCCGGCCATGTTTCCTCTTCTTCTTCCTCTTCCTCTCATTCTTCTTAGGCCCCGACCCCTTGGAACGGTGGATGGAATGACCGCGCCGGACCCATTATCACCTCGGACTCGCATTGCTGGGGTTATCGGTAACGGCAACAAGAGCACCAAGTGAAAATCACCATACGCTGAGCAGCGCCGCTGAGCGGAGCTCGGGCCAGAGCGCTGAATGAGGGCCATCCACCATCGGGTGTGGTTGTTTTTATCGGTATAGTAGGAATAAAAAGAAAATTGGAGGAGAGAAAATATAGTGGAGTGTGACAGAAGGCGCGACTCCCAATTAGGCGGTAGCAATAAATCCGCACAAATGCGCGAAGGTGCCAGGGGCTCCCCACAGTTCTGCCCCGTGCAGTTCCGGGAAGTCCCCTACCCGTACTAGGGTGGCCGCTGGTTTTTTAGTGGGTGCGAGTCCCACACTACCCTGGAGTTTCTTGCACGGAACTTCAGGGTGTGCATAAGGCATTTTTACCAGCGATATCAAAAAAAAAAAAAAAAAAAAGGGGGGGGGGGGTTGACCTGACTTTGCAGGTCCTTTTCGAAGTTGAGAATTTTTCGTCTCGAAATCAGTTTGTATGACCATCTAACGAGTAATTGAACCCCCAGGATCTCAAAATACACATCAAAAAAAGCCTGGGACCGGCAGGGAGAAAATTACGATGAAATTCATGAGTTTTTCGGCTGTAACTTTTCAGCTATCGCTCGCAGCGTATTGGGACTGCGCTTAATCGATTCCTCTCGAAAAATCACTTCGGAATAGTGCCTCGATAAATCAATTGCAGCACTTTTCAGAATCGTCGAAATTTTCGCGAAAAATCCAAAGGGGTAAGCCTTACTTTTATGGTCATTTTCGGAGCCGAAACTTTTTTGTCTCAGAATCGATTTGTATGACCATCTCTAGAGTAATTCGACCGCCAGGAACTCAGAAAACACATCAAAAAAAGCCTCGGACCAGCAGCAGAGAAATTACGATGAAAATCATGAGTTTTTCGGCTGTAACTTTTCAGCTATCGCTCGCAGCGTATTGGGACTGCGCTTAATCGATTCCTCTCGAAAAATCACTTCGGAATAAAGCCTCGATAAATCAATTGCAGCACTTTTCAGAATCGTCGAAATTTTCGCGAAAAATCCAAAGGGGTAAGCCTTACTTTTCCGGTCATTTTCGGAGCCGAAACTTTTTTGTGTCAGAATCGATTTGTATGACCATCACTAGAGTAATTCGACCGCCAGGAACTCAGAAAACACATCAAAAAAAGCCTCGGACCAGCAGCAGAGAAATTACGATGAAAATCATGAGTTTTTCGGCTGTAACTTTTCAGCTATCGCTCGCAGCGTATTGGGACTGCGCTTAATCGATTCCTCTCGAGAAATCACTTCGGAATAGTGCCTCGATGAATCAATTGCAGCACTTTTCAGAATCGTCGAAATTTTCGCGAAAAATCCAAAGGGGTAAGCCTTACTTTTCCGGTCATTTTCGGAGCCGAAACTTTTTTGTCTCAGAATCGATTTGTATGACCATCTCTAGAGTAATTCGACCGCCAGGAACTCAGAAAACACATCAAAAAAAGCCTCGGACCAGCAGCAGAGAAATTACGATGAAAATCATGAGTTTTTCGGCTGTAACTTTTCAGCTATCGCTCGCAGCGTATTGGGACTGCGCTTAATCGATTCCTCTCGAAAAATCACTTCGGAATAGTGCCTCGATAAATCAATTGCAGCACTTTTCAGAATCGTCGAAATTTTCGCGAAAAATCCAAAGGGGTAAGCCTTACTTTTCCGGTCATTTTCGGAGCCGAAACTTTTTTGTCTCAGAATCGATTTGTATGACCATCTCTAGAGTAATTCGACCGCCAGGAACTCAGAAAACACATCAAAAAAAAGCCTCGGACCAGCAGCAGAGAAATTACGATGAAAATCATGAGTTTTTCGGCTGTAACTTTTCAGCTATCGCTCGCAGCGTATTGGGACTGCGCTTAATCGATTCCTCTCGAAAAATCACTTCGGAATAGTGCCTCGATAAATCAATTGCAGCACTTTTCAGAATCGTCGAAATTTTCGCGAAAAATCCAAAGGGGTAAGCCTTACTTTTCCGGTCATTTTCGGAGCCGAAACTTTTTTGTGTCAGAATCGATTTGTATGACCATCACTAGAGTAATTCGACCGCCAGGAACTCAGAAAACACATCAAAAAAAGCCTCGGACCAGCAGCAGAGAAATTACGATGAAAATCATGAGTTTTTCGGCTGTAACTTTTCAGCTATCGCTCGCAGCGTATTGGGACTGCGCTTAATCGATTCCTCTCGAAAAATCACTTCGGAATAGTGCCTCGATAAATCAATTGCAGCACTTTTCAGAATCGTCGAAATTTTCGCGAAAAATCCAAAGGGGTAAGCCTTACTTTTCCGGTCATTTTCGGAGCCGAAACTTTTTTGTCTCAGAATCGATTTGTATGACCATCTCTAGAGTAATTCGACCGCCAGGAACTCAGAAAACACATCAAAAAAAGCCTCGGACCAGCAGCAGAGAAATGACGATGAAAATCATGAGTTTTTCGGCTGTAACTTTTCAGCTATCGCTCGCAGCGTATTGGGACTGCGCTTAATCGATTCCTCTCGAAAAATCACTTCGGAATAGTGCCTCGATAAATCAATTGCAGCACTTTTCAGAATCGTCGAAATTTTCGCGAAAAATCCAAAGGGGTAAGCCTTACTTTTATGGTCATTTTCGGAGCCGAAACTTTTTTGTGTCAGAATCGATTTGTATGACCATCACTAGAGTAATTCGACCGCCAGGAACTCAGAAAACACATCAAAAAAAGCCTCGGACCAGCAGCAGAGAAATTACGATGAAAATCATGAGTTTTTCGGCTGTAACTTTTCAGCTATCGCTCGCAGCGTATTGGGACTGCGCTTAATCGATTCCTCTCGAGAAATCACTTCGGAATAGTGCCTCGATAAATCAATTGCAGCACTTTTCAGAATCGTCGAAATTTTCGCGAAAAATCCAAAGGGGTAAGCCTTACTTTTATGGTCATTTTCGGAGCCGAAACTTTTTTGTGTCAGAATCGATTTGTATGACCATCACTAGAGTAATTCGACCGCCAGGAACTCAGAAAACACATCAAAAAAAGCCTCGGACCAGCAGCAGAGAAATTACGATGAAAATCATGAGTTTTTCGGCTGTAACTTTTCAGCTATCGCTCGCAGCGTATTGGGACTGCGCTTAATCGATTCCTCTCGAGAAATCACTTCGGAATAGTGCCTCGATAAATCAATTGCAGCACTTTTCAGAATCGTCGAAATTTTCGCGAAAAATCCAAAGGGGTAAGCCTTACTTTTCCGGTCATTTTCGGAGCCGAAACTTTTTTGTCTCAGAATCGATTTGTATGACCATCTCTAGAGTAATTCGACCGCCAGGAACTCAGAAAACACATCAAAAAAAGCCTCGGACCAGCAGCAGAGAAATTACGATGAAAATCATGAGTTTTTCGGCTGTAACTTTTCAGCTATCGCTCGCAGCGTATTGGGACTGCGCTTAATCGATTCCTCTCGAAAAATCACTTCGGAATAGTGCCTCGATAAATCAATTGCAGCACTTTTCAGAATCGTCGAAATTTTCGCGAAAAATCCAAAGGGGTAAGCCTTACTTTTCCGGTCATTTTCGGAGCCGAAACTTTTTTGTCTCAGAATCGATTTGTATGACCATCTCTAGAGTAATTCGACCGCCAGGAACTCAGAAAACACATCAAAAAAAGCCTCGGACCAGCAGCAGAGAAATGACGATGAAAATCATGAGTTTTTCGGCTGTAACTTTTCAGCTATCGCTCGCAGCGTATTGGGACTGCGCTTAATCGATTCCTCTCGAAAAATCACTTCGGAATAGTGCCTCGATAAATCAATTGCAGCACTTTTCAGAATCGTCGAAATTTTCGCGAAAAATCCAAAGGGGTAAGCCTTACTTTTCCGGTCATTTTCGGAGCCGAAACTTTTTTGTCTCAGAATCGATTTGTATGACCATCTCTAGAGTAATTCGACCGCCAGGAACTCAGAAAACACATCAAAAAAAGCCTCGGACCAGCAGCAGAGAAATTACGATGAAAATCATGAGTTTTTCGGCTGTAACTTTTCAGCTATCGCTCGCAGCGTATTGGGACTGCGCTTAATCGATTCCTCTCGAAAAATCACTTCGGAATAGTGCCTCGATAAATCAATTGCAGCACTTTTCAGAATCGTCGAAATTTTCGCGAAAAATCCAAAGGGGTAAGCCTTACTTTTCCGGTCATTTTCGGAGCCGAAACTTTTTTGTCTCAGAATCGATTTGTATGACCATCTCTAGAGTAATTCGACCGCCAGGAACTCAGAAAACACATCAAAAAAAGCCTCGGACCAGCAGCAGAGAAATTACGATGAAAATCATGAGTTTTTCGGCTGTAACTTTTCAGCTATCGCTCGCAGCGTATTGGGACTGCGCTTAATCGATTCCTCTCGAAAAATCACTTCGGAATAGTGCCTCGATAAATCAATTGCAGCACTTTTCAGAATCGTCGAAATTTTCGCGAAAAATCCAAAGGGGTAAGCCTTACTTTTCCGGTCATTTTCGGAGCCGAAACTTTTTTGTCTCAGAATCGATTTGTATGACCATCTCTAGAGTAATTCGACCGCCAGGAACTCAGAAAACACATCAAAAAAAGCCTCGGACCAGCAGCAGAGAAATTACGATGAAAATCATGAGTTTTTCGGCTGTAACTTTTCAGCTATCGCTCGCAGCGTATTGGGACTGCGCTTAATCGATTCCTCTCGAAAAATCACTTCGGAATAGTGCCTCGATAAATCAATTGCAGCACTTTTCAGAATCGTCGAAATTTTCGCGAAAAATCCAAAGGGGTAAGCCTTACTTTTCCGGTCATTTTCGGAGCCGAAACTTTTTTGTCTCAGAATCGATTTGTATGACCATCTCTAGAGTAATTCGACCGCCAGGAACTCAGAAAACACATCAAAAAAAGCCTCGGACCAGCAGCAGAGAAATTACGATGAAAATCACGAGTTTTTCGGCTGTAACTTTTCAGCTATCGCTCGCAGCGTATTGGGACTGCGCTTAATCGATTCCTCTCGAAAAATCACTTCGGAATAGTGCCTCGATAAATCAATTGCAGCACTTTTCAGAATCGTCGAAATTTTCGCGAAAAATCCAAAGGGGTAAGCCTTACTTTTCCGGTCATTTTCGGAGCCGAAACTTTTTTGTCTCAGAATCGATTTGTATGACCATCTCTAGAGTAATTCGACCGCCAGGAACTCAGAAAACACATCAAAAAAAGCCTCGGACCAGCAGCAGAGAAATTACGATGAAAATCATGAGTTTTTCGGCTGTAACTTTTCAGCTATCGCTCGCAGCGTATTGGGACTGCGCTTAATCGATTCCTCTCGAAAAATCACTTCGGAATAGTGCCTCGATAAATCAATTGCAGCTCTTTTCAGAATCGTCGAAATTTTCGCGAAAAATCCAAAGGGGTAAGCCTTACTTTTATGGTCATTTTCGGAGCCGAAACTTTTTTGTGTCAGAATCGATTTGTATGACCATCTCTAGAGTAATTCGACCGCCAGGAACTCAGAAAACACATCAAAAAAAGCCTCGGACCAGCAGCAGAGAAATTACGATGAAAATCATGAGTTTTTCGGCTGTAACTTTTCAGCTATCGCTCGCAGCGTATTGGGACTGCGCTTAATCGATTCCTCTCGAAAAATCACTTCGGAATAGTGCCTCGATAAATCAATTGCAGCACTTTTCAGAATCGTCGAAATTTTCGCGAAAAATCCAAAGGGGTAAGCCTTACTTTTCCGGTCATTTTCGAAGCCGAAACTTTTTTGTCTCAGAATCGATTTGTATGACCATCTCTAGAGTAATTCGACCGCCAGGAACTCAGAAAACACATCAAAAAAAGCCTCGGACCAGCAGCAGAGAAATTACGATGAAAATCATGAGTTTTTCGGCTGTAACTTTTCAGCTATCGCTCGCAGCGTATTGGGACTGCGCTTAATCGATTCCTCTCGAAAAATCACTTCGGAATAGTGCCTCGATAAATCAATTGCAGCACTTTTCAGAATCGTCGAAATTTTCGCGAAAAATCCAAAGGGGTAAGCCTTACTTTTCCGGTCATTTTCGGAGCCGAAACTTTTTTGTCTCAGAATCGATTTGTATGACCATCTCTAGAGTAATTCGACCGCCAGGAACTCAGAAAACACATCAAAAAAAGCCTCGGACCAGCAGCAGAGAAATTACGATGAAAATCATGAGTTTTTCGGCTGTAACTTTTCAGCTATCGCTCGCAGCGTATTGGGACTGCGCTTAATCGATTCCTCTCGAAAAATCACTTCGGAATAAAGCCTCGATAAATCAATTGCAGCACTTTTCAGAATCGTCGAAATTTTCGCGAAAAATCCAAAGGGGTAAGCCTTACTTTTCCGGTCATTTTCGGAGCCGAAACTTTTTTGTCTCAGAATCGATTTGTATGACCATCTCTAGAGTAATTCGACCGCCAGGAACTCAGAAAACACATCAAAAAAAGCCTCGGACCAGCAGCAGAGAAATTACGATGAAAATCATGAGTTTTTCGGCTGTAACTTTTCAGCTATCGCTCGCAGCGTATTGGGACTGCGCTTAATCGATTCCTCTCGAAAAATCACTTCGGAATAGTGCCTCGATAAATCAATTGCAGCACTTTTCAGAATCGTCGAAATTTTCGCGAAAAATCCAAAGGGGTAAGCCTTACTTTTCCGGTCATTTTCGGAGCCGAAACTTTTTTGTCTCAGAACCGATTTGTATGACCATCTCTAGAGTAATTCGACCGCCAGGAACTCAGAAAACACATCAAAAAAAGCCTCGGACCAGCAGCAGAGAAATTACGATGAAAATCATGAGTTTTTCGGCTGTAACTTTTCAGCTATCGCTCGCAGCGTATTGGGACTGCGCTTAATCGATTCCTCTCGAAAAATCACTTCGGAATAGTGCCTCGATAAATCAATTGCAGCACTTTTCAGAATCGTCGAAATTTTCGCGAAAAATCCAAAGGGGTAAGCCTTACTTTTCCGGTCATTTTCGGAGCCGAAACTTTTTTGTCTCAGAATCGATTTGTATGACCATCTCTAGAGTAATTCGACCGCCAGGAACTCAGAAAACACATCAAAAAAAGCCTCGGACCAGCAGCAGAGAAATTACGATGAAAATCATGAGTTTTTCGGCTGTAACTTTTCAGCTATCGCTCGCAGCGTATTGGGACTGCGCTTAATCGATTCCTCTCGAAAAATCACTTCGGAATAGTGCCTCGATAAATCAATTGCAGCACTTTTCAGAATCGTCGAAATTTTCGCGAAAAATCCAAAGGGGTAAGCCTTACTTTTCCGGTCATTTTCGGAGCCGAAACTTTTTTGTCTCAGAACCGATTTGTATGACCATCTCTAGAGTAATTCGACCGCCAGGAACTCAGAAAACACATCAAAAAAAGCCTCGGACCAGCAGCAGAGAAATTACGATGAAAATCATGAGTTTTTCGGCTGTAACTTTTCAGCTATCGCTCGCAGCGTATTGGGACTGCGCTTAATCGATTCCTCTCGAAAAATCACTTCGGAATAGTGCCTCGATAAATCAATTGCAGCACTTTTCAGAATCGTCGAAATTTTCGCGAAAAATCCAAAGGGGTAAGCCTTACTTTTCCGGTCATTTTCGGAGCCGAAACTTTTTTGTCTCAGAATCGATTTGTATGACCATCTCTAGAGTAATTCGACCGCCAGGAACTCAGAAAACACATCAAAAAAAGCCTCGGACCAGCAGCAGAGAAATTACGATGAAAATCATGAGTTTTTCGGCTGTAACTTTTCAGCTATCGCTCGCAGCGTATTGGGACTGCGCTTAATCGATTCCTCTCGAAAAATCACTTCGGAATAGTGCCTCGATAAATCAATTGCAGCACTTTTCAGAATCGTCGAAATTTTCGCGAAAAATCCAAAGGGGTAAGCCTTACTTTTCCGGTCATTTTCGGAGCCGAAACTTTTTTGTCTCAGAATCGATTTGTATGACCATCTCTAGAGTAATTCGACCGCCAGGAACTCAGAAAACACATCAAAAAAAGCCTCGGACCAGCAGCAGAGAAATTACGATGAAAATCATGAGTTTTTCGGCTGTAACTTTTCAGCTATCGCTCGCAGCGTATTGGGACTGCGCTTAATCGATTCCTCTCGAAAAATCACTTCGGAATAGTGCCTCGATAAATCAATTGCAGCACTTTTCAGAATCGTCGAAATTTTCGCGAAAAATCCAAAGGGGTAAGCCTTACTTTTCCGGTCATTTTCGGAGCCGAAACTTTTTTGTCTCAGAATCGATTTGTATGACCATCTCTAGAGTAATTCGACCGCCAGGAACTCAGAAAACACATCAAAAAAAGCCTCAGACCAGCAGCAGAGAAATTACGATGAAAATCATGAGTTTTTCGGCTGTAACTTTTCAGCTATCGCTCGCAGCGTATTGGGACTGCGCTTAATCGATTCCTCTCGAAAAATCACTTCGGAATAGTGCCTCGATAAATCAATTGCAGCACTTTTCAGAATCGTCGAAATTTTCGCGAAAAATCCGAAGGGGTAAGCCTTACTTTTCCGGTCATTTTCGGAGCCGAAACTTTTTTGTCTCAGAATCGATTTGTATGACCATCTCTAGAGTAATTCGACCGCCAGGAACTCAGAAAACACATCAAAAAAAGCCTCGGACCAGCAGCAGAGAAATTACGATGAAAATCATGAGTTTTTCGGCTGTAACTTTTCAGCTATCGCTCGCAGCATATTGGGACTGCGCTTAATCGATTCCTCTCGAAAAATCACTTCGGAATAGTGCCTCGATAAATCAATTGCAGCACTTTTCAGAATCGTCGAAATTTTCGCGAAAAATCCAAAGGGGTAAGCCTTACTTTTCCGGTCATTTTCGGAGCCGAAACTTTTTTGTCTCAGAATCGATTTGTATGACCATCTCTAGAGTAATTCGACCGCCAGGAACTCAGAAAACACATCAAAAAAAGCCTCGGACCAGCAGCAGAGAAATTACGATGAAAATCATGAGTTTTTCGGCTGTAACTTTTCAGCTATCGCTCGCAGCGTATTGGGACTGCGCTTAATCGATTCCTCTCGAAAAATCACTTCGGAATAGTGCCTCGATAAATCAATTGCAGCTCTTTTCAGAATCGTCGAAATTTTCGCGAAAAATCCAAAGGGGTAAGCCTTACTTTTCCGGTCATTTTCGGAGCCGAAACTTTTTTGTCTCAGAATCGATTTGTATGACCATCTCTAGAGTAATTCGACCGCCAGGAACTCAGAAAACACATCAAAAAAAGCCTCGGACCAGCAGCAGAGAAATTACGATGAAAATCATGAGTTTTTCGGCTGTAACTTTTCAGCTATCGCTCGCAGCGTATTGGGACTGCGCTTAATCGATTCCTCTCGAAAAATCACTTCGGAATAGTGCCTCGATAAATCAATTGCAGCACTTTTCAGAATCGTCGAAATTTTCGCGAAAAATCCAAAGGGGTAAGCCTTACTTTTATGGTCATTTTCGGAGCCGAAACTTTTTTGTGTCAGAATCGATTTGTATGACCATCTCTAGAGTAATTCGACCGCCAGGAACTCAGAAAACACATCAAAAAAAGCCTCGGACCAGCAGCAGAGAAATTACGATGAAAATCATGAGTTTTTCGGCTGTAACTTTTCAGCTATCGCTCGCAGCGTATTGGGACTGCGCTTAATCGATTCCTCTCGACAAATCACTTCGGAATAGTGCCTCGATAAATCAATTGCAGCACTTTTCAGAATCGTCGAAATTTTCGCGAAAAATCCAAAGGGGTAAGCCTTACTTTTCCGGTCATTTTCGAAGCCGAAACTTTTTTGTCTCAGAATCGATTTGTATGACCATCTCTAGAGTAATTCGACCGCCAGGAACTCAGAAAACACATCAAAAAAAGCCTCGGACCAGCAGCAGAGAAATTACGATGAAAATCATGAGTTTTTCGGCTGTAACTTTTCAGCTATCGCTCGCAGCGTATTGGGACTGCGCTTAATCGATTCCTCTCGAAAAATCACTTCGGAATAGTGCCTCGATAAATCAATTGCAGCACTTTTCAGAATCGTCGAAATTTTCGCGAAAAATCCAAAGGGGTAAGCCTTACTTTTCCGGTCATTTTCGGAGCCGAAACTTTTTTGTCTCAGAATCGATTTGTATGACCATCTCTAGAGTAATTCGACCGCCAGGAACTCAGAAAACACATCAAAAAAAGCCTCGGACCAGCAGCAGAGAAATTACGATGAAAATCATGAGTTTTTCGGCTGTAACTTTTCAGCTATCGCTCGCAGCGTATTGGGACTGCGCTTAATCGATTCCTCTCGAAAAATCACTTCGGAATAGTGCCTCGATAAATCAATTGCAGCACTTTTCAGAATCGTCGAAATTTTCGCGAAAAATCCAAAGGGGTAAGCCTTACTTTTCCGGTCATTTTCGGAGCCGAAACTTTTTTGTCTCAGAATCGATTTGTATGACCATCTCTAGAGTAATTCGACCGCCAGGAACTCAGAAAACACATCAAAAAAAGCCTCGGACCAGCAGCAGAGAAATTACGATGAAAATCATGAGTTTTTCGGCTGTAACTTTTCAGCTATCGCTCGCAGCGTATTGGGACTGCGCTTAATCGATTCCTCTCGAAAAATCACTTCGGAATAGTGCCTCGATAAATCAATTGCAGCACTTTTCAGAATCGTCGAAATTTTCGCGAAAAATCCAAAGGGGTAAGCCTTACTTTTCCGGTCATTTTCGGAGCCGAAACTTTTTTGTCTCAGAATCGATTTGTATGACCATCTCTAGAGTAATTCGACCGCCAGGAACTCAGAAAACACATCAAAA
Source organism: Diprion similis (assembly GCF_021155765.1). NCBI lineage: Eukaryota > Metazoa > Arthropoda > Insecta > Hymenoptera > Diprionidae > Diprion > Diprion similis. Next base: position 15,559,902 of record NC_060112.1, on the reverse strand, counting down.
AAAGCCTCGGACCAGCAGCAGAGAAATTACGATGAAAATCATGAGTTTTTCGGCTGTAACTTTTCAGCTATCGCTCGCAGCGTATTGGGACTGCGCTTAATCGATTCCTCTCGAAAAATCACTTCGGAATAGTGCCTCGATAAATCAATTGCAGCACTTTTCAGAATCGTCGAAATTTTCGCGAAAAATCCAAAGGGGTAAGCCTTACTTTTCCGGTCATTTTCGGAGCCGAAACTTTTTTGTCTCAGAACCGATTTGTATGACCATCTCTAGAGTAATTCGACCGCCAGGAACTCAGAAAACACATCAAAAAAAGCCTCGGACCAGCAGCAGAGAAATTACGATGAAAATCATGAGTTTTTCGGCTGTAACTTTTCAGCTATCGCTCGCAGCGTATTGGGACTGCGCTTAATCGATTCCTCTCGAAAAATCACTTCGGAATAGTGCCTCGATAAATCAATTGCAGCACTTTTCAGAATCGTCGAAATTTTCGCGAAAAATCCAAAGGGGTAAGCCTTACTTTTCCGGTCATTTTCGGAGCCGAAACTTTTTTGTCTCAGAATCGATTTGTATGACCATCTCTAGAGTAATTCGACCGCCAGGAACTCAGAAAACACATCAAAAAAAGCCTCGGACCAGCAGCAGAGAAATTACGATGAAAATCATGAGTTTTGCGGCTGTAACTTTTCAGCTATCGCTCGCAGCGTATTGGGACTGCGCTTAATCGATTCCTCTCGAAAAATCACTTCGGAATAGTGCCTCGATAAATCAATTGCAGCACTTTTCAGAATCGTCGAAATTTTCGCGAAAAATCCAAAGGGGTAAGCCTTACTTTTCCGGTCATTTTCGGAGCCGAAACTTTTTTGTCTCAGAATCGATTTGTATGACCATCTCTAGAGTAATTCGACCGCCAGGAACTCAGAAAACACATCAAAAAAAGCCTCGGACCAGCAGCAGAGAAATTACGATGAAAATCATGAGTTTTTCGGCTGTAGCTTTTCAGCTATCGCTCGCAGCGTATTGGGACTGCGCTTAATCGATTCCTCTCGAAAAATCACTTCGGAATAGTGCCTCGATAAATCAATTGCAGCACTTTTCAGAATCGTCGAAATTTTCGCGAAAAATCCAAAGGGGTAAGCCTTACTTTTCCGGTCATTTTCGGAGCCGAAACTTTTTTGTCTCAGAATCGATTTGTATGACCATCTCTAGAGTAATTCGACCGCCAGGAACTCAGAAAACACATCAAAAAAAGCCTCGGACCAGCAGCAGAGAAATTACGATGAAAATCATGAGTTTTGCGGCTGTAACTTTTCAGCTATCGCTCGCAGCGTATTGGGACTGCGCTTAATCGATTCCTCTCGAAAAATCACTTCGGAATAGTGCCTCGATAAATCAATTGCAGCACTTTTCAGAATCGTCGAAATTTTCGCGAAAAATCCAAAGGGGTAAGCCTTACTTTTCCGGTCATTTTCGGAGCCGAAACTTTTTTGTCTCAGAATCGATTTGTATGACCATCTCTAGAGTAATTCGACCGCCAGGAACTCAGAAAACACATCAAAAAAAGCCTCGGACCAGCAGCAGAGAAATTACGATGAAAATCATGAGTTTTTCGGCTGTAACTTTTCAGCTATCGCTCGCAGCGTATTGGGACTGCGCTTAATCGATTCCTCTCGAAAAATCACTTCGGAATAGTGCCTCGATAAATCAATTGCAGCACTTTTCAGAATCGTCGAAATTTTCGCGAAAAATCCAAAGGGGTAAGCCTTACTTTTCCGGTCATTTTCGGAGCCGAAACTTTTTTGTCTCAGAATCGATTTGTATGACCATCTCTAGAGTAATTCGACCGCCAGGAACTCAGAAAACACATCAAAAAAAGCCTCGGACCAGCAGCAGAGAAATTACGATGAAAATCATGAGTTTTTCGGCTGTAACTTTTCAGCTATCGCTCGCAGCGTATTGGGACTGCGCTTAATCGATTCCTCTCGAAAAATCACTTCGGAATAGTGCCTCGATAAATCAATTGCAGCACTTTTCAGAATCGTCGAAATTTTCGCGAAAAATCCAAAGGGGTAAGCCTTACTTTTCCGGTCATTTTCGGAGCCGAAACTTTTTTGTCTCAGAACCGATTTGTATGACCATCTCTAGAGTAATTCGACCGCCAGGAACTCAGAAAACACATCAAAAAAAGCCTCGGACCAGCAGCAGAGAAATTACGATGAAAATCATGAGTTTTTCGGCTGTAACTTTTCAGCTATCGCTCGCAGCGTATTGGGACTGCGCTTAATCGATTCCTCTCGAAAAATCACTTCGGAATAGTGCCTCGATAAATCAATTGCAGCACTTTTCAGAATCGTCGAAATTTTCGCGAAAAATCCAAAGGGGTAAGCCTTACTTTTCCGGTCATTTTCGGAGCCGAAACTTTTTTGTCTCAGAATCGATTTGTATGACCATCTCTAGAGTAATTCGACCGCCAGGAACTCAGAAAACACATCAAAAAAAGCCTCGGACCAGCAGCAGAGAAATTACGATGAAAATCATGAGTTTTTCGGCTGTAACTTTTCAGCTATCGCTCGCAGCGTATTGGGACTGCGCTTAATCGATTCCTCTCGAAAAATCACTTCGGAATAGTGCCTCGATAAATCAATTGCAGCACTTTTCAGAATCGTCGAAATTTTCGCGAAAAATCCAAAGGGGTAAGCCTTACTTTTCCGGTCATTTTCGGAGCCGAAACTTTTTTGTCTCAGAATCGATTTGTATGACCATCTCTAGAGTAATTCGACCGCCAGGAACTCAGAAAACACATCAAAAAAAGCCTCGGACCAGCAGCAGAGAAATTACGATGAAAATCATGAGTTTTTCGGCTGTAACTTTTCAGCTATCGCTCGCAGCGTATTGGGACTGCGCTTAATCGATTCCTCTCGAAAAATCACTTCGGAATAGTGCCTCGATAAATCAATTGCAGCACTTTTCAGAATCGTCGAAATTTTCGCGAAAAATCCAAAGGGGTAAGCCTTACTTTTCCGGTCATTTTCGGAGCCGAAACTTTTTTGTCTCAGAATCGATTTGTATGACCATCTCTAGAGTAATTCGACCGCCAGGAACTCAGAAAACACATCAAAAAAAGCCTCGGACCAGCAGCAGAGAAATTACGATGAAAATCATGAGTTTTTCGGCTGTAACTTTTCAGCTATCGCTCGCAGCGTATTGGGACTGCGCTTAATCGATTCCTCTCGAAAAATCACTTCGGAATAGTGCCTCGATAAATCAATTGCAGCACTTTTCAGAATCGTCGAAATTTTCGCGAAAAATCCAAAGGGGTAAGCCTTACTTTTCCGGTCATTTTCGGAGCCGAAACTTTTTTGTCTCAGAATCGATTTGTATGACCATCTCTAGAGTAATTCGACCGCCAGGAACTCAGAAAACACATCAAAAAAAGCCTCGGACCAGCAGCAGAGAAATTACGATGAAAATCATGAGTTTTTCGGCTGTAACTTTTCAGCTATCGCTCGCAGCGTATTGGGACTGCGCTTAATCGATTCCTCTCGAAAAATCACTTCGGAATAGTGCCTCGATAAATCAATTGCAGCACTTTTCAGAATCGTCGAAATTTTCGCGAAAAATCCAAAGGGGTAAGCCTTACTTTTCCGGTCATTTTCGGAGCCGAAACTTTTTTGTCTCAGAATCGATTTGTATGACCATCTCTAGAGTAATTCGACCGCCAGGAACTCAGAAAACACATCAAAAAAAGCCTCGGACCAGCAGCAGAGAAATTACGATGAAAATCATGAGTTTTTCGGCTGTAACTTTTCAGCTATCGCTCGCAGCATATTGGGACTGCGCTTAATCGATTCCTCTCGAAAAATCACTTCGGAATAGTGCCTCGATAAATCAATTGCAGCACTTTTCAGAATCGTCGAAATTTTCGCGAAAAATCCAAAGGGGTAAGCCTTACTTTTCCGGTCATTTTCGGAGCCGAAACTTTTTTGTCTCAGAATCGATTTGTATGACCATCTCTAGAGTAATTCGACCGCCAGGAACTCAGAAAACACATCAAAAAAAGCCTCGGACCAGCAGCAGAGAAATTACGATGAAAATCATGAGTTTTTCGGCTGTAACTTTTCAGCTATCGCTCGCAGCGTATTGGGACTGCGCTTAATCGATTCCTCTCGAAAAATCACTTCGGAATAGTGCCTCGATAAATCAATTGCAGCTCTTTTCAGAATCGTCGAAATTTTCGCGAAAAATCCAAAGGGGTAAGCCTTACTTTTCCGGTCATTTTCGGAGCCGAAACTTTTTTGTCTCAGAATCGATTTGTATGACCATCTCTAGAGTAATTCGACCGCCAGGAACTCAGAAAACACATCAAAAAAAGCCTCGGACCAGCAGCAGAGAAATTACGATGAAAATCATGAGTTTTTCGGCTGTAACTTTTCAGCTATCGCTCGCAGCGTATTGGGACTGCGCTTAATCGATTCCTCTCGAAAAATCACTTCGGAATAGTGCCTCGATAAATCAATTGCAGCACTTTTCAGAATCGTCGAAATTTTCGCGAAAAATCCAAAGGGGTAAGCCTTACTTTTATGGTCATTTTCGGAGCCGAAACTTTTTTGTGTCAGAATCGATTTGTATGACCATCTCTAGAGTAATTCGACCGCCAGGAACTCAGAAAACACATCAAAAAAAGCCTCGGACCAGCAGCAGAGAAATTACGATGAAAATCATGAGTTTTTCGGCTGTAACTTTTCAGCTATCGCTCGCAGCGTATTGGGACTGCGCTTAATCGATTCCTCTCGAAAAATCACTTCGGAATAGTGCCTCGATAAATCAATTGCAGCACTTTTCAGAATCGTCGAAATTTTCGCGAAAAATCCAAAGGGGTAAGCCTTACTTTTCCGGTCATTTTCGAAGCCGAAACTTTTTTGTCTCAGAATCGATTTGTATGACCATCTCTAGAGTAATTCGACCGCCAGGAACTCAGAAAACACATCAAAAAAAGCCTCGGACCAGCAGCAGAGAAATTACGATGAAAATCATGAGTTTTTCGGCTGTAACTTTTCAGCTATCGCTCGCAGCGTATTGGGACTGCGCTTAATCGATTCCTCTCGAAAAATCACTTCGGAATAGTGCCTCGATAAATCAATTGCAGCACTTTTCAGAATCGTCGAAATTTTCGCGAAAAATCCAAAGGGGTAAGCCTTACTTTTCCGGTCATTTTCGGAGCCGAAACTTTTTTGTCTCAGAATCGATTTGTATGACCATCTCTAGAGTAATTCGACCGCCAGGAACTCAGAAAACACATCAAAAAAAGCCTCGGACCAGCAGCAGAGAAATTACGATGAAAATCATGAGTTTTTCGGCTGTAACTTTTCAGCTATCGCTCGCAGCGTATTGGGACTGCGCTTAATCGATTCCTCTCGAAAAATCACTTCGGAATAAAGCCTCGATAAATCAATTGCAGCACTTTTCAGAATCGTCGAAATTTTCGCGAAAAATCCAAAGGGGTAAGCCTTACTTTTCCGGTCATTTTCGGAGCCGAAACTTTTTTGTCTCAGAATCGATTTGTATGACCATCTCTAGAGTAATTCGACCGCCAGGAACTCAGAAAACACATCAAAAAAAGCCTCGGACCAGCAGCAGAGAAATTACGATGAAAATCATGAGTTTTTCGGCTGTAACTTTTCAGCTATCGCTCGCAGCGTATTGGGACTGCGCTTAATCGATTCCTCTCGAAAAATCACTTCGGAATAGTGCCTCGATAAATCAATTGCAGCACTTTTCAGAATCGTCGAAATTTTCGCGAAAAATCCAAAGGGGTAAGCCTTACTTTTCCGGTCATTTTCGGAGCCGAAACTTTTTTGTCTCAGAATCGATTTGTATGACCATCTCTAGAGTAATTCGACCGCCAGGAACTCAGAAAACACATCAAAAAAAGCCTCGGACCAGCAGCAGAGAAATTACGATGAAAATCATGAGTTTTTCGGCTGTAACTTTTCAGCTATCGCTCGCAGCGTATTGGGACTGCGCTTAATCGATTCCTCTCGAAAAATCACTTCGGAATAGTGCCTCGATAAATCAATTGCAGCACTTTTCAGAATCGTCGAAATTTTCGCGAAAAATCCAAAGGGGTAAGCCTTACTTTTCCGGTCATTTTCGGAGCCGAAACTGTTTTGTCTCAGAACCGATTTGTATGACCATCTCTAGAGTAATTCGACCGCCAGGAACTCAGAAAACACATCAAAAAAAGCCTCGGACCAGCAGCAGAGAAATTACGATGAAAATCATGAGTTTTTCGGCTGTAACTTTTCAGCTATCGCTCGCAGCGTATTGGGACTGCGCTTAATCGATTCCTCTCGAAAAATCACTTCGGAATAGTGCCTCGATAAATCAATTGCAGCACTTTTCAGAATCGTCGAAATTTTCGCGAAAAATCCAAAGGGGTAAGCCTTACTTTTCCGGTCATTTTCGGAGCCGAAACTTTTTTGTCTCAGAATCGATTTGTATGACCATCTCTAGAGTAATTCGACCGCCAGGAACTCAGAAAACACATCAAAAAAAGCCTCGGACCAGCAGCAGAGAAATTACGATGAAAATCATGAGTTTTTCGGCTGTAACTTTTCAGCTATCGCTCGCAGCGTATTGGGACTGCGCTTAATCGATTCCTCTCGAAAAATCACTTCGGAATAGTGCCTCGATAAATCAATTGCAGCACTTTTCAGAATCGTCGAAATTTTCGCGAAAAATCCAAAGGGGTAAGCCTTACTTTTCCGGTCATTTTCGGAGCCGAAACTTTTTTGTCTCAGAATCGATTTGTATGACCATCTCTAGAGTAATTCGACCGCCAGGAACTCAGAAAACACATCAAAAAAAGCCTCGGACCAGCAGCAGAGAAATTACGATGAAAATCATGAGTTTTTCGGCTGTAACTTTTCAGCTATCGCTCGCAGCGTATTGGGACTGCGCTTAATCGATTCCTCTCGAAAAATCACTTCGGAATAGTGCCTCGATAAATCAATTGCAGCACTTTTCAGAATCGTCGAAATTTTCGCGAAAAATCCAAAGGGGTAAGCCTTACTTTTCCGGTCATTTTCGGAGCCGAAACTTTTTTGTCTCAGAATCGATTTGTATGACCATCTCTAGAGTAATTCGACCGCCAGGAACTCAGAAAACACATCAAAAAAAGCCTCGGACCAGCAGCAGAGAAATTACGATGAAAATCATGAGTTTTTCGGCTGTAACTTTTCAGCTATCGCTCGCAGCGTATTGGGACTGCGCTTAATCGATTCCTCTCGAAAAATCACTTCGGAATAGTGCCTCGATAAATCAATTGCAGCACTTTTCAGAATCGTCGAAATTTTCGCGAAAAATCCAAAGGGGTAAGCCTTACTTTTCCGGTCATTTTCGGAGCCGAAACTTTTTTGTCTCAGAACCGATTTGTATGACCATCTCTAGAGTAATTCGACCGCCAGGAACTCAGAAAACACATCAAAAAAAGCCTCGGACCAGCAGCAGAGAAATTACGATGAAAATCATGAGTTTTTCGGCTGTAACTTTTCAGCTATCGCTCGCAGCGTATTGGGACTGCGCTTAATCGATTCCTCTCGAAAAATCACTTCGGAATAGTGCCTCGATAAATCAATTGCAGCACTTTTCAGAATCGTCGAAATTTTCGCGAAAAATCCAAAGGGGTAAGCCTTACTTTTCCGGTCATTTTCGGAGCCGAAACTTTTTTGTCTCAGAATCGATTTGTATGACCATCTCTAGAGTAATTCGACCGCCAGGAACTCAGAAAACACATCAAAAAAAGCCTCGGACCAGCAGCAGAGAAATTACGATGAAAATCATGAGTTTTTCGGCTGTAACTTTTCAGCTATCGCTCGCAGCGTATTGGGACTGCGCTTAATCGATTCCTCTCGAAAAATCACTTCGGAATAGTGCCTCGATAAATCAATTGCAGCACTTTTCAGAATCGTCGAAATTTTCGCGAAAAATCCAAAGGGGTAAGCCTTACTTTTCCGGTCATTTTCGGAGCCGAAACTTTTTTGTCTCAGAATCGATTTGTATGACCATCTCTAGAGTAATTCGACCGCCAGGAACTCAGAAAACACATCAAAAAAAGCCTCGGACCAGCAGCAGAGAAATTACGATGAAAATCATGAGTTTTTCGGCTGTAACTTTTCAGCTATCGCTCGCAGCGTATTGGGACTGCGCTTAATCGATTCCTCTCGAAAAATCACTTCGGAATAGTGCCTCGATAAATCAATTGCAGCACTTTTCAGAATCGTCGAAATTTTCGCGAAAAATCCAAAGGGGTAAGCCTTACTTTTATGGTCATTTTCGGAGCCGAAACTTTTTTGTGTCAGAATCGATTTGTATGACCATCTCTAGAGTAATTCGACCGCCAGGAACTCAGAAAACACATCAAAAAAAGCCTCGGACCAGCAGCAGAGAAATTACGATGAAAATCATGAGTTTTTCGGCTGTAACTTTTCAGCTATCGCTCGCAGCGTATTGGGACTGCGCTTAATCGATTCCTCTCGAAAAATCACTTCGGAATAGTGCCTCGATAAATCAATTGCAGCACTTTTCAGAATCGTCGAAATTTTCGCGAAAAATCCAAAGGGGTAAGCCTTACTTTTCCGGTCATTTTCGAAGCCGAAACTTTTTTGTCTCAGAATCGATTTGTATGACCATCTCTAGAGTAATTCGACCGCCAGGAACTCAGAAAACACATCAAAAAAAGCCTCGGACCAGCAGCAGAGAAATTACGATGAAAATCATGAGTTTTTCGGCTGTAACTTTTCAGCTATCGCTCGCAGCGTATTGGGACTGCGCTTAATCGATTCCTCTCGAAAAATCACTTCGGAATAGTGCCTCGATAAATCAATTGCAGCACTTTTCAGAATCGTCGAAATTTTCGCGAAAAATCCAAAGGGGTAAGCCTTACTTTTCCGGTCATTTTCGGAGCCGAAACTTTTTTGTCTCAGAATCGATTTGTATGACCATCTCTAGAGTAATTCGACCGCCAGGAACTCAGAAAACACATCAAAAAAAGCCTCGGACCAGCAGCAGAGAAATTACGATGAAAATCATGAGTTTTTCGGCTGTAACTTTTCAGCTATCGCTCGCAGCGTATTGGGACTGCGCTTAATCGATTCCTCTCGAAAAATCACTTCGGAATAGTGCCTCGATAAATCAATTGCAGCACTTTTCAGAATCGTCGAAATTTTCGCGAAAAATCCAAAGGGGTAAGCCTTACTTTTATGGTCATTTTCGGAGCCGAAACTTTTTTGTGTCAGAATCGATTTGTATGACCATCTCTAGAGTAATTCGACCGCCAGGAACTCAGAAAACACATCAAAAAAAGCCTCGGACCAGCAGCAGAGAAATTACGATGAAAATCATGAGTTTTTCGGCTGTAACTTTTCAGCTATCGCTCGCAGCGTATTGGGACTGCGCTTAATCGATTCCTCTCGAAAAATCACTTCGGAATAGTGCCTCGATAAATCAATTGCAGCACTTTTCAGAATCGTCGAAATTTTCGCGAAAAATCCAAAGGGGTAAGCCTTACTTTTCCGGTCATTTTCGAAGCCGAAACTTTTTTGTCTCAGAATCGATTTGTATGACCATCTCTAGAGTAATTCGACCGCCAGGAACTCAGAAAACACATCAAAAAAAGCCTCGGACCAGCAGCAGAGAAATTACGATGAAAATCATGAGTTTTTCGGCTGTAACTTTTCAGCTATCGCTCGCAGCGTATTGGGACTGCGCTTAATCGATTCCTCTCGAAAAATCACTTCGGAATAGTGCCTCGATAAATCAATTGCAGCACTTTTCAGAATCGTCGAAATTTTCGCGAAAAATCCAAAGGGGTAAGCCTTACTTTTCCGGTCATTTTCGGAGCCGAAACTTTTTTGTCTCAGAATCGATTTGTATGACCATCTCTAGAGTAATTCGACCGCCAGGAACTCAGAAAACACATCAAAAAAAGCCTCGGACCAGCAGCAGAGAAATTACGATGAAAATCATGAGTTTTTCGGCTGTAACTTTTCAGCTATCGCTCGCAGCGTATTGGGACTGCGCTCAATCGATTCCTCTCGAAAAATCACTTCGGAATAGTGCCTCGATAAATCAATTGCAGCACTTTTCAGAATCGTCGAAATTTTCGCGAAAAATCCAAAGGGGTAAGCCTTACTTTTCCGGTCATTTTCGGAGCCGAAACTTTTTTGTCTCAGAATCGATTTGTATGACCATCTCTAGAGTAATTCGACCGCCAGGAACTCAGAAAACACATCAAAAAAAGCCTCGGACCAGCAGCAGAGAAATTACGATGAAAATCATGAGTTTTTCGGCTGTAACTTTTCAGCTATCGCTCGCAGCGTATTGGGACTGCGCTTAATCGATTCCTCTCGAAAAATCACTTCGGAATAGTGCCTCGATAAATCAATTGCAGCACTTTTCAGAATCGTCGAAATTTTCGCGAAAAATCCAAAGGGGTAAGCCTTACTTTTCCGGTCATTTTCGGAGCCGAAACTTTTTTGTCTCAGAATCGATTTGTATGACCATCTCTAGAGTAATTCGACCGCCAGGAACTCAGAAAACACATCAAAAAAAGCCTCGGACCAGCAGCAGAGAAATTACGATGAAAATCATGAGTTTTTCGGCTGTAACTTTTTAGCTATCGCTCGCAGCGTATTGGGACTGCGCTTAATCGATTCCTCTCGAAAAATCACTTCGGAATAGTGCCTCGATAAATCAATTGCAGCACTTTTCAGAATCGTCGAAATTTTCGCGAAAAATCCAAAGGGGTAAGCCTTACTTTTCCGGTCATTTTCGGAGCCGAAACTTTTTTGTCTCAGAATCGATTTGTATGACCATCTCTAGAGTAATTCGACCGCCAGGAACTCAGAAAACACATCAAAAAAAGCCTCGGACCAGCAGCAGAGAAATTACGATGAAAATCATGAGTTTTTCGGCTGTAACTTTTCAGCTATCGCTCGCAGCGTATTGGGACTGCGCTTAATCGATTCCTCTCGAAAAATCACTTCGGAATAGTGCCTCGATAAATCAATTGCAGCACTTTTCAGAATCGTCGAAATTTTCGCGAAAAATCCAAAGGGGTAAGCCTTACTTTTCCGGTCATTTTCGGAGCCGAAACTTTTTTGTCTCAGAATCGATTTGTATGACCATCTCTAGAGTAATTCGACCGCCAGGAACTCAGAAAACACATCAAAAAAAGCCTCGGACCAGCAGCAGAGAAATTACGTTGAAAATCATGAGTTTTTCGGCTGTAACTTTTCAGCTATCGCTCGCAGCGTATTGGGACTGCGCTTAATCGATTCCTCTCGAAAAATCACTTCGGAATAGTGCCTCGATAAATCAATTGCAGCACTTTTCAGAATCGTCGAAATTTTCGCGAAAAATCCAAAGGGGTAAGCCTTACTTTTCCGGTCATTTTCGGAGCCGAAACTTTTTTGTCTCAGAATCGATTTGTATGACCATCTCTAGAGTAATTCGACCGCCAGGAACTCAGAAAACACATCAAAAAAAGCCTCGGACCAGCAGCAGAGAAATTACGATGAAAATCATGAGTTTTTCGGCTGTAACTTTTCAGCTATCGCTCGCAGCGTATTGGGACTGCGCTTAATCGATTCCTCTCGAAAAATCACTTCGGAATAGTGCCTCGATAAATCAATTGCAGCACTTTTCAGAATCGTCGAAATTTTCGCGAAAAATCCAAAGGGGTAAGCCTTACTTTTCCGGTCATTTTCGGAGCCGAAACTTTTTTGTCTCAGAATCGATTTGTATGACCATCTCTAGAGTAATTCGACCGCCAGGAACTCAGAAAACACATCAAAAAAAGCCTCGGACCAGCAGCAGAGAAATTACGATGAAAATCATGAGTTTTTCGGCTGTAACTTTTCAGCTATCGCTCGCAGCGTATTGGGACTGCGCTTAATCGATTCCTCTCGAAAAATCACTTCGGAATAGTGCCTCGATAAATCAATTGCAGCACTTTTCAGAATCGTCGAAATTTTCGCGAAAAATCCAAAGGGGTAAGCCTTACTTTTCCGGTCATTTTCGAAGCCGAAACTTTTTTGTCTCAGAATCGATTTGTATGACCATCTCTAGAGTAATTCGACCGCCAGGAACTCAGAAAACACATCAAAAAAAGCCTCGGACCAGCAGCAGAGAAATTACGATGAAAATCATGAGTTTTTCGGCTGTAACTTTTCAGCTATCGCTCGCAGCGTATTGGGACTGCGCTTAATCGATTCCTCTCGAAAAATCACTTCGGAATAAAGCCTCGATAAATCAATTGCACCACTTTTCAGAATCGTCGAAATTTTCGCGAAAAATCCAAAGGGGTAAGCCTTACTTTTCCGGTCATTTTCGGAGCCGAAACTTTTTTGTCTCAGAATCGATTTGTATGACCATCTCTAGAGTAATTCGACCGCCAGGAACTCAGAAAACACATCAAAAAAAGCCTCGGACCAGCAGCAGAGAAATTACGATGAAAATCATGAGTTTTTCGGCTGTAACTTTTCAGCTATCGCTCGCAGCGTATTGGGACTGCGCTTAATCGATTCCTCTCGAAAAATCACTTCGGAATAGTGCCTCGATAAATCAATTGCAGCACTTTTCAGAATCGTCGAAATTTTCGCGAAAAATCCAAAGGGGTAAGCCTTACTTTTCCGGTCATTTTCGAAGCCGAAACTTTTTTGTCTCAGAATCGATTTGTATGACCATCTCTAGAGTAATTCGACCGCCAGGAACTCAGAAAACACATCAAAAAAAGCCTCGGACCAGCAGCAGAGAAATTACGATGAAAATCATGAGTTTTTCGGCTGTAACTTTTCAGCTATCGCTCGCAGCGTATTGGGACTGCGCTTAATCGATTCCTCTCGAAAAATCACTTCGGAATAGTGCCTCGATAAATCAATTGCAGCACTTTTCAGAATCGTCGAAATTTTCGCGAAAAATCCAAAGGGGTAAGCCTTACTTTTCCGGTCATTTTCGGAGCCGAAACTTTTTTGTCTCAGAATCGATTTGTATGACCATCTCTAGAGTAATTCGACCGCCAGGAACTCAGAAAACACATCAAAAAAAGCCTCGGACCAGCAGCAGAGAAATTACGATGAAAATCATGAGTTTTTCGGCTGTAACTTCTCAGCTATCGCTCGCAGCGTATTGGGACTGCGCTCAATCGATTACTCTCGAAAAATTACTTTGCAATAGTGCCTCAAGGAATTGATTGTAGCACTTTTTAAATACGTCGAAATTTCCGCCCAATATACTCATTTCTGGAGCTGAAAACTTTTTCTCTCGGAATCGATCTGTATGACCGTTTCGCGAGTAATTGGACCAGCAGAAACTCAGAACACACCTCAAAAACGGCGTTGATGCCACAGCAGAGAAATCACGAAGGAATAACCACCAGCAGCAAAACTGACAAAACAGATGTTTTGTTTCTGCCTCTTACTCTTGATGCATTGCTTGCAGCGTATGAGGACTGCGTTCAAACGATTCTTTCAACATTGCGTTGCACTTATCAGAGAAAATAAAAAGATTATACATAGAAAACCATTTATTCAATGATTCCAACATAGGTTACATACGAGAGTATCAATCTTTTCCTAATTTAATATTCAATGTCTCGGAGAGATGCGTTGCCCTTGTAGGCAAGTCCCAACTTAAACTACTCCTATTCCTAATAACTACGACAATTACTATCTGATGCAATATTTATCTTATCCTACTGAAGGTAATCTGCACCACATACTTCTTCCCTCCTATCATAAGTACAGTTATTGCGTAATGTTCCATCGCACTTCTGCATCACCTTTCATTTTCACACTCATAATTTGCGGCAACTTAATATTTCACAATACACTGATAGCCAAACACTTGCACTAGAATCAAGGCACATTGAATAAACAGTCGAAACTTGGTACCCATAAATTCGTAATTTTTTGTGCCCACCATCTTGAAAACCTGGTTCAAATCTCATGCGTTTCAGCCGGGACTCTTCATTCGTTCCTCGAAAGGGTTACCGGTGCTTCTTTTTGCCGGTTTTGAACCCAGAAATCGTTCCGTCTAAAATAGATTCGTACGACTTTGATCAAACTCATTGGACCCTTAGAAATGCGAAGAAGACATCTAAAACAGGGCTGGACCAGCAGCTGAAAGAATACAAAGAAATTACGTTGTTTTGTGGGTGCCACCTCCCATCCGTCGCCCACAGCGTATTCGGACTGCGCCCAGTTCATTCCGATTGCAAAATTACGCTGATATAGCGCTTCAAAAAATTGATTCCAGCATCATCCATGGTCATCAAAACTTTCTCTGAAATCCGAAAGGTGGCCTTAATCTTTCAAGTAACTCATTAATTTCAGTGATAGAATCGATTCACTCGATTTTTTCTTGGCTAATTAATCTCTCAAAAATGCAGAAAACATATAATAAACAGCGCGGCACTAACAGCAGACAAATCACGAAGGAAGTCTCTCGTTCACAGGTTGTAACTCTAGATTCAAAGAAAAACGCATTTCCAAACCAAGTTCAGGACGTGTAGGGCAGAGACTGGAACGAGCTGAAGCTATGGAGTACAATTAGAGTGTAGTAATGCTTGTAATGTCAAGCTCCAGGCGAAGGCGATTAACGAGTTATTCAACACACCAAATCTGAAAAATTGATGCTTAGAACCGCGTCCGAAAAACTCGTCAAGCCCAGCTGCTCAGTTTTATCCAGAATTTGGTTCATATACACACGGACCCCGGTTAGCACGCAGTACAATATTTATATGGACCGTTTCCTCGGGGAGATGTCAGTTACAAGAGAACCAGGTCACGGTTGGGTGTAAAGTCTGTAATAAACGGAGCCCTAGTCGCCAGGTGGATTCGCGAGGTCGGAGTAACGTCGTACATTTCAGCGACTACTGTCCGAATGGAATCCCTGGTAGAACGGCCGCCGTGTGGCTGACGCGAAAAAGGTATAGAAGATGAAAGCGGAGAGTGGAAAGTACGGTGCCGGGAAGTTGGATCCTCGAGCACGCTACGCTAAGTTTACCGGATAAGTCCGGTGGACGAATATGGGAACGACGAACGCAATCGTCTTGCCGCAGCTTTATAAAAGCCCGACCATCGACCAGCCAGACCTCCTTGATCCCCTCCAAGTTATGGCAGATTTTACTGCTTCCAAGTTCTGAAATGAAAAACAAACAAAATCGAAAGTTTAATGGCAAGTTTTACGGTAGTTTTACGGCCTGGATATAGAGCTCGATAATACCATATTTGTACAAGATGCTCTACAACGAAATGGCCTTCGCTCTGCTCATGCTTCGGATATTATTTATACCAACATCCCCCTGCAGTTTCTCGATTCGTATTCGTATATGACTCTGATTCACTTCCAGCTCGAATTGCTTCGGTGCAAGTGCAGGATTTTTTACCTCAGTTTACTTGACAAATTTCCGTTGACAAATGCAGGCTAAACTTCCGGTGAAAAAATATTAATTGCGCCTCAGACGCTAGACAAGCAGCAATTTCGGCGAAACAACAATATTGGCGGTAAATACATCGTCGCCCCCGCAGTTTGTTCAGTTTGACCCAGTTTTAGCATCGATCAAGATCTTGCGCTGCTCGGCTCGTTTATCGCCGCCTGTCCATGTAGACGAACTCTTGGCGTCACGTTGCCTTTTTTGCCAACATAACAGCTCGATGGAGAAACTTCTGATCGAATTGCCCAGACGCGTGCGATTCAAAAGGAACGGATGAGGGTCTCGAATATGTATATCGTTTTCGCGGTGGCGGATTTTCCAGAAGCTAAAGACATGACGAAATTGGAGATGAAGATGAACGTCCATCACGTTACAATTTCCACAATCGTTCTATGGATCAATTCACTGATCAAGTTGTCGGGAATTCCATTGAGATCAGGCCGAGGATGTATTTAGTGTTTGACAATATACGTAGGATGAACAGTGATATATGCCGCATCGATACGAGAGCACATTGTGGATAATTAAATAAATTTTAGCACTTTCTGTATCTACCAATTTTCAAAACAGGTAAAAACATGAAAATAGAGGAACAAAACTCAGTTTAACGATGCGGGAGTTTAGATCTGCGATGTAGTTGAATAAAACAAAGAATTTTCTAGCACTCGGCGCCGCATGGAATAGAGATAATAATTAATAGCTGAGTGCAGCCATAGACGCAGCCAAATGAACGTCAGGCCATATGCTAAATATTTTTCCATCAATGTCGATGGTTAAATGTCCCCATAACTCATCGATAATTTCGCTGAGAATTACTGCACCATGAAACTAAAAGTGATAAAAAATCAAATCCAGGTATTTCAAAAAAGCATTTTCACCGTACGACGTGGATTTATATTTATTCAAAGTAGGTACGTATATAAAATGGTCACGTGATGGAAAAATTTCAAACTACCTCACCTATAAATAAACGTAATAAATACCACTCCTGGTACACATATCATATCATAGATCAAACAAGCAGTTTACAAATAAATATATTGAAAGAAACCCCCAGTGATCCAAGAGAGTAAATAATCGCTTACTTGAATCACATTGCAGTTTATAAATTTTCTTCAGTATATCCATATCAATTTATTGTATAACATGATAAACCTAAGTAAAGTTTAATACATAAAAAGTATAATCTTAAGGGTGAGAATAATAATCGTGAATGAAACTGACTGAGTGAATAAAGCGTTCTAGAAGTCAAGCCGTTAGCATTTTAGCATTTGTTTCTTGTCTTGTTTCCCGTTCCGATTCACCCACCTTTACCGTAGCTATATGTATATAACAGCGGGGTGTCGCAAGCTCATTTCTCATGCAGGGTATTTTCTCAGCTTGCACATCAGATAAAGCTGAGAGAAAATCTAGTAATACGCGTATGAGTACGTCTGACGTAAACAGAGGGCGCGGTTTTGTAAATACGGTTTCGCTAAATGTAGCTACAGCACCACGTTGTAGACGACGTAGAAGTGTAAATAAATTTCTGCAACACAAAGCAACGTGGGTGCGGTTTACATATTCGCTGGATAGAACAACATGCTCACGGCGCCGCGGGGTAGAATAGTTCAATAATTTAAGCCCCCGCGAATTCTGTGACGGGTAAATCGTTCTGCGTTTAGCAAAAGAAAAACATGCACCGCGCAAGCCAATGAATGCTGCAGTATAAACGGCTCTGCAGCTCCGCATGCGTCCAGTGTAATAGGAGGTCATTTTACTGGTATTAGCGGTCGCAGTCAACGACGCAGTTACATATATACGTCCATTATACGAACTTCACCGGGAGTTGTGACCCTCAACTATGCCGCGAGCTGTACCGACGCATGGCGTTGCGGCAGAGCGAAATTTGCGGCCGCCATAGTGCACCAGGCGCCATTACATTCTCAAGTTTCCTCCACCCCGTGGTAGCATCATCGCGATGTACCTAATGTCGGTATTTCTATGCTGTCTTTCGATAGAAGTCAGAACTTCACCCTTCACCCTTCCTCGGATGATTCCATGATGCGAAATATTTCATTGAAATGATTCGGCATTAGTTTGACATTCCTAATTTCGAAAGGCAGTATTGCTGGTAGAATTTCAGTGTTCGCGAACTAAACTGCTACGAGGTGCCCTTATCTTGTTGGCGCGTAGATGCATGAACATAAGTATATATCAGAGTATCAGGGAGTATCTAGCGGCTGCAAACACACGTGGCATGTATTATACATTTTCTCACGGTACACGAACCTGCCATGCAAAGTGGCAATCTCACGTGAGAAGAGTCCAAGATTGGAAGTACCTATTTTTCGTCACATAGTTATTACACGGTGTAAACAGAGGAGCTGCGAGAACGTATAGAACGCTTGGAAGCGAGCTGTCGAGTCAGGGGATGAAAAATCTGGCGAGGGCCATCGGACCCTGGAATACCACGTAGCCGTGGCCCCTGGCGTTGGTGTCAACTGAGCCCAACCGACATCCAGGGCGCTCCGGTGGCAGCTGAGCGTGAAATAACCACCACATGCCGGCGTAGCCACGTGTCTGTGACGTGTCGGGGAGAGACCGCGACCCGAACTCCGGTGGTAAGAATTATGTTTGTCTAACCCGCATTTAACCCTTGTATATTAGTGGAATGTGTTTGGCTGACGTTTGTTGGCAGGGTATGATTTAAATATGCGAAACGAGCGCGTCAGTCCCGGAAATTGGAGGTAACCGGTTCGAGATCGTGTATATATATTCACCCGATGAATCCTTCGCGAAGTATAATTTCAAATTGCTTGTACGCAAGAACAAGGCACCAAGCTCATAAATATGAGACAGTCGTCCGCGTCATAAGTTCACTTTTTCCACGTAATGGAAGGCAGCTTTGTCTAGTGACAAAATCGGTTTCGATGTACTTAAGCCTAGCCTGGGTGTTGTTGAATTTGAGACTGCAAACGTCACTAGAATGAACCTTGATCATGAGACGAAGAAATTTCTGCATTTGTTCGTCACAATATACACGGTATATCTATACATCTACCAACCCCCGATGGGTAAAGCGGAAGAAATATCGCGTGGCTCCGTTTAAACCGATGAAATCCTTAAATAATAGACGGAAAAGAAATAAAAGCTGCCCAGAGAGTGATGAAGGGGCAGAACGGGGGAATTCGTTTGACTGAGCTCGAGGTTTATGACGAGGGTTTTACAGCCGGGCAGAAAGAAGGAAGAAAAAGGAAAAAAGCACTGCACGGGGACCCATACCCACGGCTATGGTGGGCAACCTACTCTCGCCAAGTCGTAACCCTCGCTGCGTCTCCTATCTTCACTAAAGTACTTCTCGAATATTCTTGTCCGTTGAGGTCCGCTCGCTGTTTTGTCGATTCGCGGCCGTTTGATGGCGTGATGGCTCCGTACTGAGCAGGAATTATTATACCGAAAGCTTCTATTGTGAATGAAATCTCGCCACAAACAGTCATGTCTGAAAAAGCTCAAATTGCTTCCCATGCTGCTGGACCTCGAATTGCCGTTTGTTGACAGGTTTAGAGAGACTTGCGACTCTCAATGCATAACATTGATGTTTCAAAATGTGCAACGTGATCTTGTCATGCTGCGGTTAAAATATTGTACATTCATCGTTCCGCACAATTCTCTGATATGTTGTGCATTTTGGTTTGTTTGAAAAGGTTTCGCGCAATACATTGTTAAATAACTGCGATATGAAAATTCATAAACATACCGTCAAGATTCTTGGTTACAATTCACATTCGCATATACAGAACAGGAAGATTCAGAATTTTACATGACATTACACACAATCACTTAAGATCCAATAACGCGTACTTACGGATGACGAAATGGTTCACAGACTATAATTACTTGAGCGATTTCACGTGGCAATACGTTACTCTAGACACCTGACATCACGCAGAGTAAGCATCGTGATTGTCGATTAACATTCACAGTCAAATGTAATTACAAGCCAGACGCAGTCTCAAAACGCTCACGAGATACATCCATGTATTTATCCATCCATCCATCCATCCATCCATCCATCCATCCAAGTGATCATTCGTCAGTCGAATACTGTCATTCACATTCAATTACACGCTTATTAAGTTCTAGTAGTCACCTCGGGTCTTAAGAGAGGATTTGACAGATCTACAACGCTGTTCTCGGCCGCTCTTACTGTTCGCGTCAATTTCGCGCAACCCAGACGCCCTTAGATATACCTATAAGTATGTCAAATATATCACACCCACTAATATTCAGCTGCGGCACGTCCGCAGATGGAGCTGCCGCCAGGATTCGCTTGGGTTATCGACTTCGAGCCACGGATTATTTGTTGCTGAAATGTAACGCACTCTGGTCACAGTATTCGTGAGCAATTTTACGGATCTGTTGAAGGGTTGCGCCGGGTTATTATTGGTCGCCAGTTTCCGACCACGGTACGGTTTCAACAACGTCGTACGTCAAAATCCTCGCGCTGCACTGCGAGGGAGAAATTTTTCTCGTCTGACTGCTCACCGGGAAATCGAGATTTTTACGGTCCGCAATCTTCACGATCCCAAGGAACTAAGTGAGGGATGATAGCCGAGGCAAGACAAGTTCTAAGCCCAGCAATCTGTAGTTGGCCACGGCATCGGGAGTCGGTGATTCGCGGGCTCGGTCCACTAATGAAAAACGTAATGACGCTTCGCCTCGTCCGACAGGCGAGTAATTTTTGTGCAGTAATTGTTACCACGGTCTACCAGCAATTCAATTCGAAGAAAGACAACCGGTTGAAGGTAAACGGTTAACTTTCTTTTACGTCTGGGAAATAGGTTGAAAGCACCATACCTACTGTGTTTTTTCTGTGTACACATTCCGTTTCTCTCGTGTTTAAGTGAGATTTCACAACGCCCGCGGCGTGTTTTCCATGTTGTTATAAAATATTTAGTATATTCCATGATGATGATAAAAAGAATAAGAATTAAATTATACACTACCCGTATTCTTACTCGTTTTGAGAGCTAAATTTTTGCTGATGAATTTTTTAAGTATGTAAATACATGTTCAGAATTCGGAGTAAAGGAGAGACGGACAGTGCCTCGATATTCTCGGACCGCTTCGTCAAAAAAGAATGTACACAAAATGCGAAAAATGAAGTCAAATACGGTGGTAGAAATACATTCGAGCAGAAAAATGAAGAGGAGAAAAATAAAAGTATCAAAGTATCCAGTCGTAAAAATGCACAACAATACGGAGCTTCTAAGACAGAGAGAGAAGGAACTAGTTTACAGTTCAAGCAGGGAATACTGAACTAACCCTACAGTAAATGCAGGGTTTCATTTGCAGAGAACTTTATATATGAAACACGCAACAGCCTAGTACTATAAAGCCACCGGATGTAGTTGACTTTTCTGGACTGTTCACCAGCGTGGAAAGAGGGAAGCACTCTGCTTCGCGAGGGGTGCAACAGCCGTGCAAAAGGAGACAATGTCGTCGGGTAAAGCTCGTTGTCGCTTGGCGCAGCCGGGTTGATTGCTCCTCGTGGACTTCCGTCGCCGTTTACTCTGAAAGCTTGGACTGGCACGCGACAGCAGGACTTGCAGAAAGTTGGGAGAGGCAAAAACGACATGTTGCTGATGATCCGTTGGGCGGTATTTCACCCCCGCGGATTGTAAGCTTTTTCACGAAGCGTCTCGACCGTTTATGCCGAAATGAAAAATATGTTTTTGGTTTAAAGTCGATCTCCGATTCCACAGCAGGGGTTTTATTATTTTTCCATCCGGCCGGTGTACAAAATGGAGAAGAAAAAATTCCCTCGGGTTCGTCATTCTTTGACAAACGTTCGGATCTTAGCCCGAAGCTTCGGGCCGGTCTCCCTCCTTGTGGAAAAGCGGAGCCGCGCTTGTGACTGAGGAAACAGCGACATAAAGCCTCGGTAATGTGTGTCGCAAACTAACGTGGAACAAGCAGTCTGTGCCCTGCGGGATGGTATAACCAGAGACAGTGGCAGGACAGACGGCAAAGCCTGTAGACGTATTTTCCTTGGTGGATGTATGCGCGCCTGGCCGCCTCGGTGCAGACTTTTGAGGGAGAAAATGCGTTCGCTCGGTAGACAGACATCATAGGCGTAGCCTTGAGGGGGTTGAGAGGGTGGTCCAGAGCGGAGAATGGAAAGCGTTTCCTATTAGTGGGCAGATGAAAGGTTTCCGACAACGGTAAGATGAGAAAGGTTTTATTTCCCCCGTGACAGGGTGACAGACACGGAACGCGGAGAGCGCGAACCCTGCAATTGCAAGAATCTTGTTCTCTGCGCGATAAAAACTTGGAATCTCCGTAAAGCTTCGATTTATTGCAATCGCAATCTATTGGCGTGAAAAAGTAAACGCTTTTAGAGCCTTCGGTGGGGTTGCAGGCGCAAGAAAGTGTCGAATAGAACCCTATGGTTTCCCGATATTAATTCTCTTTACGATTTTACATCCCCTGGGCACCCTGGTTTCAGAACTTGTTTACAACCCTTACTTAACGACCAAACGAAATAAATTTTCGTTCCGGAATCCGAATCCACGAGTGAACGACGTGCGTATCCGTTGAACGTTTTGTTCACGCGTGGGGTTAACTTCGTTCCAATTTTCCGCGACTTATGTAGTCCGCCTTCGGGCGTTGACGGTGTCAGGTGAGATACAAGTGCTCAATTTCAGTACGCGAGATCCGGAATAATGACAGTCTCGAATTGTAATTGAAAATTCCCGGCACTACGGTCGCCTTTCCTTCTGAACTTAACGTGTGGGTTTTAAATTACATTTGGAGATTCACACAGATCAATACGTCTGTACGGATTGCTAGTGTAAATTTAGCCACAGTTACACGTTTGATAACGTTGAGATCCTATAAATTCCCAAAGAGACGGTAAACTAACCCTCTGAGGGTAACTTGATTTCCGATAGACGGGCATACAAATTTCGACGGCTTCGTTTACAACGAGACTTTCCACTAGTGCTACCCTCGGGCCGAACAAATTGGTTAGTTTATTTTAGAACTTGTGTTTAGACGTTTGACGAGGGCTTACTGTTTGCGCTCGATTCAAATTCTGAGGCGTGTACCTACCTGGAAATTTTCAGTTTCTAATCCAGGGAAAAAAATCCCTGTTCGTGCTTGTTGACCACTTTTCCCTCATGCTTTGACTGCACGAATTATAGACACCAGTAAGCCCACTTCCATAAACTTCTTGTATTAAATGCCTGTACAAGAAACCGAAATAAATGAAAAATAAACCCAATCAATATTTTAGAAAGGTGGTACGCTAATCTAAATTGTGGAAAAATTTGGCAGAAATCTTTACGAAAAAAGCAAGAAGTATAGAATTAAAAATCTCAGCCATCTATCTGCTAGACGTTAAATCCAGCAACTTCCATGAACGCTGGTACCCACCCCCCTGAGCATCTTATAGCGCAGGCTTACAATCAGAGTCAGGTTTCCAAAATTTGATTATATTTTTAATGAGGTCTTTATCGCAATATGGCATTATAATGCGTATTTCAAAGAATATCAGCACTAGACTCTTATTCTTGATAACCATCGTCAGTTTTAGGTGAAATAGAGCTCAGGAACAAGTTCTGTGCAAAACAAGAATCTAGCAATCGACTTTGTCTGCTACTAATAAACCACTTGATTGCACCCGTATTTGATGAGTCTTTTCCTCAGCGCTCGATCCAACAAAAATGGCAAATGACAGTAACACACTTCGGTACTCCGAAATTCCCGCTTTATCACTGCAACCATTCAATTTATCTTTTCAATTTTCAGTTTCTTGTAGCACGACGGTGCATTGCTTGTCACAGTGGAAAGATTTTACGGCACGACTTTTATGTGGAAAAAGATTTCCTCTACGTGACATAGCATCAAGTAATCCCCAACGTGAGACCCGCCCATCGGATGCCATGTGGCAATAGATGCACTTTATGAAAAGTTCTCGATATTGACGGCATTGCAATCCATCATGGACGGGTCAATCACTCCTGCACGTGTAGTAAAACGCTCGATTTGTAACAGATTCAGCGTTTTTAAACTGCAATAATAATTCAGTCAAATTATGGACTAGATATTAATGCAATTATCAGGTTCGAATTAACCGTCAAACTAATAGAGGAACAACAAGAGCAGCGGACCGTAGCCTGCAGTATTAATTGTAGTAGTTATAAGAGACGTCGGACGGCAAGCGGGGGACGTATTCGAACGGGGACTAGGAAGCTATATTAATGGTCTGTTTGCGGTTAGATTAGTGGCAGACGTGCCTAGGCTCGCAATGCGTGGATAGGTACCCAACGTCGAGGAACACCCTGGCGTTAGTTAACGGGCGATGAGGAGAAAGAAAAATGATCCAGGGACGCGCGGACGGAAGTATCATGAGCGCGTTTAAGCTCGACTAATAAGATGACTTTGTACAAAGTTCAAGTCCTCCCGAGTACATGACGCACGCGTTGCCTACGGTTGTTGAGCTAATTGGTTACGAAACAATCACGTTTCTCTTATCGCGATGATTCCCAACAACGGTGAAAAATTTTTCACCCATGGCTGAACAGCATTCGAATTCACGAATTACACTTAGTAGTGCATTTCAGTTACGCCGGTTACACGCGAACTCAGGGGGGACGCATGTTTTGTTTGGACGTTTATCGAGCGAGTTAGCGTGCAAGTAAGCCTCAAACGTGTTAATGTTCCCGCTCCCGTTTCGTAATCCGTTAGAGGCTTTTCCCGCTCACCCCTCGGTAGCCCCGCCGCCGCGCCGTTCGGCCGTCCGTGCCTTTGCATGATATCACGTCCTTTGCTGCCACCCCCCTCCGAACATATACTGTATCGCCTGTTATTCACTGACCCAAGCCACTTGCTACAGTTGGATAATACCGTATTGTCTTGATATTGTTTACTCAAATGATGCTAAGTGCCTTAAGACTCTGCTGTGGAGGCTTACGTGAGCCCAAAAATCAGTAAATACTGCATCGCAAAGCTTAAGTCGGTTTTTTGATCCATTACAGCGCTTCCTTTGCTTTCAAGTTAATCATCTTTCATCGTTTTCGCGATTTAGCTGACGGTTGAACGACGTCATGTAGATTGGCCATAGCGGGATATAGTCGACGACAAATGTCATGGCTGCAAATGTGACCACATTATTTTTAATTTCTTCGTGAATGGCGTGTTCGAAACAATGTTACCTCGAATGTTACCGCAGCGCAGCTAATTGGTAATGTATAATCGTACTGCGCAGGACCCATAGAATACGAATTGTTATGCTTGACGTTGGTCTGTCTTTACATTGAATGAGTAGTGGCACCCACTGGCATCTGCACAGTAGCCTAGTTTCATGTTACGGTTAGAAATGAACTTGTCAGTCCAATTAATCCTGGTGGTTGCGAAATAATCAAACTACTTGTTATGTGCCTTGGGGAACAGTTATTGACTCCGTTAGGTACTAACTAAAGAAGCTGAGGACGATCCAAAATTAAAGAATGGATACTTTAATAATATCTTCAAAATCTTGCTAGAATTGTCGGTAGAATCACGTACGGACCAACGTGAATTCAGTTCTCACTAGGCTGGATCTCCGTTTCTTCGCTTATCAACCCGCAGGCTGATATTTTATTTGCATGTCGATTGGATTGCTGTGCTGCTATTGCAGCCAATTTCATTTTGCGAACAGAATGTAACAGCTTTTAATTAAGGTATGACAAGCCAGGCATTTTGATGATTTGAACGATTTTTTCAGTTCGTTTGCGTTGCATTATTTGCTGATATTATATCACAAAGAAATAAACAGAAACTACCCTCAAATTGAGCTATAGATGATATCTTTTAATTTATTTTATTACTTTGAAAGCTCCTTTAGTGCAAATTCGGATGTCATGACAGCTCGCGTGTGACAGATAACTTTTCATACCTGGTCCAGTTTTACGTTGAAGCAATTCACAATCATACTGCAGCTTCTGAATCATGTAAAAATGGTCCAAGTTTGAACGATGCTACCTGTAACACAGAATAATCTGATAGCTTCAATTCCAACTGCGATTTCAAGATATCTGTCCACTTATACAAATTTCATGAACTTTGTGAATCAACCTGCTGTTCTGAGCACACTCAACTAATGTTACTGTACGTGTTTCAAAACTCTCTCATGAATATCGTGCTACTCTCGAGTTGATGTGCGAAGTTAGCAGTGCACCCCCTGAGAAACGTGACATAATGATCAATGCTACTACCGGGTGCGATGACGGCGATGGCCTTTATACGTGTAAACCTAATTTATTCAGCATCGTGTTAATTTCCGGAAACCAACTTGGGCAAAGGAGAAGCATGTGCCACGAAATTAGCTTCCTTGAAACGGGTGGAAAACACGACCCACGTTTACCGCCTGCAGTGCCATGTTCACGAATATGCGGCTAACGCGTTACTCCCCAATTACTGAAGGCGACGAATCCTTAAGACAACTGTAATTATCGTACTTTATAATTTTTCACTTCATTTTTTTAATTTTCATCCCACAGTGATAAGAAGGTATTCGTCTTCTGACTTGATTTGCTTTTCAACTTCACTTATCAGTCAAGTATCATGCAGATGTAGGTAATTGAATTGCAATCATCATCCCTATCAACGTCCCTTATTTTTCTTAATATGCGGAAAGGAAACGATTCGTCTTCTTATGTCTAATCCCAGCGATACGAAGGGTGGAACTTTCAACGTATTGCTCAGAGGTATAGTAGCACAGCGGCTGCAGGACCATAGCACTCACACCAACCTTCGAGGGGACGGCTCAGTTTACACGACTCTACGGCGGAGGGTTGCGGATGCGGTTTAGACGAGGGGATACTTGGACCTGCGCTATAGGTGGGATAATAGTAGCCATGGACTTCCCCATGACGCATAGTACTCGTTTAGTCACATGGCGTTGTAGCCGCAAATATATCACTTGTCTAAAATGTCTAACCAAACGTCTGTAGCTCTTATAAGAATACAGAAGAAACAAAAATTCCACTGTTGAAAAATTCAAATCTAAATAGTACCGTAATAGGATCAAGTTAATGACAAGGTTTTTCTTATAGATACTCAGATTATCAAATTAATATGAATTCATCATTTTTATACACGTACGATTCGTTTTCTTTGTACTCCCCATCAAGTTGAAGAACAACGAGTATCCACTTTTACGAGATGAAGATTTGGAGATTTTATACCATCAGCGGTGAAAAAATATTTGTAAAGATATTCCTCAGCATTGAGCAGAATATCACACGGTCTGGTGAATTTGTAGACGAGCGTATCTCGTAGGTGGAACGTGATAGTCTGGGAGCATTGAGATGATGGGCAACTAAAAGGACTTGGAAAGCTCCAACCTTCTACCGAAAAGGCACAGTGAACGAGACTGAACTACATTCACTAATTTCCCCAGGTTTTTTCACCGCTGTGAACTCTCAGGTCTCTGATTAAGAATAGTTGTACCGGTATCACCTTCAAAGAGAGAAATAAGTCTTTTCAAATAAACTCTCTTGCTTCAAGTAAATATCCATTCAAAATAATTAAATCTCTGCTCAGGGCTGTTGGAATAAATATTCTTTTGGATTCAATTTGGAATTTTTTTACAGCATAATAATTACAGGTAAAAGTAAATGAACGATGGCTTACTTGAAAATAAATATCATCAAACAGATCACTTTTTTCAAGGTGAAAGTAAAATATTATTTTACTCGAAATCAGGCTAATAAGTAGCGAGTGCATTGACAAATCCTTTTTTTGAATACGGGCATTTGCAGTGTATTATTAAACTACTATAAATTGTGTAAGTGAAATTGGTTGGCTGAAAATGAAGTATTAAAGATTGTAATTGAATACACAGACTACTTGAATTATTATGCGCATAATACTTTTTGGAGTTTGGCATGGCATGCAAAATTACGTGAAGCAATTAAGAAAGAAATCTCAATTAGATGATTTAAAAATTGTCTCACAGATAAAGTTTCTTTTTTTTTGATAGGCAATACAGACCCTTGAAGGCAGGCACGGAATTAAAAATTTGATCACAGTGCAATCAAGCATTTTTGATGCGAAACTTTTTAACGCACGTTTGGGATGTGGACCTAACTCAGAAATAGTGAAACGTAACGAAGGTTGCCACGTCCCTGTCTGGGCAGCACGTTTTTTTGACCATCTGAGTAAGCGAGACAGACTATACTAGAGAATGGAACTGCGACGGAAATTGCAGCGCTTCTTACTTTGATTATTGTTGCGATCTATGCTTCTTTAAAATTAATACTAAAACATAAACAGTATAATATAATCGATAACACTGTATTACAAAATACAAAGTATGTAAAAATATGATAAATAAAACATAAATATTGTATACAAAGTTACTAGCATTACAATACGAAGAGCAATCTATTTTTTGTTCGTTAGAAAACGGTTGTTCTTTAGTATCTACTAATCACAATTTTTGTTCTTCAAAGTCGAAGCGATACACGCAATGTATGCACTGCGTGCTAAATTTGAAAATATGAAACTCGTATTCTTTATTTGCAGGATGGAAAGCAGGTCTAATGTAAATAAAATTTTATCAAAAAGTTATCAACGCGAGGCCAGTTGGATGGCAGGATTGTCTCAGCGGGACTACTTACGAACCACTTTGAGAATACAATGAATATTTCATTAAGTCAAAGTCATACGACTGGGGTGTTATTTTGCCCCAAGAAACTTTACTTTTAACCATTTCACCTTTCATGTTGCCAATTTAAATTAACAGCTTTTACGCTATGACTGCAAAACATTGCTGCATAGGCAATCCAAGTTTTTCTGTAAGTAAGTGACTCCCGAATGCAATAGTCAGTACAATCCCACACCCTCATATTGGATTGCGAATAAATTGTATTTATCTTTCTTACGTTAAAACGACTTCATTCAAATTCGACATGTAAGAATTCCAGAATGGATCGAGTGAATACGATTTGCATTCATTATACAGTCACTTTCATTTGTATAATTGTAAACATCGCTCGCAACGCGTACCAATCACATCACCTCGCATATCCGTCTATAGATTATTTGACAATATCGACTCCTGCACTCCGCTAAGTACAATGCGTGTCTTCGATAAATCAACGAGATATCCAAGGGGCGAACGGGGAAACGAAGTCTCGCGTGGTAGCTGCTCGTAAATGTGAATTATACACTCAATACCATCGGCATCGTTGCTCTCTGGCAAAGTGCCCCACATATGCGTTGGTATATAAATAAGAATATGGAACTGGTCGCGGCGCTATCCTTTCCACGTTTGGAATTTATATGTTTGCCGGATTCGTTCACCGTTTCCTCACCGATCCTCGGCACTTATATTCCTAGTAGGTGTAGGTAACGGAGTTACTCAGCAGACGCGAAAACT
This sequence comes from Diprion similis, assembly GCF_021155765.1. Classification (NCBI taxonomy): domain Eukaryota; kingdom Metazoa; phylum Arthropoda; class Insecta; order Hymenoptera; family Diprionidae; genus Diprion; species Diprion similis. The sequence goes on along the minus strand of NC_060112.1, from coordinate 15,530,995 downwards.
CAGAAAGATTTTTACTTTCAGCCAGAAAATAAACAGGATACTCGATGGCAAAGGTGTACAATGACACGCTTGAAAATGATTTCTCAAAAGAGTTACACTTTTTTTGATAGTAGTCTGATTCAGCACGGCAAAACTTGAGAAATGTTTTTTAGTCTCGTTTTACGTAATTAGACGGTATTTCTGGCTTCTCATTCACATGAAATCTTTTCACGAATGTTTCATTGGAGACATAAAAGGCAGTGAAAATCCCAACAGCGTCACTATCTGCACTCTCTATTCACTGGAGCATAGATTCAAGTACCGGGTATACGTACTTCTCGTTTCAAATGAGAACTTTGCATTCGCTATTTTTCAACATTCGTTGCATCTGATTCTGGTAACGGACTCGAACTTACCTATTTTCGCACAGTTTGATAAATGTCATTCATTTCTATAACTATAAAAAATCACGAAATTATTGCATTGAGATTGAGCGTGAACTCCGGCCATCCAAATTCCACCCTGAATACACATGTAACGAGGATAAGTGTTTATGGCAAATTAATGGATACGACATTTCGTGAAACAGTGCTATCTCAAAGTTTGAAGCGGCACAATAAACACGGGCCAATAGAATTCAGGGTACAATGAAAAACTACAGTAACGTCGTACCATTGTAGCGGAATAAGTATTCAGGAACATCGGAACGACTGCAGACGTGACGTGATTCTGAAAGTCTACTCTGAAACCATAGCATAGCGCGATGGATATTTCATAAAGACAAAGAAGCGGGAGAAAGAAAGAAGTAAGAAGACGAACAAGAAAAAGTGTTTTGTATCGCGGGAACTTGTCTGTCCTGACAACTGCTCGTTTGAAACCATAATCTGAACTTTGCTTTTATCTTTCATTACTCACCACGGGTCCAAGTTCATACTTCGACATCGATCAACCGTAAATGCGAACTTTTTTCATGCCTAGAAGTGATTGAGACATTTTTAATTCAATCATCCTTATAATTACCTTCGACTTAGAAGATTTCATCCAAGAAATCAACAGACACCAAGTGCTTCAGTACAGTGCTCTGCTCTGCTCTTCTCTTCTCCACTCTCTTATCATCTCGTGGTTGAATGCTCGGCAAATTAAGAACGTTGAGCATTTCACTTGTACGTGAGGGGCAAATTTTTCTTCACCTCCAACCCCCGCCCCCCCCCCCCCCCCCGGCCCGCACTCTTTTCTTTGCCTGTGTTTCACTTATACTATTGTGGCCCCACACTACCAGCACTAAATCACGCGACCCAAGCCATGATCTCGCAGCCAACTTTCACGAGGGAAAACTTTTCTCGCCTGGGAGTCATGGCCGTGATGATACGCCGCGCATACGTGGACTTAGAAAGCGTCTCAGAAATTAAAAGTTACCACCGGCGGCGTTTACGACATGACAAGCTAAGCTATAGTGGCAAACGCAACTCCCTCAACACCCGTTTGCGTCCCCGGGCCACATTGTCGTTACCGTGTACCTACGGACAGGCATGTACCTATATTGCGAGTCTTTTTCGTATGGCAAAGCCTCAAAACTTCCATTCCCTAAGATACCCTGCACATCCTTTTTATCCGGCCCTCTTACTTTTTGCTTGAAATGCCCTCTTATCGCTTTAACGACACTCAACTCCTTATCTGCGTCTTACTTTATTACATCCCTTGCACAGACCTTTGAACCAGTAGTATAGCACCTCGCAAAACGCTATGATACGCTATTCGCGAAAGCTCAAATGCCTCGCGCTGCGCGTAAAAATCTCCGCGATGATCAACCTCGGCTATTATGCTGTGGCTTTTATAGAGACTTAGTACCATCAAACTCTTCGCTAGCACAAGCTAGCTGAGATACTCACGTTTAAAACACAACTTTACTGGAGATCATTACCGGCTGTCATATTTTACTCTGGAAGCTGACGATTCTCCGGTAAATTTTTAACGATTCACAGCTCTGGTGGCATCCTTTGAATGCAACAGCACCGCTCGCTTACAACATTTACTCACACTCAACACGCTCACCCTTATTCAAGTGTGAAATTATTCATGTAATAGTTGCAATAAACTTCGAAAAATGAACGGACGTGATGCTTGAAAAATTGACTAACCTGGTTATTATTGCACCGTGTATCGATTATTTAATACAGCAGATGCAGGAAACGCCGGCTTTCGTTACGCTCAACTGGGATGACAGTATTTTATTCAGTCCAAAAGACACAGGATTATTAAAGTAACATTTGTCATTTTTCATCGGTGTTAATCATTGTAATTCATGTACGTATGTGTGTCCGATATTAATAACTCCAGTGTTCAATATTGTGGAATAGAACCTGCGAATGGACCGGGTGCGGGTGTGCAGCTGCGACGTAATTGGCGAGAATAACTCGCACAAATTGCCGTGAAGGCAAATAAATATTTGATCTTGCTACGGGAATGTATACGCCGAAAAATTTTATATGCCGATAAAGATTGCGCAGATAACAGGACCTTACACAGTTAGATAGAAGGGGATATTTTTGGTTTCGAGGATGCGGGTATACGAGGGATGCAGGTATTGGCCTTGAAAAGACAAACACCGTCATTGAGTGAAATCAAAGGGCGAAGGAGGAGAAAGAGGAAAAAACCAAGCCCTGGCCCCACGAAGTCTATAAATACTCAAACACTATTTCCGAAGTCTGGGAAGTGCCAGGGGTATAATCTCTGTAAATCGCAACTTATCGTTATTTCTTTCTTGGGAGTTAACCGGCTCCTTCTGTCCGGTGCAGAATCGCGATATGTGTGCTGAGAATACCGAAGTTGGGCAGTTAATTACGGAGTACGAAAGTTGCTTGTATATCACGAGGACCCGCTCCTCTCTTGATAAAAGTACAACAAAGCATCCGGTAGCAACGAATTGGCCAATTATTGATAACGCCACCACCGGAATCGGCTTGTGCGAAGTGTGCGAAGGACTGGCCAACGGCTGACGAGGGAGAGGAAGGTAGGTACCCGCTAGATAAGAGACAAACAAGTTTGTGCGGCGGACTGCGATATCTCGACAGACTTGTCGCGTGCGCCAATATACTGCCTCATTGGGACTTCTCCGTGGTACCGTTAGCGATGCTAGATACCCAGCATCCCAACACCGTGTCCTGCGGTGGTCTGACCGCAAGGGCGACTATTCTTACTCCTGTCAAGCACCACGTGATCTCTCCACAAACCGGGACTATCTTGAATCTACTTGAGTTACTCATGTAGTCGTCCAAGAGTGCCAGGTCGATACGCCATTTGAATTAGCTACCAATTTCTTTCGAATCTTACTTTCGTCTTATGTGCACCGTCTGCTGATTCATGGTTTAAGAATAATATTGCAAGTATCTTGTATCGTTGCAATTATTAAAGTTATAAATACGCTAGGGATAATCTCATACGCAATATTATGAGATACTTTGAATGTTGCTAGGATTTTAAAATAAATGTCTTGTTGACGAAACAAGTTTTCGTTTTGAATTTTATGAGCCAATTCAAATCTGTTATTGTTTCTTATACGTATATTTTTAAACATAAAATATATTTATTTGCCTGATTTGTAATTGGTGTACGATGTTATCTCAATCAGATACTTATTTTCATCGAAAATACTATGTTTTGTTGAACAGCATCTTTTGACGATCACGTGATTACGAGTATACATGGCATATACGCACATAAAGCATGGAGAAAAGTAAGCAAGGGAAGGAGTATGGAAAGTTTTCACCCGAATGGGTTGAAAATGCCCGGTGCACATGACGACTATGTAGTTACTTTATTTACCACTGAAGTTTCAGAAACTAATTTGCATAACTCCTTGAATAAAGTATCCAAAGATGTTACCAACGTCATTTTCCACTGCATCTCGAGACTACGATCTCGTTCAAAGTGAATCGCTATTTTTCCGTAAGGTGCTACCCACTGGAATGCAAACGCGAAATCAATACTGTAATCACGTCAAATGATCAGCTCAACTTTGCTAACTTTGTTTATATCTCAATATCTATTTTTCATATCGAATCGCACCATTGGAGCCACGTTCCGTTCATCGACGAAGTCGATGCGCTTGTACGACATGCAATATTATACAGGATTATGATATGAACATGGTGTGTAATGGTTTCTCTTGAAGCAATTGTATCCGATTTCGATCCTAGCTATAGTCAACCAATTTAAAATTTTTGTCAGTCGTGAGTCCAGACCAAACATTGCGATGTAGTTGAATGAGAATATAAGTCATAGCTACCGAAGCAGTCGAAATTCGACACAATTTTTGAGCATGATTCATAAAAAAAATTATGCTTCGCTTCTTCTTAATAATAAATTCTAATAAATTTTGCGCAAGATTGAACTTGAACAAGAAGATTTATATTAGTGATCTGGAAGCAGCGTATAGTTATATTTAACAGTACCATGAAATTAATACTTCAAAAGTAGTTACAAGGAATGCGCGAAGCAACATGATGCATGTAACAGCCGGTAACGACTGCAGATGAAAGTTGCAAAATGGTACAGTTGAGCTGGGACGGCATCGAGGGAAACCTCAAGCTCGCTCCACTGTCACAACTTGTTTTGAAATACTTTGAACCGCCATGGCACCCCAAGAGACACTGACTTGTTCGGACAGTTGTGATAATTGTGCCTTGACCGTGAGCACATAGTGTGCTCTTCCGGAGAAATTGGTGCACAGAGTGAGTATGACAGAAAGAGAACAATCACGAGAGGAGCAAAAATAAACAGATATACGTGCAACGAGCGGTGAAGGTGATATAGCAAAGCTTCTTTGGTTCTTCCCTGAAGAAAGGAGTTTTATTCTTGATGTATGTATGTATGTATGTATGATGGAATAACAAAAATTCGATTTTAAATATTGTCTGAAAATACAATTTAACAGTGTATTAAAATTTTTGTGTTGAATGAAGATAGCCCCTAGTTTTAGCTGCATAATAATTTCCGTTGCAGTGACGAAATAATGTCGCGAGTGACGCGCGTAATTGCTTGATTTAAAAAAATTTCAGCGTAAATCTGATGTAATTATGCGCTGCAGCTGAGCCCAACTCATCAAGGGCTTGTCCACGATACCGATAATATAGCGTTGAAAAAAAGTAAGCGAGTTGAAAAAAGTGGAGGTTGTTAAAACAGATATCCATTACATTCATCAGCATAATTTTCCTCCCTGCTAAACCATGGGAAACATGAAACTAATGCGGCGAGCAATTAATTGTATTGCTAATCTGACTTGCAAATGAGCGAAAAGCCGCCGCCCACGCTTGCCTCCCTGCTCGTGCCGTCTAGGGCTCGAGGCCCATCTGGACCCAGGTGATCCCGTCCTCTCAAAGACCTGCTAAGCAGCGTATGCATTCTCATTGCCTGGATACTTCACTTTGCGTTCATCATTGCCGAAGTATTTTTCACTGTGCGACGTCTAGGCGTGCTTTCATTGTTGACAAGTTCGTATCACGAATACGCATTGCATTAACATCGATCATGGATATTGAGCACCTCGCCTCGATGTGGCAGAGAGAAATTTGAAAGAATCGTGGAGCGGTTCGTTCCGAGGGACGTTCGTGGGTGAGATTAAAACTTTACTCGCGAAAGAACACGGGAAAGTGCGAAAAGAAGACGCCCCGAAACTTCAAAATCCTCCCCAACAACACTCCGATAAATTATGAAAACACGAGACAGTATGAAGAGCCGGCTTTCTGTAATAAGAACCCGGTTCAACTCATTCCAGTTTTAAAACTTGCTCATTTTTTTGCTACCCCTCTTTTTCTTCACACATAGCAAGTATTGGATGAGAAAAGTTCACGACTTCAAAGACATTCACGGGCTGTTTGCTCTCACTTATGTCATTTCGTGTATAATCATAGGACCAACTTCCGTCTTGAGTCAACTTTGAAACAGTTTATGGCTTTGACACGCTGAGCTCCTTTGCAAACGCGACCCATGACCCCACCAGGGTGGAAAATTGATCAAGCTGTGGAAACTCTACTTGAATAACAAAAAGCATTAAGCCAAGCACTCCACTTCTCGGATAGGAAACTGTAATCATCAAGTTGACAATCAACCCGTTCGAGGCTCCAACACCGCAGAATACGATAGATAGGTAACTTTCTGATGACTCAGTTGGCGTTTAAACATCGTACGTCGAGGCTGCTGCGCGCACTATTCAGTGCTCTCAATAATGTCGGAGTTTCACTGCGCTGTTCTGCAAAATAATCAAACTTACGGGAATATTGAATTATTGAAGGACATCAATTCAGCTGAGTAACTCACCTAAGGTTTGCCTCATCCAGAACGAAAGAGTACAACTTGTATGGCCAATCACTTCAGCCTCTGAACAGAAACACTTATGATATATACTTAGTGGATATTGAATATTCCAATCAAATTTTCATCATTCTTGAATCAGAGAAAGTTTATTAAACGAAAACATATCAATTCAGTTATCACCGTATCCGGCCTCTTCACCGTTCAGTTAGGGTTACAGTCGTAACCTTGAAGTGCAAGATACTATTCCTTTTCTTTCATTTCGATTTTGATCCAAGTCAAACGCGTCTTTGAAGGTACCAAAATGCTATCGCAGAGGCACATACTGTTTTTGGTTATGTCAGAGTGCGTGACACTCCTAATGGCGGTAAAAGATCCCTCTATTGCTCTGTTTGCGTAGAACCAACCCTAATGTTCATGCTTCCAGGGACAATGTTTGGCACGAGGTATACGGATCTGGAAAATCCAAATAAAACTATATTAGTAAAATTATTGCTGTGGGGTGCAATATCATGCATACCAGGTACCTTGCCGTGTTTTGGACAAATATAGAAACATCCCTACTGCAAAAATCAAATAAAACCGGAATGCGTGCTGAGAGCTACTCGAGCTTCCCAAAGACCACAAGAGCCAGAAACTCTTATTCAATTTAATGACGATATGACCTGAAAACGTTTCGAGCGTTTCAATGCATTACATTCTCTGAATTTTGGTACCGAATCTTGGAACTTTTTTGGTAACGAATGTATCTAACAAAAGAAATAACTCAGCATTTGGAATATATCCTGTGTTTAATTCTATGTCACGTGAGGTCAATTGAACAGTTCTCCATGATAATGACAGGGTAATGGCAAACGCGAAAGTGTTGAAATACTTTTCACGTCACCTTTAAGAACCTTGTCGGTTATCGGAATCTCTTTAGGGTGGCGACAACTGATAGCTGATTCTTCTTATTTTCGCCCGATCGCTCTTTCCTAACTTTGCAATTCTTCTGAACTACCACCCATCATCTGCTACAGTCGTTGACCATTCACTGATTTTACTTAATTTGACAAAAATGGTGAGCTGTTATTTGAGCTAACTGAAGAATAAGTGGAATTAATCTTTAGTGGAACATGTAACACTGCCCTCATAGCCCAACAACCGCACCAAGTAGCCGCCGATTATCGACAAGATTCACGATTAGAGTTTGGATCCTCGATTACTCTGATTTTTTTGCGTTTTGTCAAAATGAAAACATGGAAATCTGTTTGTTATAAATAAAAAAATCACGGGCGAAAGCCTTGAACCTTGATATACGAAGAAAGTGGTCGTAAATTTTTTTACGAGTCAATTTTCCCATCTAGTATCAAGTACCTATGGTGGTGCATTGAACTGGCAGCAACCCGTCACGCAGTAAACACGGATTTATTGAAAGAAAATTACTGTACAAAAGACGCATAAACGCAAAGCCTATAAACTCTTGTGGTTGCACTGTGCACAACTTGCTTGTCTCACTCGACTTCACCTCGAGGTGCACATACACACGTAGGTTTTATTCCGCGCCAGTCAAGCCACACAACCGCCACCTGATACTAAATTCACTTTTTACCCTACCCGGCAGGCAAAATAAAATCTTCATGCATCCCAGCGCCCTGAAAAATCTCAGATAAATATTAGGAATACGCTACGGTGAAGCACGGTGTGCTTACCGTGAACTCTGCTCAGAGTACTTTTACGATTGTGCGGATTCTCAGCGATGTCATGAGCTTTCGGCCCGTTGGCTTCTGCGGATCGTTGAATAATATACATATATATATATAAATTTTTTGCTTCACCTTCATCCGTCTTTTTAGCACTTGTTCTGTCTGGCCTCGGATGTAACGTACACCGAGATTATTTTTTGGGGCATTCGTTTGCTATTGTCTCCGCGGTGTGACTCGCACTATGAGATATTCGACAAGTCTCGAACAACCGTAGGCTTCCTTCGACTCCCGTCCGCCTTCAACTCTAGAATCGCGTGCCTCCTACGTACTGATCTATAACTTATCGTCTGCTTATGGGTATAATCTTATCGTGCGTGTGCAGCCTGTGTCGCGGATGGCTCAGCGCCATTCTATCAATCAAACTTCCGCGCGCATGGGGTACTGCTTAAGGGTATCGATAAAGCATCAATTTAAAGTTAACCAACCCCTTCGAAGTTGGCCCATAAGAATTTCGTCGCGTATACCGCCTTGTGTCAACCACCACGCAGCCTTGGCGCCACGACGCATTATAAGGACGCGCTTATGCGGGTCGCTTCGCCGAGACTCCGTCAGTATTCGAAGCTCTCTCAGAGGCTGCGCTCTCATCAATCATCGTCGTGTTTACACGGGCCACCCCCAGTCATCCTCCTCGCGTCACTTTCCATTCCTCCGCATCGCCGGTTTCATCCTCTTTCCCATTTTCTACTTTTTATTCCTATCCGATTCCTTTTCACCGTCATCGGCTGTACCCACTTCGATTGAAAACACCAGCTGAGATTAATTATTTACAGTCAATACGAAGTCACGAAATTCATCCGTGATCACTTGCGATACCTAAAAAGTACCTGCGCAGATAAATTATTACGTCCTTGAATCAAAGTAAAGCCACCCGAACAATTGAAATCCAAGCAAAACGCAGAAATTCAAATTAATTAATAACTTCCAACGCTAACGAAATTACTTGCAGCGATACTTGTAGTGGAATATCGTCAGACCAGGCGCTTCAATGGTCTCAAGATGTCGCGAGCGCAGCTTCGTAGTTGCGTCAAGTTTGCTCTCCTCTTTGGGAAATAAAATAGAGGCAGACGTATTCGAGAGCAGGAGAAACAATTGCAGAAGCAACTGTTGCTTTCAAATCCGTTCTACAGCTTCATCTGAATTCTCAAGAATGTATAAAAGAGGGTGGCAAATTCTGAACAATCGTTGAGTGGCGGACGCTGAAAACTTCTTGCAGACATTCCCTGCGCCCTAGATATGTCGGAGTTAGTGCCGAGGCTAGGGCTGCCCTTCGCGCTACGCGAGTTGCTTGGCTTACGTGGGTGGCATACAAGGGACGATGTATAACAGCGCGGTAACAACGTAACAGGGGCTTGAATATGAAAGTTCCGCAATAAATCAGGCATTATATGAAGCGGAACGTTCGGGGAACGGGGGGACGGCGAAAGAAACAAAAAGACGAAGAAGACTGTTGTACATTATCCTGATTGACTCTTATACACTAATAATAATTTCGGTGTCACGCCGTAATCGGGTTATAGAATCGAGTAATACGTGTAACGATTACTACCCTTTCTATGGAAAACCACGATCTTACAGTTGACATGTGTAAGACGAAACAGAAGTTACATACCTAAGTCATTTTGCGGAATGGGATAAGAGGAACTGGGAATGGCTGTTGGTTTAGTATTCTTATTTATTTGCTGTCTGGATCGTGTTTGAAGAAAGACGTAACGTTTCGACAAACAAGGTAGAGCATCTGGCGGTTTAATGTTTGATGAATCTTGGATGAGGAGAAAACGATTTATCAACATCTCCAGTGTGAGCAGCAAGAAGATGAATTTTCACAAAACACAAGAAATCAACCGTTGATCAAGTTTCAGTCGTTTCATTTCCTTGGAAGTTTCAACAAAAGCTCTGTAATTACAATGAAAGATAAACTGTGATTCGAGTTTAACTTGGTTGGCTATGGCAAGATTATATTTGCAGCCCTGAACGAGTCCGTAATTAATTAACGGTCATTCTTCGACATCCCGGTGCGCTCGTTTATAGGGATTCAGAGTTTTGCAGATAAAAACTCCGATCCAAGATCGGATAGCGCTTGTCGTTCGGAGTTTGTCTTCGGAGTTACATCCTCTTCCTAACCATCGTTTTCTACCCATCAGAATTCTCCCAGCTACTTCTATTATCGGCAAAATTTTTATTCATCGAAATCATATCTTCCGCCTGCCATGATAATCAGACTAACGTATGGGATCGTGAGGAAATGGGAACCCAATAGGGAAAATTGTTAATAAAACTCATAATTTACATTTTTTTTTTTTAATTGCAATCTCGAGAGTAACATCTTAAATTGAATAGATATGGTGATATCGATGGTGTAAATATAGTATAGCAACCAACCATTTTAATGGGACTTGGGAAGGGTACCCTCGAGAGGACATCTTGTCGAACCTCCATGAAGACACCTAAGGGCCGTTCGCACAAATACGAGCATTGGAAAAGTCTATTTTGACACTACTCGCATGACCTCGCAAGTTCCCTGTATTACGCCAGATTCCACCGAACCGCAATTTGGAAGTATTTATAAAAATTTTCATCGTGTGGCTTTGATCTCACGCATTTGCAAAACGTTCTATTCAATGTAAATTCAGTCACAGTAATGTTTTTCATACTGGTCTGAACCATTAGCAGAAGTAATGAAAAATTGATTAAAAGTTGTTCTGAAATGTATGGTTGAAGAACCTTCTATTGACATTAGCCTGATTGTAGGCCTGACATCTACATCGTGAAAAAAATCCTAAACCGTTATTGTACTGTTGAATTTCACTTACTCGGTTTCTCATTGGGAATTAATTTCAAAGTTGATAATTCAGAAGACATATTACCAGAGTGACTAACTATGGCAGCGCATTATTTAGCCAGTCTGCGGTTGAGTAAATTCCTGAAAAGGAAGCCGTGCTCTTTGAAATATTTTAATTTTGTGCCATCGTATTTATGATTCACGTCATTTCCATACCCGCAAGATATAAAATAAGCTCATTTGAAAGACTTTTCCTTTCACGTTCCGAGCTTGAGATTCTAAAGCAATTGAGGTAATTTCATACACAGACTTGCATATTCGTGTAAGTACATAACTTCAATCACTTGAATGTGTTGAAATGCAAATAAATAAAGTATGAAAAAGAAAATATGTAATTCTATACTGCGTCAAGCCGTTTCTACATTTCCAGCTTACGTAGTGCGGGACGCAACCCGCTTTCGTATCACACTGAACGCATTCCTGCTCACACGTCTATTTCATCTTTCGAAACGAGAATGTTCCACAAATAACTAGAATTTTGCAAGTGTTAGAATTAGAAGGAAAGAACTGGCGTCGCTTATATTCGAACAGAGAGACTTGAGCGACGATGTCACAGCTCAAGAAAGCAGCATACATCATTCAAAAAATAAAGTAATAAGGGGGGTTTACTCAAGTGCGCGAAAAGAAGCCGTATGGTTCTATGATGAGGCTGCACGATCACGAAGTAAGAGTAAACGGAACTATGCCTGGCTGACGACTCTCTAAAATCTTTCTTGCGAAGTGTACACCATGATAACAGTTCCACAGTTTGAAAAATAATTTTCACAGCTTCGGTGGACTTCAATTGATAATAATCGCGAGATACGGGTTACAATCGTATTTGTCATTCGGCGACCCTCGGCAGAACTGACCCAATTTGGTTCGCTCCACCTCGGGGAATTACGAGCAGTGAAGTAGCAACCGTGTATTAATTGTTAGTGGAATAAGCATTAGCTACTGCGGTAGAATCTTCCCGCGGTTATCTCGAAAGTGGTATAGAGGGTCAGAAATGGGATCGGCGCGGGCCTGGAGGAGGGATGAAAACGGGAGCGCGGGATCTCGACGAGCCCGCAAAGTTATTACGAAGCAATTACCCGGAATCCGGCAATCTCGTAATACAAAACTCGCAACGCCATCGCGATATCAAAGAATGCCACGATGGTCGATGCAAACGTAGAATAGAGAACGGCTTTCTGTCAGGGCGATGAAAGGGATTGAGCACGGTGGAAGTTGGCTCTAGATTAAATGATAAACCTCTGAGAGAGGGCAAAGATGATTGATGCATTTTACGGAAGTCTTTGAAGCTCTGCAGGTAGGTCGAATTCATGGCAATTTATTTTTTTTTATTCTGCATAGACGAAATAATATGTTTCACGAAGTATGTTGTTAATTTCTTTCAAATGCACACGCATATTACAACGGAGTATTAGGTACTCGGAGAAAGCTGTTACATTAATTAGAGTTCGCAGAAGGCCCAACTTCATTAAATACTGGATGAAATTGAAAGTAAATGGAATGGATAATTTGCACGGTGAACAACTTTCTTGTCATTTTTGAAAACTTTCTACGGAGTAAGTTTAAAATTTTATAATGGCGCCAGGGTCGCCCGCAGGTAATTTCTGCCTCTTTCACCCTGTCAACAACTGAATTAAATGAGAAATTTCACAGTATTTCATTACCAAAGACATGAGGTATGTATAACTTATATAGTTAAGCCTTTTACGTATTCAAAGGCTTCTCAGAATTCCTAATCACTAAGAGAGAAGAGATTTCAACCTATTCTGCAAATTTCTGATTCAGCCCTCTGATATCACCAGACAAAAACTGATGAGATTAATTTCTACTTTGTGGTTTAATTATTCCAGATACACAAAATGTTACTTCAGAAATCCACGAAAAGTAGAAATCGCGATACCGGAATCAAGCTTCAACACAGCGCAGGTATACAATAATTTATTCTTTCCACACAACTATAAGTATTATCTGAGTCGAATGCAGCTGTTTGATTCCCAGGGTATCGGTTTTACAGAAGTTGAAAACTTTCCCCTTCCACACACCTTCTGCTCCTTCCGACCTCACCATCATACCCTCACTGCAGATCAGGTTCTCTAGAAATGTTTGATACTTCAACACTGGTCGAAACAACGTGTCGCATCCATGCCGGATTCCAGGAAATTCCGGTTACGAATCAGTTGCATAATGTCGTCACACTTTGAAGTGCTTTACTTAATTTTTCATTGGGTTATCGACAGAAGCCGCGTCTTGTTGCGTCACCTCAGCGTTCACAAGAAATATTGAAGAAACGTAATTGAATGGCGACGGTATTTTTCCGTTACGTATATGATACGCTTCGAAAGCTGGAACGACGCAGAAAGGAAGGGGGTGGATTCCGTCTCGGTGGGAACTTGGGCAGGTGTTTGTGATACGGTATGTTGACTGACTGCATCTCATGTTGCCCCCCGAGCCTCGAGCCACCCCCTTTCCCCGTCACTCCTTAAACCCTCAGGAGCTTTGCTTCCCGGGGGTTGTGGCTAATGCATGCCGAAAGGGTTTACCAGGCTCTGCTCCTAACCTCAACGACCCCCGCCGCCCCTTCCGACCTTCCGGCGCTCTTCTGCCTGCAGCGAAAGTGCAAAGTGCACTGGAAACTCCAGCTAAGCTACGCGCCAGGAAACTCGGCAATACGTCAATGCAACGCGCGCGGATGCAGGTTGTGCTTGTACACAGGATATGCGCATTTTGAAACCACCATGAAGAAACGCAGGGGGATCAATTTCATTACATTCTAAGAATGAATTTTGATTTTCAACCATGGTTCATGGGTGTTCGTGTGGCGTTGCGTATTTCATAATGTTCTACATATCCTACCGACTTATTAGTTTGTGCATAATTACACGTTTTTCTCATTTCCTTTGTCATTTCGCAACGAGAAAAACTTGGATCGAAAAATTTTTGTCAAGAATTATTCTATGCATAACTAAGAGTTGAATGGAGAACGTGAGCCAAATTATCCTTGGCACAGTAATTACGTTGTTACGGATGAAATTGACGTCAATACAGCGAGTGCACCGTCCTGGTGAAACTGTTTCATAGTTCGCTTTAAGCTTGCATGGTGAACTAGTGTTCGTACTGGCAAAAGCGCGTTACTGCCAAGATCAGGATGCGATCGCATTATAATTAGACATTAAATTATGTTACGTAATGAAATAGCAATTGAGGTTGACTGGTGAATCGGATATTCAGAATATTTTTCCAGTCTCATTTGCATGTCAAATTTCAGGCATGTTAGCAGCTCCAAATGCCTCAGAAAAGTGCAATTAAGAGTGTAAGTTCCAACGAAATATTTTATGCGCTAAATTCGACTTGCCAAATTCTTTGTAATACCGCGGCTAGTGACAATCATGACGAATGATAAATGCATAATAAAATAGCGAGGCAGTTCAGCGCAGCTGTGAATATATAATACTGAAGCGAAGAGCATTTTCATACGTTAAAAAACTTTGATGAAACTGATATGAGGACAGTATAATGTCGGCAGGAGTAAAGTTTATTGGCTTGACGAAAATCAATACCAAATAGTAATAGTCGTTTCTCCTTTCTCAGGTCCGTTGATCGTTCAATTCCATCATATTGGATCCGTTGAGAAGGCATTAAACGGAAGCAGCAGAGAAACGGAGCGCAAGGCCTTAGGGGCTGTTCACACCAGAAACGACGGAGCGACGCCAATGCGATGAAAATCCAGGTAGTAAAATGCTAATATTATTTCCACTCGACCAAAATCCCATCCCGCCTTCCTCATTTCTCGCGATAACTCGGAATGGTACAAAATCCCGCGTTGTAGGTGTCAAGATATTCAGTCCGGTGGAAACGAGGCTTTATCGGCGTCGGTGGGATGGCGGATGAAAAAGGAAGGGTGCTTCGCGGAGCTTAATAAATCCCTAATTTCAGCAAGGCTATTGAATTTCGCTTAAGACAGCGCTTGAATACCGTTCCCCGTTTTCCGACCAACTTCGTATAGGTGGGGCACCCTAATCTATTCCCGGTTAGCGTCCACGCGATCTCTTTATACCCGAGTCTCTGCCCCGGCAGACTAGCTGCCGTGGGTTATTGCATGTGATTAACGCCGTCGTTATTACTCAAAGAATCCCGCTCACCTATTGAAATAATTAATAAAGTGCATTGACATGTCTCTTTTCAACAATCGTCAAGTGGTTGATGCAGCCTAAATGAAGGAAGTCTCCGATTCGTGTTCACCAAAATTTCTTTGACTGCGAATGCGACCTGAACAAGCAGCCTAACAGTCTGAAATTGAGTTTTCTCTGTCAAGCCAATCGCCCAAAGACACGCTTTGTTTCGTGTGATTTTCACCGAGGCAGAACCCCAACGCTTATCCACACCGACGACTTGGCTCGCTTTCAAGATCTCAGTAACAATTTCAGAACTCGTTGCTACGATCAAAAACTTTGTTGAACTGTTCAAAAGAAGCATAACATCACAGTAACGAATCAAAATGAAGTCTGCCCGCCGGGGTGAAATGAATAACATTCTGTGTATTACCAGCACATTTATCCCCTGGAATTCGTTCTTCGCGAGCTAACCTGGAAGCCGGTTTCAAGTGCTTGGTAGTAATATCGGGAACGTAGCTACGTTTTGAAACCCCCAAGAGCCTGCGGCGGTTGAAAGAATCGAGTAAAAATAACATTGCGAAAAATGAAACGGCGAACTCACTCGTCGACGGAATTCTCTATTCAGCCTTTCCTATCGTTAGAACGTCTAAAGTATTCCGTGTAGTTATCTCAGCTCGGCGCTAAATTACGAAAGGATAAAGAAAACCGGAGTAAATTTCATACGATGGTGAAAAAGAGTATAACAGCAGACCAGATGAGAACGCAGCGGAAGCGCGGAGGCATTATATGACTTGGCGACACTCTAATGACGCACCTTAATGAGATCAGATTCCTCGCTAGGCGAACACTTGCCAGCATGCATTACCGCCACCCAGGCGCTGTAGAAGATCGGATCTCTATCGAGTGAGAACAGCTATACATACACCTGAAGGAGCTACAAAGTAGGCAAGGCGTACGTTTAACGAAGAGAGAATATGCAGGACTATGGGTGACGGAGTGTTTCGAGAGGATGTTTTTCTGCCGAATTAAACCGAGTCGAAATCGAAATCCTCTCACTAATCCGATCATCGAATGTGCGCACTCCGAATGCGTGTAAAAAATCCACCGATGGCCACGCGTCAAAAACTTTTACAGTAGCTTGCTAATTCGAGCATCAAGTTTCCAGAGATTGGATTCAAGTACAGCTCAGTTGGTGGTAAACAAACGGCAGCGCCTCGTCGATCACCCTCAACTTTTCCAACTATTACACCTTGTCTGAGAAACGCTTGGCCAAACCCCAGCCTCTGCGAGATGCACCCCACTGATTGTGTCAAAGTTCGCATAACGGGTCAGCAATGTGGCCCAATAACCAAACACCAGAAATTTAATCCCTTAACAAGTTCGGCTGCTCACCAGCATTCGTCAGTCCGAAATTCTCCTTCCATCCCACCGCCGTGCTAATCTACCGACATTGATTTAGGTCCGTTTTCGTCGGTGTGGCTACCGACCGTAACCAATCTTATTATCGTCTAGCGAATTTCCGTAAAGTTATTGCAACTATGTCGTAACTGCTTAGCTACAAATTGTGAAATATGCATGCTCGGGTATCAAGCTCCGAGTTCAGAGCCGATTTTACCTTGCCGGAATAACTCTCAAGGTTTCTCAAAACTTTCCAGCCACCGCTGATGTAACTCAATATGCATGAACGAACGGCTATTTTCGCTACGTTGAAAGATAGTTCGTGAATATTTGAAACGCTTGTCATCTACTGCAAAGATATATTTACCTACTGTAACCGAAAAAAATAGCAACAAGAATCCTGAAGACCGCCAGGCGGCCATGGTTAATGCAATTACCTATTTATTACATCTCGTAACAATAGCAAGGGCTATTTAGAATTTAGCTAAATTTATTTAAATTTATTCAGTCCTAATACGTAATGATACCCGGCGGCACCTGACCCGAGTGAACTTATGAATATAACGCTGAGAGGAATCTGCGTCGCCTCGTAGTTACCGTAACACCTTGGGTGATTTTTTCACCTTGTCATGCTCCACCGTCTTGAATGAATAATTTTAATTCGGATAGAGGAGTGTCTGCACCATCTTTGAAAACACTTTTGAACTTTGTAAATATGTACAAATATTACGTATGTACATACACAAAGGTGCGGCAGTACGTAAGCTTGGGTGCGGTGGCAACAGCAGTTCTTGCATTTTCATTTGTTACTTTTATTCCACGAGTTTCATAGAAACAATGTTTGCGCTTTAGAATAGCGTCGTTCTGCTGGTAGCCTGCATAAAATCTGTCATGTTGCTTTATTCGGGTCGTATATTTCCTAGAACATTTTAAGACGAGGTGGAAAAATGCTGTGTCAGCCAATTGCGCGTTGTACTAAAGCTGACACGCGATACGTAATGAGCATAAATATGTAGTGTGCCGATTTCTCAGATTTTCATTTGATTCTTGTCCGAGACTGTATTTCTGCTTCGATAGTAAAAATATATAATTAGTGAATTATACTTTGAAACTTATCTCTTTAATTTCTTTTGGATGTTGCCTAAAAGTGTGCTTCAACTTCTAAAACCAGAAAATTACGGTCCCTTGTTTCTCTATAGAAGACTTTATGGATTGTGGAAACCCGGAAGGTTTAAAATTAGAAGATAATTAGTTCTAACAATGATTACGTCTAAACATAATGTGTGATAGGTTCTTTACGGAAGCCGATTTTTTATGACAGGCACCCATTAAGGGGATGACTTACACGATTTCAACGCAAGGTGAAATGTTTTCAAATATCTGTGTCCACAGATGCCAAGTGCGAAAAAATGACTCAACAATCCAATTCAACCTGCAACTCTGAATAAAAACGTGCCTAACAATACCTGATGTCACCCAAAAATAAGAAGATGGCATGAAAATGCCGCAATCGTGTGAATTGTTTATCGTGATTTCGTAGTTTTCATGCGATTTCTCTATTTTTTCGTGACACCAGAATTGTCGGACATGTTTTTGTTCAGAATTGCATGTAGAATTGAGCTGTTATATTTCAGATCTGTGGACTTGATGTTTCGAAATAATATGTCAGTCTAGTTCGAAATCGAGTCCAACATTCCCCTAATCCACATTTTCCTGCGGCCCTGAACTTGAAAAATAATAGTTAGGCATAAATTGGGCAAATTGCACAAAGGATTGGCTGGCTTAATTATTTCACCGCCTGTTGAAAGCAACGTATTTGCCGACACGACGGACGAATGTGGTGGTACTTCTACTGGAAAATCAAGGTCTGAACGATCGCAGGCTGTACTACTATCTTCTTGGTGCGATACAAGTGTTTGAAACCTAGGAAGCGAATACCATTCGAGCATTATAGCGATCCGTTCCGACGAGAGATGCTTGAAGTCAGCTTGAGGATCGACAGGGCGTCACATCAAAGGAAAGCTCACTACAAATTCTGTGCGAAGTTGTTTGTTTCAAGCGGCATGTCCATAGAGCGGAACAAATTGAGTTACCAACGAATGCCGGCGCTTTTCGCTAGATCTTCATCTCTGACAATAAAACGTCTCCGCAGCCTTGGCATTATCTTATTCTTCATCTTCCTATTTTCTAAGGTCTGAGGTTGGCAGTGAGCGGCTTTGTTCCCATGCAGCAGCAGCAGTTTTGGCACGCTCGATTTTATCATTTAGAATAAAACCGTGACGCAAAGTGGTGCCTTCCGGAAATCGGTGAAATTTAATCAAGCGCTGTCTCCAGCTAAGACGCTCAACAATGCCGATTTTGAATATACGTCAAGGACGAGATTGACTCGATATCGAAAGGAGCCCTCAAAGCTTTTCAATTGTAATAAATACGAATAATTTTCAGCTACATTTTTATTGGCACGTATTTCGGTGCTTTCATTCTGTTTACGTGACTGGTATTGTTACTCTAAGATTCCCATCCTATTATTCTTATTCGATTTTACTTCACATGGTGAGAGGAAATAAAACAAGACCATCGGCTCGGAAAACGCTCCCCTCTGCTACTCGCTTGCAAACTTCGCCTGGTCTCGTGCGAACAAGTGAATTGCCAATGAAATAAATTGTTGAATAGGCTATAAGCAATTCCAATACTGTCCAATAAACCGCAAACAAAGGTGGTCACTTGCATAGCAATTCATTGCCACAACCCATTTTCTTCCCGCCTAAGGGAAAACGAGCGGCGTGCGTTAGAGGGAATTCAGATTTATCACAATTTCGTGGAGCAAATAGGCAAAACAGGCAATCAACGACTGCGAGATAAGGCTAGTGCCACGTAGCGTTTCACCAGAGCCACCGAAATATCGAATGACTGATTGATTGATTGATTGATTGATTGATTGATTGATTGATTGATTGATTCCTCTGCCTAGCTCACCCGGAGAAAAAAGAATTCGCAACCGTAACGCTTGCACGGAACCACAGACGTGGGAAAAAAGACATCTTGAGTGATTCGGATAGTCTGCCTCGTATCACCCGAACAGAAATTCATCGTGTCGAAGCTGCAGGCTTTCGTTAACCGCGCGTTCCTCAATCTCTCTCAAACATTTTCGCGACCTTCTTTTACCCTCGCGAATTTTTTCCGCAATACAACATATCGCATGAGTAATCGTTCGTCGAAATTGGGATCATCTCGCAGCTCACTTTTTCCAGAAGCTAAATCAACCACGAAGAAAGCGTCCGCCGATATTCTGAAGATTCTGTCAGCCTCACTTCGGAGTTGAAAATTAAATTCAGCGTCTGCATAATACTGCATATGAAAACTGGCCAGCGTGTTACTATCGATATTGTACGCGGAGCCGTGTGCTAGGTGTGTAAGGACACAGTCGTAACGCCTATCGGCGTGCCGGTAGTCAAGCCGGCGTGTTATTAGAGGAAACAGATGTGGCCGAGTGGAGACACAGCCTGCACGACTCGAATATTATTGCCACTGCAGGCTAAATATACATCTGGGAGCCGGACGCGAAGGGGTGCAAGTCGAATTTCGCAGCGAAAAAAATCAAGCTGCACCAGTAAAGTTGATTCAATTTCAAACTTGAAAGTTTATTATTACACCCAGGTGTAGTGGAATGGAGTTAAATAACGAGTAATGTTTGTATGAAATTCCTGATTTGATTGATTTCGTCGGAACCCAACGCGAGGAGACACAAGATGATTTCGCTTGCTTCGAAAAGTAGGTTAGTGAAACGACGTTGAGATGAAGAGACACGATCCGCGTTTCGAGCACTCAATTCCTTTTCACAAGCCAAATTTCCCGTCACTTGGACGTCGAAGGGAGGCTCGGGAAACGGTTGCGCCCCAAGGATCAATTTACGAGGGAAAGCGTAATGTGCGTGATTCACGCATCCGGGCTCCTCGATCCTCGCCTCATCCCATACTGAAATTTCGGAAAAATTCTCGTCTCTGATTTTCCGCCCCACGTTCTCTGAAGGAATATGAAACAATTCTTGCTAAGCCTATGGTGCGATTGAGATATCCGAAAATTACTTCGCTCAGCGAATACGAGATATAGTTTTTCAATCGTCTGAGGTGAACGAAACTTTCGTCAGAGTCAAAACGTAGGAACGAATATTCTTCACGTAAATTAACCGTAGATTTAACGCAGATTTAGCGACCGGCTCAGCAGAAGGCTGCGGATCATGAAGTTCAAAGGCGACATCTCAGTTTAGGAGTAAACACAATCAGGGGTTGCTAAACAGGAGAAATGGGAACCATTCCGCAGAGAACACTCGAGTCCAGTCCCAACCACACCTAGACGTGGGTCTACCGTTTGCCCATGACCGAACTTGCCACAAACAACCTCGAGGTTTGGTTTTTCTCTCTTTTTTTCACCACAATCCTCGTGCTCCACGGATGGCAACTCTTCCCAACTCTCTCTTCCGCTCTTGGCTCGACTCACATCAGTTTGCCTTTGATATCCTGTACGATTCCTGGGGGATTTCAGACCCACATCTCCACCGTCGAACGCTAAGGTGCCAGCCTGTTCCCCTCCGCTACCTCGTCCGCCGTAACCACCACCTTAAGAGTTCTCCCTGACCCGCGCCGCGACCTCTCCGGAGCTTTGCCCCACCCGAAAACCCGGGAACAACACAAAGAGCGACGAAGGCATCGATAATTAAATTTCCGGACTAAATTAATGTTCGAAACTTACTTAGTCGGCGCGAGGTTGATTTCTCCTGACATATTGCCGCCGCCGTCGCGATCGTCAGCTTAGGTCAGTCTACGGATTAATTAATTCGCCTTAGTGAAAGTTATTCAACGTTTAGCTTACGCTCCCAACCGTCGCATGAATTCTGCCTTTGTCTTTTGCAATGCCTGCCCTTTCAAATCGCGACCCCTGGAGCGCGATGTCGATCCTATCCGGTTGGAGTGGCACTACCACCTTCTTCACTGAGTCTCGTGGACCTGTGGATTCAATACATTTGTTGCCCAATGGCCCGCGGGTGCTTACTCACCACCCTCTCAGTCCACCGTTTGTTCCTCGTAATATGCCGCTGTACAAAACTAAAAAAATTCTACGAAAGATCGGGGTTCGTACGTTTTATTTTATATTACAGGTAATATTTTTCATACTGATACAACAATCTCTCGCCGTGTGAACGAAGCATTGAAAATCTTCCGCAGTTGAAGTCACGCCGTACGAAATAACTCATTTTTAATACCAGGGTGGATTTTTCGGCTGACATAAAATTACTTGTCCGCTCATAAAAACCCACCGTATCCAGAAAACATGCACATATATCTCCTGGAACAAACATCTGCCAGAGATAACGAACTCTTACAAAACTCTTATTCCACGGGGTCAGCTTTTATGGTGCCTCTATCATCTCGCCAGATTCTCTTACGCGATGCGTCGATGATTTTCAATCACCACAACATCATGAATGATGAATAATGAAAAATGAAAAGTCATGGGTGTCATCTGGAATTTCACTGAAAAATCGAGTCCACCCTTTTCAAGGGGGTTCCTGGTCGCTCTGGTTTATTTGCGGGCAGCGGAATATCTGGTCCACTGGCAATCGGTGCGGTGAGCACAAATGCTCCGCGGTCAGTGCCGGCGAGCAGCTTTGGCAGTCGCATTTTCGTCAGACATCTCTCTTCCACCCGCGCTTGCTATCCTGTTTCCTGTTTCCTGTTGCCTCCCTCGCAGACCGACCGACCAACGAACCAATGGTTAACGAGCCCTTGCGAGATTGACGTTCCAAAGAAAATCCGCGCCTCATCCTATCCCCGTTCTAATAACGAGCAAAGTCAGAGGGATTCGCTAATTGCAGTAGACCGTTAATTTAAGGATCTATTAGCGATTTCTGAGAACCGAGAATATTGTGTCCGATTTGGGCCGAGCGTTCATTCGAGCGTTTGTAATCAATGACTGCCGGGTGTTTTTCACCCCTCATCACGTAGCGGCTGATTCATCGGTTCGTTACTCCTAGTCAAAAGCCCGCGGTGAGTGCGTCGCTGGGAAAATTCCGATCAGCCAGCTCCTGCAAGACGCTAGAATGAAAGACCTCCTCCTAGGTACCCTTACCCATATCGGGGCAAAAAGTCAGAGCCCATATATATATATATACATATCTTTCGCAGTTCGATTGCGGAGCAAAGTTCCCCATCTCGCTGCCCCTCTAACACCAATGATATACATTTAACGCGGCGCGCACATACCATAAATTCAATAAACGTACGATTTCAGTCTTATGGGCTCAGTGCGCGATGGAAATAGTAATTAGTGTGTGGCGTGCTCGGATTACCGACAGGGCTGCATGGCGGCCGGGAATTTCCTTCGAATCGGTCTCCCATTCCTCCCCTTATCTCCGTTCGCTCTATCCTCTGGGTTCCCCTGGGACTCCGACCAGCCATCGCCAATACCCAATGGGTTTATTTAATTCCAATTGAATTTAGCTTCACGCGGTACGAAGGTGTCACTTAAACTCAAGAATCACCCGCCAGCCCGCCTGGGCACGTCGTGTAGAGTTACTCCATTATCCTTTTCCACCTCACCTTATAGGGCGTGGCGCAAGGATTATGTCTCAAGGGGTTGGCTGCACCGGCGAGCACTTCGGCGATAATCGAATCCAAGGTGAATCATCCCGACGAGACGCCATGGATTCCGTTTAGACAGACGAAACCAATGTATATACCTATCGCAATGAATGGATCTTGTATCCGAACGAAAGACTGGCTCTACGCGTGCTGCTCTATTATCGATATTATGCTGCACTAAGTTACGCATTATCGATAAAGCAAACGTGCTGATGGGTGAGATCTAATTTATGATCAACCCCCGTGTGCGAGGTAGAGCACTCAACTAATGAACCACACACTGCAGCGGCGCACCTACGAGCATATAAGGACCGTGTTGGCTCAGTGCAACATGAACGCATCATGAGCTTCTTGTAGAGGTCGGCATGACGTAATTAACGGTTAACAGCGAAGTGAAATTGGAATATATGCATGTCTGGTTGATCAAAGCAGATACACCTGAGGATAATGGGTCTGGTAGGAATTCGCGAGGCGTATATCTGATGCATATTATACATATTTGAGAAAAAGAGATAATTTGATACAACGATTATTCATCAATCTTAAAAGTTCGGCCGAAGGATGCTTGCTAAGAAAGAGGAGAAAGTTCGTTCTTTTGCAACTGTGCCGATGAATATTGATGAAATTTTATATGCGAAATCAATTACGCTGAGAAAGTTCTTGTTCCACAGACTCGTGTAAGAAATCGAAGAAGGACTCTCGTCTTCGTCATCGTCCTTTTCCCTCGCGAAGAGACTTGATATAATAACGTCTACCAACTATTTGTCACTTCACTCCGGCAAAGCTGCCCGACTTGTTTTCAAGCAAGTACCTCCTTTGTCCTGCCACTGCCATCCCCACCTTTTCTATCTTTTCCCGGCTCCTTTGGCTCCCCTCGGCCGTTTTCTACGTAGCCACAGTCGCTTGGCAAGAAACAATAAGACGTCGACGTCTGCACTAGCCATTTTACAAATTTCATCGAATTATATCGCACCTTTCTACCTCCGGGTGAAAATCCGTCATCTAAATCTTATTACACCGTTATTACAGCTTCCTTTGTTCGCGTATAGCGTGGTTTCATGCTCTCTAAATTACGCAACCCTTACCGCCAACTTCATCAGGCAAAATTAAGCCGAAGCACTGCTCTTGACATTCCAAATTCTACTACAAACTCTTAATGATTTTCAATAATTTGTATGTTCATACGAATGGCCGGAGAAGCAAAGAATTTTTATTATGTCATGCTACTTGATTCACAAGAGACTTTAATTAAAGCGCTAAATCCCGTTTGATCAGCTCTCGAGTAAAGTCCTCGAATTAGTTGGTATTGAATTGGGGATTATCCAGGTTCGTGGAATATAAAGGGAATGAACAGCGATCGGTTGAGCTTGGATAAATGACTATACATTAGACAAATCATCCAGCATTCCCTCCGGACTGCTTTGGGATTCAGTCAATGTCATCGAGACATATTAGTGATCGATGTTCTACTTCAGCAATGGCTCGTGCATGACTAATTCTCACCATTTCCCTTGACAACAGAGATTGAAAGAAAAACGAAACTAGTAATATTGACTTTCATTGACAAAATTTCAAACCTGGTACCATAATACTCTGAATAAATTTCGAAACGTACGACGGGTTCCAACGACCCATTAATCCCTCCAGGCCCCGTAATAGAGGTACATTATTAGATAGGATTTAGGCGATAATGTAGGTTTGGATGAAACTATACTTTTATCCCTGCAGCGAGCTCGTTTCTAACAATTACGAAAAAGTATGAAACACGATGGACCGACCGCTCTTTTGTAAAGCGATTTTTACCTTCACCCAGGAGAGAAAGGTGGAAATGGGAAAAGACGCGGGTGAGTAGACGGAGGGGACGATATCTTTGAGGTTTATTTCAGAATTCATGAAAGCGAATAAGAAAAGCGAAGAGAATGAGGTGAACAGGGGACACGAAATAATGGAAAAATCAGAAAGGCAAGGCTCGCTCTCTCTCTCTCTGTCTCTCTCTCGCCCCGCGGCCTTGTTCCTCGAATGTCGGATATATCCTTCCACCTCGGAGCTGCAGAGGTGAGGGATAAAAGAATTCGGTGCCAAATTCTTTCTTTTGATGGATCAGCTGGTGGAGCTGTTTCGTGAAATTTATCTATAACATGAATAATGAGATTTCTCACTTACCTTGGAGTCCCATCAACCTTCCACTCGATAGTAGCGATGCGACAATACATTTCAAAATTAAGACCGAACGATTTATCTCCTGTTTTCATTGCCACTTTTGCCGATTTATACCTATCGCTGTATTTCGTGGAAGTATAGTACGAGGTCAATGTCCGGATGAACGGGAATCGCACGTGTGCCCACTGGGACGTAAGCTTCCTGCACTAGAGGGTCTGACCATCGGGTTACGTTATCAGACATCACAGCTCCCTTGACTAATAGGGTTCTGTCGGTGCTAACACGTCAACGCCGCTGACGTGTCGTAAGCGAACATACGGTTGAGATACCTATTTTTGTCTGTGTCCGCTCATCCGTTGGAGCGATAATGCCAATAGATGCATGTATAGCTACTGCCGCTGGCCAGAAAACTCGCCGATGAAAGGGGTAGGAGTTTGAGATACGCTAACGTTTCGTCCACATCTCACTGTCTGTCAGCGTTTCATATCTGATGGCAAAAAAATTTAACACCTTTCTCAAGATGCAACGGGACTATCGTTTTTATTTTTCTGTTTTATTGTCTCTGTTATCTCGATTTCCTGTTTTCCCGAGTGTAATCTGATTGATCAGTGTGAGGAGATCAGAGTGGTTCACCAATGAGTCAGGGGTCGGTACAGCTTTCTATTTTTGCGAGAAATAATTGTTTACTTCTGATCGAAAGGTGAGTAACGAAGGGTGTCAGGAAATGCAGAAACAACAGATAAGCAATGGTCACGTCGTCATTATCGCAAAATAGTTTGGTCTGCAGGTATATTAATAATCCATCATTTCGTTAAAAATTTTCGCAGCATAGTATCGATCTCGTTATCTACGAACCGAGAGATGAATGTCATCGGCTGTTCGCAATCATACAGAATCGCTTTTGGATGAGTCTTTAATGGCTTTGCAATGTGAACAGGCGTCAGGCGTGCAGGTGAATCGGTACAATTCACCTAAGCCATCCTCTCACAATCAGATGTACATACCTTGTTACATGGCTTACAGCAGCCGTGTTACGCCGCTGTTGACTCAGCCCTATTGGCTTGAGTCGAGAGCTGTAACGCTCCAAAATAATGGCCATTGCGATGGTCCCATTGCCCATCCATCGTTTGTGCAGTGCCACCCTGATCGAGCCTGCGGATCAATGAACGAGCATCCTCTACTCGACCATGCATGAACGTATCCAGCCGTGGGCCTTGCTGGCAGGAACAGGTGGGCATCCAAATTTCGTGTTACGTGAGTGAGTGGTTACACCGATTTCCCATGGCTCACGCCAAACTGTCTGCGTTAACGTTACAGACTTTGATTCTTAGACGCAGCCCATATCGAAGGGAAAATTGAATGAATACTTGAAAATATTGAAAGCCTCGTGCAACCATTCATTAGAAATCAAGTAATAACTAGAAATCTTTATTATTTGTCGTAAATCGTGTTACATTATTTTACAGTACAATATTAATACGGATCGACTAAATGAGCAAGGCTAAATTATTCACGCAATAGGGACTGATTTTTATGTAATTGCATCCTGTGAGATGCAACGATGCATCTTAAATCAGCTGCTCAGTGCGCAACGTCGTGACGGTTTTTTGAAAAAGAAAAATGTGTTTGAAGTTCAACACTTCTCAATTCTATGAACCCTAACTTTTCCTTTTTCTTTTTCCACACGTACATACACACCGTTACAGATTAATGGATACATCGATGAGTATTCAGTCGGTACAAGTCCTAATATTAATAATGATAATAATGAGAATAGTACAACGCGTATTACATTATATATATGTACAATTTCGATGTTGAAAAAAGCCACGTGAACGGTAACAACATTAAAGCGATTGAAGCGGTAAGTTGCAACGAACGCAGATGTGAGGAGTGAGAAAAAAACTTTTTCCCAGCGGAGCATTGGAAAATGTGTCGAAATTGCACACTGGGAATTTTTCAAATTTAGGTGAGATCTCGTTTACTCTATTATATACACATCGCGTTCAGATTAAATATACAAAGACAATTTTTTCTTTGGCTCTTACGAGATAGGATTAATAATTTGCATGATAACATTTTCTATACATATATATACTGCTATAGTGTATAGCAGTAATTAAATATTTGAGACGTTAAAGAGCAGTGAGAACAATAAAAGTTTTATAATCATACGCTTTTGTTGTACGGGGTGAACGAGAATTAGGCTTACGTTTAAATTTATCGTAGCTCATCGTACAGACTAGAAAAATAAGCGAATGACATAAACGACGTTACTGTAGTGTTACGATGGTTTGAACTCTCCAAAATTTCCCTGAGAATCAAACCAGCCGTCCTTTTCCGGTCACCCCGTATAACGAATAAGGTTTATGCATGACAACAAATATTTACAAACATCATTTATATTCATTTTGTTTTTACTTCTTCTTTCCTATAAACTTTTAACCATTTTTTAATTATATTGCACGGAAAATATAGAAGCTCGTTTTTCATCCCTTTAATCTTATAATTCAAATACACAGTATCGCCCACCACTATACAGTCCGAAGACGAGATCGCGCATTTTATGTCATCTTGTCGATAAATCGGAAAACGTGTAACGCGGCTGCTTAGACGTAAGTGGGGGGATTGCAAAATCGAATATGAAATTAAATCTGGGAAAACTACGGCTCACGCTCTGCTGTAATCGTATACAAATTATGGTATGTATTCCCAGTTGAATATTTTTCGTCTGTATGTAAACGAAGAAGCAATAATTGTTGTCTAACTGCGCAAGGCTTCAAATTTTGCAACGGTAAATTCAACAGCACAATGCTATCACTGTGATTTGAATAAAGCGGTATTATCGTTGTCTTTCGAAGTTTTGTGAATATCCATCGTCGATCGTAAGACAAACTGAATTCCTATTAGACGTAAATAAGCAGGCACTGAGTATTGTGGATAAGTATTTCATTCATTCGTCGATAAATTACACACTTTTCAAGATATCATCGTATTTTATGCCTATAAGTTGAATATAAAAACTATTATGTCAAGGTTAACATTTAAAAATTATCACTAACATTTTCTACGTTTTGTGTCTAATATCTACAAAATATAACTTTTCGAATCGTTGGAATCGGGCTCAAATTCTCTCTATCCACCTATATCTTCGTCCACTGTGGATACTGAAAGCTGGTAGTTTTCGGGCTAGGTATAATATAATATGTACATTGTGTTTTTTACAGTATGATTATATTACATCTTACAGTATTGAATAATACGTAGTCTTCATTCGATGGGAGTATTCCAAAGTGAATAATAGTTATACTGGGGTTGTTAAGGGGAGGAGGAGGGGGGGCAAAGGGGGGGAGGGTTAAAAGCGAAAAAGAGGCATATTTTCGTGATTTTTTTACGACGATACAAGCAATATTATTTAATTCAATTTATCTACATATTGTGGTAGAACTTCTGGAGTATGTTAGAAAAAATTTTCAATAAAAAATGTTGATAAATACGCCTGTGACGCCCAGGTAATCAGGAAGAGTTTTTTTTTTCTATTTTTGACAGCATTTGGAAGTGAAAAACGCGATTTTAGCTAAAAAAAATGTCATCTCATTTGTTATTAAAAAATAGAAAAAATGGGGGAAAAAAGAAACTCTTCCTGATTACCTGGGGAAATATATAACCTTTAAAATGCATATAAATTTTTTTGTTTCAGATGATCCGGTAACGAGTAATAATGTTCACCGCAAAACAACTCTTTTTCAAGTCGCCTCCGGAGATTCACCGTCAAAGGCGTATTTATCAACATTTTTGCTTGTAAATTTTTTCTAACATACTTCAGAAGTTGTACCACAATATGTAGATAAATTAAATTAAATAACATTGCCTTTATCACTGCAAAAAAATCACGAAAATATGCTTCTTTTTCGCTTTTAAAACCCTAACCCCCCCCCCCTTACGGGTGAGGTGAGCGGAAATAATGTCCGACTTAGTCTTCCTGGTTATAAACGTGCGTTTATTGTTGTTTTCTGGTGGCAACTACGACTTAGTGTCGAAAGGCGACCTGCTCCGTTCGTGGTCGGACTCAATCTGCCTTCTGAGCGCGCGCCTTCGGCGGGTGACTACTGTCTTCGACCGTAGCGCCACCTGTTTAGGGGACTTACTTTGAATCGGGCCCACGCGCCGCTAGCGCCCTCCCTTATTCTCTCTCGCTCGCTTTTCCGCTCGCCCGCCAACCGGCCCCAACTTGGTCTTGCGACCCCCTCGTGCCGTTTAGGGTGACCTGCATGGACTTGAGAAAAATGAATTTCCTGGGAAGTCTGTGGCCCTTAAGGAGAAACTCCTTAAGGCTGAATTGGCGTTACATACACGACAACACGTATTACGTGCTCGAGTATGCTTGTGGACGAGCGTCGAACCCCGAGCGAGACGTTTAACCAGTACGATCGCTTCAATCGGCAATACCATTCAATTTTACACCAATAGTGGTTATTTCATAGTCACTTGAGCAATTAAACAGGTTGCCTTTCGTCTCAATAATCGCTGGTGTCTCAGTTTTGCAATATTTCGCAATAACTATTTTATGTGGCATTTTGATAATAATTCTCGCTTACAATATTTTAAATTTAATCACGTAACATTTTGACTTATAAACTGAACATAATAATTTTGTATTTTAACTAAATTTATAGTAATATGGACTTAAACTAATTGAAATGAAGAACCAAAGCACCTCGAGAACAGCTGTTTTTTACTTCTCGACTAAAATATAAACATAAACGTGCTCGGACTTTCCCTCATTGAGTCTTTTAAATAGTCGTTTGTTTATTAATTAATTAATACTTTTTTTTTTTTCTTCATCACGTTTCCAACAGGGGTATTAAATTATTATACGTGTTTGACACTCTCTAATATACTTACTCTTATCAGCAAACTGTATCGGTATGTTTACATATCACTAATGTCAAAAAACATGTGTGATTATCGGAATCGAACTGATTTTAATTTTTTTTTTCTTCTTCACTATACGTATTTCAAGAATTTTACTGACTTGACAACAGATATATAAAATTTATTATCAAAATATCTTTTTATCCGTACCGCTAAAATAGAATATATACTAGTTACGGAGTAATTTTTGTGGTATTGAAAGATAGACGACGGAAGAGATAATTTCAACATGTAATTCGAAGTTGCCAGGTTACAGTAACTTTAACTGTTGAAATCAGTCGAGTGTCTAATAATTTTTAAAAAGAAGCTCAAATCTATGATGAATATACCAAAAATAACGCCTAGAAAGTATTCAACGCAGTATCGTCGACTACAATTGATAGTTCCTATGATTTATAACTGATACTACAGAATTGAAAATAATGAAAATGGAATTCTTTTGGGTAAAATTCGTAATTGATTAGCATGACCTTTTGCATGAATGCCCAATCAGCGAGATACAGAATGGCGTTGTGCTATGTAGTTTGACAATCAAGATCTACCGTAATTCTGTCACTAGTTTTCAATCTGATTGGGAGTTCTGTGTTTCTATCAGATAGATGTTTTGTAGACGTGATTGCGAGTAGTGATGCTAGTTTAATTGGAGATATAGACCAAATTCAGATAACTGCGCACCTTTAAATCATAAATAATTGTAAAACGGTGAATGTCAGATATTCCAAAATAGGATTTAAATTAGCTGTGCCAAAATCACGAAACTACTGGCACTGTTCAACCACTGACGGTAAATACGTTCGCAGTATTTACTGTCCCCCACAAAGCACTGCGCATACCATTAAGAGTGACCCAGAAGCAACCTGTGCCGATAAATTTCACGAGCGAAATCGTAAATTATTTTTATCCGCTTTTGCCATAAATGAAATCATACCTAAATTATTCCTATAATCATGCGAGGATACTTCAATATACGATACAGATTAAATTTAAGAGAAGTTCTCAGTTCGGTGACTCAGTAAAATACCCTTTTACTTGTGTTCACCCTGGAATAGCTATTGCGGTCAATTCTAGCTTTTCAAATATAACTAACCATAATCGAGTGAAAAGTGATCGAACAAAAAACCACAATAATAAAGAAGATACAAGTCGTAATCTTAGTTAGACTGTACTTCCAATATATTTCACTGCAAATGTTGCGATGCATATTTACTCGCAAATAGCAAGCTCTGCGAACTCAAAGAGCCCAGACATCAAGCTGTACAGAGATAATACATATTACCTACATTTAGACTTGTCGTCAATTAGAATAAATATCAATTAACAACAAGCAAGACGTAGAAATTTGACAACTTTCGTCAGTTACGTATAAATGCATGTACATAATGTATTTACATGGATCGATTAAGTTACTATTAATTGAATAACTCCAGCTACAAGCAGCTCGTTCACTGTCTATATTAGTTCAAAGTTCATTTGCGTCTCTCCCTTTTTACAATGATACGTACATCCGCGTCAATATATTATATCATTATTCGATACGAATCCTCAGCTTCCACAGTCACGTCTTTTCATTCGCTGCAGAATTTGAGGCTCAGGCTGATTTGCCGGGTCCCCGAATGACCCCCGGATATGAGAATAGGGGCCAATTTCAATATCCACTTTCGCAGAACCTCGCACAGGACGATTCTTTGCCGAGGTCTTCGTACTCGTCCGAGGATATATTCGGATTCAGGATATCCCGGTGGATCATGTGATAGCTGCAGCTCAGCTCCAATCGTTCCAACGGCCAGAGTTCTCGGCTGGAACATAAAATAGTTTCATTGATACCTTGCGGAAATAGAATTGCCTTTTGGTCGTCCATTACGCGCAAAATAGGTTGTACAGGGAGCGTTTGAAAATCTTTAGATCAACCGCACACCACGATCGTCTATCCAAGTTTATCTACAAGCTAAGTGCCTGTTCTTTGGATCGTTGTTTGTCCGCGTGTGTAGAATCTACGGAATGTCTTATCTTGACGAAGATTACACTTCGCCGTATAGCCAGGAATTTCAATATTAAAAGCTGTAGTAAACGGAATACCAAGGAAATTACCGTCGATAGCTTTCCCAACAGAATGTGCAACCGCAAGTTGCGATGCATGGCGGTGCAGCAGAAATAATACGTGAAACGATCGCACACAATTGCCTTAGGATATTGCGAGCAGGCCACAGATTCTTGCTTGTTTTCATTTTCTCAATTCAACAGAACAAGTGGAAAAAATCTTCCCCTTGACAGTATCAGACGCATAAAGGTTCGCAGAAATTTACGAACGGGAGTGCACCCTATACTCGCCTAGATTTATAGAGACACTTTGTTCGACTAACGTTCTCGAGTCATTCACGGTCGTTCGAAAGCAGCCACTGCTGCTAACATAATTACGACGTTCCCCCTTAATCCTCAGTTCGAATGCCTTGACGACTCCCTCATGGACGCTTCTCCACCCATTCGCATTCATGCCCATGGTTTTTCCTATTCCAATGATCATATAGTTGATAGACACCGGTAATGACTCTGCTAGAATGCATCTAACTGCAGCCTGCTTCCCTATTAACCACTCCCCCCTGCTCGTCTTAAATATTTAACCATAAACGATCAACGTATCATCAGATTGTTTGGAGACGCCAATGAACGAGGGTATTTCATTTTAAGACGCCGTAAATTCGGCTTACTCAGAGGCGTATCAAATCCCTACTGTTTCGAGGCAATTGTCCAAAGCCACGTTCCTCCACCTTACAGGACCGCCTCTGTGTAAAAAGCCATAACCCTCCCCCGCATCTTGTTCGAAATAATCCGGAATCCGGGGAGCTTATCTTGGGTATATTGCCTCTGGGCGATACGAGGTGTCTTTCAGGCTGCTTTGGCGCTTCTTCAAAAGACTCTTTAATACTGTGGCACGATTTATTCTTTTTTTTCTCACACAAGGCGGATGAGGGGATGCCACGAGTCTTGCCTTGTTCAGGCTGAACCCATTTGCACATACGTAAAGTAGAGCGTTTGGTTTGTCGATGATCCTCGCATTCGTTTTCAAATTATGTTCTTCCATCGAGTTATAACGTTGCACAAGTGACCACACGCGTGTGATCGACTGCGATGCTCAAACCTTGAATATCGAAAAATGATGGACAAGCCTGTATAATCGATTGAATTCACGTGTTATACACTTATATTTGTAAACTCAAATACGGCGAGGACAATCACGAAAGGACAGCAAATGATAAAATCAATATACATCTGCAGAGAGTGAGAGAGGGAGCGAGAGGGGGGACTGGCGAGCCAATTTTGCACGTAACTACCATGCGGAAGGGTGTGAAATTAATTGTGTAATTTTATCATTATAACGAGTATACACTGTTTGATTTCTGTTCCATGAAATTCTGCAATTAATACCGAACAACTGCTGCGCAGGATGCAAAGGGATGAGAGCGCCGCGGCAGACAGTCGGGGGTTCGAAGAGCCACCCTCTGAGCCAATATCAGGCGAGTAATTGCTAACAGATTTATATATTTTAAACAATATTGACTGCGCCAGTTGGCGTGCTTTCAGATTGGGTGTAAATCAACAAATTAATAATCTTATCAATGGTGAATATATTTCACCTCCACAGAAAGTTATAGTTTAACAAGTCGAAATATGTGAAAGTTGTAACGCAGATATACTGCTCTCGTTTTTCAAAAAAACACGTTCTCAAAACAAAGTTCTCTGCCAATTATCAGAATAATCTGCGCTATGATAAGACTCGGAAAATGCTTGTACCGAGGACGGTTCAAGATGTTGTTATGATCATCTCTAAATAGCGTGCAAGAGACTCGCCTAAGCACGGTGGGACTCAATGGGTGGAAGATCGCCTTTCCGGTTCCCACAGCAGAGATTGAAGCCCAAGAATGGTCGCGTGCTTTCTTGATTGTAGCTTCACCCCATTCTTCGACATTCCGCGAAGCAGAAATACGGGAGCTACCGACCAATAGAGACGCAGGCAAAGACATTACCGGGAATCTCTGAACCTTCCGTTTCACCGGCTCCTTCCGCAAGGTAAATAAACGCTAATTTCGGTTCGCTATATACACCAGCAGAGCCCACACAGTCACACGACTCAGCCCAATGAATATGGATGCTCTATACTGTTAAATATGAATTATTTAGGACTGGCGAACTCACCGGGTCTAATTTTGCCCTGCACTGCGTGTACAGATTATAATGTGCGTTGAACGTCGTTGAAAGAGAAAAAGTACTCATGACTCGCAAGTACGAGAACCGTGTTTCGATAAAGTTTCTGCGTATAGCTGCTTGAACTGTTTTTCATATTTTCCGCGATCTACCATCTCCACATATTGACAGTCGTTTTGATGGTAGTGTCTAATAATATTTGTGATGACTCATACTATTATACCATTGTACCACGAAGAGTATTGCGATCACGACACACTCCTCGGTTTTAGTATCCAGAACCATGTTTACCATAACAGGGAATATAAAGACGTCAAAATGGTAATTGATGCCAAAACAGGGGCGACGGCGATACACAGCGGTATAATATGCGTATAAGATGCCCCCGAGACCAGGCGTTACATATCCATGTAAATGGTCGCAGGGGCCATTATCTCTAAGAAGGATAGAAACTTTTATCGATGGTGGAAGAAGTCAGGTACTTAAACTGCTTTACAGGTGCTCCATAGATTCCATAGTGAAACCGCGGGCTTGTGAGGAATATTTTATGTGACGGTACAGAACCCCGCGCCAAAGCACCAACCTACCAGGATGCATGCGATATACGAGTGGATGTTTGCACGTACACACATGCCGGGTGTGCATAACGTATAATCTGGGACCGCGGGGGTGGGCTGGAGACGGAGAGGGAAGAATAGTTATGGAGGCATATGTAGCCGCCACGTACGCCAGCATCCACATTTCCGTGTCGACCACGAACGGTCTGCGGTCCAAAATGTTCTTCGTAATGTCCGCAGTTATTACACTACGTTGGGTCACGTGCGCTACGTTCACCTACCTGACTGAGGCGATTTATCTATGTGGTTGTGCCCTGCACCCGTGTGTGTGGCCACACAGATCACACAGGAGTCGGTAAAGACCGAGACAAGAATGATATTTAGCTGAATACATCGCCTAGTTCTGTACTTAACGGTGTATGTCTCCCTAAATTTATAATCCAGTTTCCCATCACTTCTGCAGGCAGGTGGAGATACCTTAAAGCTATACTGGTTTCATTCATTGTCAGTCAAATATGCTGGAGTTTCCTCTATTCACGCAGTCTAATTGCAACAGCGACTAATCCGCTCGACGTATCGATCCACGAAGCAGCCTCACAGAACTCTGGGCATTTATCAGCACGGTGTCGGTCCTTAACCGTGATCTCTCAGCTCTCACCCAGTCGTGTCAAACGGTGGAAACAATGCTACGTCTTACGGTTCCACGTCTCTGCGAATTACTTTGATAGTTCTTGGCGCTCGACTAATCCAGTTTAATTGGGTCCAAAGGCTCACCTCGGTTCCCCCAGGGGTAAAATCTTTCCCCCGAATTGACATCCTGCGCAAACACACCTTATGCCGGATCCTCTATTGGTCCTTTCAATCTACACCACCCGGGGCGAGGATCTCTCAATTGCCTGCAGCGACAACGCCGGCGGGATTAACTTTTGAAAATCTACGGAAGAGGATATTTTCACACTCTACAGTTCTGACGTTCTTTCGTCTTTTCCTTCATTTCATCGTCAATCCAAGAGTGAAGTATAAGAACGAAGCACAGAACGTCAAGAAAGCACTCTTACGGACGACTTCAAGACTGATTGGGAATGCACTGATTGTCGCATTCTCGGAGATGGAGCGCGACAACAAAGATATCCATCAACTATTGCTCTATCTTCTATAAATATCCCATCCGAGTTTTCCGCGCGAGTATACATCGATCTAATGTAAAACGTAGAATCAGAAGAACTGTGCTGGTATAAAGTCGTGCCTGACAGAGAGGTTTCTCGCGGTTGGAGAAAAATGAAGAAAAATACACGGTGCCGTGCATAAAGCGAGATTGAGGGTTGGGATCTTGCATCAATACATACATCATATCGGGAGCGTGATCG
The DNA here is from genome assembly GCF_021155765.1 of Diprion similis. Taxonomy (NCBI): domain Eukaryota; kingdom Metazoa; phylum Arthropoda; class Insecta; order Hymenoptera; family Diprionidae; genus Diprion; species Diprion similis. The sequence continues at coordinate 15,494,762 of NC_060112.1, read as the reverse complement.
TTCGAAAACGAGGCCAAGCCAAGACTCGGATGCTGCAGGCAATCCTTTTACGTAAGAATAAACAAAAGTAGCGCCCAATTATCTTAACGGTATAATTATTATCCTCCAGATAAACACCGAGAGCGAATGTAGAGCGAAACGTTGCTTCAGGCGGGCTGCATGGTAACGATTCTGCTCTTTGTGGATGTGGCTAAACAGTGCTTGACCTATTCTCTGACCATACTGTGTACGCCGCGAATGGCCGCAGAGGTTAGATTTTGAGCAGAGCGAATAAAACATGGAAATTCGGGGTGCACCAGCAGTGGCACTAGCGGCCGCCTCGGTACAGTATGTAGTGCCTGTATAAACCAGCTGTCAACGAATTATATATGAGACTCGTAAAACAAACGGTCCTGTGGGAAGCCGGAGAGCGTAAGCGGAGGATTTATGCTTCGGTTCTCTATTTCCAATTCTCAATATAATTACAGTTGTACCGTTATGCAAATAACGTGTTTACATCGCTGATTGAAAACGCCTACCCTCCGATCGTATTATACCTGATTCGTTGTCGAACCAAAGGAGGTCAACATGAGAACGGTGCTCTACTTTATCGACTTCTAATCAACCACTTGTGGGGCCAATCAGCTTTTGTGATTGCCTTTACGCAACTCTACTCGCGGTTCTCCGATTCTCTCGTTCTCGGTGCCTCCCTCATTTCACCTTTCTCTCTCTTCTTTCTTCCCCCATCATCATTCCTTCCCAATTATTTTCAACCTCACTTCATTTTACCGCCCCAATTCTTAGCTGGTCGGGTTCAACTGCAATTAATCCGCGATTTTCACTATAGTTCTACATGTGATAGAGAAAAATTATTCACACGGATGGGGATAAAATTATCCGACTCCAAACGATGAAGAGATCGCGTCTGATACGTACCTACTCTCGAATCAAGAGGGTGCAGTCGAGTCGTCGAAACAACCAGAATATGAAAGTGTGTATCGTTTGATAAACACGGGAGTTACAGTTAAATAAACGCTTACGCCCAAATGAGAGCAGTGGAGTGCGAAAGGGGTTAAGCAGAGGACAGAACGACAAATGTCGAGACCCTTCCTGCGGAGCTGAATACCTTTGACGTAGCTGAGAGCGAAACGAGGAAAGAGAAGAGAAAACAGAACGGCGCGGAAGTGCGACGGGGGGAGTGAAGGGTCTATACCGAAACGGGATGAGCGGACCGGGACAGAGCAAGCGTAATATATGTACGCCTGAGAGAGCTTTGCGTTGTTCCATGGCGAGAAGGAAGGCGAATGGGGGAGGGGGGAGGAAGTGGGGCGGGGCCAACGGAGAGGGAAAACCTCCGTCTTTTCTTCTCCACTTCATTTCGCAGCACCTTCAAAATACTGGCTGTCTTGGAAAAGCCCCATAATCATAAATACTATACACCGTTATAACGCACATATACCATTAATATTGCACCACGTGATTTGCGCGTCTCTCTCATCCGGGTGGACTTGCCATTACGGAGGAAACTCGCATGGAAACGTTTCTTTCTCTTTTTCTGTTTCATCTCGACTCGGTTTTTCCTTTTCATGCTAAGATCGATATTGTTTAAATGCGAGAGATCGGCAATATATTGGACGTATTGTCATTTGGATGTGAAGAGCAGCAGGCCGTATTTGAAACTCGAGTCAGCCCTGCTCGTCTTCGCGGATTACTCACACATACTATTACGTATGCCAACCCGTTTCATACCCTGATCCCTTACCACGTAGCTGCACAACTGACAAATAAATGTTATTTGAGGGGATGATTTTGTACCAAACAATGGTGATAACGATCCACCAAATCCTCATCCGGTGTTTTCAGCTGTTCTCGTTAAATCAACTAGTGTTTCTCTTACCATCTATTTATACGCAAAGCTCGGTCTGTCTCAGACTTTGATGACCCTAGTCGGAGTTAGGGAACCTTGGTGCCGTCGATTCAAGTTGATTGACAATGAGACTACGCGTCGCGAATCGTCTAATCCGACTTCACCAGCGTTATTGAATCGTGAGCTTTCCAAATCTTGAAAAGACATGCGCAAAAGATAATCCATCACCTGTAAAATGCGTAGTGGTAGAATTTGATTTGAAAAGTACAAAACCACTGCAAAGTCCAAAGAATCGAAACTTTGTCCAAATTCAGAACGAAACAAGCAGTTATAATTGATTTGCAACGTGTGCAAACCGTTAAATTGTGCTTCCATTCGACTATATCCAAAGCTTAAGCTTGATTGCGGTTTCAGTCGCACTCGTGTTTGAGCTATACCTATGTGGATGCTACACGTGAGTAGCCTAGAAAGCGTGAGGTAAACAGAGCCTCTCGCTGATCAGCTCAATGCAACATTGCGAACATCATGAGAGCGAAACGAGTCCCTATAGCGAAGCGGGGTATAATCACGGGAAAACTAGTAAACAGTAGCTGTTATTATGAGTGCTCTACGAATTGCTGATGCGCTGTTTCATCGGCCATTGCGAATATGCACACGCATACGTATGACGTGTGTGTTTATCGTAGATACGCGAGGGATTTCGGATGTATTACTGGCATGTACTTTGTGCCCTCGTCCTCGTTAAAGGGATGCCTGTGAAAGGTTGATCGCTGGGTTATGGCGGCTATCACATATTGATAACATTCGGACGATGTAGCGTCGTTAACCCGGAAAAGGTCCGTAGACTGGATGTCTCTTTGATTGGCGGTAGATCACCCCTCGGGAATCAGGTAAAAGCAGCCGATTTGAAGTCAGAGTGGCTGCCCCTCTAAATTACCAGAGTAAGGAGACATTAGTGGGCGCGGACACGTAGCCACCGCGAAATACAGAAAGGGAGAAGAAGGAGCGCAGGAGCAGGACTAACTCGACGCAGAAGGGGAATGAATGTACGTGCAACGCGATGGAATCGAAGGCCTTCGATAGGGGGCAAACGATCCTATATCGGAATTTCCATTGGTATACATTTATACAAAATACAAGCCCGAGTATACCGTGCCATCTTGTTTCAACGTAAGAAGTGGCTTTGCGGGGACGATATGCAATGACCTACTACCTGGAAACAAGTGTCTGTAATGTATGAGATGCGTAAGATGCGTATCGGAAACTGGTGGATTTGAAGGGGCTCGACAAGGACAATTTATTGTCAGTAGCGGCGCTGAAGGACTTACCTTAGTGTATCGAGGAAGTGACAAACGCGCTGGAAACTAATTAAATGGCCGTTCGGAACGACGCGACGGCATCAAGGGAAAATAAATTTTCGGAAGAAACGGGAAGGGAATGTGCACGGCTACTTTCCGAGTACCTTGATCTCAAAGAATCCGAAAGAGGACGGTATTTATGCCGTAATCAAGTACAATCTTAATTAAAATCCTTAACAAACTCTCAAGGATAAAGCTCAAATTGAAATAATACCTGAAAGTTGATTCTTTTAATCACGAGATAGAATCGGAGCATTAACATTCACTGAACTTTTCAGCGTCGCGCCGTGTTGTGAACCGAATACAACCCATTCCCTTCTTCCAGTATTTTTTTTCTGCAATTTTCCCAAAGATATTTAACCTGAGAATGCTTCGTGCCGGAATATCCCTCTGTAATTAACAACGTAACAGAAAGAGGCGACATTCGGTGTACATTAAAGCGTTTCAGATTCGGTGGAACATCTAGTTTTGAATAGGATATCGAGTGCTTGTACCGGTTTCATCATCAGCCCGGCATTAAGAACTGCTGAATCGTGTCTGGAAAAAAAGAAATGGGAGAACGCTGAATGCGGTCAAAAGAGCGCGACAGGCATTTCACAGTAATTCACGGGGTGCACCGCCGTCGAAGAGAGGGTGTTAGGGTTTCCCGCGAGGAACCCCGACACTACGCTAGTGTGTAAAGTGCGTAACACGCAGAGTGGATTCGGAATTCGCGGAATGACGCACCAGCCGACAGGGAGAGCGAGAACTATGTCAAAGTGCAGACTGCAGACGGGTGCGTGTGATTTAAGGGTCATGGAAACAGAAAGCTTGTCCGCAAAAGCGGTAAGCTTGAGCTTGAGGCGAGAAAGAATTTCTTTTTCATCCTCTTCCTGTTATTGAGACGTTCCTGAATCAACAGAGCATCCAGAAAGACGGGGGTGCGAATAAGATATCGGTCGCAAAAACTCTTCAGTCCTTGCGAAAGTATGGCTCCTCCATTCGTTTTGACATCCAGTTCTCGCCCATCGTGAATTCAGCTCGCAAGTTCCCCTGCAGGCTTTTCTTTCTCCAAAGGTCCGCGCCTTGGACCCGACACCACTCTCTCCTGAGAATCTTGTTCGGAAAAGTTGCCACTCTCTTTCATATTAAAGCCTGCGATAACTCAATAAGTCGAAAAATATAGACCACGGAGACGTATGGTTCTTTTTCTCTCTCTCTCTCTCTTTCTCTCTACCAAAACTATAGAGAATTCAGCAAGTGCGGGCCCGGAAATAGGGTATAAAATTGAAATTAAGACTTGGATATGCTGTCTTCGGGTTCGGATATATACGATTGCGACAAATCAAAGTGTTCTCAAAGAAGTATAAGTCTTGATAGGGATCTCTCAGGTCCGCGATGTAGTTTATGAAGAATGAGAGGAAAGTAAGGAATGGAAAAAGGCAACACAGTGAAAAAACCTCCCGTCAGTAGTAACTAATCTTAAACTTTGTGACATTTATCTTTCAAAGATTTTCAACATCCTCTATCTATCAAAAAGTTCATATAGAAGGGTGGATGAATAACAGCATTTTCTAAACAGAGAGAAGAAAAAATATTAGGAAACTAAAGTCCAATGAACTCGGCAGTGTGTCGAGCAAGGCCGTGGTCCAGACGAAACTCCCTTCCCTGGAAGGACTAAATCAAACTCATCAGATTATTGTTACCACTAGCGGTCCTCATTAATACTAAAGGTAAAGTTTGCGAACCCTAATCAAGATCCATCACCAGCAGCCTAGCCCAATCAAATCGTCTGATGAAAGGTCTACTTTGATTTCACCCCCGAAGAGAAAGTTCGTTATCCAAGCTCATGATCACTTGGCTGGATTAAGGTATACACCATATACTACGTAACGTAAGGCATGGTTTTGAGCAACGTACACATTATAAGGATTCCCAGTTCAAAACACAACCGGTACTGTTCAGTTTATAAGTATCTTTACGAGACAATAATCTATTTGGATCGGTTGCGATACGCCTCTTGTTCTTGCGTTCGTAGGCTAATGTAAGTGCAGGCATCGCGTGAAAGCCTTTAGAAGCTCCTGTACACTAGCGGTTCGTTGTATACAATAATGATGGCCTCTGAGTACAGGTTCTCAGCACACCGTGAAACGACGTTTCAGCTTAACTTGACCACTGTGAAACTCCAAAGTTTGCCATCTCGTGCACCAAAGGGCAGATGCTCTCCAGATTACACTTGACCGGACCAGCTGAAACTCCCTCGACCCATTGAAGCTGTGTAGTCAGAGTGGCTAACTTGTGCGAACTGAGCGGTGTTAGTGACTCGAGCCAAGTGTTGTTTACCGTAATTTTGCACAGTCTTGAATTTATGATAATTGACGTAATTGTTAACGTAAGAGTTTAGGATAATTCCTTTAGCTGACTTCAATACGAGTTACTTGCAGAGTGTGTACTGTATGGTACGATCCTGGTTCGGGTGAAAATTCTATAAGGTAATTCATACAATCGTATGCAATTGTTAACAATAATGAAAGATTCGACTAGTTTGTAACCTACTTCCGCGATGAATTTATGTAAATAGGAACTAGGGCACGCATATATTGTGCGAATTATTACTCAGTTACAACAATGGGTTCTGATCGGATCATTGGGGTATTAAAGGTGACCAATGAGCGAGGAGAATATTGACAATTTTCATGTAAATCCCAGACAAAGTTTAACGGCATGAGATAAATCCATGAGCATTACGGGCAATTGATGAACAGATCAGCTTATCATTTTCAATTAATTGGAATTGTTCAGCTACTTAGTATAAATATGCCAATAAGCTTTACGCTGCAAGGTGGAAGAAATATCAATTTCCGAGAACACTGTTCATAGGCCACAATCCCATCGCTGTGATCCGTTTAACTTTTAATCACTTTGCGGTGATCCGGCTGGCCGGGCGCAAGCTGCAGCAGGAGCTGGTGAGTTTCCATTTTCATTTGAAAACTCCGAGTTTCATAGGGTGCGAGCCAAATACGTCAAATGAAAATCCATTCAATTATTCCATATCCCGTGTCGAAATCCTCCCAATTTACCATTTCACCACGTCAATCGTATACGAATAGCCTCCAAGAATGACCCCAAATCATGGATTGAGAAAAATTTCAAAGACTCGTTTCCAAAACCAATCCATTTTCTTCTGTCGAAAACTACTATTACCTAGTCTGCTGATTCTGGATAGAGACAAATCGTTTACTTCGTCGGGTAAAAGTTCGCAAAATGTTTCAGGAAGTGAACCGATATCCTTTCACCGTCTATCGCGAGCTTTAAGACGGTTCAGCTTAGATTTCTGGCCACGTGCAGAAATCAATTTTACAGCGATCAGCTATTGGTCACCGGTAGCGATTATCGGTTCTGAAATGCCGGAGTACGGTTGCCGGATGAGGGGACTTGCGTCATGTCAAGGAAAGTAAAGATTGAAATTCCGGGAGGGCTGATTGACTCGGAGTCTAATTGGACTTCTCGTTCCCGTCCCGTCTCCACGTCGGGGGTGGAGGAGGCGCACCGCAATTATCCGGCACAGGGCGTAAGCTCTCCAGATTTGGGTGATCGGTTGTTTCGGACACTTGACTAGTCCCTCGCCCTCGGGCTGGCTGTCTGGTGCCAGAAGCAGCGTGAGGAAGGAAGGAAGAAGCGGCGGGGGAGGCGGTGGAAGGATGAGCGCAAGAGAAACGGGACTTGTTTTAACGGATGCGGATGCGGATGCGGAGCGGGGCGGTGCAGGGCAGCGGGGATCAGCAATTAATCTCTCTGGCAAAAACCGCAGCCGGATTATCAGCCCGTAAATCCCTAGATAGAAACGCCGCGAAGGACGTCTAGAGAAACCGAAACACGAGGCGCCGGGCGTGTACCCCCAAAACACGCTGTTTGATAGAACAAAACTCGACAAGATTGCATTCCTGTTGTCCGAATAAGAGAAGAGTGAAATGCAGTGCAGTATCAAAATCGCTGTGGTAAAGATTTTTTCGAAGTTACAGCGAGTGTGACAAAATTTTTTCCATGAAACTTCGATCCATCAACTCTGCAATGTCTTCCGGATTTTTATAACTTATTAGAATCAATCAAAGATTCGACGTTTCATGAAATCAGCTAAATCATATGGGCTGATGAGATTTTGTATAAATACCTGTAATGGTCGATCTGAATATGGTCTATTCGAAATTTGAACCAGCACCCTGAATCCTTAGATCAATCACAAAATGCTTCTTACCCCTAGGGGTGAAAAAGAGATTGCGAGCCGTAAATTCAGCCATGCGGCATGTATGAGCTCAGCGTTTTATTTTTTAGCGTACATTTATGTTACTATCTCTCTGCCAAAGTTTTCCGCACAGCTGCCAAGGCTTTAGCCTGCAGTGATGGCCGTTTACATGCCCCGTTGAGCCTGCTATAACGAAATTGCTCCAGTATAACGACGTTTCTCACTTGTTTGAACGGCTTCTCGTGCGGTTTGTTCGTACCATTAATTACCTCTTCGCCTGAGAGACAGACGTAACTTGCATGCATAATTAATCCGCAGCTCGAGCCCTCGCGAATTCTGTCGAATCGCGGGACAGACACCTGCGTCAAAAGCCTATCGGAACGCCGCTGCAGTATTGGGGCAAATTGACAGCTGAATCGATTTATCATTTTTTTTAAGGTCTATTCGCAAGCGGATTGCGATGTTACAGCCACTCGATGTTTCATTATACAAATCGACGAAGCACGCTCAATTTCACTTGTACTTGTAGGGTTGACGATTTCTAATTCATTTATGAACTCTCGTCGGTAAGACGCGTGAATTATGGTGTCTATTTCCGACTCGCAATTTTAGCAAACTCCGGAAAGTCAACGTTTGAGAACCATAGTCGCTGGAATCGGTTCTACGCCAGATCGTTTTGTGAAATAGAGAGAAAAATAAATCTCTGCGGGATGCGAGGTAAATAAAAGTATGCAACAAATTTATTACCAGATCGGGACTACGTCATTTGCATGCCGGATTTTACTTTGGCGAGAAATTTATCGTCGCTCGACGATCGCCCTCCGACACACATATCAAGAACCGAAAAATACCCGAAACGCTGAGTCACCGAGAACAATTTACATATCGAATCCGCAAGAGACGGTCTACCGATAGCGAAATTTGTTCTCTGTTTTAGAAAGTTTTGTTCGGGAGACCTGCAGGCGGACTCGTGACGAGAGAGCAAAGAAACTTCGGCTACACCAAAAGAACGGCAGACTTTAATTACCGAAACTCCTGAAAGAGTATCCGCTCCCTATCTAGCTGCCTCTCCTTTCCCATACTTACAGCTCTCTGAGAATAACTGCACGCGGAAGCAAAGACGGTCTGCCGAGTTTCCAACTGTCCAACAGGTCGATACTGATACTTTCTTTCTCACAGCGGAGAACTTCTCTTATTTCTCTTGTTTGTCGCCAAAGTATTTAGCTACGCTTTCTTCTTCCACTTCTTCTTTCTCTCGTTTCTCCTTTTGGCACTCTGGTTTTTCCTCATCAGACTTGCAGCGAGTCGCGAGCTGTAGAAGTAATCTCGGTAAAAATAGAGTCTATAACGGATGAACCGAGATCTCTTCCTGCTTATATACGGACCTAAGTAAGAGAGGATGTAACCACCCACCCGTCGTAACGTCTTTATAGACCGAGTCCGAAGGGAATATTAGGCTGAGAGCAGCTGACATCAAGGAAATGAGTTTATCGTCAGAGACGCGATCCCCTACTTTTCCCATTACGACCCACCAACGACTTTTCATAATCTCTTTTCCTTCTTCCGGACCCTATTCTTAACCATCGCGCCGTTGTTGAACGAACCTCTTCTTCAGATGCACCCATATATATCTGGTTCTCCTTACTTTCGTTTGGAGGAACGATCCTGAGACAATTTCATCACCTTGCGATTGAGGTCTTCTCGTAAAGATTTCATTTCTAAGAATAAGAATAATTAGGGTGCAAGAATTATTAAGGGAAATCGTAAAATTCATTAACGAAAGCTCTCCGGTTCCAAAGTGAACTGAACACAAATCAGCTGATCCCTGACTTTTTATAGTCAAGTCATGTATAGTCTCTTCGAAGAGAGAGAGAGAGAGAGAGAGAGCTGCAGGCTTGAAGTTTGTACAACTTTCGTGGCTCGGAGAGAGTCCTCTCAAAGATCCGCAAGCACTTTCACATATACACAAGGAAATCGGTTAAGAGATGGCAAGACGAAGGGGTAGTTCAAGTGCCACGCCCTCGCCTGGCTGTTTGGCCGAATGAGTGGATCTTTGGAACACTGGGTCGTTTGATAGCTGGATCTCTCGATCGGCGAGTCTGACTGCCGGTAATAGTTTTACCTCCCCGCCGGGCCAAAAACCCCCTTGAAACTTCCAATACCATAACTTACCTCCCTCAGGATTCCATTGCTTACAATGGGCAGGCATTCTGCTTGCGTGGCATTCGCACATCGACCGCTACTCAATTGTCCCGTGCTCGTGAGAGCGGAGTAAAATCGCTTCCTCCAACTTTTCTTCAAATAACCGTGGCGCAGGCAGGGCAACAATCGGTCATGGAATGGCTCTCCGTCGTCCGTGCGGAGGATAAGATAGCTGCCACCGAAGATGGAGATACAAGACACGTGTGAGGCGGAAGAGGAATCTTCCTCGTTTCCACATTTCCATACTACGACGATAGTAGTTCCGTTTCTCCGAGAGGAAACCTTCGATTTAACTCAAAGTATTTTTCTCCTTACTACCACCGTATACCTATGTATAACGCTATACCTTTCCATATACATAACACATTAAAAACGCACTGTTGCCAAAGTATTTTTCCCGCTCATCATCCTGAATGTTGCACGTGAATTTTAGACGCGATTCATAATCGGTGGGTACTCGAGCACTTTTTTCGTTACTGGTTTTTGCTTTTTTTTTAATTCATCTTTCTCCCCTCCCCCCTCCCCCTACTCAGACGGGGGTAATTTAGTCCAGCAGTTTACAGCGGGGTGAAGTAATATTCCTGTGAACAGGTGGGCCCCCGTTTGCGTCTAATGGAAGTTGTTATTCACGCTTTGATAAACGGTCCATGAAACTATATCAGCTGTTGCAAAACGAGGCGACGCTACGCGACGTGACTATAACGCAAGACTAGTCTGGTGGTTGATATCTGTCGTATTTACCGACGAATTGTATCCCGCGTATGAATCGTCGTAGGTGTAACCAGCTACGTGTTAACTGCAAGAGCAAACAGGTTTTTGGGGGTAATCTACCATAAAATAACGCCCTTGTACCCGCCGTGAATATAGAACACGTGCTCCGACACTCGGCTCTCTTATACCTACCTATACAGGACTTTGCCACACCTACAATACACACGTCTCAGTGAGCACGGAAAATCTCTTTGCAATTGCCGTTTTCTCGAGAGATTTCGAGTATCTTGACGGTTCTGAATTCTCTGAAGCGGAAGATATTCGGTACAGTCGTGTGTTACCCATCACCTTGCCAAAACCTCCACTCAATGAAAGGCTAGAATGGTAGGGCTGTTCTCATTTTTATACTTTTCTCCGTCACAATTTGCCTTGGCGAAGTACCGGGTCAATAAAATTACCGACGACGGCAAAAAAACTCGTGGTAAGCTAGGCTGATCTGATTATTGTAAATTATAAGCGGTAAGGTGCTTTTACGAGAATTGTTCAATGTAACCAAATTAGGCACGCATTGTTGATAAAGCTCTCCTCGAATCGTTTACCCATAGGTATATACAATTAGGACCTCCCGAGTTTCCGATGAACATTCCTTCCGGAAGCATGAACCTTCGCTGAACCCGAACACCACAATGCAGTCCTATAGATAAGATATTGGTTAATTAACCGAGAGGGACCTAATCTCGAATGTACATTAGTTGGGTACAAATTAGCACTTAGCCTTGAACTGTGAGCGAATTCAATGTTACAATAGCACACGTGTTCTGCAGAGGTTGCCATTACTAACAGGAAGCAGATCGCGTGGGAGAGTTTTAATATGAATTAATTCGACATTCATTCGTTACGATCACTGAAATATGCTACTGGAATACTCCTTTCTTCACCGATAAGTAATAGGCGTGTATTTCACTGCAATTATAAGGAAGAGGCTTTCTGCGATATTAAGCTTTAATAATTCGCTCGTAAGAAGAGGCGGCGAGGGGAGGGATTGAATCGAAAATCCTCGGGAGATGATTGATCCCTTCGCCAATAACCGAACCAGCTTCATCTCTCGGGTAAACGACCACAGCCTTCACTCCTTAGCTCACCTTCAACTTTGGACCTCGATTTCTGGGCTTGGAACAAGCGCTCCTTAGTCTCAGGCATCCATGTCCACGGATCACCCTTGTCCTTTGCAGGCCTCAAAACACGAGGGCCGGAAGTTATTCCGAGGAAACTTGAAAATCAAACAGGGGTCTTCAGCCGGGGCTTGGCCAAGTTGGGGAAAGCAGCGACCTTGAAAGCCCGCAGCACGTGGCAGTTCTTGAATGTGAAATTAAAGACGCGTTGAAGTACAGGCGCTGTCGAGTTCGCGTCTTCATCTTCTTTGAAGTTCTAATTCTGCATGTATCTAAAAATAGCATCGGGGAGACTTGACGAATGATTAATTGGCGAGAATGAAGGTATGACGAGAGCGCAGGAAGTGGTTCGGAAATCATTTTAAGACCGTTTTATATTAAGGACTTTGAGAATTCTGTAAGCGCGGGGATATCTCTCGCGCGTTATTAAAATATAATTCCTGACGCGCGGGTTAGGAACCCACCCATCTGCTCGTGGATGAAGAAGTTCCTCTGTGAGTCCCTGTTCGAGTTCTCTGGATGGCGTCGCCGCAGGCACGTCGGTGGCGCTTGTGCACTCCTTCCTCTAATTATCAAACTTAGCCGCAAACCCTCCTGGGTCGCGTTTAACCTACATTTAAATTATATCTCCCGAGTCGTGATCAACTTCCTGATGAATAATCTATCCCGTTCCAACTCGGATCTCCGCCAGTCTTATAACCTTAGTTTCCAACCGACCGCTTCTCGACCTTCGCAAGAATCTCTCTCTCCCTCTCTTCCTTGGCATCTCTCAGCATCTCTTCTCTTCTGCGGTCCTCTCATTTTCTCACTGTTTTTCCCCCACTCCTACTCCACCGTCCTAAGGTTCGAAGTTTCGATTACGTTTTCCATGCTGAATAAATTCCACAGTCTCCCAAAGCAATCTAATTAGAATAAAACTTTGCTTAGTGCATATTGGCCGAGTCGCAACTAACGAATGCAAAGCGGTACCAAGGCCCTAACTTAATTAGGAGGTCGTAGAAATTAAAAGACAATGTTTCGTGCCTAGGTATCCCAGGATTTTACGAATTTTCCCAAGTATCAACGGCTAAGTATCGTTCTCATAGACTTTTTATAAAACTGTTATTTGCAATAGAATTATATAGTTCGAAGTATTTGCTACCAGCGAACACAAAGTATTGCGAGATTCGCATTTTTTCCATCCTTTGCAGAGTTGACCTGCATATTTCTACAATTATTTTCACTAGGGGTTTCCCCTTTTTTCATTTGACTTTAGGTGAAATAAGATATTTGAAAGCTGAAGAAGCATCAAATCTGAGATTAGCGACTCATTTGCAGTCATGTCCCGAGACTTGATACGTCGAATTGTTCAATAATTTGGGCTTATTTTCAATCGTGCTCCGCAATTTTTATCTCGGACAATACTTCAGCCGATAACAGTATAAAATTTGACCCATGCCGAATACATGCAAAAACGTATTATAGAATCAAGACATTTGTTACAGCATCAACGATTCGTGTAACAGCTTAAAAACATACGCAAAAGGGAAGCGGTCCTGATCCGCGTACCAATATCACAATAGTATCAGGATAAAGTATGATGCCGGCTTTTGGGGTGTAAAGGGAAGACGTTTCGTCAGCGAAGGATGGCGCCGCGTGGCAGACTGAGTTTCGATAGGATTTATCCCCATTGTGTACGAAAGTGGTCCAACAAAGGGAATTATGTGTAAGGACCCAGGGAAGACAATGTGCTTTCACGGATGTAAGACGCCCGGAGGCTTTAAGCAGTAAAATGTTGCGCAATATAATGCCCGCGGAGATTAGGGTAATATTGCCGCGTACACTGTACAGTACCGATTAGTACAGTTGGTTCCCTTCATTTCATGGGCTGGAACCAGGGAAGCGGGAAAAGCGCGCTACGCCTTCGCATATTATACCTCAGAGCTCGAATCCCTGATTTATTGAAGGGGCGCCGTACAATACGTTCCAAATTAAAAACACTTGACGCAACTCGGTTTAACATTCAAGGGAGCAAAAGGGCTTATCGAGGACTTGTTTTATGCGAGGCAATCGTGCTCGATCACGTGAGTGTATGCAAAGGTTACAGGAATAGACGAACGAGTTTACTATTGTGTCCCGTGGATATCACGGAATTTGAAAACGAGCTGTTACTCGTTAATCACATGATCTGTAATTATTCGATAGCCCCCTTTAGCAATTAGCAATTACAATTCGAATATCAAAAAAAGTGATCAACACATGAAGAAAAAATTAGGGCAAACGGAAGAGATGCTAAGGTTGCAATAATCGCTCGGTTTTTTGGGTATACGTTTCTCTTTATGGGTATTTCAAAGAGGATCTCAGCAACGCTGGATCGATTCTTCAGCCTCACGTCTAGATTTGGGTTTTTTTATACCCAAGTCCTATTTTTCGCACAATATTACAGAAACGGAGAACGGAACAGGCACGGCTCTCGGGCATCGAGTCGTTAGTCACCAGGGAATTATACCCACGGGTTGCGTGAATAACACAAGGCTCACGAGGCCCTGAGGCAAGGCTGAGTCCGTCGAACGATCGCTGAACGGTCGTTGAACAGTCACCAGGGGTGGCACACGCGGGTTTGACGGTGCCTCGGGGGCGGAGGTGAGCACATACTGACGACCCGTTGAAAGGCGACCTACCAAGTAATAATCCCGGTGCTACGTCCACCCTCGATTACGTCTTCAGCGATCGGTGGTCCCTCCGTTGCTCTATTTTCTTTCTCCGTTTTTTCATCTCTTGGGGCAATCACTCCCTGACTTCGAACCCAAGATTCTGATCCTGAGAAAGCCAGCGTACGCATGGAGGAATATAAAAAATCAGAGATATCTATCACGTCAAAACTGGTCTCTGTTTCCGTCGTGGTACTCGTGGTGACGCTGCTGCGACCTTTTGTTGTACGTCGGGGGTCTTAAGTGCGTGTGCTTTCCCAACCTTGATGTGTTATGTACGGGATACGAATCTGAGAGCCGACGACTGCAAGAACAGTAGCCGACGATCTATAGATCTAAACACTTGTGTATCTAGGTATTGAACTGTGCAGAAACTTTTCCCTTGGATCCCGATTTACTTTGGTAGTAAAATTGGTAGAGTTTTTGAAATTTTGATCGGTTACAGGACCTTTGTTACTTCACAGGATCCTTTAAACATTTACAATCACAGTATAGCATATTGTGATCTTCCTAGGAAACTGAAGATTGGACACGAATAGTTTCCACAAATCTATCAAATTAGTTTCAGGCTCCAACCCAAAGGTAACACAACCCCGATATCAAATGGTTCGCCCAAGGGATAATCCATCACTTATCGGACCAAACCGCTGCGAGGTAAACCCATACGTGAGTCAAATATTAGTTTAAACCAGCCAAATCACTACGACGTGGAAACCATAGTGAGCTAAAATTGTACACTGGTATAATACATACAAGCTAGAAGTCCCGATATTCGAGCGCTTAACAGTAATTGCGATCGTTACGTGAACATATCGGATACACAAGATGTCGAAGCGATAAGAGCTCAAATTCGTATCAATCTGTGTTCCTCACACCGAATCCAACCGAAAAACCAACAGAAACAGTTCGACAATGAATTCTCGACCGAAATGTAAATGCATAAATTTCTTATGACAAACGCCGCGTCAGTAATTACGTCTTGATCTATTGGAAACCAGAAGGATCGCTTCACAACTTGGGTAACAGAGGCGGCGAAAACATTAGACATGTGTAACCGGATTGATCAAGTCCAACAAATTGTGACTAAGAGCGAGTCGGGTGTAGAAGCGATCATTCGAGGAGAAAAAAAACGTCTGCGAAGGAGGATGTTCAGGGTACGAGGCGGATTTCCACGGGGCAAAGAGGAGCCGTGGATACGTGTCCGGCCTTTGATCGAGCCGAAGCACGATCCTCCGCCTTGCCTTGCCCGCTCAATCAATGAATTGGAAACGTACATGCCTTGTATGTGAATGCGATACGGATACCCCTCGACCCCGTTCATCCCCCTTTGACGAAGAGCGGTGGTTATCTTGTACGAGTCTAGGTTACAGCTCTGCCAATTCGGCGCGCCTTCGCTGCCGCCATCAGGAACCAGCCGAAATTTTTTGTCCCTATCCTTGCAGAGGTTTTATTAGCAGACCGAATCCAGTCCGGGGAAAAAGAAAAAGTATCGGAGTATTGGAGAACGTCCGTCAGAGATTCGCAAGTTATAATCTCAGATGAATTTCAACCGAGTTGTTACAGATCAACATCCGGCTGACAATTTGACTGCTTTTTGTGCTATCGTGAGCTTGGGAGCTTCGCCCTGATTGTCACGGTTTTCACGCGAGTCCGAAGGCGCTGTACCAATAATTTTTCTCGCATTCTAGACGTTATCTCCATAAAATCTTGTTTCGAAATCCACTTTCATACGGTTTCCTTAATAAATCGGTTTCCTCTAAGCCAGCATTATTCTGATAGACTGAGGATAAATCCCACATGCGTGAACCGAATGTAAACTATGGAGTTTCGAAAACGCTGGAAAGATATTGTCGGGAAAACGTTCAGACGTGAGATCACGGTTTCACGTGAAACGTGCAGTCGCTCTCTACGGTTACACCGCTATTACCGATTTGAAATTTTTCCGTGCCGCGTCCTGCAGCATGTCAGCTAAATCCGGTATCCAATATCCGTTATGCAGTGGCGTTTCAAAAATAGAGTGGTTTTAGATTTTCGTTACACGCAACTCCATCATGCAATGAACCTGGGTCATTACGTGCAACGGGTCAACGAGTTAGTTGAAAAAGCTCGTAAATGACTAACGCTAAGCTCTGCGGAGCGGTGAAAACAATGAACATAACAATAACGCTTTTGGTCCTGTCCCGTTTCCGGTTGAACCTGCAGTATAATTCCGGTTAGGAAGGAATTTGAAAAAAGCAAATAAAAAAACCTATTGGAACGGGAAAGACAAGGACAACTCGGGTCGCTACAGCTTCCCAGTAATATATTAAGCTCAACCTGTTTATGGTAATCGGGGTAATGACCCACGTGCTAATTTATCCCGTGAAATTTTTTGCTAACTAAAATAGAATACAGGGGGCGGCGTTTTTCTCCTTCTTCTTCTTCCATTTCGCTGCAGACTCACGCGGTTCCCAATTCGCTCCCGGATTTTCTCCCATGTTTTCAAATCACACATGTAACACGCCAATTTTGACGTTGATGCTCCCCAATCCGATGGGGTATTCGGGTCAGCGTATCGGACGGTAACCTGCTATAACGGAGAAAATGTCTCAGCATCAAGCGGGATTCTGTATTCAGTACGCAGACCAGACGCCGGCTAGCGTCGACAGGCGAACGCCTCGCGGCCATATTGCTGCGGGCAGCATCCGTCGGAAACAATGCTCCCTCGCCTTTTCGCCACCCCCCTTCAACCCCGGTTTCAACCTATCATCTGCGCTGCTCCGACAATCTTCTCTCGTCCGCATCTCTGTACTTTTTTCTCCCTTTGTCTGTAGAATATCCGCGTCCATATTTTGTAATATGGACTTTGTACACTCCTCAGGAATTTATACCGGTCTATTGTGCCTCACTGAACGCGGACTGAAACTCTCGGTTGAATGAAAATTTGGAACGTTTGCTCTGTTTCGGACCTTTTTTAAGTTAAATTCATAACCAGCCTCTGTTGTTCACCCAGCGAAATTAAAAGCTCAATTATGTAACCCATTATGTTTAATTATTTCATATTTAGTTTCTTAATTGACTAGTATGACTCTTCACGTTGAACTGAATGATATGAATTTGTAACTCTAGGTGTATCGCATTTTTCCTTCATCGTAGTACGAAAAGATATAGATATGGAAAATTCTTTCCGTTCAGCAAAGCCGAGCTCGATGGATTCATTAGTTTTCGGAGAAAACGCACGCAAGGGTTGTGGAAAGAAAGATTGCCTGAAGCATCTTTCGGGTTTATGAGAGTAGAATTGTGTGAGAAAATTCAGGTGGCGCGTGCAGGCAAAAGTTTATGGCTAGTAAATTTTGATTAAAGATAACACGGTGATTCATTCGTGGTCGACACATTTTTATCTTCGAGTAAAACTGCCGAGGTGACGGGTCGTTAAGGCCGGCAAGGAATTCAACCCACGCGTTCAGGCTTGATGTGGAACTCTCCTTAAATCTAAGGCCTCGTCCAGCATCGCTTGACCCATTTAAACGGGGTAGGAAAAATTGTTGGAAATAATTACTTCCCCCGAAATGACGTGTTTTCGTAAGGAGATTACTCGAGGAGCGAGTGAGGGATTCTCGAGACTTGGTGGATGGAAAATGGCGATGGCGGCGCCGTTGTCAATGTCCTTTTAGCTTTCCTAGATTCCTTTATCGCTTCTCAATGAAAGGCTGAGAGCTTATGTACTTATTCTCCAATATACCGGCAAACATCAACCGGTTGGTAACCCCGCTTTATCCCAGGACAGGAGTCTTCGCTTTACGTCTTACCAGCACACTGCCGAATCAATATAGAAAAGGATTTATGCCGCCATTGAATAAGCAGCAGTTCCACAGTACTGTAAGTCGGATAAGCCTTCGGTGATTCTGACAACTTCTGCGCAAGCTACATGCATATACATTATACAAACAAAACTTGAAATATTCAGTTTTATGGTCTTTCTACGTCTGATCCGAAATTCATTCGGGCATCATACATCAGCAAACGCCTCTGCGAAATTTATTCGAATCAAGCGTTTTCAAAAACTCCATCCATACCGATGCTTGCAGACTTTTAGTGACAGGGTCATATTTCATGGAACGTGATGAAATTCATTTTTCGTATTTATAACCGCGGTGATCAAATGCGGAAATATACCAACGATAATATATAATGCTTTGGCCAGAGTCACGCGTAAAGTTGATTTAGTATCGGTGATATCTGCAATGCCAAGTACACGCCTTTCAATCATCAATTTATGCTTAGACAACTGCAGGTTGAAATATAAAATATTAATTCTTCGCAATTACATTGCAAAGATAATTATTTCATTACTTTGAAATTACGAATGCATTATTTCACGGTAATTGGAATGATAAAAAATCAGATTATTACTGATATATACTGCATCAAGGAGATTTAACAACAAATGATAAATGTTCGCACAAAGAAAAACCTGTTGGATGTGTGTGCGCGAATGTATCTACATTCTCAGCACGTTTTTTAAGAAAAAATTACTCCAATTACGCTTACGGTATGTTACAATATATCCCTGTAATTTCTACTCCGAAAAAATTCTATCCATATAATTACCGTCACACTCGTAAATCCGACAGGTTCTTTTCTCCGCGCAGAATGCATATTTGAATTTTATTCGTTCCCACTTGATATCGTGCGTTACGATTAGTATTCAGATCGCGAAAGTCTTCGGCTTGCCGGTTGAGAATTTTCATTTTCAAATATGACCCAGTTCTACGATTTACGGATGAATAATTATTAATATTTAAATATGTCCATGGCAGATTTTTTTCTCAAGTATTATTTCCATTTCATTATATCGCAGTTACGACATGAAAAATTTTTGTTCAGAGGGCATATTTTTCAGGCAGTAACACGCGCATATATTACATAATGGATAGAAATTCATGTGGTCAAAGAACTGATAAAGACGTATAGAGTCTATACGTCTATAGATACTGTCGAACGTCTGGAGCTCGTTCAGTGCTGCATTCAACACTGTCAAGTAGCTGTTTGCCTCTATGAAAATTTGTTATCCTTGATAATGAACGCTGGGTGTCACGTAACCATTAGTTGAAAACGGCGCATAATCATATCCGGTTTTATCTCAATATCCCAGTAAATTTGTCAATTTTCACGTGTGAGGCGCGTTCTTCCCGTCAGAGAATAGGTGTACCAACTGATCCGTGGGTGATGGGCACGAGTAAAATAGTGAAACAAACCTGAGTCATCCGCTCGAAGGCGGACGTGCTAGATACAAATTTTTCACCGGGTTATTGACTCGGAATAACAAATTACAAGCGCGTTACGTAGTAGACTAGACTTGAATGAGCAAAGCCAGAGAATCGAATGTGAAGAAGCGATACCAGATCCTTGGAGTGACTCAAGAATTACGTGTCCTTCGCCCCTCGAGGGTTCCTTCAAGGACCACGGTCTCGGTTGTATTCAAGCGTCGACGATGACCCCAGCTACCACCTTGTGAAATTGAATGGGCGATGCGTGGGTGCGGCTACGATAACAGAGTTTCAACTTTCACAGTTTTACACCTTCTACTTCGAAATTTGTCCGAAAAAAATACTCATTTTCCCACTGTTCCAGCCAGTGGTGATTCACGGGAATTTTTCATCCGTGAATTGCTCGTACAAATCTCAGCAAACAATTTTCAACAAACTTAGTCACTCGTGAATGAACTGGAAAATTCTCGGGTCAACTAAAAAAAAAAAAGATATCTGAACTTTCATTGCGTATTTCTGAGAATGCCTTGGAGCAGAAATAATTTTTCTAGAGTCGGTGAAAGGCGAGTGTCGGTTTAATAGAAACAAAACGCGATCTGATCAATAATGGTGGTCGTTTCTGTTTTTCGCTAAGATCTTCCGCGTATTCAATCAAATACTCCGATTCTGCGTATCAGAAAAAAAAATCACTGCAAAAAGCAATACCAAGAACTCATAAAATGATGTAATTAGTTATATAACTATCATTGATAGTTAAATATTTTTTCTCTTGTTAACTGGAGTGAACAACTCCTCTTCAATATTGAAAACGGTGACTTGGTCAAAAGTTGAGACAGACGATGAGAGTACGAATTAACTGGTATTAAGAGATGTTACTGGGTTAGAAAATGGACAGCTTCAAATATAAATTCACGATCCCGAGCTGTCGCCGAAGACAAAATCCGATCATTTGGGTATGAATTTGTCGGGCAACCAAGGCACCATAATTGTACAGCGTGGGCCAATCCTTCTTTCATTTCATACCTACATCCATTATGATTTTAGGTAACAAACTAATAACGCCAAGGAGGTTAATCTTTTCGAATTCAGTTATTAAATGAATTTTATTTTTCCTTGAATAATAAGTCAATTTGTATCTTCACCGTCCGCATTCGGTCAATAATAAATCGTCAAGAAAAGCGTGACAACCGTTGTTCTAAAAGCCAAGTCATCCTTGCGCAAGAGACGTGTTCTTGCTTAGCAAATTGAAGCAGATCTGTAGTAATTTCGCGGAAGTGCAGATTTTAAGCCCCCGCTTGGGGCTCCTCGTGCTTTTTGCAGTCTTTCGAGAGTTCCGACAACCGCCCTCCTCCCCCCCCGCCGCGCTATGCGATTACGAGGGTGAGTCAAAAGTTTGTCGTAGGTAGGTGGGAATAAGGTATACCTACTTTGCTGAGCATAATATCACAAAGTAAGTAAGTAAGCGTCACTTTGCAGGCAGTTAACGCAGCGCCTACGGGAAGAGGAAAGGTAGGTGCGATATGCTCGCGGGGTCATACTTGCCGATGTTTTATCTTGTCGGGGCCTCGACAAGCCCGACGCCCAGTGTCAGACCGCCAAATGTAAAGCAGGTGGGCCAACGCCGGGTAACCTTTACGACCTACAAGACCCCGCTAATTTGTTAGCACCCGGCCAAGAATTTAATTCATATTTTAATTTTTAGGACTTGTTAAGTAAGTTGCTCCAGAGTTAGAATTAACTGTTGCTATAAATTTCAACAGTCCTCCACCACCACCTCCATTCCCCCTTCCTTTGACCGACATAAGCTTCTTTTCCACCCGCTCCGCGCAACTTTCGCACTTTATTATCCAACGAAATTATTCCCTATCGCGAAATGAGTCTGAGGGCTCCGAAATAAAATAAGAAATTACCGAATTTCTCCAATTTCCTTCATTCCATTTTACACATATAATTTCAAAAGCAGTCTAATTCTCATCTGGCTTGGAATATACAAAAAATTACAGAAATCACAAACACATTGTCAAAAAATTTTAGAAAACTTCAGTCGGTAAAAGAATCACCCGATTACGTACATTTGTGATTTGATTCCTCCTATTCATTATGCAACTTCAATAATCCTCAACAATCAAAAGTCACTTTTCTGGATATTCATTTCCATTTCAGCCGAAAGAACATCTCTTTTTTCGTCTAGTCTCTGGATGGTTAAAATATGCAACCAAAGCAATGCTGACACCACGGATGAAGAGTGACTTCTGGTTACAGAGGAAGCACAATCGCTGTACCTACTGCACCCTTCAACAGCGGACACTTGATATGATGCGCATCCCCGGTTATTCGGGACACAGAAATTCGCCTCATTCCGATGCAGCGCGTAGGGAACGGTCAGCATGAAATGGCGCCATGAATCTCGGCCACCGTATCACAAAATTGTTGTAGCCTAAAGCTGTAATGGGAACGATCCGTCACAACTCGGGATTCGAAACGACGGGATGCTGCTCACCAGCAGCTAGATGTTGAAGTCAGCGAACAGCACCGTTCACCTGGATAAACGCGAAAGGCTGGACGTCCCACAGTGGTGGCGTGGCGCAATGTGTCCTCGCATGATATTCCGGCCTGTATTTTACACCGACGCCACGTCGCGACGCCAAGCGTCGGTTAATCACGATTCCTCGTCCCCGCGAGGCATGGCCATGATCGGTATGATTCCGGTATTGCTGCATCAGGCCGCAGTTGCAATGGGAAAAGGAAAAAAGCGCGTCGACTCCGGGGTGTCGTCCAATCGGCAGCATTGCCGTTATTTATCGACTCTTTTATTAACGGCCATGGTGGTCACTGATTCATTGACAGATTCGGTGTTTATATGCGCACCATAAAGTTTTGCCCTCGGGTCCAGCAGGTGTTGGCCGCCAGACGAGCGTTCTGACTTCCCCCACCCGTTATTGCCACAATATTTCATCCTCATTTCTGACGATCGCTGTTCCGGATGAATGCCTTTCTTTTTTCCCCATGCTGCAGGCTCATCTCGCAACTTTTACAAGTACGTCGCCAGGCTGAGAAAAAAATTTCCTTCGTTACAGTTACTAGAGATTAATAGTGGAATAAGTATTGTTACAATAACTGTTTGAATATTGTTGGAATCACAAGAAAATAAGGTAAAAACAACTACTTCGTGCGTCTATAGTTGTCATTACTACATTATCTGGTAATTGCAATGCAAGATTAGTTTGTTTCATTTACTCTACTTTTTTTCAACAAATAAAGTCTTGAAATTTTCGTAACAGTTGCAAGAAAATATAGTAACAGTGATCATAATTAAAAAGAATAGTAACAGGTACTAGTTTTCCTGGCTAAAGGTACAAAACTAATTTTCATTCTGTACCCAGAACTGTATTTCTCGGTTGTTATAAAAACGGAACTAGTTGAGAACTTTGTAGTAATCACAACTGAAAATTTCTCTCGATGCACTAGCTAACAATAATTACTCGAACCCGCGACACTACGAAATACGATTAACTTTAATTGATTTCCATCTTCCACCAATCTTTAATGCTCATCATTCAATGAGAAATTATGATCATATCTTATAGTGCCAATTGTGCCGCCGTGAAACACACGATACAGACTACAGCGTTTTAAGTTTTCCGACTGGTCGGATGGCAGTGCGAGGGGAAGGTGGGAGGGGGGGGGGGGAGTTTATTAGCGGCAATTGACTCAACGGGGGTGAAGGAATAATTCCTCACAAACTCTTCGAATAAAATTCACAAACTTTTCGACAGTTACGGATATTTTAATGTATACTCTCTCTTTTTGCCACTTACTCGGGTTACTTCGAAGACATACTTCTACGAACAATTTATTTACTGTGATTATATTTACGCGCATACTTTTAGTAGTTCGATTGCATTTAGTGGAAGCTTGGCGAGCACCAGAAGAAAAAGGTGAAGAACGGTGAATGAGAAACAGGAAACAGGAGGAGGACTTGTGGAAGGAAACAGAAAAGGAAATAGAAATAAGAATGTATGAAATTCTTCTGGCGTCTATTAAAAGCCATTCGGTCTTCCCCTTCGGGCGCGACGGTTTTTGTTACCCGTTCCTGTGTCCTTATCCCCCTATCCCTATCGTAATGGCAATTTTTTTGCGTCACCTTGATATATCTGATATATTCTACAAGTTAGATTGCAAAAACGCACGCACGAACTTTGCCCCGGTCTTCTGGTGGAGTGGCAAAAATAGCGGAAGAGCTTTGGCAAGAAGGGAGGGGAAGAGGATGAGGGGCAGGCCGAGCTATAAGTTATGCCGCGACCATAAATCCAGCCACTTTTAAATGTCTTGTATTTTCCGTGGAAAAAAGGAGACTCGAACTTAGTCGGAATTATTTTCTCTCCGACTTTTTTCGGTGCACCGCTGCAGGGAAAATTGTTACTTCATTAGCCGCCCGCATGACGAGACAGTTTTTTGTAATCCTCACAAATTACTCCTACACCGTTGAGCGTCGTTGTACACAAGCGGTAATTTATTGTAGAAATTTCGTCCGTGAAGCTCTGCTAAAAACGTTGCGGAATAATATCGAAGGGAAACGCTACGCGTATAACCCAACGTAACTTGTTACCACATGGCGTTCAGCTCTCGACCGAAAATCGTTTTATAGATCGTCGATCTCGAGCCTTGTTGTTCATCGGCTGCAAAATCCCGTGACCTTATTTCAATCAGGCCACGTTTTGAATATATTATCAATCCTAATTACTCTAATTAATTACCCAGGATGCCGTTTACCCGGCCCGGGTGAATTGGGTAATTTCGCGGAGTTATGGATCGATGGATTCTCGACGCCGCCGCTCGAAGGTTGCCTCTGCCTTGCACACATCCACTGCCTCTACCCATCGTAGGATTTTATTCTCCATGAAACAAACCCCGCTGATAACACTCCGCGGGGTACAAAGAGGCCGGAGGGGCTCGTAATTGGTAGACATTCACCCCCGTGGCTACGATCGGTGGCATGACAAGACACTCTCGCTACAGCCGGGTGGAAAATGTTCCAAGCCTACTTGGAAGAAAGAATTGCACTGGGGTGTATCACGTTCGGCTTTTCTTTGCGTAGCTACAACTTGGTGATTAAATAGAATCTCAGAGGGTGGCCAACCAACTTTTTCCTAATCTCGTTTTTCGTTAGCGCAATAATATAGACCGTGATTTTCTGCCACCCCTTTTGCCTCTTTTTTTCGATGGTTCGGTATCACGTTTTCCGAGTAGAGCCTGTAGTATTTCGCGAAACCCGGTAGCGACAGTTGTTTTCCAAGCTTTTTAGCCTGCGCTTAGGATTTCCAAACATTAACTAGTCTGTGGCTACAAATCCCGTCTAATTTCCACGGCCAACTCTCAGGCCCTTAGTTTGCCTGAGAACTTTCGTCTTTCCGCGGAACAAAAGTCTTCTAGAAAGTCGGCTGGCCCGACGGATGTATATATATGTATATATACGGTAGTCGTAAAGTAGGATAGTTTCGCGGACGATAGATTTTTATTTCAACACTACTCCAACAATAACGCGCGACTTTTATCATTAAACTTCCGACTTTGCCTCCCTTCTCAATCCTCAAATCACGCCATGCACGATTCGATCCCATGAATTTCGGCGAACATAATGGAGCAATAACCAGCTCGTAACGGCCATTCTGGCTGATGAAAAACCCTGCAGTTCCATCTCGCCGCTCTCAAGCCCCGTCTTCTATACTCGAAGTGGATAATTCCGATTACCATACCCAGCCACGGGCGCCTAAGAGCACCAAATGCGGTTACAGGCATCGGGGGTGCATTATCAACTATTCGAGCATAACCCGAAACAACAATGATCAACTTCCCTGCCGAACTTGACCGCAATTACATGAACTAGCCTCAGAGACTAATTGCCAACTTCGCGGAAATTGCTTCAAATGTTCTGCTTCGTGGTGTATCGAACATTCTTCGTATCCTAGTTACGTCATTCTCGTCTGCAAGCGACGGGCACGAATACCAGCTATCAACGACAGCTGGGATACGAACTTTTCAAAACTAATCTCCGAGATGGCAGCGGCTAGATTATGTTCGTGCCAGAAGCTCCCACTTTTTCCCAGCTCTCCTTCTCCTACTCTCTCTCTCTCTCTCTCTTCCAAACTGAACCTGGCGTTGACATATTGGTGTTATGATTGACTGGAATAAATTTCAACAGTTTTTTCGTGCCCTCTCTATCTCCTCGATGTATTGATCAATCGATTGATCTTATTGTTGTCTCAACAAGAGATATTACGACAGAGTTTTTCTTTCTGACGATGTTTCACAGACCAGGTTGAAGCTGCGACTGCATCAGCGTCATGCAAGCGGCTTTTGGCCAGCGAATCTCGAGGTGATCTTCACGCGAGCTTGTATAGTGCGGGCAACGAGACAAGGGTGGCAATATGGCAATTTCCGGGTGACATGCTACGGGCTTGTGCAGGTCTAGGGTGGATGCCTAAAGCGGCAGCGCGCCTTTGCTCTTGCGCCAAAGTGTCTACCGAGGTGCACAAGATTCTGGATACGGTATACGGCTGCAATTCGTAGCCCACAAAGAAAAATGTTACCAAGTTACCCTCTAGGCTACCCTCACCTTACCTCTCGTGCACTCAAGTGGTGGCACATCAGTGTCTCGCTTTCCCTCGTTCAAGGTGCTGAAATTACGCGGTAACGCTTTCGCTAAACCTGGCATCCTCCTCTCTATCTTTCGCTCTGCCTTGGATTCCGGATACCAGAAGAGTAACGAGATACTCGTTGCTTCGCCTCCTACGGATCGTATAAATCATCGACTCACACGGCGATGCAATTTATAGACAAGATGAATCGGCCAGTGCGATATGCACGGCCTTCAAGCAGCCTTTCCTTGTGGATTACACCTTTTTCGATTAGAAGAGACTCGGGTGAAAAAATTCGTTTTATCTCGAATCATTTCGACTGATTAAAACGGATGTCAATTTTCATTTTTATCGTTTGATGTAGGAACACTTGTGATACAATCTTCAGTATCTCGTTTGCAGGTTATTTTTTACCTATTATCGACGATGCGAAGTATTTTCTGAAGACTTGCATTTTGATCTTTCACCCTGAGGCGAAAGGAATTATCCCTGCACGGTTAAGAATTACCATGTTGGAGATAAAATATCCTCGCTCAAAGGAAAAATAATCTGCGTCAGAGGTGAAAGCCATAATCGATATCATATGTTTTATTTTATTCTTAGTCTCCAGTGTCTATATCGCGTAAGCAATCTGAACTTCAATGATAAAGTGAGAAACCAGTGCAGAAAACGAATTCTTCTTCTCCAATCTGACGCGGTTGTCGATGTATCCTAATGGTTGGATACGCTTATCGGAAAATTCAGCATAATGAATGCATTTCCGTTTGATCATAGGTTAGGCTACAAAGATAAATCGCGTTCGGAAGCCTCCCATTACTAAACGCGACAATGAAAAAAAATAGTCACTTCAATCACAATCTCAATTCGTCACTAAATGAGTCTTGGAATTGTATGTTGAAAACATACAGCATTGCCTGGAGGAAGAGGGTTTCAATCTGAGCATATTTGAGAGTCCGAATGAACTAGAAATCACTAGGTATAAAACTGTAGTAACTGCTAAAAGTACTCGAAACTTCACATATCAAGGAAAATCGAAGGCGTATTGAAAATCCAGCCTCTCGCAGTCGGCGAAATTGATGCCAGTTTCAAAATACGAACTACTCTTTGAATCCTCTCAAACGATGGCGTATACGTATAGACTGGTTACGAAGTTGGGAAGCAGTGACCTCTTAAATCGTCGAAATGGACTGCCATATCGTTACTTGGGGCGGGTTAGACGCTCGATGCCAGACGGACGAGGAACCAGTAACGGCAGGCCTGCTTTATTGGCACCGTAAAGATTGCGACATCGGTTTATAAACGTTAGGATGTCGGAGAACTGGGAAGGGTCACCACCTATACGTTTTGTCGACAAAGCCTGTTAATCCGAGCACGGTTCTTCCAGCAGACGCAATTCCGTTATATCCAGGAGTGAAACAGCGCCGATCGACACACGTCGTGCGATAAATGATCGAATTCTGCCATTCCAATTTTATTTTTACATTCATTAATTTTCACTCGCACTGCCGGATGTACACGTTATTGTTGGTACTTTACAGGTTACGACCCCGTTTTTCGCACAAAGAAACCGCGAGTACTG
This sequence comes from Diprion similis, assembly GCF_021155765.1. Classification (NCBI taxonomy): domain Eukaryota; kingdom Metazoa; phylum Arthropoda; class Insecta; order Hymenoptera; family Diprionidae; genus Diprion; species Diprion similis. Next base: position 15,467,095 of record NC_060112.1, on the reverse strand, counting down.
TGTTCCGGTGGGGTGAGGAAGAGCCACCTACCCGGGGAACGCGTGCTGGGAATATATAAACTTCACAATACACTGTGCGATATTCTTCACCTACTCCGATCTTTACATAAATATGTTCCTGTTGTAAGGCCCCTCCCTTTCAACCAACAGGCATTCCGGATCACACTCCCTTATTTTTGCTCACGTAAAAACGCACTCGCAAAAATGTGTCGTAGTGGAGAATTTCCTCTTCTCAGAATCGCACACGCTGCGAATATCGCACGGATTCCAGAAAAAACAGACTTTACTCTGATGCGGTTCGAATACATAAAACTCAGTTTTTCAATGTCTCAAATTGCGCAAGAAACTCCTCACGAAAAGAGTTGCATATATTCGCGAATCATCGCTCAAACATATACTCTCACTCAACTCTGCTTTTATCTTGTACTATGCCTAGACTGCAGTCCATAGCACCCACAGCGAAGGAAAAAGGGTTGCACACTGCAGGCTCTGTCGACAAACGCGACAACTCAACGAGTTACTTTCATCTTCGCCATTGTTCCTCATATTTTTGCAGTGAGCACACCCGTTCGTGCTGCTGAAAAACAGCAGACGCTTTCCCTAGTTATACTTCAACCGCAAAGCTTTCTTAATGGCAAGACGTTGGGTCCAGACACCAGAATGAATCGCGCAAGTTATACGAGTTTCTCACAATCAACCAGACTTGGAAACGGACGTTTGAGAGAATTGGAGCGTGCAGTGCAACAATTCTGATAATTTTTTCCGAAACGTCAGTTCAAAGTGCATTAAATTCACCGTCGGTGAGGGTGTCTGATAAATAAAATTCAAAGGCACATTCATTATCTATTTTCGAGTATCATTGTCACTCTTATAGCATTATAGCGCGTTAGTAGGTACTACTCAGAAATTTCCGTTCACAATTTTTGTCCAAAAGCTCGAAGCTGGATTACCAGTCGACAAAGTTCAGGAGGTTGTAAAAGCGCGGTGTCTGATCGGAACGAAAGATCCCCGAAAAACACGTTAAATTAAACCGAGAAACTTTGAATTTCGATCGACTGCGCTCCGAGGCTCATATTGGAAAGCATTCGGAAAGTACTTTAATTTAATTACTTACTCCCGCAAGGAGCTTGATCTGCGGTGCGGGACGAGGGCGGGACAAAATCCTTGAGCAAAGCAAGCTACTCAGCCGGGGCCCACTTAGCATAAACCGCTCCTACAATTTGCACTCCTACCCCTCTCCGCCTCTTCCTTCTTCCTTATTTCCCTCCCCAACTTGCCTTTCTCTCTTTTCTCCCAACCCCTGAACCCCGACCCCTGGTCCCACGATCTCTGAACCAGAGAAGCGCCTCACCCCATACTTCGGAGCAACTCTTAGCCTGTTTTGTTTTCTCTTACCTCCGCTACGGTATACTTGTTAAGACTATCCCAGACTTACCCTAGTTCTGCAGTCGAGTCTCACATTGAGCACCTGAGCATTCCCGCGATAAGGACGTAACCCGAATCCAGACTTTATTACATGGTGCAAAATTATTACATGCACTGCTACGAAGTAATTAACCTGTGCAATTTTACATTTCACCATTTACAACGTATTGAAGCTTCGTGAACGACGGGAATTTCCACATTCGATCAATGATTTAGATTTTTCATTCGCACTGCGGATCGGATAGCTACCGCATGCAGATGCGGCTAGAGGCGTTTGGATTTTTCACTTTGTTTCAATTTAAAATAATCCCATTCGCAAGTCCCATTGGGAGCAGATAATCCTTGATCGAGTTACCCCGTTCATCGTTAGCTAGTCCCAATGCCAATCAAGTATGTTCGTAAGCGATATTGTGACCTAAATAAGGTCATACGATTAATAGAAGAGCTCGGAAAATCGATAGCGAATGAAAACTCATCGGAATAATGATGAATCGGAAAAGTTGATTTCGAGAAGGTATCGGGTTCTAAACCTGAACACAAAACGTCGTCGTTTCGACGTATTATGGCGCTTGATGTACCTCATTATTCACGGCAAAATTAGACAATATATCTTTCTTCAAATTTTTAGTGTAAACTCTTTATTCCACAGTCAACTCAAACACTCTTGATGTACGAAATACTTTAAACGCAATAAAATGATGTATCTGGAAAAGACTTATTTACTCTGATAATGAGGATGAAAAGTAAGATGATCATTTCATCAATCATCCCTGCAAGCTTCTTAAACTTATAATTAAAGATATTTTATTCCACTGAAAAAAAGTCCGGAATGAAAAATCACGGACTTATGGTTGACTGGCCATTCAAGAAACTCTTCGATCAGAATAGAGAATATTGAAAAATTAATTATATTGAATTTACACGACCACGCAGTGAAAGTGATAAATACTTTCCACTTTTCTGATCGAATGGTCACCAGAGAAACTACGGTATAAATTTTTACGTACAAGCGCCGTGTATGTGAGGCTCGAGATACATTTCGTACGTGTGTTAATTCAGGGAAAGATAGCCAAGCTATCCCCTCGGGGGTATAACGCGAGAAATCATTAATAGAGCGAATCTCTAGTGGTCCAGAGCGAGGGGCGGTCACGTCGTTCACAGATTGCTCCGTTGGGATTTCTTCTCATACTCCGTGGTATTGTTTTCCCCGGTGATTCATCTGGGACGACAAAGCGAGTGATAATACTCGAACGGTCGCACTCACCTCAGCAAACGATAGCAAAGTTAATACCGACGAAGCTCGAACCCTCGCCAAATCATCCGGTGTCATCATTATTACCGCCGCAAAATTGTCGTGTATTCTCTGTTGCTAAAAATATGGTGAGCATATTTTCCAGAAAGATATTTCAAATACTCGACCATATTCACTTGTGTTTTGGTTAAACGAGGTTATTACGGAATTCCTCCCGATATGTAAAGGTTGAAAATTCCGAGAATTCCAGTCACACTTTGATGAAATTAATTGAGTTTGATTTTGATGAAACAAAACACTGCCTCTCTATAGAATATACTTTATCCGGAATTTTTTTAACTTTGGGGACGGTGTTATTTGTGCGGATTGTTTTACTTTACTTTGTACTATTCTGTTTATTTCATTCTCAGTATTGGTTGATTTAAAACTTCCGTGCCTCGGGCAAATTGGAACCACAGAAATAAAAACGCCTATATACACGTAGTTTATACCCTTTTCTTATCGCATGTCAGCTGAGAACAACGGTGCCAATATAGCAATCAATTTCCACGTCCATTTATTATATTCGCTTTGTTTTTTCTTTTTCCACACTCGGAAACATTTATTTTCGTTATTTGATTTGAAACGACGAAAAAGAAAACAAAAAAAAAAAAAAAAAACAATATTAGTAATAAATTAAAAATAACAATTTAACCATTGTTCACCAATTCGTACGTACGTGTTTTGTTATATCCGACCGTGGTCATCACTACGTTATGCAAAATTCGATAAATTAGCGAGGGTAAAATTCAATTTTTTTAAGCATTTTTACACTCGAATACTTTATTATCCATACATTTGACATGTATGTATAGTAGAATATAAAACATCTTCACTGAATAATAATTGAAAAACTAGCACTATAATAAATTGAAATGTAGAAACCCTCCATTTTCGTTTTCAATGTGTAACGATTGACGTCTGTTTACCGGAAAGGCTTAGCCAAGTGCCGTCACGTCGATCTCTTACGAATAATTGTAAACAACGTCGCAGTACAACGAAGAGCGCCCGTCCGGACGGATGTGACTGAATCGTACGCTCCTTCGCTTAAACTCGCGAGTCATTTTCTTCTAGCTTTTTGCGTTGCAAGGTGTTACACTCGGTGGCATATTGAGGTGGATAAAAATTTTCAATTCTCTGGTGAAACGGGTTTTCGTGTTCAAATAAACACTTTGCAGTTCATGTGAAGTACAAATTTGGTTTTTGCTCGTTCTGTTTCTTTTCTAATTATAATTTTTCCAAGTCTTCCACACCTACGGAGAGGCTTAAAAATTTGAGTTTAAATAAACGATAGCAGAAGAGAGTTGGTCTCACAAATTTACCCGTTACCTGTGGTGCGTAGAGTACACAAAGTCGTGACCGAAGTTAAACGTCGCGATATTCGAGTGACTTGATATTAATCACGAGTGAAATAGTGCTCCGGAAGTCGAGGTTTGATACAGATTACACGCAAACAGTGTCGGTGTTTTGAACGTGTTGACCCAGCCATGATGAGGGTCAAGAGAAGAAGCCCCGCAGGTCTGGATCCGAAGGTACACGAGGCGGGCCGCAAATCGTAGGACTTTGGAATCCACCTGCCACGCTTCCCCCCCCGCTCACAAAGGCTCCTCACAGAAATTAGGGTGAGTGTAAATTTTTCTTTCGGATCCAAGGATCTAAGAATACTAAAATTATGCTGTACGTCGGAGAATTCGAAACACTGGATTAAGGTTGAATGCGAATTAAACAATATTCGGGTGTCATAAAATTTTTACATATATTCCAAAATGTGTTTTCACATGATCTGAAGCTCGCGAGTATAAAAGCCATGTCTATTATATTAACCACACATTTTGGTATGTTCGCTTCCATCGTATTTCGAATTGATAAAGTTTCTAAACCTTCACCATTAAAATTGTGCGGTTTTCAGCCCCTATTTGGCATTTGGCCAAAAAGTACCTAAACCGTTATAGGATATGCTAAAAAACACAGCTGACACACAACGATGTAAAGATTGATAGAGCAACAGGGGTTCGATTGTAAGATTGGAAGTAAGACGGCATGAGAAATCTTGAACACCGAAGTTATCCGCAAATTCTGTTCTCTCCTGGTTCCCCCGAACTCTGGGGATCGGTCCCAGCCATTCTTGGGGTAAATAAAGTCTCCGTAAAAGATGTGGTCGCAAAGAGCTGGCGACTCAGTCCGAACGACGGTCGTCCTCCAGTAGCCGAAGAAGGGGTCCATCCCCACGGTTAGTCGTCTCGGACGGTCGTTGGCGGTCGCAGGGGTTGGACAGGGGCGAACGGGAACGTCGAGGGGGTGGCGGTGATTCATGGCGCGGGGACCGCAAGGCGGCAGACCGGATAAAGTTACTCCGGTGGACCGCGTGGATAAATTCCGTTACGAGTTTCGATCGGCACGCGATTCAAGAATATTATACAATACAGAAGCTGCTGCGACGTGCGGTGAGCGCTGAAACGAATGTGAGCGTAAGAGCGAATCGCTCGCTAGACGAAAGGTTGAATATGTATGGATGTGGGGGGGGGGGGGGGGGGGGGGGGTTCGTATGAGTCGACTGGCAGTAAACTAGACGGGTTCGGAGGGTTTAAACCGTTACTACGTAAAGCTGGATAAATCAAAGCTTGGGAGTGAGTTGAGACGTGCGATCGGAGATTTTATCAGCCAGATCTGCGTGGGTGTGTGTGTTTCGGGACAGCGAGGCAAAGTTCGTTTGAACGAACGACGGATTAAACGACAGCCTGCAGAAGTTTCCTGCTGTCCTGCAGAACAGGTTTACTCTTGGCCAAGATAAGCCGGGATAAAATTGGTCCAAGAATTGGAAGTTATTTTCATCTGGCAATCGATGTCTCTGCTCTTTTTTTCCTTTTTTTTCTGATCCAAGCACATTTCTCAAGCTCCACGCTATCTCGTTACAGCGTCAACTGATTTCGGTCAATGCGAAACGATCAGCAAAGTGCCACGGGAGATACTCGAATCAAATTGTTTCGTTTCGAAACGTCGCTGAAATCTGTTCTGCGCAAGCGTGATCGTGGTTTATAATGTCATTTTATATACTCGGAAACTTTTTCACCTTATAAAAATTTGGCAACGCGTTAAGATATTATTTAGATTTTATTCCGGAGCAGATATTTTAACCGTTCTTATTCTATATACCGAGGGCTCTGTTGGAATAATGGAGTTAATAAAGTTCCCCTCCACTTCTCAAGAGTTATTCGTATCGTATTGACGCCTCTTTCACTCCCACTCGCTTAATCCAGTTAAGTGGAAGCCAGCATTATACATGTATTATAAATATATATATATATATATATATATATATATTTAAGTATAATATTCATCTAAGTGAGTTACGTAGACGTAAGGATATTAGAACATCTACTTCGCCTGTCTTCGTTCTCGGAAAATTCTTCCAAAACTGATGGTTTCATATCTTATAATGCGATCACTAATTACTCGATAAATCACCTAAAATTGGACACCAAATCTCATTTTGCCTACCCTGATATTTTTTTATAAGCTTCTACAAAGACAGTCGACCTTGGGGTTCCATTCTTATCAAATACTCGATTCCAGAATATCTCTTAAAGTAAAAAATGAACAAGCAAAGAAAAGAACTCGTGTTATAAGTATGGATAAAGTTTTCTCAGCTAGTTTGTTCGAAGTACATGATCACTGTTTTCGCATCATGTGGTGGATTGTTAGTTGTTGGAAACTTGCGTAATGTATTTTTACATGCATTGCAACAATATAAGTATCCGTTTATTATGCCTCGTAGAAAGGATACTACATTTTCCTTATCTTCTCGCGAATACAGCTGGTTTAGGATGCAGGAACCCGAGGTAGGGTGTTGTTAAATTATGCACGCAGGCGTCTTTATATATATATATATACACATACATATATGCATCTTCCTCTACACATACACCTGCTATAGGAAGGTGAGAATGTCGGGGTGAATTCTCGATGAAAATCCGCCGTGGAACGAGAAGATAACCCTGGAATGCAGCCCTGGTTGTTATACGTGTAGTCTGGCGTTATTTTAACGCGGTTTAGCCGAACTCCTGGTCACGAAATACATTGCTTCATCGGGAACGTCGAGGTGAATGCGTGCGATAAATTACCACCAGTAAGGTGGCGGGTCAAAGGCAATTCTGCACCGCTAAACCGTGACGACAGATCCTCTGAGAAATACCGATCCTTAAATTGAAACCGTTTCGCGGAATCGCTGATCCCATTTAGGGGTTCGCTCTGCGTCTCGCCGCCCCTGAAACACCTCGACTAGACTGTATCTCGACCGCAAGATTCACTCCGAGAAACCCGTTAATATCGAGCCAGTGACATCCGGCACAACAGGAACGCGAATCGTCCCACATTCACCAATGAACCAACTAATGACAAAGCACCCCCCTCCCTCTGCGCTTCCGGCTCTATCTAACTTCCCATTTTCATATCGCGTACATAACTCCTGGAAGTCGCCAGTAAATCAGCCGGTCCTGGTACACGCGATGATATAAGAATACTTCTCTGCGGGTGCTGGCTCGGCGGCTTGCGTTGAGCTGATAAGGAGGATTAGGTCGCGGAGGGTCGCGGTGTTCCCCTTCAAGTTACCGGGGCCCGGAAAGGGCCCAACGACGCCCAACGACGCCCAACGACGCCCAACGACGCCCAACGACGCCCCTCGGAACCGTGGTACGTGCAGGTATAGGAAACGTACCGGGAGATGGCGGACGGTTATAAATGTCGACCAAGATGAAGAAGTCGGCGAGTAATGACAGAGCGAACGCTGCTACCCTGCGCCCAGCCCGAGAGAAGACCTCCTTACAAACTACGAGGCTTAAGTAAGACTGGGTGCTCGGACTCCATTTTCCACCCTGCAGCGCCTACCGTGCCTCTGAAATTCTCTCCGCGCTTTCGCGCTCTTACGTTTCTTCGTTCATCCGTTCATTCCTCCTTCATTCGTTTTCACGATATATTGGCCGGGCGACGACGCCACGCCTCCCCCACGTAGGTATATATCAACCTGGCTAGCAATTTCACTCGTTTCTGCAGCTATAACGTAGCGCTCCTCGCGTTCTGAAGTTAGTTCGTCACGTTTCTTGAGTCGTTATTCGATGTTTCTGGGAATCGATTTTTTCTTTCGTTTCGTTGGGTTCGTCTGCTTGACTCGTCCACATTTCACATCTTCATCGTTCGACTGCGATATCCAATTTCAGACTCAATCGTCATGTATCAAAGAAAGTATCGTGAAAACATTCTTGCTATCTTACTGTCTGATTATTTGATAAAGAAAATTCGTTTAACTTGTAAATTTTTATGCTTTTATGCACTCTGCTTCTGCGGAGAAGTTTTAACGTTTTACCTGCGATTTCTCGGGCCGCTGGGAAGAAATGCGTATAAGGTAAACATGGAAAAAGGAAGAACAAAAGTTTTGAACCCAAGGGCAGTGGAAAGCTCCGGGTACCTGATGGGACGGGGTAAGGAAGATGATTTGTTTAAATCTGCCTCTCATATTTCTCCCTCTCCGTATCTCCTCTCCTCTCCTCCCTTTCCTCAGTCTCGTTTCATCTTCTTTCTTTCTTTCGCACCTCATCTCCTTATAAGCTTCAACGTCGTTCTAACCTAACTTATTATGTCCCATATTTTAAGAAGACATGTATATGTATGTCTGTGTCTGTATGGTATACATATGCATATACCTAAGTCTCTGCACTGTGACAAGGCTGCTGCTGCCGCTGAGCCTTCCATTTTACTGAACTTCTTTTCTTCTTCAGTTATATAAGCTATATGTAGAGAAGCTGACTTGTTAATATGCAGGAAGAGTTTACATTCTGAAATGAGTTTTCGTGGAATCTATTATCAAAATTAATCGAAATTTTTTATCGTTAGACTAACGCAAAGTTTCTTCTAACGACTCTTTAATGCGTCAACATTAACGATTACCTTCTATATTCCACGCAGAATGATCCAATCCTAAATTCTTTCTTGGTTTTTGTCTCGTCGCTCGTACTCTCGCTTAAAATTTTACTGAAACCAATATCTATGCTCAATATCCTCCCTCACTAGAGCCATTACCTACTTTTACAATGGCCTGAAACTTCTCAAATAATTTCAAGCTCCATATAATTAAAGGTCATGGTTGAATTGGTGAACATTTCTGTAAGATTATTTAGAAAAAAGAATTACTCCAATTCATTTACTATGTTTCGAAATAGAGTTTTATTACTCGTATGTGATTCAATTGAAGGTCAGACGAATCTAGAGTCGGATTAAAGCTTCGAGATTCAACCTACATTCAGCGGTTTGGCTGTTTTAACACTTCCAGTTGCCCAGAAACAGCGATCTGGTCCCGGTATGTTTTTTTTATTGATTATGAGACGTGACGTCTTGTTGCGAAATATCAGTAGAATAGACCAAAAAGGGATCAATTAATCGGGTCGTGGATGATCTCCAATTGTTTGTTTACACCCTCGACTCAAATTCCCCAAAGCACGTCTAAGATACAATTACCCGACCTGGAAGGCAGTCGGGGGGTGAAAGAAAACGCTACACGGAAGCGACAATTATTAAACTTGACGGTATGATTAAATATCTCGTTCAAAACTCATGCATGTATTCATGGAACTTTCTCGAGGAAAGAGTGAGAGAGGAAAATTGGGGGACGGGGGTGGTGGAGTATAGCAATGCGGCGCTCGTGGGACGAAAACATCGATCCGTGGAGGCGGCGGCGGGGGTGGAAAGGCGAGATACGTGACGTCATGACGCGACCACGAGGCTGGCTGTCGACGACCTCCTCTTCCCCCTTCCTCCTCCTTCTCCTGGCCCTCAAAAGACAGGAGTTCGAGCCCCCCTAAAGGCGAAACAGGAGACTCTGTTCGCTCGAGGATATAATCCTAGGACTGTGAAATACGGGACGCCACGTCGTTATCGACATCCCGATGTACGTGTAGCAATACCTTGCAGAGTATTTTCGAGTGTACAATAAATGTAATCGCATTTCAGCGATTTCATCTTGTTCAAAACCTTCGTGCATACCTACGTCCAAATTGTCGAGTTAAGAAAGCAGTTTTTATTATTCTACAACAATTCCGTTTACCAATTTAAATTCTTAGATTTCTTAAATTCATTTGAAATGCCAAACCGTATACTATGAATGAGAATAAGACTGAAAAAGACTCAAACTAACTGAATGAACAAAAGAGTTTAGCTTTTTTTGCAATATGCACGATCTTATGATTGCGGTTCTAATCCTCGACAGTTCAGTATAGTTTGTTTGTGTAAAAATTTCTAACAAGTACCAAATGATACCGGGTGAGAAACAGATACATGTGAATCGAAAACAAAAGGTCTGAATTGAAAATTATCAGAGCTAAGAATTTTATTTTCACGTTCTTGCAACCACCAGTTCATAACCGGAAGTCGACAAATATATAATCTTAATTGAATGGTTCATTTTCTTAATAAAATTTCGATCCAATCGATTTGACGGTTGATTCGGAATTCAGTATATACGCAGCGGAAGTAACAGATAATTTTCTTACGAGGTGACGTTCTTCGCAATTACAATTAATGCAATAGGTACTTCGTTTCACGATCATGCCTAATAAACACAAGAATTATCCATATCGACGACAATCTCAGCAGAGTCAACGATGAGTGAGAAATAAAAGTCCAGCGAAGTGGGATTGGTTGGTTTCAACCGACGATGAATCTTGGCTCGTGGAACTTCACGTTCGAAACTTTTCACGATCAGTTTCCACACTGACATTCGTAAAGCATTCGTATAACACAATAAAATGGCCCGTGCATATAACCCACGTACACGTATCGCTGGATGAGAAAAAGGCAAAGAGAAAGAGAGATACCTTCTAAACAAACAACTACACTTGCAACGCCATTGAACCTTTCGGTTGAAATGTCAGACTGAGATAGAAACTGTTTTACAGGAGCGACGAGATCAGAAGGGCTTACATTAGTTATGTCAATGCAAGCGAAATATAGTTATTATACTGTGATTCAGTGACTATGGCCACAATGCAAGTTAACCTTGTTGCCGTGAATTTATATGTTAGCGACCATGCTGTGAGTCGAGTTATTGCAGTAATTTATAATTTGCGGAACGACTGAGAGTTCGTCGAAATTTCTTACAATTCTTGGCAGTTTTCTTTACTTTTCATTCAAGGAGTGAATATCAGTCAAGGGTTTTCCTAAAGTTGAGAAGTAATAAAAAGCTTTCACAGCTAGTGCACTTTTTTTGCTCGTAGATATCACGTTCGGTGAACTTTTATCCTCGAGTCTCGATTTCACCGGGACTAAGATAGCTTTAGTATTATATTCCTGACGATTAGCAAAAAACTACCGAGATGGCTCACCAGTCGAGAATCGTTTATTGTTTTACGACCCCTGCTCGCGAAAAAGTTCTTTTACGCGGAGGAGAATCGTATCTGAGAACTCTTGCAGTCTTGGAATTTTATTATTATCCATTGGACGTTGAACTTACGATGCCCTGTGTATTTTTACCTCCAAAATCCTTTGCTGGATATTTTTTGTCACATTTCTTCCAAACTCCATAACTATGGAATTTATGAACACCTCAAGTCGCCCGTTCGTAACAAATTCGTACTATTATGGCTAGCAGGAATGAAAAACATCCAAAAGTCTAGAGCTAGCCAACTTTGACTGCAGAGGTTCTTTACAGGAAACTGGTTTTTCAAAGTGGCGAGCTTCGTTTTGTACATGATACTGAGATCATTACGCACTTGATTGCCTCCTCAGCTACGCGTGGGAAGTTAGTAAAATTCCTGAGCCAGTATGAAGCGACAACGAGTTGTACAATATTTGCGTTAAGGAATTGTCAGTGAGAAGTTTCTCGATTATTCTGTCTGTTTCATTTCTCAACAACATCAATTTTTCACCTACAGTAACATTGTTCACCGATCCATTTTTGTATGAAAAATCGAGCTGAGTGAAATTAAAGTGAGAGGTATGTTTCTCCTCAAATTCACACAAGCTTTGAAGTGTTGAACTATATCACAATAAAATACGGAAAAGTTCAAGATTAATACCGAATATGCCGGGGAGTTTTATATGTTTGTTACAGAGCATAGTAATGTGACAGAGTACTTAGTCGAGTGAGAAAGGATTTGTCAGGGTGTGAGCTAATCACGAGCACAAAGGCAAATATTAGACCGAATCACTCACGCTTGTTCCCGAGAAGTATGCACTTCAGTGATACAAAATCACCCAACTTGGCTGTAGGGGGCTGATTCTAATTTACAGATCTCTGCTTCCTGTCAGGTACTCCGAACCACAAAGAGAATATCTCGCCGGGTAATCACACTTGTACAAATTCTAGCTCCTCTTTCCCTGTTTTCAGTGAAAGAGAGAAAGAGAGAGAGAGAGAGAGAGAGAAGAGAGAGGCAGAGTTCTCTTTGTTCCTTATCGTAAAACCAGTTACTAATGTGGTGCAAAGTTAATTTCATCTAATCTCGAGGAAAGTTTGGGACTAAGTTGGAAGCGCAAATCGAGCATAAGGATCCTCACTTCTTAGTCGTAGTGTTCTCTGACTTTCACCTTTCTTCATCAGCCTCTGTCTCAAATACTCGCTCCTTCTCCCGCTTTCTCTCTCTTTTTCTGCCCCAATTTTGCCCGCAGCTACTCTCCGTCGTACCAGCCCCTCGGTAGGCATAGAAAACAATTAATTCGTGGTTGAGGGTCGCACACAGAATCGAAGCCATGACACAAGAACCGGCTGGTGCCATTGGCTCGTTGCGTAACGTCACGTTGTAGTTGGTTTGGTTGCCGGTATTGTCACGGATCTAGCTTAATAAGAACTCGGTCTTTTCCTGGCTTATTCGAAAAACAATCTTCCACCCCTTACATGCAGAAACAAGACAAAATGAGTATCAGGGGTTCGATGCTAGTAACAACGCGGAATCAGGTAGTTTTGGTTTTTAACATAAAATTAAACTATACCAGTACATCGCATGGACCAACGTCTTTTACAAACCTCGGTCAGAGAAAATTGATACAACAGCGCATATCGACGTATTTTGATGTAAAACTCTGCCTTATAGTCATCGCAATTCTCTTTTTCTCTTACTTTTGTATTCTTCTATTGAAGATACAAAAATGAGGAGCGAAATTTGAAAGCAAGAACCTACGTGAACCGGTCACCGAAATATTGTATACGAAGCGCCATAATAATTCGAGGCTTTTCGGCAAGGACTCGCCCTCCGTCTGGGGAAATTCGAGGCTTATCTCGAGAGGCTGTGCAGTCGAAGAGATCCTGTAGGAGCAGCCATTGTTCGTGTTGAGATTTAGCGCCGCCTCGGTCCCGTTCTTAGCAATTTACACGCAATCCGGAACCCCGACTAGTCCTGTGTGGGGGAAGTAGTAAAGCGGAACAGGTCATCCTAGATCCCCCATGACGTATGGATCGAAGGCTGTTCTATTGCAGCTACCGCATGTGCAAGGACACTGGATGCACTGTACTCTGTGCACTGAGCTGTGAGCCAAGAAGATTTAGTGAGATATCCCTGCACCCCGTGACCCGTCCTCGCGTACCGTTCTGTGAACAGGCCAGCCTTATACGCTAGAATCAAAATTGATATCAGCACGGATTTTGATAAATGTATAGTAGCAGCTTCCGATCGTGATTTGCAGCTGTTGCTATCGTGACATCTTCATATGAATATACAAGAACTTCAACTGATTTAAATTATTCGTATGAAATATCTGCGCAGCCAGGATCGCCACAATGGAGTTTCGGCAAGTAACCAAATTCCACTTCAGAGGGCTTATAAAAATTATCAACGTACCAATTTCACGATTTCGGTACTTTTACCCCAAAAATCAGATTTAAAAAAACGGAATTTTGAGTATAATTTCACGACCGCTAACGAAAATGATTTCTTAGGGCTATTTTTGATTATACCACTCAGCTACTGTTTATTTTACGTTCTGGCTCCAAACCGTAATTCTTCAATTTGATCTTGCGTTCCGTAGACAGTAATTAGCTTCCCGAGGGCTTGAACCAATTTCCTATAACTCGATAACGGTCTTCATTAGTGTTAGACTAGAACTCGAACCGTGCAGATAATATGCGGCTAAAGGCCAGAATAACTAGCAGTATCTGTGCCTCTCGCTATTTTCGGAGCAAGTTCAACCATTTCATTCTCTTAGATCGAGACCACGTCGAAAATTTGAAACCAGATACCAGGGTGAGAGAGTTGAGGCGAATCTACTGCCTAAATTTGAATTCGTGAAAATTCATTGATTCCCAGTTAGAAGTATACCACTGGAATAAACCAATGCATATACAAAATTGAATTGTGTTTCACTTTTTCGATCTTTGCGACAAGTTTATCAAAATAAACGCCGGAGGCCAACTGGGTGAGGGATTAGAAGGTGAGGAAGAGACGGATCCGGCTGTGTTAGAAGTCAGATTCCGTCAGTTCAATAATTTAGCGCATGAAATGCATCGAGGCGGCTGCAATATTGCCTCTGGCCGTAAGACAAAGGCTGCAGGCGTCGCGATGGATTCTAATATAAGGAGCCCGAGAGGTCGACGACGCTGGATGGAAAACGAAGGAGTCGACAGAAGCGTGATGGGGGAGATATGCTCGCACCCTCCGCGCAATGAGGCGCGCCCCCGCCGTGCCGATATCCTTATTGCTTCAGAGCTCTGCCACGGAGGAACCTGAGGAACCTGAGGAACCTAAGGAACTCGGAGAACCAACCTACCGTGATGAGACCAACGATTGAACCCATACATACATCTGCCTATCGCTGACGTTTCCTCTGGGAGGGAATACTTATGGCCGGGTTAAGATTTTCGTTATTGCATTTCACTACTTCTGCACTTCGAGAATTGAGCATTTATTATACGCAGCTGACATTCCTCGTCTTTTTCTTCGCTGCAGGCTTGAGTTAATCGCCACTTCTTCAAATAGTCGTACTGGAGGCGAAGAATAGTATATTGTGTAACAAAAGGAAAACTAAATCTTTTCGAGCTGATCTTATAAGTTTGCAATATGAATCGTAGGTTAGCTAAAGACGAATATTGCAAATACGCAAGGCGAAAAAACCGTCGCCACATTGTTGCACACGATTCTTCATGTAACAAGAGTATGTAACGCGTTTTTTCGTGAGGCACAAAATTGGGGTTAGGGTCACGTAATGTCAGATTAACTCGTGGTAGTGGTAAAAGTGGTATTTTCTCTACTCCGCACATGCGCATTCTCAGACTCAATCTACTGTCATAGAAACGGGTACTTTGTGTGTGAAAAACATGCATGAAAAAACGCGTAAAACATGCTCTCACGTTATGTAAAATTATTTGATCAAATCTTTAAGAGTTTTAACGCATCCATATCTACTGTTACTTCAATTTTCAATTAAATTTGACAATCAGAGAACTCTTCAATCCGATGTACCTACTTTTGATTTGAAGTAAAAGTGGAATGAGTCAAATCCCCACGAGTGCAGATCACGCTCAGTCATCTTGAATATGACGAGAATGAAATAAAACGAAAAAAGTGATTTTGGACTGGCAGTGGCCACTTTGACTCAATTTTTTCGTGTTCGGTTGTTCCTGTCGAGAAATAACGGTGTCGTAAGTTTTTTGGCTTTAGTGGAATCTCCTTACTAGGGTCTTTGCGTTAGGCGACGTTCTGCAGGAAGTTGAAACAAAGCGATTTCCTTTTCTGCAACGGCTTTATGTGTCAGGTTCTCTCTCGACTTTGCACGTTGCAGAACAGACGTCGCTGTGTTGTAGTGTAAGGTGCTCTTTGTCTTTTCTTCGTTACCGTAACAAGCATTGGGATACGGCGAATAAACTACTAACTAAATTGAACATTCTCGTCACGTTGTATTTCAAAGTAGGTATACGGGAAGCATCTATAGAAATAAATGGGCAAATTCTCCCTACATATATTGTCCACTACAGTCGGCTATAAGCCAGCATAAAATAGTCGTATAACGAACGAGATAGCTGGGTGCACTCAGAACGAGATAAAACGGACCTAAATCAAAGCTGTTGAATATTTTTTCAAATCTCAATATAACTATTTCAGATACCTGTGCCTATACTCAGCAAAATAATTGTTTAAAATCTGATCAAAAGTAGCAACAAAGTTGTTTAAAATTCAAACTGCAAACTGATGCAAACTGAAATAATTACCGGCAATTGAAATTCAGTTCGGAAATCCAGTCTATTTCGTTTCGAGTTGATTAAATGCTGCTTACAATGTGTCGAAACACGTAAGGCGATGGCGAAACAATGAATAGAGCTGCTTGTGCTGCTTGTTCACTGCTGCAGAACAACAGCCGTGCACGAGTGAGGCTGATTTCAGTAGTACGGATCAACGTCACGCGCGACGTAAGGCCGAAGCTAAGTTTCAAGTATTAATAATGTCATTTGGCAACGTCACCGGTTCTCCGCTGCTCTGTATTGACTCTCGGCAAAATGGACCACAGTGGCAAGAGACCTTTCTTCGTTCAATGGAGACAATCGAGAGAAAGGCCAAGCCACAGCGTATAAATGCTCTTTAGTTGAAAATTCATGAGCTATATAACTCCTCATTGATTCTTGATACGAAACTTGGACGGTAATAGATAGGGCTCAACTGTGGCAACAACTTTTGCTGGAAAAATGAAAGAAACAGGTCATAAGTAGTTAAACGAACTGATTATTGAGCGAACAATTGGAAGTAAAAGTCTAATAAGACTTGAACGGATGCATTGATAAAAATCGATATCAATCTATGCCGTGAATATTACGAAATGATTCGAAACCTAAATGAACCTTGCATCGAAACGTTAATCTTGTAAACGCAGGTGCAAAGCGAATTGTAAACATTTTTTGCGGGTGGCGAAGGGTGTTGTTTGGAGAATTTCGAAAAAGTTTGAAAACTTCAACGGCATGTAATTATCCTCAAAAAAGTCGAGTTCTGCGTAAAAACATGAATGTATAATCTGTACCGGCAACATCATCAATCATTTGAAAGAATCGGTTCAACCAGACTTCCATTTCAACATGCAAGGGCTGACTGAGACTGACGCAGAGGATAACAGATCGTGTCCTTTCTAGATCGATCAATCTCAACAGTAGGCAAGGAAGAGAAAAAACAGAGGCATCTCGATGAAAAGTAGGAGATTAATAATGAAATTAATTAACAATTAAAAAAAGGTAAACAACAGCACGTAGCGTCGTTCGAACTTATGCTTAACAAGCTCTTCTTCCGCAAAGTAAACACCACTTCCAATTTGTTACTCTAATGTTCATTCAAATCCACAAATTAAATCCGTGTTCAGTCAAGTTTCAATTTCGTCACCACACTTCATCCGCTGGATTTTTCTTCGCTTCACTTTGGAGTTTCCTATCAATATCCAACTTATTTTTCAACCGGTAAAATCACGGACGATAGTGTTGATAATAATTGACAAGTCCGTAGAGTCGAATAGTGAGCTAATTTCACATGATAAAATTAGAATAGATTCATCTCTTGATCATGTTCAACGAGAGATTATTCGAGAATGCATTACTAGAAATTCTGGCCGACGTTCTAATTACCGTCTGCATCATCCAACGCATATAACCTTACGACTTTACAGAATACCATGGACGCATTAGAGAATCGCATTACGATAGTCGGTATTTAAATGAGAAAATTCTCGCGATCACATTCACAGCTCCACTGACCTTTGCATGAAGTGTATTTCAACCTAACGCAGCATCCCGAACTCACGATGCCAGACAAAGATGTGTGCGTCAGAGTGTACGATACACGTGTAAGGTCGATTATTCAAAAAAGGCGAGTCACCGAGGAGGGGTTCCAGCCGACAATGAGATCCACCAGCAGGCTCAACCCGCAGAATTTGTCTCAACAAATTTCCTGGCCCAGCCGAGTCAATGCGGTTGCTTTAAGTGAGAGGCAGGGTTAGGGCCAAGTGAGGATCACCGAGCGGCCCTGGGTTATATCCAGCTCAAGACTCGAGTGTCCGTGAAACTTCCGGATGGTTCCACCGCGTGACGAAGGAACTACCGCGAAGCTGGTGAGAAAGTAGCAGCTACTATGTAGAGGGATGCTAATTCAAAGTAAAAGTGGGCCAACCACCTCAGATAATGGAGGGTTGCTGACTTGCCAGCCACCACCTCCAACTCCCCTTTCACAAGGATGTTAGAACAGCCGGCTTTCTTCTCCCCCGAAACGGGAGTTTGGGACCAACAGACCCTGTCACCGATTGGCAACCGAAAAGCTGTACCTCGTTCTCCTCGACTAGCTTTATCTAGTGCGAAAAGCCACATCTGACCTGCGATGAGAATCTGAGCTTTATGTAATCCTTCATACGAACTTTCAGGCAGTCAAATATCATCGATGTCCTACCCTTTATTGCTTACTGGCCAGTTGCATGTTATTGATTTCAGCGCCAATTTGTCTCGCATTTGGAGAAGCGTTAGGATGTATTCCTGGTGTACGAACGTCTGTCGAAGAGCGGCACATGCTGCTGGACGATTGTACCGGAAATTAAAGAGGCAACGAAATCAGCGACCTATGGACCCGAAGCTGGCTGGTGTGGCGGTTGGCGCTGGGCAACTATTTCCGTGGCGTTTAAACATCCTATTAATCTTACACCCGGACAATCTCGCGGTGTTCTCGGAACCCTGAGTAATTTCCGTGTAATGGCGTATTTTTATCTCGATCCGTTCGCGGTTTTCTTTTGTCGCGCTGTTACCACTCCGTGCCGTACCGCTCATTTTATCTACCACAGAATGTTAGTACATAGGTGTGTTGTATATTGGTTTGAAATGAATGGAATTTGCACTATCCAATGCAGCCGATGAATGCATATTCGAAGAGCGACAAAAAGTCAGTCGAACTTCGTCGTCAAGAATTATTTTAACCGTTCCTCGATGGCTAAAATTCTGGTATAAATGGATCACTGCATCAGTGGTAGTAACAAATCGATCCAGTTAGCCGATTGCACGTCTATTACAAGTGCCTTCGCTGATAAACCAGAAAACGTGCAGGGGCTACGGATTTTGACGATAATCTATTATTTGCGAGCTCGATTGATTCACCCTAGGTGGTATCAGGGGTTCTAGGAATCCTCTCGTAATCCACGTTCTCTCTTTAAAATGAATTGGTCTACTCGCGAATAGGGTTTCAATTTCGTTCACTATTTCACAAACTCGAAAGATCTCAGATATCGACGGAGTAACAGTAATGCATACATTTAAACGTTCTGCAGGGTATAAATAGTACAGTAAAAATCCGTCGTTGCAAGTACTCGAAATGCATGGGAAAGTCATTCAGAAGAAGGATCGCAGAATGCAAGTTCAAGTCCAGGTGGCATTTACAATACCCAAAACTATTCTTCTGAATTGGGTTATCACTGACTATGCAGTAACGAACGTTGTACCGCATCTGTTTTCATGGTATTATGACTTACTTCACTGACAATGAGTGAAAGTGAAAAAGTTAGAATGACGAGAGTAAATATAAGGAACCGTGAAGCATACGTTCATCGTTATTAATATCGGAGAAATTGGATTGTTCGGTCTTCTTCTCGTGATCCTGTTAACTGAATCGAACGAAATTTAATAAAATTGGGCGTTGATTCAATTATTTTTAATGTCATAATTTAAGGGCGTCAGAGCGCGGTTCGGCCTCCACGTCACTCGCCCCCTTCGACATAATAGCTTTTCAATCCGAGGGCTTCATTTAAAACATGTTAATTCTTTCTCGACCGTGCCCTTCTCCCAGGCGTGGCGTCGCGTCGCCTCGCGTCGCGTCGCTTGGTGCGGTCGGCTCGGCTCATTTTGGCACACCCAAGCGTAATGAGAGGTGTCACTCACAGCCGGTTCCTCTGCTCTCTGCTCTACCGGCCCTTTCGTTCCTCCTCCTCCTCCTCCTCCTCTTCTTCCTCCTCCTCATCCCGACTCTTTTCCTTTCTCCGCTTTATTCCTCCTGCTCACCCTTTTCTCTCGCTCTGTTTCACTTTACACCGAGCGTGAGGGTTGTATTGCTTCCGCCCCTCCCCTTTATTGCCTCTAGGAATGAAGGATGCGCGATCACTTGTTTCGAGGCAGGACCTCCACCAACGATGCCTTCGTTGCATCAGAAATGCGAAATCCAGTTTGGCATTTGGCCAAGAAAACAAAATCTATTTTTAGGAATTTTCAATTTGGCTCACTACAGGAACCATCGCCTTCAAGCTGAACCAACTTGAAATAATTAGATGACCAACTTTACGACGATACCCTGCATTTTGGGTAATGCAATACCATGCATTGATGCGCAGCCAGATCGAAGCTGCATCCCAGCCAACTCGACTTACGACGATTTCACTGCGAGCTTCTGAAACTTGCAACAATGGTTTTTCGCCTACAGATTTTTAACTTTAACGATGCATTTTTTCACAGTATCTGCGTACTCTGTTTTGTTCATATCCTTCTTTGCTCTGATAACCTGAACAGGATGGAGTGCTTCTCTCTCTAGGTGTGAATCAATATTTACTCGTTTGAGATTATGGGAATACCATTGATTTTTCCAGTGCTGACATACCTTTCACTGAAAATCAGTGAATTTCAACTGACTTACGTTTCGAAAGTTTGGGGGCATTCCTAGCGCGCCTTACCCTCACCAGGTTACACTCCGGCTACTCTACTGCATGGTACGTCAAACTTTGATTTTCCCCTTCCGAAATCTGATGTTCTCAAGCTAAACTAAACTCCCGAGTAAAATCCTATATCCTCAGAGCCTCAAGCTCTTTTATAATTCTCTACACGATCGCTTTCCCAGTTTGAGACAGTCTCATTTAGCTATTCAAGCTGTACACTGGTTTGTGTATTTTTGACCAATCTGCGCAATGCGATTACGTTCATGACACGTAATTATGGAAATTCGTCACGCTCAACTGCCTTGTGTAACATGAAAGTGGCAGGTGTTGTCGGAAGTCACAGAGGGACGAACATAGCCGAGGATAGACCATCGTGGATGGGGGATACGCAGTTTTCGGAGCGGGAATCGAGCCGGAGGATTAAACGGCGCATGTGGTTCTGTTTCGATCCGTCAGCCTTGGGTACCAACACGATATTTACATACATTCACCTTCACCCTCCAGGCGAAGTGTCTATTCAACCGCTGCATCTTTCACAAATAGTACTCACATTTATGCATATTTTCGGCAAATAATCCACGCTTTGGAATGGAATGTTGTATTACTTTTTAGTTCCAAACGCAAAGTGGTTGTTGTCCCAGTTTCGTCTATTCACAAGGAAGGTTACTTATCGAGAATTTCATTTCCATGCATTTCCCTCGACGCAACTGAGATTTCTATCACGGGCTAACAAGATTTCTAAGTAGGAATAATCCGTCAAAGGTATACTTGTACTATATATGATATACTTGAAAGGAATTTTAAACATATACGACTTGTTTCAACTACTCTGGGAATTACATTTCTGTATGAATGAAAATGCGATGCTTTACCTATATATGATATTTGCAATTCGAAAGTACAGATTTTGCACAATCTTCACGCACGACTTTCTTCAGCGAATTTTCAGTTATCCATCATTTCTCGAATCACAAAGTATAACGGCATAAATATTGTTTACATATATGTACTTGATCTGGACGCGATAGGGGATGTAGAAGATATTAATGGATAACATTTTCTGAACCTTCTTCATCCATTGCAGTATCATAATCTGTTAATAACAGAATTCTAAAGTTTTATAAATCCAGAAATCTCCTCGACATGTACCATCAGCTGAGACCCGCGGTCGTTTAAAACTTGGAGAATGAACAATGTCGAGATTCAGCTGCTATCTGGCAAAAACGGATTGCAGCCCTGACCCGCGCCATTCAACGTCATATAAATTCTATACACTCTACCATAATTCCTACCCCTATTTTCATCCTTTCTATCCAGGTTGTGGTTTCGGTTCAAAGGAACATCCCGGGATCCTCGACAAGTTTCCGTGTGCCGAAAGGGTAGTGAAGTAGCTGCTTCCCCGCCGCAACGTTCTCTTTAAACAAAACGCGACCGCTAAGCTCTAAGTCCGTGCGGCTCCGGCTGCGGCACGGACTCTGCAGCCGTTTGACGGTCACGTGGCTCCAGGATTGCGGGCAGGATTAGAGCGCATAAAAAATCATATCATCGTGGCTTGGCTGGCTGAGTCTGCCATTTTCCATCTGGGGTGAGGAGGAGGCATGGCTGTGGGAAATTGGCGGATACGCCCTGCCCTCAGCCTGGTTTCCACATGTCGCTCGCCGAGGGGAAAGCGCGTGACGTTGACATCAACAGCGGAACGTAATCCGCATACTTCACACGTCTGATGTATGTGACTCGACTCGCCTCGTTGCAGAATTGAATAATTTAAATTTTGGATCTGAATTTGTTTGGAAATATTTTTAATTCTTACGCGATACTCTAAAAAAATTCAAGATTTTCGTTACGAACTCTTCGCTCCTTTTTAAATGTTTTTTTTTTGTTTTTATGTAGCACGCAATTTCTTCCCAATTCTAAAATTTTTCAACAATTCCGATCAGAATTGGAAACATCGATGTATAGACGGAGTGGTTTTGGTTTAATGCAGAATCGCAATGCGGACCAAGTGAAAGAAAAGCGAGGATAAACTTGACGCGATGCAACGCGGTTACATTAAAGTGTTGCGTCCAAGTCCTCCAGGTATAAGGTACATACAATTTTGAGAAGATGTTTACACTACTGCGGGGAAATTTATTGTACCGGATTCTCGTTTACCCTCCGATACCAGTTTACTGCAGAAATTGCCCTGTCAATATTCAACCACGATCTAGGTTTCCTCACCTTTAAGGGAGTGAAATCGAATCTGACTATATCCAGGTAAGCAAAGTGGCTTGATACTAGCAAAATATATTCCATCAACCTCATTTTCTTATTTTCCAAAGAAAGATGAAAAAAAATCTCAAACGGGATCTGACTTCGATTGCCTCTATCGTATATATATATATATTTATTTGAACAGGGTAGTAAACTCACATAATGAACTTCTTGCCCGAGTTTCATTTCCCATCTGAATCGCGTTACTTGTATAGTGCGTTATTTAAAGTAAAACGATGGCAGCATAAATCAGGGGTAAAAAGCCAATGGATTTCAATTCTGGATAGACGCGGAGCGTGCGAATGTTTAATACGCTGTGGTAATAGGCTTGGTAGTAAGGCGGGGGCCAATGGGCGGTTTGAAGGGCGTCGGAACAAGGCGTTATTCGAAAGGGAAAAGGAACCCTTGCTCCATAAGTCACTACGGCCCTTTCCTTCGTGCGTTACGCCATACCGCGCGTTGTGTGAAATGAGCAATTTTAACGGCACCTAGCGGGGCCCCAATGGACGGGGGTGCCAGCTTTTGACCGGCCTAAAAAAGCCGTACGGCTTTCTATCGGTTGCAATGCGTTACCGGGTAGAATGGCTTTGGCCGAGAGCAGATCGGCAGAAAGAGTCTCAATTCCGAGAAAGGCACTAAATTTGATTAGCTTAGCGTCGGAGACTTGCAGCAGAACGGAAGGCAGAGAGAGAAGAGAGAGAGAGAGAGAGGAAGAGAAAGTGAGAGAGAGAGAGAAACTCTGAATCCTACGATTTACGTTTTCTCGCGAAGCCGAGAAAACGATGGCGGGTGTATTATTGATTCCTAAGAACCAGGAAAACCTTTCGTCGACTAAGCTTTTGAGGGAAACGTTGGGGTAGAGAGGAGAAACGGAGAAGAGGAAGAGGAAGAAGAAGAAGAAGAAGAAGAAGAAAAACCCAGATCTCGCAGTTTTATCGTCGAATTTCTCACCCGACGATCGTGATATTCGAATTATATTCGTCCGTTCGCGGTGATAAAAATGAAAAAGTGGGGAATAAAACAACTCTACTCAGTCACTTGAAATTTTAGGTTTGATTACAGCGGAGTAGGCTTGCGAGGGTGGAAAAAGGGGATGAATAATTACTGGAAAGCCGGCAACGGGCGAGTGAGGAAGTTGCCATCAATAATATTTTACGTGTCGTGAATCCGACTGTATACACTTATATTTTACACGAACACCGTGCACGCAGACATCGGGAAACCCACCGCGTGTAATGGAGATGGAGGTGGAAGGAGATCGTCGAGAAAAATTAGCAAGCGAGAGAAATGAATTATTTATACCGCTAATACGTTGACCGATGAAAAACTACGTCAAAGCTTCCTTCTTATTGTTAAGCTGAATCTGTGGTTGAATTACTCTTCGTGATTTCCTGTTCCGCGGTTCAAAATACATCACTTTGATTAATTTCAAGTAAAATCCAATAATTAGTTAATCAATTCCTCATTGGAATGAGCAGTAAACGAAGTATCAACACCCCATATAATTGGGCTGATTGGCAATTACGAATTTATACCGTCAAGCCCACAGAGGCACGCAATAGGTATATGTATAAGGCTTTTCATGTGGGAATACCATTCTTATCTTTCGCACAAATACATGAATTGATACACCCTTTCACCGTGAGAAAATTCAACGAACAAACATATTTTAGAACTGGGTTGAAACTATTTTCAACTACACAGCTCCAACAGATTTTGCTTCAACACCGACATAGATTAAAATAGATTTTTACCTGTGAAAAATTTGATCGAATTACAAGTTGATTAACAAAAAAACTACACAACTAACAAAACTATGAAAACAACAACCAATTTCATCATACATATCACATTATTGTTATAAAATATCAATTTTCAGTCATGAACCGGGGGGATTTCAAATTATCCTGAGGCTAAATATCTCGACTACCAATATTTCCGAACTTGTCATTCAGCACGTATAGTTTAAACATGAAAAACTATCCACTCAAATCGGTTCTTTCAATGAATTTTCCTCCGCAAGCTCAACGTCATTACAGACGAAATTTTTTCATTACATCAACTTTATCCCCGGGGCAATTGGATTGGAATTACTTACATGCGCTTTTAAATAAAACGTGTTTAAATAATGATGGACAAGCGTGACAGTTGCGGCAAAGGGGACGAACGGCTTATCGAGCAGTTGACGTACGGCTTTGGATTCTCACCCACGTAACTTGAGTCAATGTTTGCATCTCTAATGATTTATTTCGCAGGGGTCGCCGTTTGTATGACTAAGTTATTACCTACGGTGTGATGCTAAAATTCTACCGTTCGTAGGCTTCGTGGCTGCACCCCCCACTCGCGTCCAACCCCTACATCGTCCGTAAAATGAGCCTGAACGCACGAGCTAATACCTTGATTTACGCGGAATCATTTTCTCGATGGACCCGCCCTCCCAACACCATTAAACGCTGGTGACGGAGCTAATAAACCAAGATCAAACTGGGACTTGTAAGGCTTATTTATTTCACACCTTATCGGATGAAAAAAAAATCGTATTTCTGCAAAAACTCTTCGTCAATTTTTATTTCAATATAAGATCTCTAAAACTTGCTCAAACAGTCAAGAAGACTTTGATCTTTATTTTTTAGAAAATTCTTGCAAAAGTTCCGCAGCAGTAAGACAGGGAAATTTTTTCAAACGCAGTGGTTTCAAGTAATTAGATTTCACCATTCATTTAATTTCATATTTTTATATTTTACTTTTACGTACCAGCTTGTCGTTTGGAAACTCATTTCAATTAACGAATACTAAATCACCTAATTACCCAAAATGGAATTGTGGAATTGTCATATTATGTAATTGATATCTTTTTCTTCTAAAAATTTCCGAAAAATACCTATAAAACTAAATTCAATCTTTGCAATTTATTTAAAATCAAAGTCATCGAAATCATTCATTACATTATTCGTTTCAATTTATGTACTGAATACGCGATCCAAAATTATACGCCACTTGCCGAGCCTAGCTGTATGCATAAAAGCATCCCAACAGGCGCAAACAAGCGTATTACATTGAGACACGTTATACTCGAATGCGTCTGCGCAACGCAACCGGTCGCATCTTGGGACCATCATGCATTTTCAGAAAAGTTTAGAAAAAAGCGGGTAGGGCACTTCTTTGATAAAATTATAATTTAATGCTGGAAGGATGATACGATTATAAATCCGAGCGATTCTATAACCCTGAGCTCCCAGAATTTTAATAATGTCATATCAAATAATCCAGGTTTGATTAAAATGCCTGTACTCTAATCCAAACTGATTGTCAGCTTTTAAGCGCATGATTTTAAGGCAGCCGCTGAAGTACACGTTGAAACGGTAAAATTGTAATAAATGGGATTATTTTTAGCCAAGGAAGTGTAATCTAGGAAGTGAAACTCCCCGACGAAGTATGTAAACGTATATATATATATATATATATATATATATATATATTGTATATACTATAAAGGGGGATCCAGAATGTGAGTCACCCCTCAAATGTATTATATGACTTTGATTAAATCGTAACCGCGGCAAACAAACTACTGCAGCTCGGCGATAATATCACCACAGTGCAGACGGCAGACCACGAGGATATTGGGTGGGCTGACCGTTATGCAAATGGTAGTTTATAGATGTTGAGCTCAGAGTCGGGGTTCCGCTTTGGCAAACCAACTCTGGCCATATTCCGACAGGACCGTAACCCTACAGCCTCGTATGAATATTTGATTAATACTTTTCGATTTATCTCGTCGTGCCGGGCTGATAAAACGCGTTTTAATACCTCGAACCTGCCTGATGTCCTTGAGCTGCTTAATTATGACTATTCGTTAACTTTCGAAACAAAGTTTTCAAATCACACGCATCGTCGTTTGTCAGATTCGTTTTATCAGATTCAGAAAGAACTGAAATTACACAGCTCGAGAGCTAGTGAAGTTTGACTACATCGATCGATGGAAAACTTTTTTTGACACAAGTGATAAAAGACATAAGATCCCAAGCATTTTTTTTCAAGCTCAGTTTATGAAGTCCTTTAAATGTATATGTGGACAGAAATTTTCACTCCTAATACGCTATAATTGGTGCATAATCAAATAAATAAGTAAATTTGACGCAAACAGACCTGTTGTCAGCTATTAAGGCACAAGAACTGCTCTATGAAGTCCATTGTACTTCGACGAGTAATATGGGTTGTAAGAATATGCCAACTTTTCCGTGACAGAGAGGAAGGTTAATATATTTCGGTACACAAGGGTTATACTTTATATACGTGGATCGGTACATGGATGGGTATAACACGGGGTCTGTAGAGGCAGCCTGAAGTGTCTCCCGATCTTGCTTTAGCATGTCACTTTGTCCCTCCTGCGGTGGAGACAGAAATAGAGGACCAAGAGCTGGCGCTCGGAGGACGAACAGGACCAATCTAACAAATTACCCATCCGCTCGCCCCCTCGCTGCCAAGCCATTCACCTAACTTCCTCGTTTTCGTCCTTGTACGTCCCTGCACTAAGTTCCGTTTGTCTCTTTCTCCAGGTCTCTCCATTTCTCTTTTCATCCCGCCGCGTCTACGTCAGACGAAGAGCGTCGAGCTGCCTGCACGTTCGACATCGATGCGGTCGAAACTAATGCTTTTAAATAGAATTATGGACCGAGATTGGATTCACATGAGTTATATCGATGGTTTCCCTATCTCTCGGACTCCATTTGATATTCAATACGAGAAATACATTTTGGTCGAGGCTGCCAGCTGAAATATGTTTCAACTTGTATGCGAAAGCAGATTTCGTTTATAGGCTTATTCTCAGCTTTGACTTTTGGCTTGAAAATTCTTTCCAGTAAAATCATTGAACAATTCATGAATCGAATTCCTTTTGTTCAATCTTCTACCATTTTTAAACATCTTTAACGGTCTACGACGCTAAAGTAATCCGTCTTTCCTACATTGTACTCATTGTTAATTTGGAAGTGATCTGAAGTTGAGTTATCAGCGTTTCTGAAGCGTTACGATAAAACATTCTCACGTCAGCCTGCCGTCCTCTATTGTCAGTTTAAGAGTAACATTCGATTTAATACTTCGTGATATCGGTACATGTTCCTTCTTTAAGATTGTGGTTCAATCGTCGGCCAACATTCTCGTATTTCGTTGGCGCCATTTGCTGCATCTAAAATCGTATGAGCTGTAAAGACTGAAACTCGTCTCCCGTCGTGGAATATTCAGTCAGTATATTTTTATAGTTTGAAAACAGAATGACAAATTTTACAGCTCTGGTAACCAAGCAATTTCACTGATACCACATTTAACGAGTACGGCACGAGCTATCTCCGGAAATTTCTCAACCCGCCTCCACTAACATGTATGAGTCTTTATCACCAGTCGAGAAAATTCTCGTTTGTGGAAGTGAAATGAAAGGTGGAAGTTCCTCTCACCGAATATACGTGCAACCGAGAGACCGTGTACCTACTTCAGATAAGCAAACCTATTACGTGTTATGACAAGAAACGCGGATGTCGGGTTGTTTTTTTTTTTTGTTTTTTTTTCCTCAAACATCAGCAGGAATAGGATTTCAATCTGGTCCGAATTTCTTGGGCTACGGTACAAAATCAGTTTACTGCACTTCGATGACTTCGATACACTGAGAAGTAATCCAAGCTGATACTGAATTTGATTACGAGATTCGGTCACCGATGATAGGAATTGTAGAATTGATTATCCTTCAATTTTCTTCTGTGGCTATGCAGTGTGATTTTCACGTACAGCAAACAGTGAACATAATAACGTGTGATTTAAATTTTGAGTAAATAAAATGACAAAAAATAATTCTACTTATTGTTCCAGCTGTGTGCTTGGTAGGATTTCGATAATCTCTGTTAATCCTCGACAGTATCATGCATACGATCATAATTATTAATCGTAAACAATTGTGATTGTATAGTGTAACCATTTAGAGAACCCCGGTGAAATCCACTAATACAACAGCTGTTATATTAATAACTGTATACAACAAGTGATTCATGAATTTGCTATTAACCCTCGTTCGAAACGCAGGTTCAATTGTAATATCGCCAACCGATGTAGAGCACGCAGTGAATGATATTTTCTCTGTATTTTCATGAAGTTTTAATAAAAAAAAAAAAAAAAACATAGAAAGTGGCGGTAAGAAGAACAACAGCTGTAGCTTTATTTGAGCGCAATTGGGCTCGCGGAATCCACCCGTAACACGAAATGAATATTAAAGTGATATTTTATTGTACCAGTGAATAACCCATGGCTGGTGTCCGTTTTATACACCATACACCTGCGTCCACAAGCGCACCGAGTGTTTTTTCGAGATAAACAATACCTGGTTTTGTACCAAAGCATGCGTACCCGCCTCCCTTTTGCCATGCAGGTGAATAATAGATAATGCGTGTACGCAGCAGCGGGTGCGCATATAAAAGCCATACGGGTTCCAGATCCGGTTGTATGTAGAACAATTTTTTTAAACACCAGCGTATCGTCTCATTTTTTTCATTTTTTTTATAAGTTATTTCTATTTTAGTTTTCAGTTATTTGCAAGTAAGTTTTTTTTCTTCTTTTGTTCTGCTTCACTCTGTTATATTCCGCATTTTATTTTATTTTTTTTTATTATCTTTTATCGGTAGCGTTTTTACCGCACGCTCAAGCGGATCTGCGGGCAAAAAATTCACGCGTCAGAGTAAGCCGGTAGATTTATATATAAGGTGGGCAAAAAAAATGTGACTGATTTGAAATGTGAATTAAATCCGAACGCGTTGACCGATTTCTGGAGAACTTATTTTGCTTGAAACTAGAAGAATGAATCTTTCGTGTCACGTTTAAAAATTTGAAAAATTTGTAATAGCTGATGAGATACAAGGTCTTAAAAATTGGGTTTTGATAAAGTCGCTAGGAAACTGAGAGAAATTAATATTGATTAATGTTCAATTGTTTTCGATCTTAAATTATGATTCAAGGACTACTTTATTTTGGTTCAATTGATCATGAAAAAAAAATGTACAACACTGCGTTTTTCGTTTATTTCGTTGATTTTTAATACTTCAAACTTTGCTAATAATCAATATGAGCAACGCGTAAACGTAAATCGGAAGCGTAATTCAGTTATTTACGGTTATTACTGCCAGAAATGAGGTTGAAGTTAGTAACGTTATCGTAACGAAACGTTGGGGTGAAAAAGACTCTTTTCTTAATTTTACAAAGATTTTGAAAGAACTAAGATTTCCAAGTATGAGTGTGTTTTGTTTTATTACGGTATACTAAATCTCAGACAATTTCAAGAATCCGAAATAGCAATTTTTCCTCGGCATGAATTGTTACGATAACGTTACTAACTTCGATATGATTGCCAGAACTCTCCTTGGCCAAGATGCAATATCTCATGAACTGGAGAGTAATAAAACAAGCCATGTAACTTCAACTTCCACGAAACGGTGAAAACTTCTCTCCCACGAGTTAGAGTGTGATGCTCTACGTAATTCGCCAATGTCTAAAAAGTCACGTGAATAAAATCTCGGAGAATTTCTAATATGTGACAATTAATATTCGAATCATAATTTCAGAAGGAAATTGCGTTGAATATTTTTGAATATTAACATTTTTCAGTCTTTCGGCAACTTTTCAAAAGCTGTTTTTCAAGAGCTCCGATTTTTTACTTTCAAAGGAAAGTAAGTTTTTGAAAGTTGATCAAACGTTTGGATGTTATTCACGTTTCTAATCAGGCCTGTCGTTTTTTGTTTTTTATTTCTCTTTGGCCCACCCTGTATACATATTCGTCTCGTTTTGATCTCGCTACAGAGCACACACGCCACCTCGGTATGTTGCTGTTTCCGATCAGGCAATATTTGTGCCGATAACTTGCGGAACCGAGCGTTACCCGGTAACTACTCAAATTGGGCCGGAACGTTATGCAAATCTACGATTATATCCGGTTCGCCTTGATTACACGAGCTGCCACTGCCGTTATTTTTTTTAATTTTTTTTCTGTTCACAGTTTTATCTCCAGCTTTAGGGTGGCTATTTTTTATCATATTCTGCAGATTTCCGTCGGTTATTTCGCAGTTCGTATATTTTTCTGCCAGTGTCCGATATGCACCGTAGTATTTTATTCCTCTCGTATATTGACCGATGCGACAAGTGTTAAAAAGTTTCCCCCGCCCAGTAAACGTTGGCGTATGTGCCTAAAACACGGGTTCACCCGAGATACGCGAGTGGTGGGAAAAGCAGGGTGGAAAAACGCGCGATTACAATTCATAAATTAGGGAATGAAAATCGCAGGGCGATTTATCCTCGACTGGCCAAAAAGCTGGTAAGAAGGGAATTATGGTGAAAATTCGCGGCAGTTGCGCTGATGGCAAAGCGAGTGAGCTTTTGCGGTTGATAAAAATAATAACAATTTTAAATATACGTTGGAAGAGTATTAAAGTATATAATATTCACTCATGCAGGCATATATATTACGATACTGCAGGCAGTTCGCCCGGAAAGCCGTTTCACTGCCCGCAACGCGGATACTTTACAAAGTCTGCCTAATTCACATACTGACGTTTCGTAATGATAATGAGGTTCACTCCGTTCGTTGTACGAATACAAAACGTAAATTTTACCGTGGTTGAGAGCTATAAACAAGGTAAAAGTTGTTTAGATTTATTGAAAACTCTTTTTTCAAAATATGTATTTATCGTCTCCTACTTTTTACTTGATCAAAAATTGCCTACCCGATAGAAAATTTGACTTCTGCGGATCGCACGAATCAATTTTCTGCCTGCAATTACAAGACTTACCTTCATTTTAAACTCAGAGCTATATTATCCTGTTACGGTGAAAAATGTAAATAATTAAGGACTGTATGGTTAAGCACATACAGAAACTTCTGTCCGTGCAGTTTGATAATTTTTCCCATACATGTGGTACTGGAAGGAAAAATTCTCCCTTCCATCTGTGAAAAAAGTTATTGATAAAAAATCTTAATCTCAACGCTCGCGCTCATCAACACGCTGAAACAGGGGTCCTTGCGTAAACACAGGAAGTCGTGGCGAGGCGTGAAAGGGGGGATACGTTGCTGCGAGACTGAGGGCGAGGCAAAATTATGAACCCTCATTGAGGACGCTGACAGGCAAGGGTGTAGTTCGTTAACGTAGAATGTCAACGCCACCTGTTGGCGAACAGCCATTTACGTTTGTATCTGTGTCCGTTCGTCCGCCTGTATTTAGGTACGTGTCACTTATTACAAGATTGGGTCTCCCTCCTTCGTCATTGCCGGTTGCGGGTAAACCAATGTGTGTACCTTGCGAATGTTGAGAATGAATTACGAAACACGTGTTTTTCATTCAAAACTGAAGCCAATCGGATACCGTACGATTGAAACTGGCTTTCATGGATATACGAGAAATTTTTTGAAGTGTATGCATTTCGAGTTGAAAATCCTGTTCGTTGAAAACATTATCGAGACATTTCATTCATTTTGGGAATCATTGCTTAACATTCTTTTTACTATCGCATTTTCTTGAACGATAGATTTTTTTATTGGCTTGTTATTTGTTACAAAAATTTTTGTGTACAAAATGGATGAAAATTAAAAAAGTTATGAGTTTAATTTTTCGTTAAAAATAGACGTTGGGTAGTATCGAAATTATAATAAGGATCATCTCTGGAGAATGCTTTCATTAACAACGAAAAGTATCTCACTTGAACATTAACTATTTGAACAAATCGAGTAAGCAAGAAGTCTCAAAACATTTATAAAGCATAAAACTGATTTCCCTAAAACCTCTGATGTCACCTTTTAAATTGTATCGAATATTCCAATATTACTTCAATACCAGACTATTTATCTCGATGAATATGTTCTACTACTTCAAATGCAAGGGGGTTCTGAATCCAAAAAATTTCCAGAGGAAATTGGAAATATTTACATGAAACTGACGAGTGTTATATTCTAGATTAAAAAATACACATCAGAGCAGACTGTTTTTCTCTCGTTAGCGGATTTTAATTGGGACATGCGGTACGCTACGAGAGCGATTACACAGTTTTCAAAAGGAATTTTTTAAATCCCACAAGTCTTTTTTACTGTCCAGCCGGAGCGATTTTATTTGTTGTTAACTAAATTCATTATTATTGAATGGCTGTCACTACGATCCCGTCGTATTCAATTATGGTTTCGGCACAGTGGGGAAAATTGCTCAACAAAAGCAAAAGAACAAAACGGTACTTAAATAATACCGCGGCCTTCAAAACTAGAACAGAAGTGTTTCAAAATAGATGAACTTACATTGGAGATGTTTTTTTCAACTCCATTAGTACCCTTTTGTAAGAATTAATGAGAATGCCACGTTCTCGTGACACACACACACACACACACACACACAAAACAAAAAAGAAATTGTCCCTATCAGGCCTAATTTTTCGGGAAAAATGAAATTGGAAGGCTATTATTTTCATTCACATTCAAATTAGAAAATACAATCTCGTCATAAGTCAATTCAACGCAGAAAATTACTACTCAAATCCATCGTATGTGTCCCGGTAGTATAAAATAAGCTTAGAAGTAAGAACTAACTTAGAACGATTTTATTTGCCGATGAAAAATTATCCGCAACTAATATTTTGACTTTCCAGATACAGCACGTGTAGAATTCAGATATATCCATACATATACGTAAACTAGGTTCGTAAATTGCGGTAATAACCGTACGTTGCCTATTACGGATAAGAATTTCTAACTAAACTCAAAAAATGTAAAATACTCGTTTTACTCTGGCGTATCTACAAGAATATATTGGTATGATGTATATGGAAAAAATAAAAATAGTGCAAAATGAAACGACACAGAGAGGAAAGCCCGACCTCGTAACAGCTGGTCATAATTAATTGAGCCAATATTTTGAAATGTTATAATTTTCGTAACGCTGATTGGCTTTCGAAAGCCCCCGTTCATTCTCACTCCTGTTTTCAACCCTGCCTTCTATACTTCCGGTTATTTCTTTCACCTTGTTTTATTTCCGCAATACGTCCAATGGAACATCGTGGTTATATAAATTTGGCGCGTTATACTTCCACGACTTTTTCTGGATTACACTTTTGACGAAGCTTGCGCTGCAAAAAATCTTCCACTCATGTAACATAAACCTAACCAGTAAAGCTCGATTTTGAGACTTCAGGCCTCGGCTTAACGCCTCGCGTTGCACGTCCGCAAGCAGCCGGGTAAAAGAAATTGTGTAAAAAGCATGGCACGAATGGCATTTCGATTTGACGGGGGTGTCAGAAGCATGATTTCCTGAAAAAACCTCAGTCAAACGTTTCTCTGTAATTTTTGTGAAATCTTGATCAAACCGCCGTTGCAAAATAATCGTAGTTTTTGCCAATACGACTTACCCGCCTCGGTGCATTGGACAGCAACTCAATTTGTCGTCGCGTCATATCGCACAGACGCCTCCATTATGTCCCGAAAATTATGGCTGTGTAGCTGGAAGCTTCGTATCACTTTCACGTCTTCGTGAAAATCTGATAGCCGGGGGTAAATTACGTTCGATAATAGATTTTCCCGCAGCTACTCTCGCTCATCAGGCTGTGACACACGTTCACTTCCAACGATGTGGCTACGATGAAATCAGCCAGTGGCTAACCAACCTTTCAAATAATAATAGAAATGAATAAAAAACACGCCGCCCAGTCGCCCGCGTGATTACTAATTTCATGAAATGTCTCAATTTATATATTCGCGCACCCATCGATGTATGTTTATAGTCAACACTATAGTATATATTATGGAAATAGTATGGTATTATACTCGTTCATTTAATACAAATCCAACAGTTGATAATTCTTGATGAATTATCATTGGTTGCGAGGTGAAGTGAGTTAAAATTTGAATTCGGCAGAAATTAAATTCACGAAGGCTTTATTTCAAACGTTGCGCGATTTCGGAACGACAATCTCGAAATTTTTTATATTCAACAATAAAATTCAAAAAAATTATTCATGAAAATGAACAACAAAAATTTCAACTTCAAAATTTGAAAATCGCAATCTTGGGTGTTTTTACGGTGAATCTAATCCATCATTAATCTCAAACACCAGTCATAATACCTTGCCCTAAATTTAGGCTGACCTATAAGAAGTGCTGAGTTAACGTGCGTATTTTCATTATAATAAAACGGACGATTTCCCGCTTTCACAAGCTCTTTTCCTTGGCTCCAACTCTCTCTTCCCATATCTCTTCATTTTTTTTACCTTTCTTCCCTGTCTCCTTCTTCATTTAATACATTTAAGAGATAGGTATCCACCGACCTTTGCATCGCCTACACTCATTCACTTGCGGAGGGAAACCAGAAAAAAATACTCACCCTAAAAAATATAAAATCTTTACAATATACACATATATATATATATATATATATATATATATATATATATGTTGTCAAGATTTATGCATATATATACACACGTATATATACCTTCCCCGGGAGGAAGTTTATTTTTTATTCTAATCATTTTCAGCAGGCTCACGCGGCTCCCACGTTCTCTTAAAAGTAGAAGAAAAAAAAACCACGCACAAAAAAAAGTAATTCTGTACCGCTGTCTGGAGGAAGATCGCATGCTTTTACGGATCGTCCGCAGCACGAAATGAGGAGAGTTTTAACGAGTCAAAGTAGAGCTGCTGTAGTCGAGTTTCTTACTCCTCAAACTTATTGTAGATACTGGTTTTTAGTCCGGTCTTAACGTGTAAAGACAAAAATTTTCCCACCAATTAACAATCGCGTGACGAACAATAACCGTGCATCACTTATACCGATGATGTACAATCAAAAGTGGCGAACGCTCGACTGGCTCGAGGAAAATGAAAACGCGGAGGGGAGAGAAGAGCGCAACCTGTTGGCAGACATGTATCAAACGGCAGGACACGTCAAGGACACTCGGTAGTCGGTTCGTACGTAAATCAGTTGAAGTATGCTAGAGCGACCAGGAGGGATGGAAGAGGGTTGAAGGGCGAGACGCTGCTCCTCTTCACGCCGTGCTGCGGCGCTGCAACGCGGTCCATTAAGTCATCTTGAAGTAGCGCTGGCCTGCTTGCTCGATCACTTTCTCCGTCTCGTTTTCTCTTCCTCGCCATTTGTCTCCCTGTCTCCGAAAGCGTCGCCACGCGGCGAACTCGACAAACTCTTCGCTAAATTCCAACCCCTTCACACTATGGTGAGGGACTTTTTTTGCACCCTTTTTTCAACTTCTATTTTTCAGCTCGTCCTATTTTATGCGTGCTATTGTAGGTCGCTGCACTAGCGGAATATCCAAACTAGGGTAGAGGGTAAAACTTGGAAGGGTGAATATTACGAACGGCTGATATATGGGAATTTTAAACACGTAAATAATAAAATAACGACAAATGAATTGTTCGAAATATTGATTTCTGAAAGTGTCGCTGATTAGAATGACTACTAACAACTGACTCAAGATTTCGAGCAATTCATCTTTCGTTATTTTTATTTTTCTCATGTGTGAAATTACGATATAGCGGTCTGTCGTAATATTAACCCTTCCAAGTTTTGACTCCCACCCCTAACATGTATGCGATCTTGATTTCAATTTCTATCGAAAAAAAAAATTAATGGGTATACTTTTCAAGCGACCAAAATTTCCGCTTCTCGTACCGGCCGCTGCTGCGGGGAAATGATATTGGTATCACTGAGGCAGCACAGAAGCTCAGGCTACGATTGACTTTATTAAGCTTATCGAGACAGTGACAGTGACGAATAGACTGTAAGTCTTGTCTTTCAACTGATATTAATACCTACGTTGATATAAACAGGAAGCGGGCCGTTGATGGATACTTTTGATTCACTCGTTGTAAGCATTGCGAGGTGTTGTTTGTTAATCTCAGAATGAAAGAAGATAAAGAAGAAATCTAGCAGCGTGAATTCTGAGGCTTTTCATCGCACATATACTCTAAGCATAGAGGCTGAGGAGTTTTTACGCTTTGCAATGGAAATGAATTACTAGAAAAAATATTCATATGAGGAGCAAATGTTTAAAGCTGAACGGTTAATAAAGTAAATCGTATTTCTCGGATTTTACCAATCTGAATTTCCGAACGCAAAATTCGTTACTAACATTAGAAGAAGTGCAGCATAATTTGGATCAAAAGGAAGTGGACGATCCTGGATTAATTTCAATAATATATTTAACGATCGTTATTACAGTATTCGGCGTAAATAAGCGTAGTAAATTATAGAACTCATTATATCGATTGCAATTCAACGATGTGTATTTATTATTCTAGTTAACATTTATCGTGAAACAGTTTTTCAACGCAGGTAAAATGTCATACAATCTATTTTATCAAGCGTTAGTTTGAGTTGAGTTTTACACCGGACATCCAAACAAATTATGACAGAACTACAGTAATATTTCTCGTAAATTGAGGAGATAATTTTATCGATATAACGTGTTGCAATATCACGATCATTTCTATTACCTAAGTCTCTTAAATATGTACAAATATACAAACTTCTGAGTAATTGCGAGTATGTACAGAATTACACATTATACAAATCAAAATAATCTAATTAATAATAATAAGAATGTTGGTACTAATAATAATAATAGTAATAATAATAATGTTAATAATAATAATCAGTCGAGGTTTTGGGCGTTGTCTGCTTATATGTTTTCTTGTGGACGAGATCGGGATTAAAATCTGTAAGAAAAGAAAGAAACAGAAGTGGTTAAAGTAAAATACCAAAATTAAGAATATTTGAATAATATAAACGAGTCAAAGCTTGAAGGTCATAAAACTAATATTGTTTTCAGAAATAAGACAGAATACTAAGTTTTTCGCAGGGATTAAGCGGCTGAATTCTGAATGCTTATTAATAATGATAATTGTAGTAATAACAATAATAATAACGTCATCTGAACAAACTTCAGAACGTAACACAATCAAATTTCAAAGTTAATTACTTTCGAAATGGAACATTTATTTTTTCATTAGTATGAATAACTCATTCAGCCGTGTCGATCTGCCAACGGCAGGTACATGAATTGACGAAATTTCGACGAAATGTAGAAATATAAATAGGAATTCCAAAAATCGTTTTGCTATTCGTTTGCAATGCAGGATGATAAATTCCCAGGAATATGCAGGAAGTTAAATATCCCTCCAAACCGAACTACATTGGAAAGAGCGTCTCGAACCGTTGTACTCCCAATGTTTTTTTTTACTTTGCACAGCCCAACTTGAACAAAAATTAACCAAGTGAAGTAAGTTTTTTGCGACACAAAGTCTTTGTGTATATGCATGCATCACACCACCTCGTTACCCCCTCTTCATTGAACGAAACAGTAACGAGTTGAAACAATTTGGCGACGTCAGTGACCCTGTACACCATATTACCTTCTGTCGCATGTCAATCGACAAACGCGACTTTGATAGCTCTCCTTTAATATTGAAAATTCGGATCACGTGGATAAATTTGTGCTTGAAAATGTTAAATTTAATTTGGAATCGAATTCCAAATCAAATTTACAACGATGCCGAAGACGAGTGTATTTTATAGATCATTTTTTTCTATCCAAACCAACTTTCATATCTAATGCAGTTGAAATTTTTCAAATTGGTGAAAATTCGTACTGTAATTGCGAAAAAAAATCGATACCAACTTTTCTCTCGCAATTATATTTATACTATAGCATCGCCGCGACGTCAGCAAGAATAGTAATTATCAACAGACACCTCTTCACACCAGACAGGATTGAAATCGGTTTGCGTACTTGACAATACTCAAAGCTCGCTTTCGCTCTAAACACATCGTTGACCCGAAAATCACTCGAATTTGTTTGATTTCAAGATCTGACCGTACGTTTTCATTCAAAATGAACAGCTCTCACACTCCCTAGGTTGTTTATATAATAACGTATAATGTACACAAGGATTCTGTGCGTGAACGACAAAAAATTCCGTACCCATCGAGTTTGACAATTTTTTTCTAATTTCTTTTTCCTTTTTTTTTTTGTGCCCCTTTTTCACCGGCTACCATTACCAGCGTGAGAGGGACGTAGGGTAAATATTTTGAGCCGGTGTTTGAATAAATAGGACTGAATGGACCGCTCGGCACAGACATAACAGGGTTGGTTGATAGTGGGGCCCAGAGTCCGCTACTGGTTCGGCTACCGGCTTGGGGACAGTGAATATAGGCATACCTGAAGAGGACAGGTTTTTTTTCCCCCCTGGTCCAACAATGAAGTGCGGGTCTGCGCTTCGACGAGAGCCAGGCTCATTTTATTTGTTCGCCTCGTCACATCTGCGTGCGTCAATCGGAGGGACTAGCACTACTTCCTTTCTCCGGGTACAAACGCAATAATCAAACCTCTCGGATCTGGACGTATCCTCCTCCTTACACATCCATCCCGACATCCCTCGTCCCTTTTATCAAGGATTCAAAGAAAGCAGGACGACACGACCGCGGAGGGAGAAAAACGGCGAAGGAGAGGGAAAAAAAAAAAAATTATGTCCCCCAACCGCGAATGCACGTTGCCATTAATTTCTGCCGCTCTTCAAGCCCGACTCGTTTCTCCGGCTGGCACACAATTGCATTGGGACAAATAGTTCTGTGCAATGGGCGACGTTCTGTTCGCTTTAAAACGCTCTATGGTGCAGTTAAAAATTTTCAATTCAATTCCAGTTCACGAAATAACCATGATTTTTCTACACGGAGAGACTTTTGGTATCAATGTTTGCTTTATTGCTTTTTCTTGTAATGACAATAGAATTCACGAACTTGTGGGTAATCGAGGTACTGTAATGGTAATTTCTACAATAATAGGAGATCATAGAATTTTTGTATGATTTATTTTAAGATTGACTTGACTTGATTTCGAAACAGTATACATCTATTCAGAGACTTTGGAGTGAATATGTTATTGGTTTAGTTATTGCAGCAAATATGAACATTTTTCCATCAATTGAAGTCCACGGAAACATGGCGAGTACGTAGATAATTGCAGTGGAAGAACTTCGATTCTAGTCCTCAAAACTATTTTCGCATTGTTTGGACGAGGGCTTGCAATTCGTGAAAAGATTAATTATACTTCAACTCTCAACCCTACAACAGGGCGAAAAGTTGAACCCTTCGTTGCGACGGGCATGCGCCTTGAACTTCGCGACTCCAATTGTTGTCCCACTTTCACAGGGAGGGGATGCCTTATTCCGGAGCGAGTAGAAATCACCTGGTGAATTCGTAGTACGCTTTCGTCCCCCATCCCTGGTCCTTCACTTTTCGGAAAACGTAGTTGGGGCAAAATCCCAAACAAAGGAGCGCGTCGCTCGTTCTTGTTCTGTCCGTTTTGTTTCCAAAATAAGTGAATTTTCTATTGAAAATGTGTTCAAAAGTTGCACCTCATCGAAATAATGAATTAATTTATATGACACAGTTTTTCACAGAGTCGGTAAAAAAAGGTGAAGCGACTGTAACTCGGCTACTCTTTTCTTTTACTTTCAAAGAAATGTATAAACCGTGCAATTACTCTGGTATAATTGGAAATCCGAGCCGCATCTTTTCCTCCATTCCTTTCAAATCGGGATGGACTTTCGTGCGTATACTTTGGCTTTCGCTATATGACACTGATCATCCCGGGGTATAATAATCATCGGCATATTTGGCCGGTCGAAAACGTTAAGTACATAGCAGCTGTTCGGGTGCCAAATTGAGGAGAGATTCCGTGCTTGCGTAACGGAGATGACTGCAGACCGGCCAAGTTTCGGTGGCTGGACTTCTGAACCCTCGTTTAGCTGGGCGGTGTCCCTTCACTAATTTTAATAGCCGACTTCCGTGACCAGCTCTGGGTCCAGTGCCTCTCAACCGGGCGCGTCGATCGCATCTCAGATTTCCGCCCGGTTAAGTTTCAAAGGAATTCGAAATCGGCCGAGGCGTCTACCCGGAGTATTCACGTGAAATTTGCAAACACGGATCAGCTGTCGCGCCCGGTTAATCATCCCCCCCCCCCCCCCCCCGTGACTTTAAACAAATTCGATTCGCAGCGATTACAGTCCGCACGCCTCGCTTGCCTGCGATAAGGTGGGCCTTGCTCACATGGGCTCGATGGACTGACAGGCCTTTCCGCACGTAACGGACGAACGATAAGCGCCGACAGCGTGAATAGCTCACGTAGCTGCCCAAAACCAAAGTCACGCAAGCCGATAGGTATGTACCTGGCGTCATTAGGACCAGGACGCACGTATGTCACGTAGCCACGCGCCATGCACGCGGAAGAAGAGCCGACCTTATAGCTCTTGGTAGCCCATCCATGTGCCGGTTGAAAACCCGGGATGGACCAGTCTAGGCACACATCAGGGAATCTAGATTCCGGAGGCTGGACGACTAACTACCCACCGCGACTAAAGTTCGTTCGGTAAAAGCTACCGCCGCCGCTTGGCTATTCAATTTTCAAGCATTCACCGTCGGGCACAAAAAAGGCTACCGTGTCACAAGCATATTGAATACCTTCTCGGCTGCTGTACGGCTATACAGACAACGGACATTAAGAGTGCCGAGATTAAGAGAAATCGTCCCAGTCAAATTGCTTACTTCGTCCATTTGGGTGGTCAAGTTCGTTGGCCTGCAGCTTAAGACTCTTATACAACAAAAGTTCTTAAAAACTTGCCACGCATGAAGGAGCTTCTTATTGATTACTGGTTGAAAAAATATCAGCCGTGT
Source organism: Diprion similis (assembly GCF_021155765.1). Classification (NCBI taxonomy): domain Eukaryota; kingdom Metazoa; phylum Arthropoda; class Insecta; order Hymenoptera; family Diprionidae; genus Diprion; species Diprion similis. The sequence continues at coordinate 15,425,758 of NC_060112.1, read as the reverse complement.
ATTCTGGTCAGTGCCAGCTGATTGTACCTCATTTATACTCGATATCCACCTCATTAAGAATCAGCGTAAGAACTTTTCAATCGATAAAATATTCGAATAACAAGAGACATGTAGGTATATTCTTACTCTTACTTGATATCGGAATGTCGTAGTGTATATTAATAGATTATTTTTTCACGGTCAAATTATTCAAAGCTTTTTACGTCAGATTGGAAAAGCAAATTCACCTATCTTCAATACTCTTGCGTAATAAATAGGTCAAGAAATTACTGACGTACCAGGTAATCATTGTTTCTTTGCAACTCCGTGTTAAATTTTGGAATTAAAATCACATGAACTCCGAATATAACGGAGAAAAATTAATCTTACGAGAGAAGCTGGTACGGGAATTTTTCATCGCTATATCCTGTGACACGGTTTCTTCGGAATGCATTACGAGTATGTTTCCATTTCTCCTGGCTCGCCAATTCTATTACTTGGATTTATGCATTGGTCGCCGAAACTGCGTTCAATAGAAATAAATCCATAATATGGCACAGTCCGTAACAAAAGCAATTCATTGACAAATATTTCCATTCAAGGCTCACCGCATTCACACGACAAATGGAATTTTCGTGGTTCCATAACAATGGCTGCCACAATTTTTTTCAAATCACATTTAAGCTACAATTATGTTTCCATCATTCATCACTTCGTAATTTACGGACCTATTTAGGGTGAAATTATATCTGGGTATCCATGTACCTCTCTTTGGGAGATGTATTACTTGTCCTCACGTTGCCAAATTTCTTATTCGCAAATTCCGCCCCTCCGGCTCTCTGTAGTTAATTTGAGTGTGAACGTTTTCAAAACCACATCACCACAGGCTAAGAATTTACTCGCAGAATTTTCAGGTCCCTTCCGGTATTTTGTCATTTGTACCCTCCAATTTGCCATTCTCCGCAGCGGTTACACTTTTCAAATTACAGCACGACCCTGGCCGCCGTAAGGCACCCCTCGACCCTCCCTGTCCTCGCGACAATTCTCGACCACGCATAACAATAAGATAACCTTCTCCTTCTCTACGCCGGAGAGGTAACTAATGCAAATGAAAATTGTGCCTTTGGCCAACCGCCGGACTGGGTTGCCAACGCCAGGACCGATCTTTTTCACTTAGTTCAAGGCTTTTGGAACACAAATGGCCCGGAGCCGTTCGAAACAGCTCCCACCGAGTTGGGTACAATTTTCAATGAATGCCCGGAGGTCGAGGGAGCCAAAGGAAGCGAAGAAAACCTCGTGTATCAAGTAACAAAATCTTGAGCGTACGTCCAACACCTGCTACCCGCCTGCTAACCCAACCACCCTTCGAACTGACTTTGAAAATATTTGACGCTACAGTGGCGACGCGACGGTGGGAAATATGATATTTTTGGCACATGTCCTTAATTGGGAAGCCGAGCAAGCGTGGGAGTCTTGCGAGTGACCGGCAAACGATTTTTATCCGCGCATTATCTCGTGTAGAATTCACGTTATCTCGTGTACTCCTCTCATCAGAGAGAGTTGCTCGACAAATCATTAATCGGGATAAATGACGTCCGATAGTTATCATCAATTTTCATTGGCAATCGATCGAGAAATTGAATGGGGAAATTTCAAAGCGAATTGTTATACAGTTTGTGTTCAACGATAATTCAATAGCGAATCAATATCGTTATTGCAGCACCTGAAACTGAGGAAATGATGAAAGGTATAGAGGAGCGTTAATGACTAATCATAGTGCAGAAAGTCGACGAAATGTCTAATCGATCAAGCAGTGGCGTATTGATGTTTCAATGCTCATATCAACGATTCAAGCTAAATATGCGCCAATAATTCTTTACTTCCTATAACCACAAAGATTAAATTGTCGTTAGTCTCTACTTTTCATTGTGTAATGGCAGTGGTCACCATACTCTTCAATTTTGTGTCACCAGAGACGATATACCGGCTGAAAATGGTAGCTCAATATCATTTCACGTAACGGACTCGTAGGTTTTTTTGAAACATCAAAGCCGTGGTTGGGCTGAAAATAAAGGGACACGAATATTTTCTATCTTAAAAGCACATACTGGCTGGTTGAAGTACGTTGCTCGTTTTGAAACGGAATGTTAAACGTTATGAAATTCCACATCTCCCTAATTTCCAACCGCTCATCGTGCTAATGGGTTCTGACTTTGTGCTTGGACCAAAATCCCAATCATAGTCTAAAGTATAAACGCGTACGATAGATTTCCGGGTAGTATGCACGAAATTTAATATTTTATTTCACGTCCGGATCTTCAGCGGCTGTCAAAGCTCGACGGTATGTTATAACAACAATATTTCGCGTAGTCGTTATTCCAGAAATGCCATACTTCCGAATTACAGGCTCTTTGATCGTTAAAAATTAAAATATTCTTCCAGCTACAACGCGTGCATAATGATTTAATTTATGGATAGGCGAGAATCGAATCTGCGGTAGGCTGGGGAAAAATATGAAGAAAATAATATCCCCACAGAAGCTGTGACATGGACAGAGGCTCAGAATTCATTGTGTTCAGCGGTTACGACGTTTAAACGAACAATACAGGGAATCTGGTTCTCAGCAATGCCGGCACATCTACAAAGTCCGCAATACCGCCAAAGTTGGTGGACGTGTGTGTTTCAAAGCCTTGCTCAATATATAGGCCTGAAAAGCCGACCGTCCCGGAGGCTGCGTCACGGATGAAACTGGTCCACCTTGACATGCAGATTACCCCCGAGAGTTTATGAAAGCTAATAACCAAGGGATTGCGTTAGGATATGCGGGACGATCTCGACAATATTTTACACTGATTCTACCGGTGCGTCAGCGGTCATCAGAGATAACCGTAGATTTGGTAAAATTCTGCCTCTGCAGCTGCCACAATAATTACTTCGGGACCTGCCCCTTTTGTGAGTTACTCGATGGTTATTGCTGACTATACAATTTTTTCCAGAATTGATTGTATTTGTCAATCTGCAGTCAGGGCGCTCATTAATACCAGTGACGTGCATAGAGGTTGTGGGATTACTTGGCAGGTTACGTCACCCTGTTATTTCATATTTCAATTATTATTTAATCAGTTTTATATGCAAGGATGCATCGTTACAATAACGTTAAACTTCAGACTGATTCCGTACTGCGATTCCATAAAACGTATGGTGTGATGTTGACGTGATCTAGATTGATAACGAAAATAATCTGATTATATCGTTGACTACCGAAATTGATTATGATTTTGATTTGAGTTAGTTCAATTACTACATATTTATTGTTTCATGCATCCGATTTTATTCTTTTTGCAATAACCAAATCCGTTTGATGTAACATTCAAGGATATTTTGTGTAATCGTGTAGCAGGACAGGATGTTTATACACTTAGCACCGATTATACGGGCAGCTTTTTAACGATATCACAAATTTTCACAAACTGTAATAATATAAGCGAATCGGTCAATTAGTACCTTTGGAGGAGCACCGATCTTAGGAGTTACCAATCTGGTCATAATCATCGACATACTGAAACTGGAACTGCATTGGTATAAATAACGTGTTTCGGTCACCCGGATTAATCCTAATCCACTTTCAGCGGTGCGGTGCTTAGCGGCGAATAAGCGCTTCTCTTAATTAAGTATGGCGTAATTGTTGGGGATCAGTCGCTCTGCATAAGATGGTTTGGAAAGAGTCCCACGAATCGAATTATATTCAGATAGAGGCGATGATCGCTGTAGTTCTCCTTCGGAATAAACCTGCAGCGCGTAGTTTTTCACGCTCATGTCATCAGATAAAAGAAACCCGGTATATATTCGCTGCGGAAAAAGTGACCGTGTGTATTTTATCTCTCAGTTTAGGATGGGCCTCGAGCCGGCTGGGCAGAGAAAATTGGAGGTCTAGGATCCCCGTACGAGCGCTTAGGATAACATATTCGACGCGTGGACCAGGAATACGAGAATGAGGGAAACGCGCGGAGAAAATACTCCGACAGCCGAGGTTTTCTCTCTCTTTCTATCTCTCTCTCTCTATCTCTTCCATGATATAAGTCATATTCTTCTGTTATCTCTCGATAATTTACTTCCCATATCTGTCTCATAACTCCGGCACCCTATATCCACACCCCCCACTCCCCTGCCCCGTTGCCCTCTCTCCTTTCTCCCAATGCGCCTCCCCGGCTTTCTGTTTCCACCCACATACGACATAAACAAACCCTTGGATTCTGGTCGAAACCCGGTGTATATAGAGTCTATACGTAGAAATCGAGATTCCTTTCTCACAGCCGCAGCACAGGCTCTTCACGTTTTCGCGAATTCAAAATCGAAGACGGATGATTCATCGAACGTTATGTACATTATATTTGCACAACTTGCATCTATTCGTAGACGGTGTACTCTTAAGACACTTGACTATTTGAATCGCGTTTTCCTTGAAAAAAATGTATAATAAAACAAAATACTGGAAAATAGACCATTCTATTAAAAAAATCATAACTCACTGAATTTTCAATATTTCGATATCAAAATTATTTAATTAACTGTCAAGACCCAAATATTTTAAAAAAGGTATTTATTGAGTGAGTAAGGTTGACTTACGCAATGTATACTTAAGTTCGGTTCTTTTCTGATTTTCAGAGATCTTATGATATATCTTACAAGCTATAAAACCGTAGCGGTGGACACTGATGTAAATAGAGGGTGAATATCCCGGCATGGCTTTATTGAGGCCGCAGGGACACCGAGCGCGGCTTTTCAAAGGCGTCTGGATGTCCGTTGACGGAATAGACGTACATCTACACGTATTGGTCATACACCGTGGACCCCATCATTTTTTATTTTGTTCAAAAACCATTATGCAAGTATCCCAATTTGTAAATAGTACCCTGAATTTTTTCTTTTTTTTTCTAGTAAATTTTTACTATTTATGATTTTTTAATATCTGCACGTTTTATGCCGTAATTCTCGCAAATCCTGGAATGCCTCGTATATAAATATGGACGTAGATATAGATCATGTGTATAAGGAGGAAAGGGACCCGAAATACACTGGCGCCGAACTTTTATAGGGCTCTATTTATAGTTTAGGTCAAGTTTGCGCTGACTACGGTGAATCCCCCATGCTGCTGCAGTATAGCGAGAACTAAACGACCCCACAAAACCAGCCATCCTCTATAACCGAATGGGGGTGGAGGGCGAAAGGCGGGGCGGCATACCGCCGTACAAGCGACGCGTAACCTATAGCAGAGCCATCCATCACCGGTTGCCGCATTCTCATATCACGACCCCGTCCTAAACCTGTTATGGCGAAGGCTCCGCGGGTAGAATTCGAACTCTGATCGGTTATTCCGGCAGAATAGCTAAGTGACGAAAAAGTGTATAACGCGTGAGTTGAGTCAGGTTTTCACTCGATCGGTACAGGCAGGAGGAAGAGTGAAAATGTAAAAAAGAGAAGGGGAATAACGGTGAATAAAATGGTTTTAAAAAAATTTCCGTAAACAAGATATTCGAGCGACAGAAACTGCATGAATGAATGGTTCACCGAAGCCGCACTCAAAGCTCCCCACGGATGAAAACGTGTACTTAATATGTAGGCCAAATCGTGGTGATGCAAATAAAAGTTCAACTTGAATAAAAATTTATTTAATAAAAAAAAATGGGTAAATTAATTAACCACATCGCATCGGCGATCTGATCCATATAGAGTGATAAAAAAAAAAAAACGTGTTTCACCTTCCAATTTCAAAACTACAATTTTGTAAAGAAAAAAATACAAGAGAGCAACAACAAAAGATTGGATAAAAACGGAAACGCACAGAGAGGTACCATCAATTTAATTAAATCCGACCATTGAAAAGGAAGGAAGCGATTCCGTCGAACCGGGAATATTCGCACCACGCGTTTAACGCTCCTGTGCCTCTTCAGGCAGATTGCTTGCCGTGGTCGGGAACTGTTCCTGGATGTGCAGAACGGGAGGAACACTCTGACCATATGGTTGACTGTCCCCAATTACTAGACGTAATTGTGTCCAACTGTCTGCAGATGGATTCCATATGGACGTTTCGCGGTGTCAGTTCGTTCTGACTCGACCATATAGTAGCGATGGCCTCAGCAATCCGCGTTTCCGAACGAGGGAAGAGAGGAGTGGAAGGGAAAAAAAATACTTGGAGCTCTGGAATTTCGTTCCGAAATGAATAAAATCTGTTTTACATTGCTCTTTTTTTTCCACGATCCAAAAATTCTCCGTCATGTAGATGAATTCATCCATGCTTGTTATTTATTCAAAACATTATGACGCGCTGTGAACAATTTAGCTGAAATATCTGCTTCAGTTGTGAAATTATGCGAATGTTGACAAGTTCCGTGAATGATTTGTTCAACCTGCGAATTTGACTGACTCTCGGGATACGGCCACTGCTAAATACTAAAAGCCAATAATCAGTTCCACACATTTATCCTTGCGGCAGGAATTGTTCCGCGGAGTATTTCCGTTTCGTCTTTGTTTGTACAATTACTCAGATATACATGACGGATACACGGTGAGTGTTGGAAGAGTGATTTACGTTTCACTTTCGCTTCGGGAAATGCTGCACAGCTCTCGGTGCGTATTATATTGTACCCATCAGTCTCATCTTGAAAACTTTCCACTTTCTACCCGACCTAGGAAGCAGAGCGCTCCCCGCAGACACTGATGAAGTAGAGTAATAATGAAATCTGCAAAAACAGTAGAATTTACTCGTGAGAATATCATCGAATGGAAAACACCGATGAGAACAACTGGGACGTGTAAGGCGGATGACATTGAGTTCAGACTATGAAAGTTTTTCGATTATCCTTGAGTATGATTCCGAATCTACGGGAAGAAGCGACGAGAAAGATTGCTAAAAAGTTCCTAATATCGGTGGAAATTTTACTACAGGACACGTGTTACTACAGGAATGCATCGCTGATTGTACAGATCAAGGTATACCTGCTCCATAAGCAATTCGAGAACCCGGAAGTGGACGTGAGTGAAAAGTTTCTACCATCGACGGTCTGCGGAGCGTGAAAATATCCAATGAAGAAACTAAGCCGGAGATGAGGCATGACACTCTGTAAAAATCAATAAGTGGATGCTGTGGGTGCGATCAGGAGGGGTTCCTGTGGGAGGAAAGGGCGGGACGCGTTTGATTTAGGTGGCAGTCTGCGTGCGGCCCGTATTTCCCCATAATGCGGATTTCACGGGGAACTGACTGCACATCTGTAACTGGCGCCGTCCGTCCGAACGTACGCGTTAGCATTCGGACCGATACACACACTCGGTTCTTGCTGCCGCATGCGGTCCTCTGGCCGCACGTTCGAGGCCGCGATCCCGGTGTGCTGCATGCGGGTACCAGCTCCGATAATATTTGCTTAATTGGCATTTCTAGTCTGGTTACACGATCAAAGCAGTCGTGAGGCCTTCGCAGGATCCACCGACTGTCGTGGCAACAAACACTGATCATTCGCTCTGATGCAACCTATCCCGCGTTCCGTGCAGGCGGCATTGTGGCGGCATGTTCGAATTTCGATATAAACCGGTTTGGGGTGTAAGCAACGCCTGATGCGATACCAATTCAACAATCCAGCTTTTCGTCTATTCTCATAAAGTCACGCCAGTTTAAATTTCCTTGATTCAGAGACCGGAATACAAGTATCCTAATCATTTGTTTAAAGGTTGAATGTATAATGGAAGCAACAAACTGCCCAACTCCATGAATGTTGTACCAGACAAGAAAAAAAATTTATTTTAAAACCCTGCGTTGCCAGCGATTTTCCCTTTTTCTTTGTTGTTTTCATCATACCTCCTGCTCGACGAAGAAGGTGGCCTCAATCTCTGTTGTAATTCACGTGAGAAATGTTCGTTCATCGGGGCGGATGAATTGCGTTAGGTCCGGGATCTTGATGAGAAAAAATCTAGCAAGAAACGGAATTCATCAGTCCATCGGCCATCGCTCATGCATTTTTGCCACGGCTGGACCAAGCCGCAGATCATCCGGTTAGCAAGCACCCGGGAATCTCGCGGTCCTGTAGCAGTGTCAATTACTTCGATCAAAAACCGCGATTAAATGCTTTCACCTGTGGGGTCAGGACCACCGGCCACAGCCAGCTCAATTATGAACGAGGGGCATCCCTCGCTGATAACTTGACAAACGATTCGTGAACGCACCTTTATCTGCACGTTGATTTGTGTTTTAAATCGTGCACCAATAATTCTCTCTTCGGGTGATAATTTATATCATAAATTGCGTAAATCAGCTGTTACAGTTCTGCAGAATAGTATACATGAGATAAAATCCGTGAATGATCGCTGATTTCGGCAGTAACAGTGAAGTTATTTTTCCACCCACCAACTTCCTTCCCGCTTATCCTGCACACCTAGATCCAACGTTGCCCTGCCAAACAGGCTTTCGAAGCCTGGTCGAGGTTTTAATGATCTAAGCACAGCAGGTGCGCATTTGAGAGTCAAGATTTAGGAAGTGCGTTGAAAGTGATCGACGAGTAGTTTGGCTTTTCTCCCGCAGTGTGAAGAAGGTTCCAGTAGCTTATAAAGGTCTCCGTTGAACGCTGGCATCGCTTGTTACTTGGATGAGATAATCTCGACACGCTGCTTCATAAATCGCCATTATCTAAATAAACGGTCCTATTACTTCAGGAGGCGATAAGCGCCCAGCAGGGACTCTGTCGAGCGATCGTGCGTCATATTTCACGGATCCGTAGACACGTCCGATCTTGGTCCAGCTATATACATGCCAGGGTCGTGATATGATCCACAAGATGGAAGTTGACGCATCCCTTCTTGCGGCTTTAAACTTGAGCTCCGTCGTCGAGACGAGTTATTGTTATATACTCCTTCGTCGCGAAGTACGTGCGTATAAATCGAGTAGCGGTATTAAACCAGTTACAAGTTGCATCTAGATACCTGTATGTAGCACATAATGCGGTTGCAAAGTCGCCGTAATTGATGTCGACCAAAACTTTAATAATTATTAGAAATTGTATCGCATCCAGAAAAGGTTTTTATAAAATAGAGTTTCCCGTGACCACAACGGCGGATAAAACCTTTTTACCACGACCTGCAGACTTCAGCGGCACGTCTGAACGCAGGCCAAACCCGCGAGAGCGTTATGAACAAACTTTTATTTCTGTTCAGGCACGCGTGTTTCATATTAACGTTATTCCCCCCCATATTTTTTTCACCGTCCTTCGCCCTCTCCGACTTCCTCGCTCTTTCGGTCCTCTCTAACGTCGAAGTATGAGTCCCTATTGCACGTTCGCCACTTTTATTACTCCCAATGGTTGTATAACGGTAACGTCTTCTATTTCTCTATCGGAAATTGTCCTCCCTCGTTCAAATTTACCTGTAGGGGATTTTCTGGGCCTGTTTAAAATGATTGAATACAATGGAAGGGAAACGTTTCAAATACGAGTGCTTTTCTTTACAGTCATTTCTCCTTACGCGGAGTTTTATCGCCATGTATGCCTGAATACCTCGAGACGAATCCTTCGGAACGAAGAAACGATTTTTAAAACTCATCGCGGGGAGGAAATTCCGCAGATCCGAACGTTTCGTGCAGAGGAGCGTAGGTCTATGAGTTGGAAACTTATGTGAAAAACTGACGTCTGAACTTCGGTCATGATCCTATTAAACTGAGAATTCAGCTTTCGAAATTCACTTTAGAGAATCACCGATCGGTTGAGCCGTAGTCAGAATTCTAGCCTTTGTCGAGGGTTCCCGCTGCGTATGGAAGCTAACTATAAGCTCGTGAAAACGAGAATAGTAGACATTTCGTCGAATGGATACACGCTCAGGTTCCTAGTTGGTGACCATCTGTCCGTTGCGTCTCTGCCGTTTACCCCTGGGTCAGAGTTCGCCGCAGGGGGTGCGAACCAGCCCTCGATAAAAACGGCGGTGATCCGAGCTTTTCTCTACTTCTAATCTAAGCCCCGTTGTAAGTTGCTAGTGTGTTTTCTATTCCGACAATACCCCTGCAACTGGGGAACGATTAATTTCAATGAATAAAGTGTGTAACCAGAGGCTGTGATGTGCGGTCTTTTTACTACCGGGACATTATCCCATTGACGGTATGATAAAATGGCTCGTATAAAGCCCGCCACATTGTCGGTTTCGTAACGTTATTTTGTTTCACTTGTTTCAAAGTTACAGTTATAGTTATCAAGAAACTTCGCGGGAAATAGGACGCTGAACACAGGTTGAAGATTTTATTTCGAATAGGTGCGAGCAGAAAGTTATTCGATGCTAATTGCTTGAATTCGGATTACAATGAAGAGAACGGGTAATAATCGGGCATGAAGAGGCGTCAGTTTTTCAATAGATTAAATTCTCATCTAGTGACCAACTGAGCAGAACAGCTAGCTCAACTGATCCTTTTCGCCTTCGTATTCTGGCACCCGAACGAACTTTTCCTACCAAGAATTTTTCAACTTAAATCCTTCCGACTTTATAGTCTGAGCAGATTTAACAGGGTGAGAAAACAATTTTCAACTTATCTTTTGTAGATCCTTGATGGAGGTAACTTAAGTTAAAGGCCGCATCGTTGATGAAATCTTTATCCAACCCTGTCTGCAGATGATTATGCCAATTATCAAACAAATGATAATTATCTCCACTTGACGGTTGGTTAATTTATTTCAAAGGTCTGACCGTTGAACCAATCATTAAGGTGATGACATAACTTGTCACATGACAATACAATTAAGAAGGTATGTGTGTATATTTCCAAATTAGCAAGGCTGTTGTATTGCTAGTTGAGCGAAATAATTATAAGTTACTCAAGCGGGGTGTAGAAAATAATTTGAAAAATATTATAGCTCACAGGTTTCCACAGAAGCGAATTTATTTCAAAATATTCATAAAATAATACAGAGGCCGCGGCCGAAATGAAGCTGAGAGAATTGTGGCGTTCCGAGATAGAGAGAGAGAGAGGGAGTGCAAGAGAGAAGGGTGTAAAGAGAGCAATGAGAAGCTGAGGTAATGGTGTTACAGTTGCTACGATAAATTTCAAAGTTAATTTTTGCAAGATTCACCAGGAACGAGATTTCTCGACGGAATAATGGCTTTATTTGACTTCGACACAACGGTAGTTAGTCTCACCGGCGAAACAAATTTTCCGCCCAAGGAATATTAAACGACCCATGCTAAGCTCTCAGGTTTTGGCATTATTTTGATAATTTTTAGCAGCGATGACGGAACTGGATGTCAAATAAACCGGAGCATCATCATTTCGCATTACAACTTCCGAAAGTCATGCTCATCTCATCGGTCGACTCATATCTTCGGTAGATACGAGGGCGCGACGAAATAAAAAAGTATTCACACTTCGTCTCGGTTTTTTTTCAACGACGAAGTTTTTTTTAAAACTTTTACAAGCAACGTTACGACTATTTTTCACCCTCGTTGAATACCAAAGGAACACCACGTGAGTAAAAATTGTTTCATAGGAATATGTAACGGAAGAGTGTGCGAGACCGTGCCGCGTTTTTGCTCACCTTTTTTTTCGTCTTTTGGTGTCTTTATTTTTTCTCATTCGAGCATCGCTCCGTCGGAGAGAAGATCGTGGCAGCACCGGAAAACTACGTCGGTAAATCACGCGAGTACCGAGAAACGAGGCTACACGTTGGCAATAAAGAAAGTTGCAGATACTTTAAAGAGTTTATTGTATTTATTAGTCTTAATGTCATATACGTTTGCCAATTTGTCCCAAGAGCCTCATCCCAGCCTCCCAACCCGAGGGATAAAAATAAACTCGCGTTGGACCTCGAACCCCTTTGTTCGACAATTCTGGCTCTCGCACACTTCGCTGGTTGGTGTCTTAGCGCAATCTTTGTTGTCTCGAGGTGCATTATGGGTCTTGGATAATGCTGGGCGCGATTCTCTACCAAGCTTATCCAGAATCCGGGCGAATCCACCCCAATTCAGAGTCGGTGAATGGATTTGTTTTTGGCGAGAGGAACGCAGTAAAAAGGCCAGCAACTTATTTAAGGAGGGACGCGTACGAAGTGTTTCGCTTTTTGCGCCCAATCTTATTTCTCTCCGCTCCCGATCGGCTTACTCGTGTATTTCTGATTCCGTCATTCGCTTCTGCTGGGCACAAGCCATCGCGTTGCTCTTCTTTAGAATTGTTTTCTCTTCTTTTTCACCTTTGGCTTTTTATTTTCTATTCCAATTTTTTTTCGCTTTCTCTCTCTCTCTCTCTCTCTCTCTCTCTCTCTCTTTGGCAGAAGGAAAACACACGCAAGTTACCACTGCAGGCAATCGTCTGACAGATCGCGCAAATTCCCTGAGAGCTTACTATTAGCCACACAGAATTCATGCGGGCGGTGGTGCAGACGCGTCGAAAGGAAAAGCGTTATTACGAGAAAGCTCTGCCTCATAATGGGTTGAGCGTTACGGAGCAAAAGCTTGCACGAAAATAAAAGCACTCCGGTTTAAGAAAATAAAGCTGGCCTATCCCGTTGAAAGAAACGATGTTTTGGCTTGCGGGGAAATGAGTTCTTCATCCGAAGTATACCTTCATTTAATCATCGAGGAAAAAAATAATCGTTGGTACATCAAATTCCTCGATTCATGATTCCCATTTTATCTTGCTCGGGATATTCAACAATGCTTTTAGTAGCGGCGTTGGATACTGAAAGCAGGAAAATTCGAATTGTAACACTGACTAATCGTAGTGACATCATTCACGTGATACACAGTCCGTGAATTATAAACCCGCGTTACTTATCTCCAAGTCAACAGGCACTCAAGCATCCGGTCGATCAATCTAATCAGCGTGTCGTACATTATAAAGTAATTCGTTGATGCGTTCTCGCCTCAGCACAAAGAGATGATGCCTCCTTTGACTTCGGTATCGTCCTATAAAAATATCGTTTGCCATATACCGGAGACTTAAGTTTGTCGAAAAACAAAAAGGTCCCGGAAATCATCTCTTTCCCCCCGTTGTATCCTCAAGGAAAAAAAGGTAAAAGTATTCTTCAGAAACGGTTTATTATTCAGGCAACTGCTGAGCCGGATTCAGAGGTGGAGCCATCAACGCCGAGCTCCCTGTTCCTGGACGAGACAGTTAGTACAATTTCCAAGCCTTAGTAGATCTTTGTCTCTTGTACTAAACTTTTGCCGCCGGCATTCTGCCATCTCTTTCTTCCTTGTCTGACGACCGCGCAGCGCCTTGAGACTCGTCAAATTTGCATGCCAAGTTTTTCTCCGTGAAATTAGTCCAGTCAGGAGTCGGTTCGGAACGGTGATAGCATAGACGCGCCACTCTTTCCAATTCCAAGGTGTAAACACTCGTCCAGCAGCCGCGTGCTTTTTGATAATTTTTTCTCCCAAGTTTCGACGCGGGTAGGCACTCGATGTTATTTGTAGATTAAGAACCACCGGGAGTTTAGTTTAACGGTACCATACCTAGTCCTGATACGACGATCACGTTCGGGTAAATGGAGGTTAGCCCGGTGAGTACAACGCGGTTGACTGAGGTCGTAAAACCTGGATAAATTGCCTTATTTAACCACGTGATCCTTTGTAACTGTGCGACCCTTGTAAACCCGCGAAAGCCAACCTAATAAGATATCATCTAACAAATTTTTTGGGGGAAAAAATTTTCTTCTTCACCTTTGCCAATGACTTCAAGTTAACGTGCAACGAATTTTTATTACCTGCTAGCAGGCTACCTGACTCTACATACACTGGAAATCCCGTCGGAACTCACCACCGACAATAATAATATTCTTCAGCTTGTTCGTACTTTATTAGCCAACCGGGTGCAGTCAGCCGTTTTGGCCAAGATTTACAGTAATTATATGTACGTTGGCTATTCACCGCGGTTCTATTTGCTAGACTCGTAAGTCGCGTATATTCGGCTTTGTATAACGTACCCAGCTACGCGAACGAATAGAAATGGGATGAATCTCTGCAGGTAGTTTCGTTCTCATATTCACGGACAAAGATTTCCCTGTTTGGATTTTCAACGTTAATTTGTAGGAACTGTGTAATTGTGGCTTGCCAGAGTCATTTTACAGTTTTTTCAACGATTGTTCGTCTCATTTTTATTTACCCCAGTTTCACGGCAAACGAGCAAATTGCTGTGCAGATCACGTGAGTAGGTGATCGAATACCTTGCGAGTGATGGCGTATAGATCTAAAATATTTTGCAGCGAGACTCACCTGCATTGAAACATCCGCTACGCCCACAGGTGATGCGGTGGTGGAGGGAGCGGCGGTGGAGGAAGTCCCCTGTCTAAGGTAACCAGTGAGGCGGGTGGATCAGGCATTGCGAATCTGAGCTTTTGCCAGAAGAGTTTCTCGCCCCAGGCGACGACCGTATGGGAGGCAATTCGCTTCCGCAAATCCGAGTCGAGATCCTGGGGACTAACACCACCAACCAGTAGGAAGATAACGGAGCGTCCTTTGTCCCTGAGGATGCTTCTGAGCGCTGCTTTAAACTCGAATCTCGCCCACTCGCCATGGATGAAGTTTCTCGACAGAACAAGGATGGTTCGTCGCGAGGAGTCGGCCGCCTCATTAACGGCATCGGCGACGCTCGAACCTGAGCTAAGGTCACGGTAGTGGAGACAGAGTCTGTAAGACATTTCGAGGCCGGGGGCAAGCGACCTCGATACGAACGCCTCGTCCTTTGCCGAGTATGAGATGTAGGCGTCGAAGGGTCTGTCGCTCTCCTCGAAGGCGGCGGTCTTGTAGCAAGCTCTCAGGCCGCACCTGCCTGCAGCCCAGGCTCTGAGGGTCTGCCTGTGTCTCAGGGCTCCGCAAAGGAGCCCGATCAGTGCGAAGAATAGCGCCGCGGACGCCAAGAGAAGAGGAAGGTAGCCCTCGAGAGGGCGTGTCTCAATAGCCGGAGTAGCGCCGGACAACGCGGCGCAATTTATCACCGAAGAGTTTCCGTGAATACCAAGGGGCGACCCCAGCGCGCAAGAGACACGGGCTAGATCAGTAATCTTGGCCTTATGAACGGAGACCCATTCCCTGAAGCGGCCTAAATACCCGCACTCGCAGCTCCAGGGATTATTAACGAGCCCGATGTCCACCAGGTAAGGGTTCTGGGCTAGCTGCCAGACTGCGAATGTCGTTAGCCGATTGTTCTCCAGTCGTAGAACCTCCAGTTCTCTCAGCGGGAGGAAAGTCCCGTTATCGATATGAACCAAGAGGTTGTTTTGTAAGTACAGTTCCTTGAGGCCGGCCAGAGCGGCCAACTCCAATCCTCTCAGCGTGATTATCTTGTTATTCTCAAGGTGAAGGACAACCAGCCGCTTCAGTCCGCTGAACGTGTGGTTGTGAATGGCCACGATGTTGCTGTTATTCGCGTAGAGAACCTGCAAGTTCTTGCGTCCAATGAAGGCGTGAGATGTCAACTCTCCGAACTCGTTGCCGTCCAAGTAGACCTCGGTAGCGTCCATGGGCAGTCTTCCTGGCAAGTTGGTGTAGCTGGACCGCGAACAGTCGACGACGTTCGCCGACCACGATTGGTCATGGTAGCAGGTACAATTTGTAGGACAAGTCATCTCGCAGTCGCAGGCATCGAAGTCGCAGCAATGGCAGAGAGCGAAGCAGTGCGTTTTGTAGGTGCAGAGAAACTGAGACGGCGATGCTTCGAGAAGCGGTGCGAACGACTTTCGCCTGTCGTAAGGAAGCCGGCAGTACACCGATGCCAAATCCATAACTTTCGGATGCTGGCGTAAAGTTAACGCGTTTATCCTCTGCAGCCACTCCATGGTGCAGTCACACTGGAAAGGATTTCCGCCGACGTAAAACTCTGGCAAAGCTCTATCGGGTGGCACCGGGGCGAGCTGCAGCGCCGACAGTTCCATGCTCACGATCTGGTTTGCATACAAATCGACCCTGGTGAGGTTCACCTTAGCCACGAACGTGTGCGGCTCGACACTGTGGATGAGATTGTCATTGAGAAAGAGTAGCTCTATAGATTCCGGCAAAGAATTGGCCGGAATCTTGGTTATTCGATTAAAGGATGCGTCCAGGGTTTGAAGACGGAGTCCCACCGGGGCGACGCCCAGGCCAGATATTTTGTTCTTGTGCATGTCGAGCCACTGCAATTCCCGCGGAAGCAGGGTGTAATCGAAGTGCTCGATTGCGTTGTCGGACATGTTTAGCCACAGCAGACCTGGAGCGTTCAGGAATATACCGCTCATGTCCTGGATAAAGTTCGCGTCTAGGCGAACAGCTTGAAGCGCTGGACTCTCCGCGAAGGCGCCGCTCTCTACTCTCTCGATTTTATTCCTAGCGAGGTTCAATATTTGCAAAGCCGGTATCTCGGCGAAAGCTGCTTTCGAGACGTTCGATATTTCGTTTCCAATTAATCTCAATCCGTACAAACTAGACATACCGTGAAACCCCGGATCAATCAGTTTCTTTATCTGATTTTCGCCTAGATCTATCGTTCGCAGCATCCGCATATCCTTCAGAGCTGCTGGTATGCTATCCAAGTTATTACCCGATAAATTTAGGTCGTGGAGACTAGAACAGTTTCGAAAAGCGTCCGGATGTATCCCTTCGATTTGATTCGAGTCAAGAGACAGCAAAGACAGCGCGAATAGCCCGTTCAATGAGTAGGCATCCAGGTAAGTGAGGCGATTATATTTCAGCACGAGAGTGTGCAGGTTACTCATCGGTGAAAACGTGTCCGCAGGTATGGTTTCAAGCTTGTTGTTTTGCAAATTTAAAATCTGGACGGTATACAAATCCTTGAAGAGAGCCGGGTCCAGCGTTGCTATTTTGTTCCTCGACAAATCCAGGAGAACCAATCTAATCAGTCCCGAAAACGTAGTCGAGCTGAACCAAGCACTGGTCAGTGAATTCCTGGACAAGTATAACGCGACGAGCTGTTTCAAGTCGGCAAACAAACCGGGCGCGAGAACACTCAGTGAATTATTCTGCAAGTGGATTTCCTTGATAGTGTTGGCCGTGTCTCTGAACAACGCGGCGGGAAGGGCGACAACCCTGTTGTCTGACAGATCAAATATCTCAAGGCTCCGAAGACCGAATAGCGCCTTGTCGTCGACCATATTGATCTCGTTTCTCGCGAGGCGCAATTCCTTCAACCGTCTTAGAGTGGAAAATCCTTTCGAAGGAAGCAGGATGAGGTGGTTGGAGGAAACGTCAAGGATTTGAATGTCCAGGGAACACGAGGTCGAACTCGGCGGCGGTTCCTCGGAGTCTGCCATCAATGGTTGCGGCTGGGGTTCGCTGGTTTCCCGAAAATTGAGCTCGGTGACATCCTGTAATCTGTTGCCAGACACATTCAAATATACCAAAGCTGACAGGGGGCAAAACAGCCGGTCCGGAAAGGACCATATGTTGTTTGATGCCAGGTCCAATTTTTCTATATGAGGCGTGACGGCAAACGCGTCCGGGAAGAGTTCCAAGCTAAATGCAGGATAATCGTTGTTTCGCGTCCTGATGGTGAGGTTCCGCAAATTTCTCAGACCGTTAAGAGCGCCCGTGGGCCAGTTGGCAAGTTTACATCCGTCCAAGTGAAGCTCGCGGAGCTTGTGGAGGTGGGCAAAGCTGTCCTCGCTAAGTGAGCTTTTCGTCTGAATACTAGTGTCGCATTCTATTTTCAGCACGGCGGTATGCTCGCTTGGTATCAGGCTAAAGTTCGTCGTGTCAAACTCACTGTTTATCGAACGAAGCGAACAGGTCAGCGAAACTTCGTCCTCCGAATTATGCGAGTGCCAGGCACAGTCCTCCGGCGCAGCATATCTAAGAGGTTCCGCGGCAGCCTCGCCGACGAACAACGCGAAGCACACGGCCGTGTTGTAGCTAACCAATATCCTGATCACCCAAAAAAGCATCATTTTCATCACAATTTCTCGCATTTTTAACACGAGTCACGCACAGTGTCAGCCAGTGCTCGATTGTCTTCCGTTGATTAGGGAGAATCGAAACATAACTTTTGAAAAGAAAACTGGGTTAGAATCGCACTATCCTAAGTTTTGAATCCGGTCCGAGTAGTTCACTTCGGATTGAAAAATAAATACGTTCCGCGTCAATGCCAGAGTCGCTGCTGCAGATCGCAAAAGTAAGGAAGCCCGGTATGACCGAGAAATAGAAATAACGATCCGTATGTCACAAAACCGAACATTTTCTCGGAAGAAGCGAATGTTATCCGTAGATAACGGAGACCCGAATCAAGACTCGAAATCCTTGCCAACTTTCCCTGTACTCCGAAGATCCGAAGTCGACAGCATTAATCCCGTGATCTCGGGGCGAGTTCCCTGTCCTAAGCCTTCCAAAACCAGGGTAGTTCAAAGTTGTCATTCGTCCTCGTCCTCGGTGTCCCTTCTCACCGCGGGCGATTCAGCAAATCTCCTCGACGAGGGTATTCTCATGATTCGCGAGGTACAGTCGGCCGATCATCAACTCCAGGGCAGCGCTAATCGCCGCGATAATTTATCATTCACACAACCGACGGATCAGTGACACCTACGAGGTACGTCTGGCTCCGTCAACATCTCGACGAGGATGTGCTCTGACAACGCGACCGTTCATCCCGACGCGCGGCAGGAGACTGCTGGCTGTTCCAACTCTCCCGTCCGACCGGGTCGACGGTGCCGCCAGAACCACCAGAACCGCCAGAACTTGGCTCCGAAGCCCGCTTCGCGGGGTTGCCGAAGCACGCAGCATCACTGCATCCGGCGGGGGTGGTCAGCGGGGGTTGTTCGCCCCGAAAGCCTCCGAGGACTGCCGGAAAACCCCGACGGGGGTGAAAACGCGTGGTAGAAAATCCAATATAGCCGACAAGGAAACTACACGCGGGGTGTTCGGGTGTTGGTGCGGGTGTTTCTACGTGCAGGAGAAGCGCAGTCGTGCGTCTACTGTGTGGTCTAGCACATGCTAGCTACACCCGTCGTCCCTGTCTGTGCGTGTGTGTGTGTGTGCCTCTATGTATCAGGGTTTCACCGCTCGCAACATGGGCTCATATTTTCATTTGCAAGCGCTCCTGGCTTTCGTTCCTTACCTTGGTTATACTCGCGCCAACGCCGACGTGTTCAAGGGTAGTTTCTTCGCGCTTCATGACCGAATCAAAGTTTTCACCTGAAACTCAATGTTCATGCGAGATTGGAAATTGCAGTTATTCTGGATCTGTGACCTCTGTCTGTATTGTATTCTGTCAAAAGAGATGAACCGATCGTGATAAATCATGTGCGAAATTTAACCTTGGGTGGAAAATTTTGTTCACATTTTATGAGAATATGAGCGAGAGAAAAGGGTGAAGCCTGTGTGACTTTGAAGAGCAAACAAGGCCGACGCGTGTAAAGGCTATTTTCGGTCCCATCTCCCTCTGCCTGTGTTTCCTCTCCGCTTGGCTCAATGAAAAAGTTCCTTTCCTTCATTTGTCCTTGTTAAGCATGATGTATATCTGTACAGGGCAAGGCTTTGCGCGAACGAGCGAGTGAGCAAAGTTTCCGTCGAGCTTCCCACCCCGCCGATGGTAGAAAGCTCGTTAAGCGACACCGGTTTCGTGATAGAAGAATATAGACGAGCTGCTTCAAAAGACAAGGACCTCGACGTTACATAACACTCTCCCTCGACGCTTATCGTTGATTAAGAATTTTCAGACGCGGTTTCCGAGTTGGCCATCGGTTTTTCACCCAGTTTAAATTAAACCTTATTAACCAATCCCAAATATCAGCTATTTATATATTAGAAGCGCGCGCAGTATCTGCATCTGCGAAAATTTTCTACCAACCGGCGTGCCAAGGAACGGATAGGTTTTTCTTGCTTTAATGGCAAGTGGCGCGTAGCGGTTCTAATTAGAATACCACAATCGCACCTGAAATGGAATCGTTGCGATTGTTAAGAATTGTGGGCATCGTAGACGTGGAGAGATGCGTGGAGAAAGATGGAAGAGGGAGGAAAGGTGCGAGAAGGATAATCATCCGCAGGCCGATTGAATTTGTATCCAGCTGTGCAGGGTGCCGCCAAGGGATAGAGTGACTCCACGGACTGGACCTCGTGTAATACGTCGAGTCGAGCCAAGTCGAAGCCCTCCTGGAGGGCGGCCGTGCTTCCTGTCATTGTGCCGTTAATGCCCGCCTCCACTTGTTGTTTATTCCCTGTGATTGCTTCGGCCTACTAACCAGATATTGCTCGTGACGTAAGAATTGTCGTCTGGTTCTCGAACGGCAAAGAATATCTAAGAATTCTGCTCATCGGTTGTTTCCTTTTCTTGTCGAAAGTATAAACACAGATGATATTTTTTTTGGGGATTCAACTGTATGGGATAAAAATTTATTCACATATTCATTTATTGTCTTCCATACAACCCGTAGTGAATGCGATTTCATTTCAAATATGTCGTTATGAATTTCTCATGAGTTAGCAAAGAAAATATTACCTTTTTGTCTTTTCCACTCTTTGCAGGTTTTCGTGCTTCAAACGAAATACTCTCTCTAGACACGGGAAGGAACAGCCGGCGTTATTCTTGGATGTAAAGTAAGGTAATCCACGTTATTTCCTGCACGAGTTGTAAAACTTTTTACAAAATGCTAGAATCCTGCAGGCTTTCGTAAAATGGCACACACGCTGGCCTGTTACCGAAACGAACAAAAAGGAAAAATTTGTAATTTAGTTTTGCTAAAAAATTTTGCAAGCTTCGCGCAAAAGGTGTAATTATTTGCGGACAGGATGCAGTGCGAGAAATATGCATATCGTGTGCAGATATACGAGTGTGACTGCCCTACGTAGAAAAATGTCAAAGATATTTCCGAGCAAGGTAAAAGTCTTTCTCAAATGTTCACCCTGCTTTTTTCCATCTTGTGTCCTCGGGGAGTTGATTATACAGGAAGACGACCATGTTGCTGCTTTTCCTTTCCGCTGCGAGGAATAACGAGGTTGCGTCAAGAGTTCCTGCCGGACTGCCAGTTACACACAGTTTTCGGTCCCTAATTAGGATGCGAGAACCGTAGAAAATCTGACGTCAGGCGACCTAGATTAGCCTTTCGCTTGGACGGTTGAGCGAGGGAGCGACGAGACTCGGGGGTGTGTGAAAATTCAATGAATATAATTTCCTTACCTCTGAGGAAACGACGAGTGTAGTTCTTCGATGCTGGTTTTCTAAGAAGTTGTCAAAACCGATTGGCAATCAACTGGAAATCACTTCAGGCAAAACGAATTTGAAATTTATTTCACCCAGCGCGCTGGACGCAATTTATATGGAATTCGATTTTCGCTTCATCTTATTATTGACACGGGCGATCCACACTAATGACTCGACGGTAATTTTGCCTTTTCAAATTAGATTCCTTTCGTGAACGAACCACTCGATCGTTATTGTAGTTATATATACATCTACCCTGCGGCCCGGGGTTGAGATGCGATACACAAAAGCATATTGTTAGCAACGGAATTAGTGGATCCCTGGGTTGGTATGGGTTTTATTTGGTCAAATGACAGACTGTCCGGTTGCCGCTCCGTTCGAAATGGTCGAAATACCCAACGATCTCTATTGAATGAGTTTTATTCGTTTTTCGTACCAACAACGATAAAACCGCTTTGTGTTCCTATGATTGCGCGGGTAGCTCAGGCTGGTGCTCCACATTCCATCCTGTCGTTGCGTTCTATTTCGTCCCGTAGAGCTTTAATTTGAAAAGATCTGGGTCCCAGCCAAATTGGCGTTACGACCCAATTATATAAGTAATTATGCCTCCCAGTATCTCATAATACCTACATAATGCACTTCCCAAGTACGGTTCATTTCTTTAAGTCGTTTCTTTTCCCACTTCTCTAATTTCTTATTCCTTCCCCGCCGCTTCCATCCCGTTTCCCCAAGAGACATGATAATTGCATCATGCCAATTAAATATTTTTCCACAAGAGAACATGTCCCTTAATTACTTGCACGTTCGTTTGAAAAAAGAAAAAAACAATTTCTTATTGTTTGTTGAATTGGGAGAGCAGTAGAGTAAAAGGAAATGGAAGAAAAAAAAATATTCGGTAAAGTCGTCGCTGAAAAATGGCCTGTTTTATTTCACCCGGCAATTATTACAGAATTCTTTCTAATAACGGAAGCGGAAAATTCGCAGACGCAGACCAACCTAATTAATGAGCGCACTAAACTCCCAGATGAGTTGTTGTTACTTTCAGCCTCTCTGCCTCCAGTTTCCACTTGTTCGTTGTTGCCCCATAATATTTGCAAATGATCGTGGAAGCTGTGTTACTCCAATCACAATATAATTTTACAATAAGTTTTTTTTTTTCCGTGTTATCGTATCGGCAAATTTCGATCGAAGTTTTTTATATCGTTAGTTAATTGATGAAACGCGATAAAAAAGTCATTGTTGAGCGAGAAAAAATAGACTGTTATCCATATTTTTCCGTCCCGGCTTATAGTCGTCATATCGCAACGATAATTCGTGTCCTCGGAGTAAAAGGAAATGTTACGTTTTAACGCTCGAACACTCCACGTGTTCTGATTGCTAATTTTCATGGTTATAACAATATTTAACGCCTGGAGGGCTGCCTTAGCAGCAGGAGCAGCTAGCTGTGAATATGAATCGACAAAATAAAGCTGCAAGGCTCGTTGGCCAGGAAATAAAATAACCGAATACACCCGGTCTTCGTTCGAGCACGCGTACAAAAGGACCCGGTGCACGACGGGGAAAAGTTGTTAGAAAGAAATGATGGCTCGAGCAAATATACCCACCTGGAGTGCCGATCGTCCGGGACCCAGAGAGCTCGACAAACACATCCTAGTCGCTCCGTGTCACGACCTGTCGCCTCTGCTTCGTCCGTCTCGAATTCGTTCTTCGATTCAAGTGCCTGAACGGTAGTCAGTAATTATCGTCCAGACTGACAGCTCGAGCTTATGATGTCCAGAAGTCAACGCGGTGCACCGAGCTGTTTTCCATAAATGGAAAGCGTTGAGCTCGAGCAGGCTGCTCAACTTGTAACTCTTACACTCGCACCAGCATTCGCCTTGAGACTCCCAAGTGCAGTCCGTGGAATTGCGTCACTTCATTACCGGAGACTCCCGATTAAGACAACTTGGAATCTCTGAAAAGATGCACTTACTGCAGTTTTGCAGGGAGGATTAATCTCTTCCATAGTTCAACCGCCTTCCTCTTCGTGGTTCCAGTGCCGCTCGAGATGAATTCGTTCCTCTCTATATACCCAGCGCGTCTAATCTCGTAATCCCGAGTGCAGATGCACTGTCAACGAGGAGGTACCTTAGGAGGGCAGTGCAAATGGGTCCGAAGCCTGTCCGCCTTTATGGGATCACGTATGCGGTGTATACCTAGCGCACATGTGGAGAAGTTGGCCGTGCGTGAAGGATGGGTTCGCGTATTGAAATTCAAAAACTATATCGAATCGTTGAAATTATTCCAGGTCGGTCCTTTTTGGCGATTCAGGACTCCCATGAAATTCGGCACCCGTGGGAGCGCCTAGATTCGGGACCAGAAATCGGCGGAACGAAATCACGACAAATGATTGCCCCGTTGCCTACGATGCATCATCATTTTGGTGGTTATTTCGTGTCCCAAATTGACGGCTGGAATGAAACTAATTCGCTATTGTCGGATTGCGCAATTGCAGAATGCGTTCGACGCTTGGAAATAGCGCGACGATCCGTCACCGATTTTCCCGCGTCTCTCCTTCTTACGTGCCGCTCTTTTTCTTCCGCTATTTTTCCCCTCTCTGAATGCACATATTACGTTTCTGGACATCCTTGGTCCTGTATATTTAACCCGCTTGGGACGGAAGGTATTTCCATTTTGTCGCTCGTCAAATATATTAGTACAAGACGGCCAGGAACGCTTGAAGCTCATCCAGCCTGTTCTATCTCAGGATTTTGCCGAATGATGTCGTGATCTAGGCTTGCTTCGAATAGCTAAATGAGACCATTACTGTTGGAAACAATTTAAATTTAATTTCACCCGGCTAGATCTTGAAGCTGAAATCACTTCCGCGAATGGTGAATGCGTCAAGGTAACTTGCACGGGAGCGAAGAAATGCTCGGTAATTTAAAAGAGATTTTTTGAGGATCCGGAGACGGAGACTGACTGGAAAATTTAGTGAACTCTTGGTGCAGTTGAGTCTCGATTAAGGAAAGCTTCGAGTGTGCGTTTGTATGTATGTACATATGTGAAAGAAACGAAATTCCGCAGTGAATCGCGCGACCTAAATCGTTGCACAGTACCTCCGCGTTTTCAGAATTGCCGATCGCTGATAGCGACTTCCTACTTCCTCTCCTCTGAAGGGTTTCTCCGTTGTCTGCAAACCACTTCTACAGCACATCCAAGGAGACTTCACAATAAGAATTATCACTGTCTCGAGAGAGGATTCGGTCCACAGTTCGCCGAT
Organism: Diprion similis; assembly: GCF_021155765.1. Taxonomy (NCBI): domain Eukaryota; kingdom Metazoa; phylum Arthropoda; class Insecta; order Hymenoptera; family Diprionidae; genus Diprion; species Diprion similis. The sequence continues at coordinate 15,401,381 of NC_060112.1, read as the reverse complement.
GCACCATCCTGAATGGTGAAGTCTTCATGCTCTTGTCTTTTCGACGTTTCCTCTTTTCTGCACAAAGTCCGAATGACACAAGAAAAAAATTAAAGTTGAAAGCCTTTTACGCTGTGCTCAATACACCTTCCGAAGCCTGTTATTCAATAAACTTGTGTACAATTTTCCAAGCTACTTTTCATTATGAGAACGATCCAAACGAGCATTTGAGCTAAGTTGTCTCATTCAAACTTAAAAATTGGCAACACAGTAATTTCACGATCAACGGTTACCTTCTTCAGAAACGAATGGGCTCAACCGATCATTATCTTTTCTACGTAGATGAGTTTCGAGTCCTTTCGTTTGCGGTAAGCTTCCGAGTCCAGACTATAGATATGAATGAGACTCCCGGTAGAAGCATCGAACATTTCCCAGGATAAACTTGATCGGCAAGACTGATTCAGAAAAGAAAGTAGAAAACATTTTAACGAACCGGTTAGTTGTTGATCCTCTTTTCATCTCTACGTGTGAAACCCTGTCACTCGGGGTCACCCAAAGTTGAATACGAAAGATTAAATATTTTCAAAACTCTGTACCTACACTTTGGTTAATCTGCTTTGTATAATCGGCCCTGGCATTTCACGCCTTGGCCAGCTTGTGTTACGCCATTCGCAAGACTTTTTCCCTATCTGAAAACGGTCGTTGGACTGTGCCTATCTGTACCTACCACTGCCTATTCACGGACCGTACTTCAGGGCGATAAGGTGGGCATAGAATAACGGTGTATAGTCTGAATGAAATATTTTTCAGATAAGAGAAACAGGACTTTATTAACCCGACCGATATAAATGACTATAATGTTGCAGATTTATTAATGGGGGACGTGCTTTGCTTTGTAAGCCCTCGAGTACGGATGTAGATCGCTCCTAGCCCTCCGTTATTCGCCCGGAAAGTTGAACGCGTAAGAAACTGGAATCTCGTTTGGAAAAAGATTGAGCGACTCTTATTTACCGGATAAATATTGATCGCGTGAAGAATATTAGTTTACCGTGGATGTAATTAACCCCACCAGCTAATAACACGCACAATAAATCCTCCCTTTCCAATCTCACATTGCCAAGCCGCAGGCAATTTTCACGAATATTGCAAAAGGGGGTGCAAGCATTTTGCTCAGAAAAACTTCCATGTAGAATTTTTTTATTCTAATTGATGGTTAGTACTATTATTATTATTCCTCAAGTTTCGTATATCTACTTATCTTCATGTGGTGTGGAGTTATTGCGTACAAAATGAATTTCGTATCATATGTTGGTATGTTAAGGCCCTGAGGTTATTCCCATCATGTCAGCCAGATGAAATTCTCCTCAACTCAATTATAAAGTTAGAAATAAATACTCGGCAAGAGATAGGGCCATGCATTGATTATGAGTTCGTTCAACTAATTTTCAACTACTAGAGAATTCTTCTTTAAGCATTTACTCGAAGTCTGAACTCTCAATTTTCCAACTCAATTTTGCTAGAATACTCCGAGCTCTGAGAAGGGCTCAAAAGATTTCAACCCGAGGGGGGAATCGAGTACAGAAGTTCATAGTTTCCCGAAATGACTGCAATTTTAAACAGTAAATATGATTATTCTGAAATTAGTTCAAATGTTCTTTCAGGGAATTTCATTTTGTCTCGCAGCTCAACTAATTTATGACCCAAGGGGTATGTAATATATTTATAAATGGTACTCCGAATTATTCCGCGTAAAAAAAACTTGAGGTAACGTTTTTTTTTATAACGTAAAACACATTAGTATAACTTTACAACTGAGCAGGTACTTCCGCTGGAACATTTGTACACGTAATGGTGACACAAAGTCGAATTTAAAAAGCTCACCAGTTAAGTGCGGTAATTTGCACACCCTTTATGTACACGCTTGTCGAGCTTAACATTTTTTTTCAAATAATTTAAAATAATTACCGACGAGCTAATTGCGGCGGAAAAATCAGACCCTGCCTCTCCTCAGGATCCTCCAATGTGAAAAGAAGTTAAATAAAAAGCTGTGAAAGCTGCAAAATTACTCGAGTCTGAAGCATAGAAGCTACGTGAAATAAATTGCTTTTCGTACATCGCCTACGAATTACCCGGTAAGGAAAAGTCCGGAGAATCGGACAAGCCGGACGAAAGGAAGAGCTAAGCAGGGATTAGGTGTCAGTGAATTTTAATCATTCCGCGACACCTATTGAATTCTCCGGGAGAAAAGGATTTCGGAATTCGTGATTTTGCAACTAAAATTGTTCCACGCTTCGCTGTCTCGCAAACTTACACGAATTCGTGATATTTGCGAACCATAATGCCAGCTATTGGAGAACAATTAACCTCGATTTCAGCGCGAAATCTAATGACGTCGATGACATTAGCTCCTTGTACGTGGACTCTTTATAGAGCAAAACAATCTAGCGCAAAATGTTGCATCGAAAAGGTCGATATATTCTCGACAATTAGTCGAAATGTGTCAATGATGAAATTCCATCGGCTGTCTGGTATTCTTAGGGCAAAGCGAAGAGACACATGAACCATAAAATTGGACACAAGGACAATATTGCGTCCATCGAAGCTGACTAAACGAGGGAAATTTGTCACATGCAATAAACATTGTTGGAATACCGGATAAGATCTGGGCGTACCCGACGTGTTAAATCGCCGCCCGGAATCCATTTGACCAATGACTCGGGGGTTGAGGTCAAGTCTCGACCATCGGCCAGTCAACGTAGCTGAGAAACAGTCTTTGCGTACGCAGGACGGGCAAATAATTGGATCTGTAAAAAAGTGCGCTTCAAAGTGCTGATTCGGATACGTTAAGTAAGCTTGTTTCTTCTCGTCTGACAGTATAAGGGGTGGTAAAGAGACTTTGGCTCATCTTCGTGCCGCCGTTACATACGTAGACTCAAGCAATTCGTATAATATGAGGGAGAAAAGGACGAGAACTCGCTTCTCCTGCGCAGCTGTATACAGCGCATGAATTTAAAAAGTTTCCAAGATCTCGGTTTCCCGGAATATGCAAAGAAAAAACGAATAAGGTTTATTCTTCATACATCTCACCTTATGCTATTTGGGGTGAAAAAGCACTGCACCACTCAAATGATTCGGGGCGAAACGAAACGTGAAAAGAAATTTCTAGCCACTGTCTCACACAAACACACACTAATACACACACCGTCACTCATCCCTGACGCTGCCCTCTTGCTTCACCCTTCAGCTGCTATAACTGGGGTTAATTGGAAAATGTTACAGACAGCCGTGACGGTTGGCAGACTGTGACAAACACTTATTACCATTCACGAAATTAGATCTACCCAATTTTTCTTCACTTTTCTTGCCTGATACTTCGTGACGCAGGAACGCCACTCGACGATGAAATTGCCTGTGCCAAAGAAAGAAATTCTCGGAATCAATCCTGAAAAATTGCCCTCCCCTCTTCCCACCCGTTCCGTACGTCTTCAGGTACCTCGAATCTCATACATTTGTCGTATTTTGGTACGAAAAATACGTGTATGATTAACATTCTTTTTTGTTGCACTACAGCTGCAACGCGGGATTTAGATGTACGGCGTATTTCGACGGAGACAGAGATTGACAGATTTTGAATTCACGTAGGTACGGTTCAATTCCTGACGCGATGCCGTCATAGTGCATACGCGTGGTCTATTATGCATGTGCCAGACAGATCCACAGGAACGCAACTCCCGAGAACATTGCACCTTGTGTAGAAATTGCACAAGTGACGTCGACAGTCGACGGTGCAGCCAGCAGCTAACAGCCGCGGCTCCCCCCGTGTCTGCATGCCTTTGTACAACATCCCGCGGGCCTCGTTATCATCTTGATGAGCAAACTGCTGGTGCAAGACTCTCCGAATCTACAGGCTAAACCGAATGCCCGCTGTAACGAACATCCCCCAACATCCTGAGGGTGCTTGCAGTTTCATGCTTCCAGTTTCCGGCGTTGGTCTGCAGTTGTATCCTAATAAGCTTCGCGTATAATTTACCTACTCAGATATTGTTCGAATCTTAATTTATAGACTTGCTACGAAAAACCCTCCTTGTATCTTTTGAACAACGTTTCGTAAGAGTACCGAATTTTTTAATGACTTCAATCCGACCCTGTCGTATCCGTGTCTTCTAAGTTTCCATTAAATTTATGTTGGAGAACACAAAACTGGTCGTTTATTGACCCAGACGTCACGTTGAAAAAAAAATCATAAATCTCATCGGTGATTAGACAAATTGGAAATATTTGTTCAAAAGTAATTCTTTTGAGTACAAATCATCAGCGCAGTCTGTGGCTACAGTTTTCGAGGACATAACTGTCTAACATTCTATCATGTGATACTCACGAATCTGTTACCAGTTTTACTTTTGGAATACATTTTCTCAATTCCATGAGTGCACGGATATTACAGTTTAGGATACCTAAGCTGTTGTATCTTCAACAACAAGTATAGAAAACTGAGAACACCTTGCAATCGCAGTAATACCATATCATTGTATTTATACAGTTTGATTGAGGTTTCGTAAATATGGACGTGGACCTTAGTTCGTAAAGTTTTGTGACGTTGGGGATAAATGCAGGGTGTGAGGTGCAGGGAAGGTATACAGCGAGTGGAATTTATCGTTAGTTCTAAAACTACAGAACAAAGTAAGTAACGCGTTTAGATTAAATCCCAGTAGAGGAAATAGATAGAAGTTGGAGGAGCTAGACGTTAACAGTCGGGAAATTCGTAAAGTTTTAAAGTATCGTAACACGTGTGTGAAAGAAGTTTGAAACGGGACAAGTGCATCGCACCGTTCATTGGAACCGTGAGCGTATTACTTAACAGCTCGCGTTACCCAAGTTTCTGGATTATCGTTGTTTCCACGTATCTCTCCCACTTCTCCTTCGTTAACCAACCTCAAAAAAAAAAGAAAAGAAAAGAGAAGTAGTTGAGTTTCATTTCGAGCGAACTACGCGGGGACTGCGCGACCGCAAGAGCCCCGCACTACCAAAAATTAAACGTACAAATACCCACGTTAGGGGTATTTACAGGGTTCAGCAGTCATGCCTCACTCCCGGGGGAACCACCGTATTGATCATGGTATCCCCTACGTCAGGTTAGTATAGTCAACTTCGTATTTTAACTCTTATTCTACTCATTCTGGCACGATTTCACTCGCGAGAAACAAATGTTACGCGACTATCGTACTCAATGATTTGAAATTATCTATAATGAAATATCGATTGTAACTCTACGTGACGTTAAGTCTATGACATAAAAATAAATTTGGTTGAGATTCAGGCAGAAGGTATTTCAAAAATGATATTTCACCGCTCGCTAATTACGAGCATCCGATATTTTTTCATTATTATAAAATTTTACCGAAAAATAGAAGCAAGCGAGATTGAACAGCGTATTGTGATAATAAAAATATCTTGCTTCCTATGAAACCGCGCACATTCATTCAGCCATCCTTTTGTGTTGGAAATAGCAAAGTTGGAAACATGGCAATAAATGTATGCCTGAAAAATTTCATATTCCATGGCAAATGAGCAAAGCAAAGCCCTGCGCTGCATGCGTCATAATTTTGTAGCGTGTGGATAGCTGGTATATTTTATATGACTTTTCTCCGGAAGAACGACCGTTATCAACACTCATGATAGTAATTTTATGCTCTCGATGGATGCAGCCGGGTCACAGAGAGGGTGTAAGTGAAGGAGTTTATACGCCATCGAAGATCGTTTCACCGAAGATTTACAACCGGCGCAAACCTATTAGGATCTGTTAAGTAGCGAGTACGTACATTAGTTATCAGATAAGTCAATGGCCGAGCTTTGCTTCTGCCCGATAATACTGCGCTGCTGTTGATTGAAATGTAATTTCAGTCTCGGCGTGTGGACCAAATTGAGGGGTCGAAGTATGCCTGTCTTGCCATACAAGGTAGCCTTTTTTCCAATATGCCTTTGAATTGGGTTGGAATGATTGACGAGCATGGTTTCTTAGAGTTGTTATACATCGATTATACAAGCTGTGATTTCATCAAGGAAAAAACTGATTTGAAATGCAAGTATAATTGTAGAAGGTGTATCGTATACAGTAATAGTATACTTTGTATTCGAATACAAAGGAAGAAGTTGAAAGAAATTTTCTCACTATGAAAATACTCCGTGACAGAAATAATGTCTGCAAAATAATTTGACCTGCTGCAAAAGTTGAGCGAAAAAAAATAAGGTAAAAAAGCGTACAATGTTATCGGATTCCCGTAATTGAATCGAGCTGCGGGGGGGGGGGGGATAATTTATATTGAATTTTTAACAAAGAAATAAACATTCAAAAAAAGAAACCAGGCTCATGTTCCAATTATTTGTGCAACGCCGTGGCGAGGGGTTAAACGAATCTAAACTGTATAATGAGCCACGACCAGAGGTCCACGTCGCTAATGGAATTTGAATTTACATAATCCAGATTTATTTCGGCATTATAGGAGTATGAGATGAAGAAAAAACTGGAGGAAAAAAAATCATGAACCATAAATCAACAAGCCCGTAGGCGGAGTGATTTTCCGTTGGGGTAGTCAGGGATTTGATAATTACCACGAGAAAACAAATAGCGTGCCTACCCAGCGGCCCGGGGGGTGCGGGGTTCAATTGCATGGCTCTACTCCTACTCTCGAAGTTTGGCATGTAAATAAATCGCGTCTCTTTTCCCCTGTTTTCGTACATTTCCTTTAATAACGTCGCGCCGCCGAGGGATCAACGTGCGGGAAAAATATTCGCGAGCGGTTGCTCCTTAAAGGGGTCCCGTCCGAGTTGTCATTCTTGGATCGATGATTCCTTTTTCTTCTCTTTGTTTATACCCCGTCGTAATGCATTTATTCATTTGTCCGTGCATCATCTATGCGCATATCAATCGTGAAAAACTTACACGAATGAAAGAAATTTAATCACACGTAGTTTTTGCAGCATCGCGTGTAGGTGAATGATCGAGATTCCGAAAGGAGTGTTGCTCCTAAAATTCTTTCACGAATTCATTCTTATTCGTTTTCGAATCTTCTAGGGCCAAGCGTATTCGCTTCTAAGAACTATGCGCATTTTCATCGTAAATAGCTAAAAGGATTTAAAAAAATCAAGTAAAGCCTGATTCAGCGAATTCTGATGAAGTTCTGATGAAGATGAAGGTGCATGTTTTATTCAATTAGCCATGCTGAAAAACTTTTCTCTTCTATATTCCAATCTAGTTGAGGAAATTTTCGCGTTCTCTTGCGGTCTGGAAAAATATGGCCGCCATGCCAGTTCCACTGTACAGCCTTTCCGAAAGCCTTCTTTCCAAATTAGTGGAGCTTACACGTGTGTCTAATGTCCCAAATAAGGGTAAGCCGAGTTTTTGAAAGAGACCAACACTTGGTGGCCAAGTGCTTTTTTCTCCGGGTAAAATCCCGACAAATAAAAGGCATCGTAATAGGATTCGTCTTCTCGAGTTGCCGCACTTTTAATCCGCTTAATATAAGGGTATTTTAGGGAAGAGTTTTGAAAATTTAATCGTCGCTAACTGGTGTTCATTTCTTGCATGTCGGGTACGCGCCAAATTGAATTATCATTGTATCTCGGCAACAAAAGAGCTTACTGCTGCTTTTCGAGTATAGCACATTCGAGATATTTGTTGTACCCTGTAACAAAAGATTTACCTACAATATAAAGCAAATTGTCACACGCCTTATAATTTTTACTGATAGTTCTGCAATATGATATAAAAATGACTCTGGATTTATAGTTTAATTTAAAGTGGCCCCAGTGTAATGACGAAGGACCATTATAACGTTAGAGCTAGTCTTTATTACCGTCAAAGTTTAAAACCGTCTAGACTATAGACCGGGGTATAATTTATAGCCCATCTTTTTCTCCCCTCTTTTTTCACGTTCTAATCCATAAATTTTGTTATCAATTATTTTTTTCAGGTTTTTTTTTTATTTTATTTTTTTTCCTTTCATTTTTAAGCCCTAGATTTATTGGTTAGATCAAAACTCTATTTGCCTGCGTGCGTATTTCTGATATCGTGCGAGTGAATTATATCGAAGAATTTCAGATAGTAACGCGTATTCAACAAATGCTACGAAACCAGTGACAGGCACCGTGGAATGGCCGTCACCTTGACGACGAAAAACAGGCGGTATCGACATGAACCCTGACGCACTTCGTGTCGGAGCATCAGCTGTGTGTAGTCCATAACCTGGCCGGGTCGTGTTGCAAATAAAATTTCGATTATGAATTTTGGTGAATTTCCGCCACCGGTTTGCGCGGCACTAAAACCGCGTCACAATCCGATCGACTATCCGGGAACAGCGAACGTGTCTTGTGCGCACAGAATGCGAGAGCCAAACTCAAACTGTCGGTACATGAAACAGTTTTACGAACTGCGAAAATCTACGGAGATTGATCCAACCAAGGAGCTTGAAGACAGGGAATTCGTCGCACTCAATCGTCGATTCGCCTTTGAGAAACGTACCGACAAACGCGTGTTGAAGGAGAACATTCGACGACGCGTTGAACAAGGTACGTGAATGCTATCCACGAGTAAGTCATTCCTCCAGGATACTCTATGTTCTTCAGTAATAAACGATAAGTATGTCAGTATAAGAGATAACCTCTATGTGCTCCAAGGAATGATGGCGTACGAAGATGAGATAAACAAACGGCGAGAAAAACTTCGGGCCATGATCTTGGTCGAGGAAGCTGCCTTCACGAAGGAGATCGTCGACCAGGCTCAGCATGGCGGCGATTCCAGGCTGGACGAAATGAGGGCGCGGGTAGAGGAGCTGCGGAAGAAGCGTGAAGAAGAACACCAAGCTACTGTAGCTGCTAAACGGATGCAGCAGTACCTGGCCTGTTGCCTGGAAGCACGCGAGAGGAAGACGCAGAAGTTGACGAGGGACGCGAAGCTCTGCAACCTGGCGCAGATGGCTGAAAACGAGGCTAAACGCAAGGCGGAACGAGAGTTGGACGCGCTTTGGCACTGCCTGATGCTGAAGGAGGTGGAGGCGAAGAAGGGGAGGGAGGTCGAGGAGGCTAAACGGCGCGAACTGGCGACAAAAATGGTGCGAGGCTCCCTGGACAACCAGATAGCCGGGCTGCGAGCCCTGGAGGCAGAAGAGCGACAGGTGAAAGCGGAGCAAGAGGAAGCTCTTCGACTTATGTGGGAAAACATTCGAAAAGAGGAGCAGCGGAACCTTGATAGAGAAAACTACGAACGTCAGCGGCTGAAGCGGGACCTGGAAGAGCAGCTGATGAAGAGGCAGAAGATATTAGCGGAGCGTGCAGCCGAGGAGAAGGCGATGGACCTGATGTTTAAGGAGCTTGGAGAAGCGGAGCTGGACAAGGAGAAAAACGAGCGGTCATCGACTGCGGAGAGACTACGCAGGGAGATGTTCGCCTATTTAAGTAACCTCGAGGCCATCCGGGAGGAAGAGGCGAGGCGAAACGTGGAGGTTGATGCCATCGTCGAGGAATCGAACAGAAACGTCGAGGCTAGACGCACCCTGGCTATTCGAAAGTTCAAGGAAGCTCGAGAGCGAAGCTTGCGCGAAGTCATAGCTGGGCGTGAGGCCCAGATGAGGGAGAAGCAGGAACGTGAAGAGCGCGAGAAGAGCGAGAAGGAGCGAGAAGCTCTGCTTCTGCAGAAAGAGCTTGATCTCGACGCTAAGCTCAACGAGCTCGTCGAAGCCGAGAAGAAGGAAAGGGCCAGACACTACGGACTACAGCTCAAGGCCCAGCAGAGCTACGTCGAGGCCGTCCGACGTCGGGAGAAAGAGGAAGCTGATCGAATGTACCAGGATGGTATCAAGAGGGAAGAGGAGTACCAGAGGCAGACCAAACTCCTCCTCGAGGCATCTGAACACATCACACCTCACGCGTTTAAGACGCTGCTCAAGGAATGCGCGGCTCGTCACGACGCCGAACAGAAGGGACAGTGTTACTGCCCTCCACCACCACCGCCACCACCACCACCACGCGCTGAAATCTGCTAATTTGGTAGCGATTTTGATTATCGTGGTGGATTTGCCAGGCAAGTGAAACGGTAATGCAGGCAATGCCTACAAGGGAAGTCCTGGTCAAGGAGATATTGAAATCGTTTCCAAAAAAGTGTAACCTTAGCGAAATACAGTAGCTCCAGTAGTAGTGAAATGGAATAAATTGGTCACCGTGACACCACTTTCAACCGTGTGTTTTTCATCGCGAAATTCGAATGCCGGATAATTTTAATAAGTCAGTCATTGAACCGAGGAGAGGGTGAAGTTGATAAGTTTAAAACGGAGGGAAGATCAGTTTGTAAGTGCGGGTTTAACCGCGGATACCCGACCCAGAAATTTCCATGGCTTGAACACCGAGTTGAGACGGCTTGCGACCGCCGCCGCGACGCTTTCCAATGAAAAGTGCCTCGGTGGGATTACCTTTGATTTATTGCTTCAATTGCTTCGTCCAAAGTTCGTTTTATTAGACTTACCAGGCCATGCTTTCCGGCTGATTCTCGATTCTATCTCTTCTCGACGCTCCGCGCTCCATGTGCTTTTCTCAATGTCGAACCTGCGGCAGCCGGACCGGCAGCTCATGGCCTCTTATACCGCGTCCAACGTAATTGAATCTTGAAGCAATTTCGAGTATTGGTTAAGCAGGATGAAATTCTCGGCTGGGGGTTCGTCATAAAATTGGATAGCCTGCGTCATCGCTTCGCCAGGCTCAATCCATTTTCATTCTCCTCCTAACCCGCGCCTGCATACACGAATGCCGAGGTATGACACACACGCGCAAGCGAGATTCGGCCAAGTTTTATAGTTCATCTCGTACCGGAAGTACCTGCGGATTTATACATATTTTGGTTTATCGTTTTGAAAAAGCCGCCTTCCACCCTCACGTTTCCTGTTTATAAGCCTTTACCCGTCCCGCCTGCGAGAGTGGATGCCGTTTTTTCTCTCTCACTTTCCTTACTTTTTCAGAAGTACCCGGGGAAAGTCAGAGCCGATAAATTGGAACGATCAAGTTTGGATCGTGCGGGAGAACCTCGCCTGTGCCGAATAGATGTATCGCTGCTTCGGGATCTTCTAAATTTTTCAAACGCCCAGCAATAAAGTTTGCAATCTTCTCGTGGAACCTCGTTCATAAATTTTGAACGAATTCAAAAGCAGTTACAAGCGCGTATATACCGCACACTGTGTGTACCTCTCTATACGGCGTAAACTCGGCGCTGCCGTATAGCTCTGGAGATACGAATCATTCCTGCCATGCGACGACTGTCGTACGTGTTCTGAGTTGTGCATGTGCCTGCCTGCCTGCCTGCCCATACACGTGTAGAAGAAACTCCGTGTGATAAAGAAACCAGATCTTTGAATTTTCTTTGAATTTCTCAGCAGTGTATCACCGCCAGCGGACAGTTTAATCTTAGGAGAGCGTGTGCCGCGTTGAAAGGTGAAGTGTGGCGTCGCTGCGTATTCCTGTCCCTGTCTTCGTTCACATCTTCCGCTTCTTTCCGTACACATCCTGACTACCGTATCGCGATGGGAACGGTGCCGCTTTCTACAAAACCTGCTCTGTGTCATCGGGTATCCTGCCGCCGCGCCACCTTCGGCTGGTGCGTCTGTTTTAATATTTTACCTTTCAGGGCGTAAGATATCCTTGACAGAGATATGGAGAGAAGTCAAGTCTTTTTCAAAGACGAGATTAAAGAAATAGGCAAAATAATATTCCACCTTAAAGCTCGGGCCTTTGTGCTGCCCAAAATCCTCGTACCCCCGTCGGATTGAATAGAACTCCTTGACAACGTTGAGTCACTTTAGTACGAAGACTTCGGACTAGCTTAGGTTCAAACTTGACTCTACGTGATCACGCATTCTATTTCGGTATGAAACTCCGGCAATAGTAACCTACCGAAATTAACCGTTAAATAAAAAATTATGCTGGGTTTGGGGCCCAGCGTTAGGCGGTCGAGATTAACGTCTTCTATTTCGATAGTAAGCTTTATTGATCTCGAAGAGAATTTCCGTGGAAATCACCGCAGGGTGCCACGTTTGGTCAGGGAGGAATGGAACGAGCCTCTGAAGGTGCGAGGGATGGAAATAGCGCGGGGTCGGAAGTTCGGACGGGGGAAGAGATCAGAGCTCTCTTTAAGACCGAGTTTGAAATAAGCTAACCTTCTTTCGGCAGGACGTGCTTTATCAGTGACCGTAATAACCATCAACTTTTATTCGCAACAGCCTCGCCCGGGGCCAGCTGAATCGGTGCCCCCCTCTCCACCCCCCTCCCACCCTGAGCCCTCCGTTTCGCCCAGGCCGTCGGTGTGCTCCGGGCGATTGGATGTGTACTTGGGGCACCGCGGAGAGACCATAATTGCGTGGAAAAGGTTCCCGTCAAAGGAAGCTCCCTGGTTCTTGGATCGCTCGTCAAAATCATTAAATTCCGGTTATCATTTCGGGAGAGAGGGAGAGAAATTTAATGAGCTGGGAATGAAGAGTAGCTGCACGTATTTAACCCTCGTTCGACTCGTCTGGCGTTCAGACAATTGACACGCCGATTGTCAGTCGAGGTTGGATTGAACCTTGCTCGGTTTCGAGATGAATTCTTGCACCAGAACATAACTAATCGACCCCCCCCCCCCCCCCCTCCCCCTGTCGCATGCTGCACGGCATCAGGCCGACAGGGCGGAGAACTAATTGTCTACGTTTACCGTGTTTATATTTATAACAGGGCTGATAAATATGCATAAAGGATTCCAGCGGCTAGGAAACTAATTCAACATTCTTCCGGGACAGGGACGACCTCGGGGATGGGTTCGCTTTTAAGATAGGGCCCGATCTGCCCCTCGTACCCGGCCAGGAACCCCACGGCTATGCAGAGTAGCTGTTTATTATGCTAGGGTAAAAGGGGGCGCGGGGTGGATCCACGCTCCGAGGTTTCGTACGTAAGGATACGAACTGGGATAGACTTTCGACTTGTCGCTGCCAGCAAACACGCCGGCAATACATACTAATGTCTCACTCGGCCTGATATAATTATTGAACCCTTGTGACTGCGGCGGACCCTCACCACCCACCCCTGGTTCAGCCCTTTCGCACTGTTCTGCATCCTGCACTATTTTCATTCCTGGTTATCAGAATTAACCGCTTGTCTAGACCCGGTAATTTAGAAGTCGTATAAATCATCTCTAGAAAGGGACGAAAGCATGTCTTTGAATATTGGGTATAAGCTACGATTTTTTTTTACACCTTTGATCCCGCAAGTCTGGTTTCTCCTGAATTTGTTTCGGAATCATTGAATAGCGATCGCTTTTTATTCACGTACAGGTACTTAAACTAGTTATTATAGACGAATTAGCACCGTGTTGAAATATCATATCGTACCTATATTTAATATCTTCGCTGCGGATAAATGTCGACCATGTATTTATCAAACTGCAATTAATAACTAGTACTACTATTTGTATAATAAGAAATGTACTCTATGTCAATATGCAAATACTATTTTTTAATCAATTCTAAGAGGTCCAAAAGCTTCACCAAAAACGTCGCAGAAATTATTGTTCATGACTCTTCGTTCGTATGTTAGTACACTATAACGAAATGTTTAATTCATTTAAAATTGACCACACAATTTTTCTGGATCTACTGAATATTTCTGAAAAAAACCCAGTCGTCAAATAAAGGAATAATCCGTGAAAACCATTTCCCATGAGTAAATAAATGTATCTCTGAAAACTGACATTTTCCGCAGTCACCTCATTATACATTCCGCTTTTGTTACATACTTGTCCTAATTCTAATTATAGCCAGTATGTGGTATAATAAATCCAAAATGGAAAATGTGAAGGATTTTCCGAAGTATAAATTGTCGGAAATTGTGGTGAAGAGTATAATCTCTTCCAACTAGCGAGAGCAGTATAGATTGAATGAACACGCTAATTCCGAATATTGATGAAATAAATTCCTCTCGTTTCCAAATTGTCAAAAACGTCTACTCAGAACTACTTGTGCCGTTGATTATTCATACACTATATTTGCTCATTTCATATCTATCGACACTTGGGCAACGAGAAACAATGACGAATTCGCAGCTACAATGCGCTGACAATATCTTGTTCCGATCTGGCACACGTGCGTCCACACACATACCATACCGGACACATCCGGGCAAGAAGATAACAAACATGAGCCATACCGGTTGGTTTCAGGCACGATCGAGCCTGCGGACAGTGCCGAATGGCGCAAATTTCAGCGGTGCTACGGAATAGCAATTCACGGGTCAACATCCCCTCCTTCCGGGCTTCGTCGCGGTCGAAATACCCGAAGCTACAATCTCTTGATAGAGGTGAAATGTAACGGTAAGTTGAGATTGAACTGACAGCGAAATTCATTCGCTCGAAGTATGTTAAAATATATTTCAACATAGCGTCATACTTGAACATCTGCATTTGATGCAACGTGCGAATTGATTCGCTGACGCGTTGTGCGCAAGTTACGTACCGAGTTCGCCGAGTCTGCAGGGTGTAGAATAGTCGGTGGGGGTGGAATAGAAAGGGAGCAAAATACCCCACCCCGGAAATGTTCTTTTGACGGACGCGCTGCCGTCGTCGTCTTCCTCCTCGGTCCTTCACAGCAGTGCATTAATCTTTCTCTTCCGCCCCCTTATTGAAAATTCTACAGAGCGCTTCTTAGTTTTTGCGCAGCCACCTCTGTTGCCTCGGGGGTCGCGGGTCAATACCGTTATCAATCACCAGACGTCGCACATATAGCGCTACTGTCAGCCAAAATGGCACTGGATGCTTGATCAGCTTCTCGACATCTTCGATTACTTACACCACGAAACCATGCATGCGCCGAGACTGATCGTACACCAGCAGAACCATCCTCAAAGACAAGACGGTACGTTATTCTATGAATCAGCCGAACTCTAAGGATCACGACCCTCTTTCCTCGGTTCCAAAGTATGACCGCGCGTGTTTAAACATACAACTGAAAGAACGAATCGGAGGAAAACGGCGCTGGTAAATTCTACCCCCATTCTTGTTTTATATTCCCAATCCTGGGATACTGCATAGAGGTGGCGGAGAATGAGAATACATCGACAAGTATTCACGCGAAAGATGCGGAGCGAGAGACGTACCATATGGGTTCAACTTGCAATTAATTTTGGCTTTCTCGGGGATTTTCCGTTGCCATGGTTCCACGTTCGCCAGTAAAGAAAGGTGGGTTAGTGTGCGTGCCGGTTGTACGGTTGGCGGGCAGGAAGGCAGAAAGACAGGGTGGTTACTGCGGAGGAGGGTATAATGCAAAATTAATTTCCTCTGCTTTCCTTCCTTTTATCGGCACGCGTACAGCGCATCCAGCCCTCGGGTTTCCACTGCGTCCACCTTTCCAACCTTTTTATTCTAATGTACGAACCTCGCCTTAGGCCAACGAGCTTACAAAGAACTCTAAAGTTTGCCACGTTTAATTAGTTTCGCCGAGCTGTTTTACTATCGGCACTTTTTCAAAGCTGACAAACTTTGCTTGGGGTTTTAATATAATGCTATGCGGAATAAATACATAATTACGCAGTTGATCCGGTGACTATTCACACATATGTGTTGAACAACAGGTGAACAAGATGTTCGATACCTCGCGTCTACGGGTTTGGAAATAATTAAACCAAGGTTTAGATTAAAAAATGAATACGTTTTACCGAAGTCTCAATATTAGGGTATGCAGTGGAAATGTATCTGTACCACCTTGAGGAACGATGCGGATGGCAGTGGTAAAGCAAATAGCCAAGGCATTCCTGTTTGTAATCTAATAAACTTCATCTCCGGCGTTCTTAGCGTCAAAACCGTCTGCTGTGCACTGGCGCAAGTATTTTCCTCAGTTACTTTACCAAGTTATCCGGTTCAAGCCAGGCTTGAAAGAACCAGAGCTTTCCTCACTTGAAGTACTTTCAATCTTTGGTAATGAGGTGGACATCGGCGGTAATATCTCTCCGCGAATACATGCAGCACTGATCAGGATAACAGTTTTTCAATCGAGCAAGGCCGTTCAAAAATCAAAGTAGGTATGCAAGTATTCACGCGAGGAATTTCAAATGCGAGGCGAATACGTCTCCGGAATACAGATACAAAAGGGATATTGTTGAGCGGGGATTCAAGCATGGGCGTACATGTTGATTTATACATATGCTGAGGAAAAAAAGGAACTCGATCGACATCTGATGCGGAAAATATATCGGGGCTCAGAACGATGTTGTGCGACATCTTACGACAACGGGACTATAGCATTATGAAAGACAATTTGAATTCTTAGACGTGGAATACGGGTAACGTAAACTGGCTAGAGACCGTGTGTTAGCTTTTTCAAAGTAACTTTATCAGGAAAATCTAGCAATTCCATGAATTTCTTTTCTTGAATTTCCATGAGCGTTGAATTTCTTTTGATCATCCGCACGTGAAAGATATTAAACTATTCTTTCTACTACCACACTGCACTCTACGGTTCGAAATATCCTTGGCGAGTACTCGTCAACTTCCGGATATGCCAAAATTAATGAGTCTAAAGCGTCGTAGAACTAGGCTAGACTTCCTCTTCTGGAATCCTGGAATTGCGCCTGGGGTTGAGAGTGATGTCTAATCGTCAGGCAATTTACATTTCGTCTGCCGTTGAATTTATGACGTCTAATATTGGCTCGAGGAGAGAAAAGCGGAGATCCAAAGGCAAAGCACTTAGTCCCGCTTTGTCGGCACTTAGTCTCGTGAACGTCAGGCAACGTATCTCTCATCGCCATCCGTGAATGATTTGAAAACTGTTGCAGAAGAAAAGAAGAAAAAGGAAGAAATACACGTTTCCCACGAACTATCGCTGCAGTCGTTACAGTCCGGTGGCAACGCTCGAAATTAATACCACCACATCAAAGCACAGCACAGATAATCGATCACTATTAGTCACCATTAATCACAGGCGTACGAGTCACGCTACCTTTGATTCTATTTCAATTACTTATGACAGTATAAAATATGGAAGAAATTTTCCACGGTTGCATTCGTTCTTCGAATCAACGCGAGAAGGGAAGCAACGATTGATGTGAATCGGTCAATCACCATAAAAGTGCCGACCTGCTGCACAATTAGTCAGTTTGAAGCCTGCCTCTTTAAACCAGCTAGACGAATCGCGCCACAAAAAGTTTTATAGAAATTGTGATAGTTTTTCACTGACCATGGTAAGCTGAAACTCAGTCAGCTTCGTTTGAGTATCAGGTGCTCAAAATGCTTAACCCCGTTGGCAAGATCCGAGTTGGAATCTGCTGAGTGAAATTGTGCGCATACACCCTTCGACTTGAGCTTAGCTTGGTCGAGTTTGGATAGGTGCCTGGATATCATATTCAGAAATACAGGTACTGCCGAGGAAACCTCGATGCAACTACAAGTTTCCGAGGTATACAAAATGGCATTTGATCGTTTGAGTAGAAGAGAATTTCAATCAAAGTCTTCGATCAAATCCGAGCGTAAGCTCCTCAAGCTACTTACACGAGTCGATTTGCAGAACCGGAAAACTTTGTTCATTCCTCGAGAAACATGAAGGTACTCGTGCCGATAGCGATGTCTGAGTCTTTCAATTTCGTGTACCTGCTGATCCGGTGTAACTGTGACAGTAGTACCGACGATTTCGTGTCTCATTTTCGAAATTCAACCAGCGAGGGTGAAAGAGGAACAGAGCGTCGGAAACGTGGAAAATTTCGGGAAATAAAGAAATGGAAGAAATCGTTCGGTAAGCAGAACCAGGAAGTTTGAAATCACAACCACCTCAGCAGTAGCGGTATATGGAACAGCATCGCCATCAGTGCCGCCCCCAGCTCCATAAAAGACCAAGTCCTTGAATACTGAAAACAACGTCGTTACGGAAAGGAACAGAGCCTGGGGAAGAGATGGGGGGCAGGAAAAAGGAAAAAAAATCCTAAATATACTGCAGAGAATGACACGGAGTCCCTGCGCCATTTGGAAAACTGCCGTTTCGAAGATCGAGAGAACGGCGCAGCCATCGGGAGTATGGAAAACATTGGGAGCACGTATCGTTCAATTGGTTTACGATGGCAGCAGGGGGTCGGTGGTAGTTTCTGGTTGCCGGTTTCCGCTCTCTAACGACGCAGGCACCCTGCACGATGCGCGCCGGGCGTATTCGCGGTCCTGTGAAGTAAGCATAATTTTCGCGGCGTCAGATCTAGTCTCGCCTGCAACACCCCCGAGCCTTCACTTCGGTTAGGGACGAGGGTGCAGCCTCCCCCACACCCTCACTTCATCCTGTCTCCTATCCCTCGTTGCAACGCGCCGTGAGTTTCATCCCTAGCCATCGATAATTGCCAATTGAATTTTCAGCAACTTTTACCCAACCTCCTCTTATCCTCAACGGGAACTCTAATGCAGCTCATGTCGCGATGTCGTTCCTCGACGAGGCTTACACGCTCTTTCTCTTTCTAACGGACATTCTCTTGCACGGCTTCGACACGTGTGCTTGTCGAAGTGATTTCACGCCCTTTTATCTATACGTTTTCACACAGATTATATACTGCACTAAAGCGTTGCAAACTCTCTCACGTGGTTATAGAATGACTTACTATCACTCTTACTCGGAGTGAAATTCATATAAGTCATTGGTAATACCATGATTTACTCGGAGAATCAAAGACTGATAACGAATTTGACGGTTCTTTATCACCAACTGTGTTCGTGAAAAATGTGTTTTAGAAATACGTAAATATCGCAACAATTCGCGGACAAACACTGTAAACCACATGGGCATGGGCTTTATCCACAGAATCCGGCAAATTCATTCGCGCATTGTTTAATATTTCCCAGATCTGAATAATAAATGTTTATTCAGCAGTTAAAAGCAATAGTGGTGAACAAACTCTACGTTTTATACGGTGCAGTTTTATACAGCTCACATCTGTCTCGCGTGGCGTGCAGTAATCGAACATTGCAGGATACAGCTTGGTGAGAAATGCAATATATTGCTCCAACACCTACACATATACGCCCTGGAATTCCGAGAGCGCCTTAAACGTGGTACAAGGATAACGAATACGTTCCTCGAGAGTTCGTGCCGCCGAATCGAATTTCTTAGCGCAGTTCCGCCTCTTAGACCACAAAACGAATTGGTATTGCGGGACGCTCTGAAGTTGAGCGGAAGTCGAGGATCCGTTGGACATCTCCGTGAAAGGTCGACGTTGACGACGTCATTCGGAGGACAACGAGGTGTTTCCAGGACACGAACACGGTCCGCATCCGCATTTGTCAGGGCGTTTGCGCTCCTGTCACCCGATGTCCAGCGCAAACTCAAACATTTAGGTCCGCGGCCCGGGCGCATATGCGGCGACCAGCGGCCGCCTGAATAATGCATGTCGCATAGTCTGAAACCAATGGAGGATTAAAGCGACAGGGCAAGACTTAGTCGGCAACGGTCAGTAAGCCAGTCACCATCAAATCGAGAATCGTATCTAAACTTTAGGGCTGTTATCGGGTAAAAGCTCGACCGCCCACGCTGTTCGGACGTTTTTCCGTCGATCCTTCCATCCTCGGCACCGGCTCGAATGGGTATTAACTGTATCCCTTATGCTAATAGACGGCGAACCAATAACTCTCGGACAACACACTTCCCATAGTGATAAGATTGGTATTCTATTGTAACTCGACGTGTAGCCGCTCTCGGAATCTCCGCGGGAAAATTATGCTGGCCGAGGAAACAAGCATTCGCTCATGGGAATCCTCGTTCGCAATAAGAATCGAAAGTCAAGAGAGTATTACAGTATTATGTAGGTAAACGTACACGTGCGCGATGCTCCGAAGCGGAGCGATAAACCAGCTCGGAAGATGAATTTGATAAATAAAATATTATACCTGCAGGTTTAGGGTTGCCGAGGAACCCGCGACCGTGCCGGGGAACTACTACAACGGCACTGCAGCGGCCGGATGTCGGGTCATCAAATAAATAATGTCTCAACCAATCTCGGAACACCCTTCGTCTTTACCGCCTGGTAAACGTGGAGGCTCGGTCTCGGTCTGAACTGCTTTCAGAGCCCGCAGCAGCGTGGCCTGATCAATCTATCTCCTCGTTCCTCGGCAATGATAGTTCCGATAACCAAAACATTACGGCTCTCCACAGTGGTCAGGCCACGCTGCTGTCCGTGTCCACGTTGAGGTTGGGGTTGAGGTTGAGGTTGAGGTTCCGGTCTGCAGGTTTGGGGAGAAACTTGACGGGCGGAGAGTGACGGCCGGGTGATTCATCACCGAGCATCGAGCGCTGACCAGCAACCGAGACTCTCCTCCTCCCCCCCCCCCCCCCCCTTCTGCCATCTTCATCCCTGGAAGAAACGCTGATTCTCAGAGACACGGGATGCTGTTGCAGGATTCTGTCCCATTATACAGTCCCTTGGGAATTACGCGGAGAGCTCTGGGTGCCAGGCTGACGTTGATTGGCCGGGATCTGACGTTGATTTTCGGCCAATATGCCAGAGGGATTTGCTGGTCGGAGCGTGCACACGATCGTTGTTCAGGTGTCGTCGGAGGGAGAGGGAAAGGGAGAGGCGAAAATCCTCTCTGGCAGAAGCCGCGAAGCTGTGAATCCGCTTTTGCGAATGTCGGCCTGTCTCAAATGGACTTTTTAACTCCGACACCAACGGCTTTTATTATCTCTTTCAAAAGCACCCGAAAATTTATATATTCATGCGGACACGAATTGAAGGGGTGAAGTTCGGGCGATCAACCGTGTGGTTTGAAACCAACCGTGTATTCGAATCGTTGGAGTATGTTGTACTACAACGCAACGCTCGAGCCTTTTTTCCTATCTCTTTCACTGACGAATAATTTTATTCCGTCCCCGATGTTCAATCTCTGCGTTTCGTACGAAATCAGCCGAAGCTCCGACTCAGCGATGGCTTGAGTTCGAATCCCCGTATAGAATATTGCGTAGTTGAACGTGGAAATTATACAGCAAATGTCGCGTTATATCGTCAAACGGGAAGAGAATGCGGCACCGACATTCGAGCCATATTGCCTCAACACGTTACGCCGATACCACAAACTGCTCCTATAACTCACCACCATGCGAGATAGCGCCCGAGATGCCGGCACTCTTCGTACGTACCCCGCGAAAAGTTCCACCCCCTTTCCCTGAAGGTTCTCAGTTTCTGCAGCGCTGAGTTCCACGATCCCGGAAAATATCTTCGGTGAAACCTGCACGAGCCATTATTATACATGTATATATATGTATATGTTACTTTTGATCGTGGCTCGATACGCCTCAGCGAATGGAATGTCAGAGAAATTTCTCACGGAGATCAAGAGACGCGGAAACTATTGGGATCCAGATTGTGGGTGTGGTAACGCAATGTGGCGCCAAAAAGAGCCATCGACGGAACTACTGCGATGGTGAAAAAGATTCTAAGCAAGCCGCCAGATCATTTTACTCGTCCTGTACCATGTACACCAAATAACGAGGATGCTCGGAAGGAAGAAACAAAAGACGATTGATCCAGCGTAAGATCGGAAGCTTTCGTTGCGGAAGTTTCCACGCACCTGCAAGCGATTACGCAAGAACGAAAGCTGCGCACCGATGATTTTAGTTATGTGCCGTGTTTTTGGAGGAAGCGTGTTTGTCGCACGAGCGTGTGAGTATACGACACGCGCATGTGTGCGTGATTTATTTGATTACGGTACGACATGCGACCAATTTCCATAAAAATGACACGCACAAAGTTATGATAACGAGGGAATAAATATTAATCTTGCGGGGCTGGTGGTTATACATGTACAATGCGGAAATGGTTTTACGAAGGTGGCGCAAGGCAACGCTCATAAAAATGTAATTAGAAAACTGATAACCCCAGGAAACGGGGTCTCCATTGATATGGAAATACCCGATGACCCAACGTCAGCTTGGTTTCGTTATTATTCGTTGCCGAAATTCGACCGCTGGAACAACGCAAATGCAGTTGACTTTGTCTCGAGAAACGCGAATACAACAAAATATCCAGTTTCCATATTGCAAGAGGAACAGGCGTTTCGGCTAAAACTGTTTTCACATCCGACAGCCTTCAACCGAACGACGATCGAAGCGAAATGTACACGGTTTGAATTATTTCTCCGGAACTGTCGTGCAGTCAAGTATGGCGTACCGAAATACCTCGATTTGAGCTACGTCATGTCGAAAAGCTTTCAATGTAGGTACGATTTCGTCTCGGACGAATTCCCGACATTTCGACCAATTTCTCGTTCCGTTTCCTCCTATTTCAACCCCTCTTCTTCCTTCTTTTACGAAAGAATCGAGACAGTAGCCAAGCCGTCTCGTCGTCGGTCCGGCAGTTGGGATTCGAGATAATCCAAGCCCCAAACCCTGTGTTCACAATACATACATATACCTGGATATAATGCGTGTTTATAATTATGTATCTACACGCACGCATGTGCATATAAACAATCATCTGCGCACGTATGTACACAGCCTGTGTATCATATGGGCGTGCACGAAACTGCTGGTTAGGGTGAACCCTTTGAATCTGCTTCCGTATTTATCCTCATTAATGCATTGTTTATTAACAACGTCAGCAACGGCAGTCCTAACGAAGCTCACATAGTGACCCGCACAATGGACTCGGCAAACCCGGAGGGTCCTCTGAGCGATGCACCTTCCCCCCTCCCCCCTTCCACCCCCACTTTGCCCGGTGCAACCCCTGCGCCCCGAATGTACCAATGCGATATTACCGGATTAACTAGGCGAGGCAAAGGACCACTCGTCCATCACAGATGTCACTCACGCCGTGACGTCTGCCTCCGGTTCAGTGGGCTTCAATTCCCGCCTGCAGGCCAATGACGTTTAATTCTATTTGGTAGAAATCTTCCTCAATTAGATCGAAGCACCCCGACACTGCGGGGTGGATCTATATCTTGTGCTATGATAGATATATATGTTTTCGTTAAAAGCGGAGCAATTAAATGTCACCGATCTAATTTCGTCCCCGTGACCTATCACGACTGCTCAAAGCTCTGACAGCCTCTTTTATCTCAATCCCGTTAAAGTCGTTGAAGATTTCGACGAGAATTTGCATTAATCTTAATTAAAATCAAATTTTGATTATGAGCAGTTTTCCGACGTTGCCTAAAACATCGCTCCGTTTTTTGCTCGTTATTGGTGTTGCTGGAGTGCAATTGTCCGGTGTACTTTCGTAAATACAGTTGTCATGCGAAACGATAACGGTTCGGAATTCAAAAATTTCTACTAAAGTGGCGCGCTGAAATATTCACCTCTCTATAGGTGCAAATGGAATAATTTCGAAGAACTTATTTCGACACTGGAGGAAATAAATTATTGAAAGGGTGCATTCGACGCTCCGAATTGAATCTCATTAAAGTTTCAAGCAAATAGTTTCGGGTTGGCCGCGTGTAAGGAAACTCGCTACACATCGGTTTACCGATTTATTTTACCCAGAAAGTTTGCCCAGCTCCACCATAGTCATGGGGTTATGGATGCAGTTCCGCGTGTCCTGACCAGCTCCTTCGAGTTTCAAGGCTGAATAGAATGCAGAAGAGACGGTAAACTGGGAGGAGGGCGAAGGTGTAGAATAACAAAAAGCAGAAAAAGGGAAGGAAGAATGTTAAACGAGTTCTTTGGGCGGCAAGTCACTCAGGACTGGAGCTAGTCTAGGGCATGAGAAGGCGGTGGGAAAGAACTCATGAATATTAACAGCATTCTGCTGTAGACACGGAGCGGGTCTGCATATGTGGTTTTTAATTCGGTTTCTTTTCCTTTTCGAAAAAGACAAGCCATTTATATTAACATTTTTCAACGCTTTCAACGTGAGAAACATACCCGCGTTATATTATACACAAACTTTGCCACTCGTATATAGCTATTCTCGGGCAGTTTGTCTTTTTAACCGTAAACAAATTGCGGAAAAATTTATTAGCGCACGTCCTCGCTTCTTCTCCTCTCTATCTCGCATGGCGGGGCGATTCATCACCCCGTGAAGTGCTCAATTTCACCGTTTGAGATGCACGTGAGCGAGTGCGTCGTAACTCCGAATTTCTCTGACGGTGGTGTGAATATCCGTAAGTAATGGTTCGTCGAGAGGTCAGAAGGAGGGCTTAACCGTAACCAGAAAACCCAATTATAACACCAAGCTGTGTGCATATCTTGAAAATTAATAGATCCAGAATGGTTTAGGGTGAAAGGGGCCCGGGGG
This sequence comes from Diprion similis, assembly GCF_021155765.1. Lineage (NCBI taxonomy): Eukaryota > Metazoa > Arthropoda > Insecta > Hymenoptera > Diprionidae > Diprion > Diprion similis. Next base: position 15,377,150 of record NC_060112.1, on the reverse strand, counting down.
TCGCGTCGCATCGTGGGTTCATCCTCTAGACGGTGTTGTTTTCCATAAATGATTAATGGAAACGGGAAGATCCGTCGGCTGATTGCCCGAGCAATTAAAATTTATTAAAAGTTTTGTTTATGGTCGGACCCACGTCTCTCTCATCTTGTCCTATTAATTAGTATATACCATCCCAAATATCTCGAATCGCCTTGCTTTTCCACCTAGAAATGCTACCACTTTTTCCCCTCCATTTTCCAGGAAAGGCGCGTAGCAATGCAATGCAGCAATTTGTCGTCAAAAGACTTCGACAACGAACAGGTGAGGATAAATCGAGCCACGATCCGTGGCATCTTTCACTTTTCGTAATATTGCTGAAGAGATACTTCGTTCCGGCTCGAAGGGCTCTCGACTTCGACGGGAGGTGCACGCAAAATGAATATAAAATGCACGGAGAGGGATGGCAAGATTTGGGGGCTCCGCTGCAACACTTGACGCCACTGCAGGGGCGTAACTCCTCCGGGGACTGGGGCAGAGATAAGGAGACGCGCTTCGAAGAAGCGCATAAATTCGACCTCGTTATATTATCTCGCAAATTTCCAACTCATAATTCCCTCCCGATCCTGCTCCAGATTATTATTAAATTATCGCCGAACGCTTTCGCTGCTCGTTAGCATTCTTATCCGACATCTCTGTTTCATCCCATCGCATCGTCGATACGCGGGGATCCCCGGGTCACGTGGGGCGATGGACAGACGGGTGAAACGATGGACCTACTCTCGTACCTCTAATAACCGTGCCGGCATCGCTCGTCTCGTTCCCGTTTCACTCTAAGGACGAACGAGGCCGCGATTTTATCGTCCACGTGTAGGGTTGGATCCCAAAATGAACTGCCACATGGGGCCGATAATTTAACGAGAAAAATATGGATCTCGGTACAATTACGTTTTTCCAAAAATCGAGACCGAGTACTGTGAAAAAAGAATTCATTTTCTTATCTTTCTAATGAAAGTAACACAAAATCAGAAGTTACTGCTAACGTCGTTTCTGACTGAAACTACAAAATTCACTCTGGCCGCGAATGATGCATGTGAGAAAACTGGGCGTAAAATTAATCTAATGAAAGCAAATGATATTGAGATTTTCACTCCGCCAGAGATGTTTATGCGTGCTTTGTGTAAACAGATTTTATATTCGGCAGCCAGGCTGAATAAAAGCTTACTTTAAGGATTACATCTTTCGACAAAGTGCTTGAGAATTTTGCTGTAGATAAATCAATTGTTGAACTTCACTAAAAGGCTTGCCACTAATGCATGGTCGCAAATTCCCAAGTTTCCGGTGAAGCCGCAAAGTCCTCGAGTCCGGTGCGAAAAAATCTCAGGTCTCTTCCGTTCGCGCTGATAAATCGAAGTAACCGCAAATATTCATCGCGAGATTTATAACGGTCGCAGATCAAAGCAAGTGCTACAAACAGCGAAGGTGCGAGCAGGCAGCCTAGTCACTTTTCTTCCAGTGTATACCTGCATCCTTAAAATGAGATCATCATTCCGGAGCTGCAGGTCACGGTAAGAAGTCATCAGATCAACCCTCCTCTAATTTATATGAAATTCCAAGACGAAAGTAACGGCCGTCTGGGTCCCAGCCCGTCTTATTGCAACCAGAGCGATGTTGATTATTGGCAGCAGGTGGATAAGGAGGCGAGGACCGTGCGGCAGAGGACAACCGTTATCGCCTCGTCGAGGGTGAAAAGGAGGAGGAAAAGAGCGTTGCCTCCCGAATTTTATCTCGGTCAGGAATGAGGGCCTAGCGGCTCTGGAGAAGAACAAGAAGCAGAAGTCTGACGAGTGTATCTTTCCCTGAGACCGTCTTTCGATGTGGGAAAGTGGTCTGATTTACAAAAATTTTTCGAGGACCGTCGAGGGCAACGTAACACGTTAGTAAAGATAAGAACTGGGACCGAATGACGAAATGAAGTCGGTTGTCAGACGGCTCGGTTATCTCTCCTCCAGCAGACGACGTCGACAGGCACCGAAGCCGAGTAAGTACCTAAGACCAAGTAAACCCGACTAATCCATCCGATCGGCTAATTTAATTTATCGGATCGCACCGATCGCCGGCTCCTTCGCGCTCCAGCGCTGCATGACCATAGCCTACATAGAGTCATGGGGCACCGTGTACGCCCCGCACTTTGCTCTCAGCCCAGCTCGCTAATCATTCACTTATCTAACATAACGTGCATTCCGCTGTCACGTATCTCGCCGCGTGGAAACACCCCGAGTTATTCGATCGCGCGCATCCCCGCATCGCCATCGCGCTCTACCATGATCCGTGTGATCCGTGTCTCACCGTGATCCGTGTTGCGGCAGTAATTATTGCAGTTAACTGCTGCAGCCAGTGCATGGCTGCCTATGTTCTTCCGCACCTGCCGTCGCCTCCAGCCTTGCCGCAGGATAAGCCTCGTAACTTTGGTTAACGCGCGGTTTGCTGCTGCACGTTTAATGCCACCACATCGTTTCACATATTTTGCTCCACGCGGGTGCGGGAGGGGCCTGCAGGGCCGTGTGAGGCCGCATTTGCGAGCTTGTTAAGCACGTGCAGCATGCAGCTATAGGTGAGCACGTGTGTGAGCACGTATCCGGTGTGGAGTTCGCCTGTGGTGCGCACGATCTGCAGACATAGGGCTTTATACCTGCTTCTTATACCGCCATCTTGTACTACTTTGCCACCGGCTATTTCTACGCTCGACCCTACGGCCTGGCTCAATCTTCGTAATTAGGTTGTATACTATACGCCAGTTAACAACTATGCCCTGCAGTCGGGTTGCCAGTTAGAGTATAAAATAGACTCATATGGTTGCGAGTTGTTTCACTATGGGAAAGAGAAGATTCTTCTCAAGGAATATTCAGGAATAAATGAACGGATTTTGGTTGTACATGAGGTTGTACCACGTCAAATCGACAAATGATTTTTCTTAACTATTTTTGATTTTTTTCGCAGAGATTTTTCGTTTCAAATGTTTTATTTGTTTTATGAGTTTTCAAAGGTCGGAATAGACCGAGATTTTTTAAAGATTCGAAAACATTGGTAGTTATTCATTTTTGTACACGTATAATCATCCGATTGGTGCATAAAAATAAACAATTACCAATATGTATACCAAAGTAAGCAATCTGAGGAACTTATATTTTTTTTAAATTAGTCGAATAAATATACAGAAAAAAAATTGTTTTCACATATGGATTTGGGCGCAATTATCGCCTTTGATCGAAGAATTTTTGACAATTATTCCAAAATTTTCAAAAATGTTGTTCTGTTTTGACCTTCGAAAATTTATTCACCAAACAATTACAGTTAAAAGAATATGAAATAATTCAGTAGTGCTGTCCAAAGTTGGAAAAATCGTACAGAAAATGATGAACGAAATCCAAAATAGTGAGGGATAATCATTTATCAAGTTAGCGTGGAATACATCATATGTATATACTTCTTGAAATCAACTGACACTGAATTGCTATTTACCTGTTAGGTATTGAATTGATTTTCTGAGAAATCTAAACAACGACAAACAACCAAGGGGAATCGAGTTGAATGTCATCATGTTTGACAGCCTTCTCCGCGGTCTTGTTATCCGGAAGTTGCAGCCCCCGTTGAGTTGTCGACAGCTCAAAGCGGCCAAATAACTGGCGACACCCCAAACGGCGCTGCCAATTATGCTAATTCATGCAAATTGGAATAACGTTATCTCGATGGTCAAGTGGGGGTGAAAGTGGGACGGCGAAATGCGGATGCTGGATAAGGGTTTGTCGCATGCGGTTTTCTTACCGGGTGATTATCAGTTACTGCCGGCCAACCCCGAGGTAACTTGCCCCTCGCAGGGAGCGGGTGAAATTTGCAAATTGCAAGGGTGGCTCTCGGCTGAAATCTCCCCAGGGAGATGTTCGGAAATCGTTCCTTTTAACAATTCCGACAGAATTTCTCCACTCCGAGTTACCTAATGCCGCGTATTAGCCCCGCCATTTTAATAAACGAGTTCTTCGTTGGCTGGTGGGCAAGCAAGGGTCGCTCAATTGTCGACGAGAGCACCCTGGGCTCTGACGAGAAGGAACGAGAAAGAGAAAGGGAATAGAGAACGGAAAAGGAGAGAAAGAGAAAGAGAGCGAGAGAAAAGGAGAGAGGAAAGCGAGCTCCGAACTCGAGCCAGCCAGCCAGTCAGACAACCAATTGCCAACCACGCTGGGCTAATTCCCGCACAAGAAAAACCGCAATTGTACAGAACGGCGGCAGGGGGAAGGCGAAAAAAGCGAGAAGGAAGGATAAAAAGAAAGAAGAACTTGTAATATCGTGACAGATAAATTAGGCTATCTTAATTGCGACTGCCTTTATGGGCGCGGCCGGATCTTTAGGGAAGGAAAATAAAACTGGGAACTTACTTGCGATTTTATGGTCGAGCTGAATATTTCACATTCTATCCGCGATTATCTTAACGTTTCATTAGTATTCAACGGATTCGAGTTCGCGATGAGATTAGTAGAGTATGAGACGAAGAAAAAAAATGAAACGAAAATAGTCAGATAATTAACGCCGTGATAACTGTGGAGTATCTCATATTCTTTCTCGTAACTATTTCTCGCTTAAATGTGTGCCTGAAGCTGCGATAGATTATTATTGGACGAAATCACGTTTCAATTACTCAACAGTACGCCATGCAGAATTTTAATTGGTCCGTAACTTAATGATCATCTTTCCGAAGATGCGTACCAGGCCGGGTACTCGTTATGATCTCGGGTACGAATCGCGTCTCGCTAATCTCTTCGGCCTTGTAACGGCAACCTTATAAAACAATACTTTTTTAATGAATGTAATTCGTAGCCGGGTCAGACGGGAATCAATCCCGATCCTCTTACCTAACGAACGTGTATTATTTTACGGCAACGCAATAACATTTTCATTTCTTATCGTCAGGGAAAAAGAGAGTCTTGTTTCCATCTAATGGGGGATTTTATTCGTCATTAAACATTCTAAGTATAGAAAATTGAACCAATCAAATTTCAGTCCGCTAGTTCTCAGGATTCGATAAACTCTCCTAACGTTTTCGCAGGATCAAGATACGAGCAGGCAAGTAATTAATCACACGTGATATCGTACTAAGTTGGTGAAAATTTGAGTGAGAAACAGGTTAGCGAAAATAGTCAGAGTTCCTGTTTACAAGTCGGCGGATTTTAACGTTGCAAAATTAAAAACAATGGCCCCCACAATTATGTTTTAGCGCGTTCAAGATTTCGTCAATTTAAAAAAAATTCTTTTCGTTGAAGAAGAAGAGTATTGAAAGGTTTTGCGAAAATTCGTTAGATTGGTTGAGCCATTTTGAACACCTGAAATGTCAGATTGAATTTCGGATTATTAACGTTGCGATCCCCGGATCCACAGCCTAAAGGCGTATTTGAATTATTTTGAATCCACGTATTCGGATTTCCCAGAATTTTTGCTCCCGTGTTCGGCGATGTCTAAAATTTTTTTACGAGAAACCGCGAATCTCCTCGGAATTTTTCTCCAGCGTTCCCGTTTATGCTGGTTATCACGGACCGCCAGAGCTTCCACGTCTCTTCCTTCGAATTTTCTCCCCTGTTTCTTTAATAATTCTGCGCCGTCTATTTCGGTTGAGTAAATCCACACAACGGTGGCTTATATTCTTTTATGCACTACTCTCACTGATTGCAGCTGATAATTTATATCAAAGATAGATCCACTAAAATCGTTTAGTCACCGTAAGCCTCGTTTGAACCCATCGGCCGGTTTTCACTCGAGAAATATAAGGTGACCTTCTGAAAATGCACTGAAACTTGGTCGAGTTTTATCACCGAGCCACGGACCGTCGGCGTTTCAAACTCACTCTTCGCTCGTCGCTGCAACGGTTTATTCAAAATTATGAAATAGCTAGCGAACGAAATGCTAAAAGGAGGCGGGCGGCGCGTCCCGACGTCGAAAGGAATGCTCTCCGTATTTCATCCGGGACGAAGTCGTTCTTTTACGCATGTATACATGCACGTACCCCGGAATGTAGCAGTGCACGAAGCAAGTCATCTGCCACCCTTAGCCACCCCCATACATCCTGCATAGTAATAAGCTAGCTGGTGCACAAACTCTGGCTTCATTTTCATATTTCACTGCTAGTCGGTTTCATTCCTCAACTCCTGCAAAAGATCAACGAAGCCGGGGGAGGATCTGCAGTCGGCTCACAACTGACGTTCGCTTTGGCATGCTGGGCGGCTAATTGACTGGAATAAATTTGCAATTGAATTTTCCTTCAGAATCTGCACTCACCGAATAAAAATGATGAAAAAGAAAAAAAAAAAAAATGTCTACGAGGCGTCACTAAAGGTAATAACGGAGCCGCTTTCGTGCAGGCAAAAATTTTTCATATTTTTTATTTATCCCTTTACCGCTGGTGAAACAGGTGACACGTACAAAGTCTCGGGAACACCTCACCGAGGCTTGTCTCGATATTGCCGGGGTGTTTTATGCTTCCCCTTGTATCAAATAGAGGGTAGAACCTAAGATGGAAGCGAGGTAGAAAGGCATGAAAGAACCATGATAATATTCCGTCGGGGACTTTACCACCCTCGCAAGCGTGCACTAGACTTTTCATTTCATACGACGAGGCCCCCGAACTTGGAGGCCCGAAAATGACCCATCGTCTGACAAGGATTTTTCCCGTATGCGACGACAAAGTCATTGTATATAATGGAATTGCAACGGTAGATTTTAAATGTGAGCGAAAATGAATTCGGGGTTAATGCAACTCGGTCAATTATTACACCTTTCATTCGTTGTTTTTTGCTTGGACGAGTAACATTTTACACAAACTAATTCGTTGCGAAAATTAATTCAATACGACTCCACAGCTTGTTTCGCATTAAGTGAGCGGTTTTGTTATGCAAATTTGTAACCTTCCGCAGACGCCTGCCAGGTGATTAAAAGAGTAGCGTAAGCACCCGTTCTGCTCAATTTCTTCTTTGCCGAAATAGGAATATAATGCTGTACGTACATCTGGTGAGTTTGAATTATTTTCAAAATATTTCAAACAATTCAATTTAGCAAGGAAAATTTTTCACATTACCGGAGTGAGGAAAAAAAAATTTACCGTCGTGAAAACTGTGCAAAACTTGACTGGAAAATATTGCTCTGCAGAACCTTCCTTCGTGGTTCAAACCAGACAAAGCGAGTCCAACTGGGGCAGTAATTGGCTGAACGGTATTTGACTACCTGCAAGCGTTTCGGTTTAAGCTACCGAGGTGCAGGAGTCACTCACTCGCTGCCAAGGAAGCATATCTCATCGCCTTTTCGCAGGGAGAAACTTATTGTTTCTTGCATTAATTAGAGAAGACCAGGGCAATTCGCGTGGCTCCTGCACGTGGGTATAAATCACACCGATGACCTGGAGGAGGTGCCGCACCTTTCCTTTCGACCTCTTCAACGCGAGGGGCAACTTGCTAGGATCCCTTTAATTAGTGCCAACCATAAAGGATTGCCTCGACTTATATTCCGTCTTCTGGAGTTTGATAAGGTACCTCAGCTAGTCGCCCCATGTGCCCAACACCTTGTACCGTCTTTTCTACGTCCAACAAAACTGGCTCGAACGATAAATAGCGCCGGAAGCTACGAAAATTTTCAAAGTTTCAAAAGTTTAAAAAAATAAAGGAACCACTTATTTAGCAAATCAAGTTTTATACCACACTTGCTCCTGCAGCTACGTCTCTGGACGCTGCGTCCGGGTGAATCCATGGGTGTTCCATATTTTATTGAAATTTGTCATAATTTTTTCACTTCTTTAAATTTATAGACATCTCGCCACCGTAGTTCAGTATTATGCCAAGCTCCAGAAAACTCGGCGTGCGATATATGTATATCAGGGTCTAAAGTTAACGGCAACTTTAGTTTCGCAAAGTACACCCTAAATCAAGCATACGCATTGATTTACTAAATTTCTTCCACCTTACACGTGCCGGCGTTATATCTGTTATACTGAAAGCAACAATTACGAACTAACTTTGGCGAAGTCGAAATAATTGCGATATAACTTTATGCATTATTAAGGCAGAATTATAGGTTGTTTAAAGGAAAATAAGAAACAGGCACGATTGACTCATTACCTCGTAAAATTTACAAAATTGTCAATTTAAATTAGTTAAAACGTAAACTGGCTTGTGTTGTTATCAAAACTGTCAAAGTAATTACGAGTTGGTCAAAGTTTTCCAATCAGATTCTTCATCTGCTTCTATCGCGTTGGCAAACTCTTCTGAGAGATGTTAGACTAGCGGATTATCCTGTTTTCTGGAAAAATTTGCAGTGACCTCAATAACGTTCGTTGTGCAAGGTAGAAAAACTAATTCGGCGCACTGTTGTACGTCCGAAAGCTGAAGCTCAAAAGCTCTTGAACAGCAGCCCTGCACTCGAAGCAAGCTTCTACAACTTCTGCTATTCAAGCGACTCGCTCTGGCTCGGGGTATTGTAAAATACATTCTGTATTACGTCAGTTTTAAAGCGATCAACAGTCCAAGCTCTGAATTCGAGTTGAAATTCGCGATGCACGAAAATTCACAGATAACTTGCAGGGATAATTGAGAATAAACTCAAGAGCCCTTCTCATCAAGTTGTTTCAGTGTCAATCATTTCTCCCACAACGGAAGTGTGTGTTTCAGCTAATCCGAAAAAAAGTCCATTTGACTTACTCAGAACATAAATCACTCGAAAACTCGCCTTTCACTAAGTCGGTCTTAAAAGAGATTTGTACATCTAAGCTTCCTAATTTGGACTGCTGTAAGAATTTAGAGTTTTGTTTGTAAAATGCCACCATCTGTGGTCTTATATGTGAAAGTACCGGCTTTTAGTGGCATCGTGACTCGGAAAATGGAGCTGAAGAATCTACAATCACAGGCCAACTCGTATATCAATGCTTTGGAAGAAAGCACCCCCATCACTCCACCGATTCCCAGTACCATCACCATTTTACAATTGCTGGCTTGTACTCGTGTCCAGCGTGTCGCTAAACGCAACTCCACGAAGAGTGGATAGAACAGTAATAACGAAACAACTTCGTTTTGCATACACCAATCCGGAATCCCGTGTCCCGCGTTAGCTGCAGTCCCTGCGGGGGTTCTTCGCCGACGAATCTGCCGAATCGACCTGAAGTGTGCTGCAGGTGTATCCAAACGCGGGTAATCAATGCGCTGTAGGCAGGTACCAATCCACCTGGGGCGGTCAGACACGGTATGGAGCTGTAGTTCGCAATATATTTGCCGACTATACTACCGATCTCGGAAAATAACACGGTACCCTGAACCATGTTGAGTTCCGAGCGAAACTCGTGCCCCGAGCGAATGAAATTTCGCTCGCTCAAGCACCGACTGCAGGCTAATCGAGACGTGGAACTAATTGCTTCTGGAAAATAACTTTCAAGCATCAGCAGTTTGTCATGCATATGTACATCTACTGCTGGTGGACTCCAAGCCACGTTGTATGCACGCCGGTTTAAATACGCTGCGGTAAGAAATGTGGTTTTTAATTCTATACGGCACCTTAGTTCCGCTGCAGTTTATCCGCCATTTTTGGTGCCCTTTTTCAATGTTCTGATTCTCCATCAATCAATAGGTACTAAATTAGGCTCAATTATATAACATCAAATAGAGCGGACTGTAATTGAATTCGGAAGGTGTCGAAGTCGATATACCAGAACCCTTACACCTCACGTGTTTTTCGGTCTGAGACTACCGACACGATTTTCCTCTTTTATGCACAAATTCCACTTGCAATGCATCGATAAGGCTTCCAAACCGATTTATCGAATATTGTTACTTCAATTTTCGAAACTCGGAATGTATTTGGGTACAGCCGCACTTTTCCAATTCTGATAAATATAGAATCGTTGGATTCCTGCACTGCCTCGGCGCCCTTTGGTTCTCATTCCATCGAACCATTCAGAACTTGCAGGTTCTCTGATTTCAAAGCATACCGACAGTAGCGCCAGACCAACGATTTGCAGTTAACGAAGTATGAAGTGTAAAGAAGCATATGTTCGAATGCATGGATAACGATTTTAACCGATCACCAGACTGACTTGTACCACGGTGATATTCACGATATTGCTCGAGCGCAAGATGACGCTGTTCAGAAAGTTGATTATACTCGTGAATAATTCGTCACGTGGTCATGTAAATGCATACGCAGCTGAGTTGAAGGAATTTGAAGGGTCTCGTGCCGAGATGTAATTCCGGGACCGGCGGGATTGGTTTTCCTCGAAGAGACTCTATGAAGTTCCACACGTCACCACCTGGGATTCCGTCAGAGCTCTGCGTGGTGAGAAAATTAGTTTTTTTTTTTATCTCCCTGGGATAATCAGTGAGTGACAAATATTGAGCAGGAGAAACTGCTTCGACGAACCCTAATTAAAAGGGTGGAATTACGGGAAACGAAAATAATGGCAGCAGGACTTTTCGATTGTCCCGGAAATATGTACTCGCCGGACGACGGTAGTGGTGGTACTTGGGCTTTTAACATGTTCAACTACCTTTTCAACTTGAGTGACGGTTAAACGAATCGATGGCGAAGGAAAATATATTCAAGGAAACACTTAAAATCGGTCATTAAAATCAAACCGTGCCATTTCTGCGCGCCTGTATGAACACTTGACTGGAATTGGAATGCTTCTAGATGATCTATGGGGCATTCCAGTCTCGATTTAACACTTAAATTTAATCAAGATGCCTCTAGCAGTTCCGGACTTAAAGTAATAACATATGTTTCGAGCATTAAAGTTCTCAATACCGTTATTTACTGTGATGATAAATTCTGTTCATAAGACACAAAACTTTTTGTAGATTCCATAAAGAACCTGCAGACAGTAGAAAAATGTTTTAATGATGAACTGAGATTTTAGATAACGAAATACACACCCTGTACACTGGCTGTTAGCGAAATGAAATGAAATGGCGAAGAAAGAGATGCGCTGCAGCACGCATGCTACAAGTAGATTGGTAAATAAAGGTGTAACCCATAGTACCGCGACTCTCTTGTTCGCCGGGATCAGTTTTACGTTCGGAACTAAATGACGCACCTTCCGGAAGACCGCTGTTCAGCCATAAACACAACTGGAGCGAACCGAAGTTTCGCGCCTGGTTATCGCGTAACAATCGGAACGAGACAAATATCGACCGCGGATAAGCGGGGGGCTTGCTTTCCTACAATTTAGCAAATGTACAGAGCGAGAAAGAGGGAGCAGGCCAGACGGTGGGGGAGAAATCGGAAGACGCAGCGAGGGGGCGGGGAAAGGGCGGAAGGATCGGCCCTGGAACCAAAAAGGGTGAGGGCGAGGGTGAGGATGAGGGTAAGGGTGGCGAGAATTGAGGGTGGCGTTTAGCTTCCCACCATTTGATACATCAGCGCCGAACCGCCTGGCCGCTTCATCCTAGCCTCGTTACCGACACGTGCGCCCCTCTTCTCTCCTCTCCACTCTACTCTTCTCCGCACTTCCGCCCACATCCCAGTTTTTCATCTGCCACCTCTTTCGATCAGCAAACAAGAATTTACCGCTTCCTTCGATTTAGTCGGTGCACGGATCTTGATTTGACTTCAAGCTGCATAGGTATGTCGACGTATAACCTGACCCACGCTATGCATGGTATATCGATTAAGCTCGATACGAAGCACCATGAAAAACCTCAATTTTTCAACATCCCCTTCGCCGCTCTCCGAGTACCGTTGAATCCCTCTAGGTCTGGTAATACGGATTTTTTCACAATCGCGATCCAGACAGGCAATATTTCACAGTTAAGTAGCAGCAGTCTCGACTCGTGTCTGAAAAAGGATTGATTATTAGGAAAATTCAATGACCCTGAATCACGTTCAGACGTGTCTGAGTACAATTCGCCTTGAAAGATTCTCATGGAAATCAATCTTCGTTGTGGTATACAAAAAGCATTAAAATCAGGGCTAACTCGTTGAAAAAATTAGTACCGAATTTCTTCGCACGCTCTCGTGCAGACAACGAATTTTTTCAATCCAGAACCGTACACACACCTTACCCATAATTGTGGAGGAACCGGTGCGTGGGAATTTCAGCATTCCAATAGTCTGTCTATCGCGAAATAAATCCGAAAGGAAAGAAATCGCGAGTAGTTCGTTACCGTCCAACGGGCTGCCCTGCAGACATGGACGTCCGTAATAAAGCACAAAGGCTTGCGATAAAAGCTCGAACCCAATTACCGTTCGATGAACAGGGCATTCCGGCGGCACATGGAAGCGCAAGGAAAATGAAAGATCTGTTATCCGTAAGACGAGCTAATCCATCCACTTTCTGTTCTATTTCTAGTGTATAACCCAGCCATGCACCCTTGAGGCAGAGCTTACGTAAGGATAAGATCAGATGGCTATAAGTCGCAGTAACAGGATTGAGGAAATAGACCGGCGAGAGTAGCCGAACTTCGTGGAATCGCCAGAGGTATAACTTGCCCCCTTTTTTCGAGAGGCTTCTGAGAAGAGCCGAGACAATTCTCTAAAAGAATTCGCACCCCTGAAGCACGCGCGGATCGGAGGCTGCTCGACTCAATTCGAACTGATTCCATCCGATACCCAATTTCCGGAATGGTCTGTAAATCGCCTGGTTTAACTAAGCCTCGATTGGCTGGGTGGTTCCAACTAGGAATCATTCGCCCAGCATCCTTTTCCGACGAGGACGACGGTGTGCCTGACTCTGATTCGGATTCTTCGAAATTATTTTCGACGCGGGAATCCCTGTTTGTGAAAGCGGAATAAAATCCTGCGTAATATCTTGTTAAAACAGAGACGCAAAGCTTCTGATCCGCGTCTCTACCCGGTCCTTATAGCTCCGGTTCTTTGAACAAAGAAGGTCAAAGCCGTAACGATCCACTCATTGTTCGGCGTGTCATTGTTGCCTCTCGAAAAATAAAGGAGTTCATCCGGTTTCACGGGCTGAGTACGGCCGCCTCTTTCAATCGGATTAACATCAGCCTCAGAATTCAGCAATTTTCCCAAAATAATTGGAAAGAGCGAAACAGACGATACAAAGAGTTGAAGTTTTAAACGCGATGTACACTTTTCCCAGCCTTTTCAATGTCCAAGAAAATGAAAGATAATTTTCTTTACGATGATTCGGTCCTTTTGTGGCAATTGTATCTTAGAATTAACCAATTTATGCGATTCAATCCGCCTCCAGTTTCGGGTAGATCTTCCTCTGATGCTTTCTTTCACTTCGTTTTTGCCGCATCCTGTTTCTCAGAATCCGGACGCAGCATCACGGTACCTACCGGCCAAACAGCAGTTAGCTCGACTACGCGTGTTTCGTATCTCGGACGTAACCGGTGTGCCATACTACCGTAAGTTGAAGGGCTCCTCGGGAGGCAAGAAAGAGGAGAAGCCGGGCGCAATAAATCAGCATGTAATCCGCAAAGCCTAAGCATCGTTTGGTGGGCGAAGAGCGCGACTCTGCCGGAGGTCTGCAGAGAGCTTGCAGCGGCTGAGAGGCCACCCCGTGTATCCTAATTAGATCACGACCTCCCAATTTATTTTACAAACTCTCCACGTTATCTACGCATGTAATTAATTTTCGGAAATAGCCGTGCAGAGACACTTTCATCTTTTGTTCTCGTCCCTTTTCTGCTGGAAAATCTATAAAATCCACCTGCATTTTCCAGGGCACATATTTTCGCAGAAAAATAAGAAACTCGACAAGATGAAACGAAAGCTCGAGATTTTCCGGAAATATCAACCATCGCGTTACTATTCACCCGAATAACCGAGAAACGGGACACAATCCGAGCGCAGAGCTTGCGGCCCGATAGATGCAGACACTGCGGGAACCTCGGGCGCTACGAGCTGCCAAGGTCTAGGCTCGATAGGCGAGGAACTGAGCTTCCGAGTCGATTTAGGGCCCGTGACACCACCGCAGTGCCGAATTCTAGGAGGTTATTAGTGCATATATCACTTCTCCCTTCGCCCGGTACCCTCGAGCGCAAATTACGACGTTGCCAGGTATCGGGCTTCCCTAGTTACACACCCATAACTGGTGCGTGACAAATTCTTTCACCGATAAAATCGTGGCTCAGTTTACCATACCCTTAGGTACTACACAATGCCGAGGCATTCGTTCGAGCTGCTCTGCCTTACGCGTGAACGATTCGCTGTGCGAGGGCTGGGGGACGCATTTCCCTCCATATTCTCTCCCGTCAGCCATCTCGCTATTTATCAAATCTCCACCATCGATGAGATCTTCAGGATCTCTCAAACTCGCTCATTCTATATTCCTGAAATATTTTCTTCTTTTCTAGTTTCGCCGATGATTGGTGCTGACCAAAATCGTCTGACTCGTCGACGCAAAGGTTCCTTAATGGTGGAAGTTGTCTGGGCATTTCGAACTCGGTAAGTCAGTACAGTAATAAAATAGTTATTTATGCTGGACTTGATTGATACTTCACACTTGCTCGGCAAAATCGTGAATTGATTGCATTTGACATGAAATTAACTTGAAATCAATAATCGAATAAGATGAACCAATTAAGAGGGTGCAGAAGTTTTACGGGTTCGTCGACGGCTGGTCGAGGTACGCAAGTAAACGCGACATGGCATACTTACGTAAGTTGTGCGGAAAGTTTTTTCGCCATAGCTTATGACGGGGTGGATGGAAAAAGAATCCGTTCACTTCGGAGAAAGGTAGAGAAATAAAGAGGGGCCTGCACAGGCCGAGTCTCCGGGGTCCGGCCCTTACAACCTCCTGCACCTCCTGCAAGAACCATCTGCAGTAGATTATCAATTTCCACTTTAGGCCCGCCTTTGTTTCCCGAAGGTGGCAAATATGCCTCAACCCTTTACGACGCCCCGCAACCCCGTGTCAGACACCATTTACTAAAACGGGGTTTGCGCGCTCGCGTGCCCCGTATATAGTCACTCGACAAATAACCGTTTCATTCGCGGACCCTTTTGCGGTAACCGTATCCAAGCCGGGGGTGGATGCGTGAAAGCCGAACCACTCGACTTTCTCGTTTCCTCAGTCCCCCCCTCCCCCCGCCCCTCTCGTCGTCATACGAGCCGGTATAGAAAGGTTCGGTTGTGGGACGATATAAGACATAAATGTTATCTCAAACTTGATTCGATGCGACCAGCGGAAGAGCGGGGCGCTTTCCCCCTCAAACCTGCGTTATTGCATCGAGCGTGTAACAGTCTCGGAGAAGGGACAGTTTACTTCCGTTAATTGCCCCATAACGTGCATTTATACCCGTACTAGATACACCGTCCTGGTTGGACCGCAAATGGGTTATTGCCTGGTATAGCTGAACATTTTCCCTCGCTGACGTATAGATACCGTGACAATTTGTCTAGGGGCAATAAATCCGTTTCCCATAAACCATCGCCCTGATGACGTCACCACCTACCTACCGAAATCCTCGATCGGTTTACCTGTCCTGCTCGTGCAGTTGTATCCTTTGTACCTGGAAACAAGGAGTATTTTTTCCTCCGCTTTCTCTCCGACTCTCGCTTCTCTCTCATTCTTTTCGAGTGACTGATCAAGTCCTCGGTAGAAGTGACGTCGGAAAAATTGCCTACCCCTACTATCTCAACGCTTCACGTTTGATAAAAGTTACTTAGAGATAGTTCTCGGTCGGCGGGGATCGTGAACTTTGGCCTAGACATCCTCTTATCTTGGATTTTAGGGGATATGAGAAAGCATACGTAGAAAATACTGTGACGGATGCTCATAGATACGATCACAATCTATAATAATCTTATGTGTGTACTTTTCGGGTCACGAAATGATATTGTTACGTGATATGGCTCGTCAAACTTTGGAGAATTAGTCTATCATAGCATAAATCACGTTTGACTCCTCAATTTTGTTAGCTTGTGAGAGCTTTATGAGTTATTTTCATTCAGTAGGTATACGTGCTATCATAATTACGTTTCTCGAAACTTTTTCAATATTGCTAACTGAATATTGCTTACGAAATTTTTGGAGACAGTCTTTTACACTATAGTGGCTTACGAGTTAATCAGGTAGAAAAGTGTCGGCATTGGAGGGTAACCGGAAGTGCGAGTTGACAAATTCGCCAGTCGGGCGTTTATGTTATATAGAAGAGAGTCAGCCCTTTGGAGTCCGGAATTCAGCATAAGAAATTGAAGTACTTTAATATTGCTCCTAGTTCTTACACCCTATTAAGCTGCAAGTTGGAGGAATAATTACCTTTGCTTGAGGCCGGAAAGCGAGGGGTGTATAAAAACACCAAAGGAAAGTCGCGGGAGCAGAAGCGGGGCGAAAGTGAAGAGGAAAAGGATATAAATGAGAATGGGGAAAAGGGAAAATGGGCGTCAATTTAACGAGGCGACGGAGCTGACTTCAAAGTGTCCCGCGAGAGGGGTAAAAAAAAATACAGTGACAAATGAAACACGTATAGCCGGAACTACCTAATTTTTTACAAACGGAAATAAGCTACGATAAAAACCGTCAACGTGTTACCCCATTAAAAATAGCTTTCGATTATTCACCATCTCGCGTTTACCACTTTCCTGGAAATCGAGACTGTGGATGAATTTAGTGCGAGAAGGAATGATGATCGTGGCCTCAAATATCGCCTTTGTATTACAATAAAAGATTCTTTTTCACGCCTTCAACCAGGAAGTAGAAATGACAGATAAAATAGTAGAAAAAAGAATTGAAATGAAAAAACAAAAATTGAAAAAACGGATG
Source organism: Diprion similis (assembly GCF_021155765.1). Classification (NCBI taxonomy): domain Eukaryota; kingdom Metazoa; phylum Arthropoda; class Insecta; order Hymenoptera; family Diprionidae; genus Diprion; species Diprion similis. Next base: position 15,360,421 of record NC_060112.1, on the reverse strand, counting down.
TTTTCTACCTCGTTTGTTACGGACAGAATACCGCGTATGTTTCTAATTATTCAAAGAATTCCTAGGGAATTTCGAATTTCACAGTTTATAACTCTCGACCGATTTCCGATATGCATAAATTAACCAAGGATGGGTACAAGTTAACAAGTAATTTGGCGCTGCTCCAATGTACCAGCTAATAACGGATAGGTAATCCGTGGTTCGTGGGATCATGCAAGTATTATTAAGCAGTCAGTTCTGATTAAGAGACATTTGCATATTTGAAGGAGTGTCCATTAATTATCGTTGCTATGCGTGTGTGTGTGTGTGTGTGTGTAACATCGTGCGCCCTCCTATTCGCCGTATATGCGCTCCTCGAAATCCGCGAGTTTCAAGACCCATGAAATTACAAGCACATATCCTGGACCATTAGTAAACCATTAGATAGCTAGTAAATATACAATTTTAGTCAAGTTTAAAAAAAAAAAAATTACACAGAAAACTCTGCTCACGTTAAATCTCAGGCACGCAAATGCTGTTCCAAACTTACTTTCGCATCTGACGTGATATCAGTATCAAGAGTTACAATCTCCCATCAAATGCAACTTACTGTACGGTTATGTTCAGTTGTTGAACAAATTTAGGATGGAAGAGGGGGGTAATATTGAGACATTTTCCGCTAATATCAACTTATACGAGTGAAGCATCAAGGCAGCAATCCGTTGTAATGAAGAAGTAATAAAGCTAGCCCGGCTTGCACGAGCCGGAAGCTTGCAAGCTCCTCTGCAGTTCTATACCGCTCTGATGCTAAACTGCCGTAACTACGATCTACGAGTTTCCCCTTTCTGTATAAGTATACACTCAAAGCCCGCGTTGCACCATATGGATTCACGACTGGATTACTTCAGCCGGGCTTGTTATACGATGCCCCAGAAGTGTTTTTCGAGGGTAACGATAAGAGCCGCGCTGTTGTGCCGAACATGAAATTGTAGGACATAATATTTCCAGGCAAAAGCTCGCCGGTTTTGCGGAGGGAGAACTTACGCCTCGCTCCTGCAGCACCTATGAGGAAAAATCCTTTCTATTTTGCTCGACATTCAATAGCCGTTCGCAGTGTCTGAAAGGGCAGGGTGATGCAGGTATTGGAAAGCGGTAAAAAAAACAAACATAAAAGAATATTTATGCGAACCCGGTATACATATAACATACACCCAACACCTGCGAATATCTTTCGCTAGTAGGATATAAAATTGTTAATCAACATGAATGGCTGCCTGGAAGCGCGTCGAGTCTGTCTATTCCCAGCTTGTTACGAGGCGAATGGGAGACGCAATCACTCGCCGAATCAATCAGAGAAGTCAGTCTTGTCTCCGAGTACGTCCTGCTACAGCTGCGATCCGGGAGTCCATCTAGAAGATGCTGTTCAGGTGAACTCCGAGGGGAAGAGAGAGAGAGGGAGAGAGAGAGAGGTGGAAATAGTGCGTTTTCTCATAGTCCAAGGATTACAGCCTGAATCGTGATAATGAAAAGACGGCGAAAAAACAATTCTCGAAAGAGACACAATCGACACGTCCGCGTCCCTTTCAAGGGCTTCGTGCACCGGACCGGTACTCGGGGATAATCTCTTCGACGGTCCGGGAATTCTATTGGTTTTGGCGCTTCGATCTACGAAAGAAGGTCACCGCCTCTCTCTCTCTCTCTCTTTTTTTCTTTCTCACTGCAAACGATCACACACTCAAACGGACACGTGCTGCAGGCGAAGTGCTTCGGGAACGAGCGTTTCGAGCTTTCGTTCTGTGATAGTCAGTCGCGGTCCCCCCGAGATCCCCAAGGAATTATACGCCAAGACTGCAACGAATCAGAAAGTGATGGTTGATTAGGCTTCGCGTACGGTTAACTAGACTTGTAGACGTATTCCGCAGAGATATACCCGCCAATTTACTACCCCGTATTTCGCCGCGTGCAATTCCCGACTAAAGTAGGCCGTCGACTATACTGTGAGTATATGTGAGTAGTAACAGTCGATTTGTCGTCGGAACATCTCGGTAATTTCGCTGACCTTATTAGACCAGCCTGAGAACTTCTCGCTCAGACGCGTTTTCAGCTCATGGAATGTGAAGGACTGAAATCTCTATTTTATTCATTCTCTCTTTGATTTTAATATCCGAACAACTGAAAAACTCCTGGCCAACTAATCAAATTCGAATTATATTCAGTGCTGGATTTAGAAAAGTCCCGACGATCTTAGACTAAAATAATTCAAATCCGTTTATTTTTCCTCAAGATGGACCAAGACGTCCATCTGAAAATGGTCGGAGGTGATTCTCTAGAAGTTGAAACGTCGAGGTATCGAGAGAGCTCGACCTTTCATTCTTGAGGTAATGACAATATCTTTTCTTGTCATGTCTTTTCTCTAGGAAGAGAGGTACAAGAAGTCAGAAACCTGGCTCAACCTCTTCAGTTTGATTTTGAACTAAATCGACAAAATCGCATAAACCAATTTTCGGAGACAAAAAACAAGAATAAAACAGTTTCAATTCCCTAATTTCTCACCGGACATCTTTTATGGCGCAAGCCTCGCCTTTGTTTCGGTTTATACGCTGCTCTAGCTGAAGAACAACACACGGAGTGTACAACATAATTTTTTTTTTAGAGAATAGAATGAACAAGAACTTACATCGGTTTTATTACCGGTCTACTGCGCATCGAGTTGTTATCTTTTTCTTAGCCAGTGCATTCCGATGTGTCTGCCATTAATGCCAGCATAGCCGCAGGTGCTAATTGCACACGAATCGTGGTCGCAGTTCCATAAATCCTGGAAATTTGACTACTCACTCTCAACTCGTGAATTTCTCAACATCAGCTGAAATTGTACAAGAACGCGAGATTGCCCGATAATGGACTGTTCAATATTCTAATAGACATTCTTACGCCTGACTGAGCAATTGAATACTCGAGTGTTTCGACCCACTTGATCCTACTCCCGGTTTAATAAAATCAAGAAAAAACTTCGACGCCCGTTTATACAATTCTGCTCACTTGTACGGCGACAGGCGATTCACTCAACGGAAATCGTACGGTGAAAAACCATCGTGATCTTCAATTGACCCTCTGTGGCCAGCGTGTCGTAGATAACTCGAATCGACTTTCAAATAATATCTTACAGCCCCTTTTTTATTGCTAGCAAAAATTACGAAGGTGGGTTTGTTCGGCAAGAAACGGCTTCGCTTATACAAATAACACTTTTATCGTCTTTGTGACACCATCGCGGTATCGATTTACGACAGAACTTGGTGGCGGTAACCTTTTTATGATAGTAGATAGCATAGTCTCCGCAGACACTGGTCGGTCAAAATATTTTCTCATGAAAACATACCGACAGTGCAATCCATCCATTTTGTCACCACCAAAAAATCTTGGCGTACATGTTGGTGAAATTTTTATACGTCTTACGGTCTTCCAACAGAAATGCATAAAAGTGAAATAAAACTGAGAAGACCGACGGTACACAGGTTCAAGTAAACCACTCTGTTTACCGAAGTACCAAAGGACTCGCATCAGCTTATTCAACGACAATTCTCACCAAAGAGTTACAATGACGAACTACAACTTTACCTTCTCTCTCGACTTTTCATCCGAGTTCCAGAGCACCAGGATCAGAGAGGGTTCAATTCGTCATGTCATCGTACCTAATAAGAGCGTCTAGACGGTTCGGAAAGACTTTTAACCAATCGAGTAGAAAAGTTAAAGCCAAGGTGTCGATGCACAAGTTACAGCTCCGAGTTGTGGATGCAAATATCTTTCTGCATGCACTCTCACTCCAAGTGCAGGCTTGTCAACGGCTTGGTGACGCTTCGAAGTGCAAACGTGACATCACGCACGATCCTCCAGATCCAAGAGCTATTTTGTGTGAACCGAGACGCTGCTAGCTAAGCCTTGTGATATGAGGACGCGGTACAGACTGACAGGTGTGCATCGGTGTGCACTGCGAGTTGCAAGTACATTAAAAATCCGGGACGTGGAAGAGCCGAAGGGTATTTGCAGGATGATTTATCCATGGACAAGGAGTCCTCCCTGCAGTCGGTGGAACGACCTGAGTTAGCTCTTCGCGCGTGTTGCAAAGGCGTAACGAATTCTGTAAATTAGGACGGTGCTAGCTGGTTATATCAAAATGTTTTATTCCAGAGCACGCCGTGCAGAGAATGAAGCGGTCGTAAAAACAGGCTGTGAAAAAATTAGATTGAAGGCAGAATAACTGTCCTTCGCGCTAATGCGACGTGGAGCAGGTAGTTAATTACACGCGGAGAATTAAAATGCAATTTTCAGAAAATGCCTTGCTAGTATACCTATACAACATCAGGGCGAAGAACGCAACGCTTCTGCGTGCGAAGTAATAGACACCCAATTCGCCAAGGTATGAATACTTGTTCAGAGAAATTCTCATAATTGTAACAGTCAAGCTACAAGCATTCCAGTGTGTTCCAGGCTATCCTAATTATGCATGCATCTTCCGTTTCGATATAAATTCGACGCTGCTGCAGTTTAGCCGTTATGCGCAAGTGCAATGGAAACAAGGTCTAAAGCACCGCCTGTTTTGATACCAGACACCAGTAATGGACAATAACTCTTCCTCTCCGTATGGCTGCTGCTGCCTGTAACCTGACCCTTCATTTGCCGAACAATTTATTCATAACACATACCAGCCCCTGGACGAATCGGGCCACGAGGGACGGCCACCAGCAGGCCTCGAGCTGACGCATGTTTATCGTCATTGCAAAGATCGTTAGCTGACGCTCCTGCAGTGGCGAGGTCCTATCTCTCGTTCTATTGGTCCCTCTAATATTCGGCCTCTTTTGAGCACGAAAATCGAAAGCAAACAGCATCCCCAGGCACCAACATCTTCGGAGGGAGTTCCTTTCAATTCGAATTAGCTTCAAGGCCCAACATGTGCAGCGACATTGCTGGGTTGGAGGTTCTTTGTAACTTTTGGAAACACCCTTCGTGCCGCCATTAGCCGACTTGATTACGAATACAACTATGGATTTTGAACGGCCAAAGATTTTTTCTCTTTACAGAAATGTAAGAAGCCACGTGCCGGTCTATCATCATTTGGGTGTGACTCTGGTCCGTCTCAGATCTAATATTGACGCAGAAAAACGAGTGCCGATGGTCGGAGAAACCGATGAATACAACACGTGGAAAGGTGAGAACGCATGAATGGTGATGGTAAATAAATACGGCAAATACCAGGAAGAAGAAAGGTGGTAAAACAAGGAGTCGAAGAATAGAATGCAGAAGTGGGATGGGATCATCTCGGGTCTATCTGCCGGGTGTTATTTCAGACGTCCTCAAAGGAGAAGACACAATTTCAAGGATGTTATGTCAGCCTTTATACCCCAGTCCTCTAACAATGAAGAACAAACATGGAAACACCATCGGGGATTCCTGGTTTCCCTTATACCGTCTCTTTATCTCCTTCGCCGTCTTCTTAACCACAACCATTGCGCACTTTGCTCTTCTCGCTCATTTTCACAGACTCAAGAAAAGCGGAGGATGTTACTGACAATGAGTCCCGTATCAAGTAATTTCATTAAAGAGACGACGGGTTTTACCTCATTCATAACACTCGTGAAACTGCACTGCAGAGGGGGTCAAAGTGCGGTTGAGAGTCAATGGAGATAAAGAGAGAGAGAAGGCTTTGAGCTGCAAAATTGTTAAATAGCCAGAGTTATGGGATGAGTAGCTGACTAGATCCAGTCGATGAAACCCAAGCGTATTTATCGGTTGTTAATGGCAGAGATCGAGAACCCAGCGACTTTACGCTATAAATTTACATTCTCGGCTAATGGTCTTCCGCGTTGAGTCTTAAAGCTAAAGACTAATCTTGTCTTGAATTACGGGTGCAAGTTTCAAACAAAACCCCCTATGTACGCCAGCTACGCCAAGGTAACGAGTTGGTAATGTACAACGAGTTGGCCATAATATAATGGGTAGCTTTTAATTAACACGCCTTGATTGATCGCCTTCATGTCAAAGGAGTCGGGTCATCATGAAGCCTCTCAGAAATTACTTTCAAAATTGGTATTCCGGAATTCTTGAACCCGTTAACCCTTCCAAACCTCCCACGGTAAGGGACATAATTTTTATTATGTCATTAAAAACTTTCGTCAAATAAAAGTCCCACTCATCGAATTTTTCTCACCGTATACATTATACATATAAAAACCGTCGGGGCTACGTATGAATTCATTTTTAATTGTCTCACTCTGTAACCACTGTCTGCAGAAAAATTGCAAAATAATTAGCAATGGACATACCAAGCAATTCCATTGCACCAGTAAGAAATCCTGCGATCTGATGCTACTCTGGAGTTCCGAAATACAAATTTCAATATTTAAAATTTTCCAGAAACTTATTCGCATTGAATTTATTCGCTAATTCGAATCGCTCTACCTAGCTATGGACAATATTCTTGGAATTTCAATTTGTGCGAAGCTTTTACCGGGGTTATTTACTTAAGAGTGGAAGAAAGAAGAAAATAAAGAAACGAAAATAAAATGAAATAAAGAAATTAGAGCGCTAAAAATATCCGTATCGTACGGTACTCTCGCAATTGTAATTAAAAGTGAATTATGAACATGGAGCAGACGGTGCGGATCGTCTTCATCTCGCATGCAGCAGCCTCAACACTAATTGTGTGTAATATCATGTTTACTTTTCATTTCCAGAATAAAGAAGTAACGCTCGGCTCGTTAACGTAGAAACAGGTAAGGCAAATAACTGCGTAAGACTTTAATCCGAATTTCTGCACTTTGAACCGCTCCAATTCTTGTGTTACTGGAAACTGAGTAGTGAGTTCATGCAGTGCCGCCTTTCTCGTTAAACTTATAGGTACGTACTCTTAACATAGGATATACCTCTGAATTGGATACGTTCCGTAACTTTACTGCTTGCAGAGAATGTGGAGCGAAATGTATAACGTAGCAGGTTGATTACATTCATAACTTTCTTGTTGCCGTTCTCATAATCACGTTATTGCACGTCCGTATGTACTCGTATATGCACAGTATAGGCGCTTGAATCGCGCAACTGCAAGTAATTATCACTGCATTAATTCTCTCTGAAAAGAGTCGCATCTTGCAGTGTCTCACAAGTCTTGTCAGGGCTATTTTACTGTCTAATAGGAATTTCTCTCAAATAATCGATTCGTTGAATTTCAGTCAGGTTGGGGGGTGGTTTTATAGCCAGTGAATATACTTGAAACTCGAGTTTGAGTGACGTGACATCGGTGACATCGTTTAATAGATCCATCAGCAATTAATCTTGAAATTTTACAATTCGAATCCACGTGTTGAGTACGCTTGAATTCGTACATGGTCATATTGTTTTTCGTGTACTTCTTATTGAACGACAGTTAATTAAGTGGTTATAAAAATTTTTCATACAAAATTATAATTGCATCGCCTTCCGAGTAAATATAGAGCAAATATTGTGACAAGTACAAGTATTTTATAGTATTACGTATAGCAATTTGAGTTTTCGAGTAATGTGAATATAAATATTTTATATACTAGATTTATGCGAGTGTATGTGTATATATATAAATAATTTTATTATGATACAATATTCTAACTATTATACAAATATACAAAACTTGTATTTACATGTACGTAGTTCGCTTAATATAACTACAAATTGCAAGATGAACGAAGTAATGGGAAGTAGTGAATAATATTCATAATATCTATAATTGCTGAAATAGAAGAATGCAGTCGTTGCGCGATATATTGAATAATTCATTCTGGCTAATTAGTTTTTCTTTGTCTCCTTAGTACTTCAAAGCTAATTCGATAGAAATAATTTTACCAACACGATCCGTGTAAAGATAATAACGACATTTAAGAGATTTTTTCATAATTTTTATTCTGTAGAACAGTCTCTCCACAGTCGAATTCTGAAAAAAATAATTTTCGATAAAATTAAATATCTAGGCAGTAATACTGTTGTTTTAAAAATCTTCAAACCAGAATGTGCGTGAAGAATTGACTAATCTCTACAAATGTCAATCGGTACTGACCATTCTTTGGTGGTTTCCAAGTGACCCATGCGTCCCAGCTGATCACGATTGCGATGTTAGGCCACGTCTGTAACAGAATACAAACCAATGAGATTGATTAGTTACTTCCAAACTTCTGAGCAGAAAATATTATTTTCTAGACCTTCAGAATAATTCGGCATGATCTGAGAATCGATAATCGTGAAAGCACGTAATATGGATGGCGAATAACAATCATGATACCTGCCGGGAATCGTTTTCAAACGACAACATTCAACGTTCTACGTGCAACAGAAAAATTTCAGGAGTATGTAAAGTATATCCATCGTTATTGAGACACGATATTGATATCCGAAACGCCATCCGAAAGTCTTTGGAAAGCTCTTCGCAAAGCACTCGCCACGGTTCACCGCAAAAGCTCGAACTACGCTTCCGATTTTAAGAAAGAGCAGTAGCAGTTCGTCGTCGTCAAAACAACGACCGTTTATAATAATGATTATGCACAAACGTGGGCTGAATACGAGTCGGTTGTTTCGATCTATAGCGCAACATTTATTTCTTGAGCAAATAAAATACTTTCCGCTTCGCGTGGAAATAGGCGATGGTGGTGATGGTGGTAGTGGTGGTGGTGATGGTGGTTGGGAGGCTCGGCTGCTCGACGCCATGCGGAGCAACTGCTTCGAAAGAAGGGGGATGAGGATACGAGAGTGCAGAAAAGGGGGTTCGACTTGCACGCAACTCGCGTTATATGCAAATGTGTTTGTAGGCGTCGCACTGCATAGTCGAACGGCAAATCGTCCTCCGATAACATTCCTGTTTCCTTTTTCTATTTTCTGTTATTTTCTTATTCGGTTCAATGCGTTTTTCCTATGCCGCGCGTTCAATGAATACCTGAAACGAATAAAACTACAGCAAACACAAGCGGACGCGAGTTCCTCTTCAAACGCGAATCAAATTCATCCCAACAAACTAATTATCCACTACCAAGAATCCATCTCTTTTTGTCTCAATTTAATGCAGCAGCGAGTTGGGCAAGTCACCGTCTTGATTGAATTACGTTATTCCGATTATCCTTCCAGATTCTTCACGCGCCATTGGTTAAATCAAAAAATACAAACTTACAAATACCTACTTTCAGAGCAAAACGGGTTGTTTTTTTTTGTTTTTTTTTTTAAATAGAACCAATTGTTCATACGAAGATTCACCCCTTCGGGTTAGTTTCCGGAGGATTGACTCCCACGTTTCGGTGACAACACCCAAGAAGTAAGGCTTTGAAAAAACGCGATAATTCCAGCACAAGGGATTCAATAGGATCCGTACAATGGAGGACAAATCCGTGAGATTTGTCCGGTGAACGAGCAGAATGAATGGTGAGTAAAATTTAAAGTAAAGATGCGGCCGGACCGATTTTGTGTGGTCCGTAGAGAAAGCCCTCGTCCGCACCTTTACGCTTGTTCGGATGAAATCGAATAGACGTTCAAGTGGCCGTTGGATTCAAGAAGCTTCGAGGTCGACACACGCGTCATGCAGTTCTTCGAGGGCGATAAATAGGCGAAAATGTATAATGGAAACTTCATCTCGTATCTGACCCGTACCAAAAACCTGAGCCTCTCTCGGATCCGGCTCCGATTTTTAAGCCGTAGAAGACGGATAAAGAAAAGAGAAGAAAAAAACGAAAAAAATGCTTCCCCGAAATTCTTCATTGTCGATGTACGTACGAGAAGGTCCGCCGTTGATCTCGCTGGCTGAATTCACTCGTCCGTAAAGTACACACAAAGGCGGTTGAATGTTACGCAAGAATAACACGATCTGCCCGATTTAAATTTGAGAGGGTCTTTATTGAAAAGTGTATGGGCTCACGGAGCGGCCCATTATTCGCTTGTATCATCCCCCCCCCCTCCCCCCCCCCCTCGCGTACCTCGACTACTCCGTCGACGGAGGTGTGAGCAGCGGCGTGAGCAACGCTACGAGCGGCGAACATCTGTCGCTGTTGAAAGCCGAGGAAGACTCCGGAGAAGGTGATCCGCGCTTGTGTCGGTTACCCCATGGTCACGCAGTTGACCCGCGGGAGCGGCAAAAGAAAGAGTTAGTTATCCTCCAGCCGAAGCTGGCTCTCTCATTGTTCGAAGACCTCGGGAAGCATGCGGCCTCGATCACGTCTACGTGCCATCAGGAATCTGTCTCTCATCGTGGATCATCGCGATCACTTCCGTTGCCCAGCTACCTGCTGCTCAGGTAGAGTTACAGTAGCGCCGAGGATGCCGTTTCTCCTTCGTTTCTCTCTCCTCTCTCATCGCCGTCTTTTTCTTATTGGATATCATCTTTCTAACGGGACCTAGAGTTGGTTACATGATTTACTTGAGAGAGGAGGTGTATTATTTCTATTTACGAAAAATTGCAACCGTTCAGGGGGAGGAAAATTGACGGAACGGTAGTTCGGAGTGAACTTTTCTACCTGTACTTGTCTTTTTTCGACGCCAAAACCCTTCGGTTCGCGTCATTGTCAAGACAACAATATGGCATGACGGACCCCTGGTTTCCAGTGTTCGAGGACCAGCTATTTGAGCTTCGAACTCGGTCAGTGGAAACGTTTTTGAAGAAGTCTTTCCGCGGGTTCTGGACCACGCGAATTGACTCTCGACCCCGTCTTCTGGTTGCCACGCGAAACCGCCCACTCGGCCGTCTGCGTCTGGCTAATTCTTGTTCGTCTCGTTGATATTCAATTGGTTCCGCACGATACAACCCAAAACCAACTTCAAAGGCCGAGTAATGGGGAGGACGGAAAAAAATTGAAGCTCCGACGAACGGACGAGACTCGTTTTTTTTTGACTCTCGTCACTCTTCAACACCTTCAAATGTCTCTAACAAACGTGGTTAGACCACGCTAAGCGAACTCGGGAAAGTGGAGGGGAGGTGCACGATATCGAATTACCGAAACTTGTTTCATCCCGATAGGGAAGGGCATCCCAGTCCCACGGGAGATTTTGGATACGCAGTTAACGTATTAATTAAACCCGACAGCTAACGAGCGTTGAATAAAGTAGTAAAAAAGAACGATACTGCTTTTTCACACGCACATTTTCAGCAATGTTCTCGTTCAAGAATTCTCCTCGTACATACGTTCAATATAGACGAGATTACTATCGCATCGAGTAACAGTCCTCTCGCGTTACATTAACACTGCTCAAATTGTTAGCCACTTTTACCGGCCTCCTTATCTGAAGCATGCAGGGACAACTGGCGTTCAACCAATTACTCCCAGTGGTCAGGCGATCTATTTTCCAGAATTTTATTTCCTCGCAGAGCCCCGTGCCCGGTCTCATAACGAGAAACACGAATAGATTGAAAGGGAAATTATCGCGCCAGCTGTTATATCGAAGTGACAAAACCGCGCTAAAATCGAAATTGTAGCGAAAAGGTCCATTCGTGCATCAATTTAGCGCTCCGGTATTCTCCCCGGGGTGCGAATGGGGCGTTCCCTGATTTCTTCTCTATCCTGATTGACAGATTGATTGTGTTTTCAAAATTCGGCAGCATTGCAGCTCACGCCCTCCACCGACTTCTACGTATTCGCCTATGATTCTATCGACGAATGGATAGTGACAGGCTCCCCTGCGACTTAACGGGCGTTCGTTCATACTCACCCGGGAGCGTGTATATATGTTGGTGCAATTTTGCACACGCATATAGTATTTCCTCGGGATAGAAAATTGATTTTTCCTAGAAGAAAAGCGCGGGCTTATGGGGCGACCCGATTCCGTCACCTGCGACGCAGACAAAGCCAACGTTTCCACGCCCGGAGTGAAATGCAAGGGTCTGTTGTTCAACGCTGCGGGGTGTTAGAGGGGATTGAGTCGGGGCCAAAAGAAGCGCCGCATCGGTACATCTCAAGGGTTCTATTCTCCTTACTTTCACCGCCGCCCAAAACCTCTAATTTTTCAAATGTCTATACAGTAGCAGATCCAGAAAGGACCTCGTATTCTTTATGCCGTATACAATAAGAGAGACTGATAAGGAATGAGGACCATTTTTTCATTGTCGTGTTGCCATGCTCGATTTCAAGGAATCGTAATATAGGTACCTTCTGTTTTCAGAGGTATTCAATTTTACCAGGTATCGATCACTGCAACTACACGGCGTGAGAAGAGATATTCAAACTCGAAGAAAAAAAGCATTGCGCTTAACAACGCGCTCGTATCTGCTGTCGATAGAATTATACGAGGATAAATTTTTTTTTCTTCATCTTCCTTCTTTTTTCTCTTCTCGAACGCGCTTCGTACAAGTTTCTGGTTGAGAATTATTTTGCATAATTCCGATGATTGCGCGGGTAATTTGACTCCGTAAAAAGCATCGTTTATTTTTTCTCGAGGCTTCGCTTTATATAATCTGCACTTATACCAACATCTTCAGACGAGAGAAAAAATACCACGAAACGTTGCTACGCACGTAAACTGTGCACGTACACTTATAATAGCTCGAAAATATCAACTTGTGAGACTCGGGCTAACGGTTTATTAAACCTTTTCAGCCGGGAGGCGATGATCCATCGTTCATGCAACAAACGCTGCCGACGCGACGCTTTATCGATCGTTGAAAGAAAAAGAAAGAAATTAGAAATAAATACAAGCGTCATCGGGTTAATCCTCGTGAATTTCCTCAGCCATCGGTGGGACCGTGGAATAGGGGTGGATCACGGTAGGAAAGGTGGAAAAACCTGGAAAATCGTGTAGGTGGAATGACGCCCGGCGGAGTGTCAAGAAGAGAACAATGATGCGAGGACAGGAAGAGCTGTTAGCGAGGCGGAGGGCGTGGGGCGGTGTGAAATGGCAATTTCCTCGCTACACACTGCTCGGACGCCACGCATGACAATAAGTCTTTCGAACCTATTGTGCGTGTAAATGTGTTTTTTGCGTAATCCCTGGAGGGAGGCGTATCGATGCAGCTTATCGGCGGCTCAGCCGTTAATGGAAGTGGTCCCACCGTACCCCGTCTCTGCCTCGGATGCGAACGACGCTCGAAACGCTTTCGTCCTTCTGTCCTCGCAGCGAGGACGATACCCTGCCAGTTCTCACCACTTCTGTAAGACGAGGCGGGTGAAGTTGTTACGCCGGCTCCCATCTGAGCCAACGCAAATCGCTATTCAATGAAGGGACTGTCGTGTCTTTTACCCACAACACCGCTTATTTGGCACCCGCCCTACCAGACGCGAGAGCTGGACAACTTTTCCAATTTTCCACACTGGTATGCCCGTATAATGTGTTGGATTTAGTGTGATTTATGTCATGCGACCGTCACGTGTACACCGAAACCTCCCTCCATTCTTATTTTCCCACAATTAACAAACGACATCCCTACTTGTCACTCCCCCTCCCGTGCTTGATTTATATCGTTTTATACTCCGATTATAAGTGTGGTTGAAAGAAAAAAAAAAAAAAAACAGAAAAACTTGATCCAGCCAATATGTACGTGGGAAGAGTGCCCAATGTCAACTTTCTTCACCAAAGTATCTGCTCGTGCTGTGAAAGTGTCGTCGTCCCCCGATACGATGGTGTTAACCAGGTGCTTTTTACGTAAAACTTTTCACCGCGAGAAAAACCCTTATTTTTTAAATTAAAATACACTCGTCGATTAGCAGGACGAGGACGGCGTTTCTATCGTGGACTAAGGAGGTACTTTCAGTCTTGAGATAGCCTCTGGCTCCTCGAGGAGCGATGAAAGATATTCCTGAAAAAGATGGTGAGACCAAAAGGTTTTACTCTTACCTAACGGATCACTTTCTTCTATGCCCAGTGGTGTTGGGGCGGCGGGGGCGGAGGAGGCAGTGGAAGCGGCCTTTCCAAAACGGGGATCGGCGGCGCGTCCGGCATGGCGAACCTGAGCTTTTGCCAAAATAATTTGTCGCCCCAGACGATGACGGTGTGAGAGGAGATCCTCCTCCTCAAATCAGCGTCGAGATCCTTGGGGCTGACGCCACCGACGAGAAGCAGAATGACCGAGCGACCTTTGCCTCTGAGTGCCTCTCTCAAGGCCGTCTTGAACTCGAACCTCGCCCACTCTCCGTGGAGGAAATTTCGCGAGAGCACGAGAATCGTACGACGGGACGAATCCGCAGCCTCGGCGACGGCGTCGGCCACGTTCGCTCCTGCGCCCAGGTCGCGGTAGTGGAGACAGAGTCTGTACGAAGTCTCGAGGCCCGGAACTAGGACGCGTGAAACGAAGGCCTCGTCGACCGCTGAGTAGGAGATGTAGGCATCGAATGGCTTTTCCCTGTCCTCGAAGGCGGCAGTTTTGTAGCAGGCGCGCAGCCCGCATCTGCTGGCTGCCCAAGCGCGAAGTGTGCGTCTGTGTCTGAAGGCACCGCAGAAGAGGGCGACCATGGCGAAAAATAGAACCGCCGTGGCTAGTAGCAGGGGGAGGTAACCCTCTAGGGGACGCGTTTCCACCGCGGGGGTCGCCCCCGTCAGAGCTGCACAGTTTATGGCCGATTCATTTCCGGGACCGGCGATAGGCGATCCCAGAGCGCAAGAGACGCGCCTCCAGTCCGTTATCTTCTCTTTGTTCTCCGATATCCAGGAGCGGACGCGGTCGAGGTAGCTGCACTCACAGCTCCAGGGGTTGGTGGACAGGCTGATGTCGACAAGGTATGGATTCTGCACCAGTTGCCATACGGCGAAGGTCGTCAGCCGGTTGTTGTCCAGTCTGAGAACCTCGAGATGACGCAGTGACAGGAAAGTTCCGTTATCGATGTAAACTATCAGGTTATTGTGCAAGTAGAGCTCCTTCAAACTTGCAAGTGCTATGAATTCCAGTCCCTTAAGTATCCGGATTTTGTTATTCTCCAAGTGAAGGATCGCGAGTCGTCTGAGACCACTGAACGTGTTGTTGTGGATGGCTACTATGTTGCTGTCGTTCGCGTATAAAACTTCGAGATTCTTTCTGCCAATAAAAGCGTGCGAGTTCAACTCCCCGAAGTCGTTTCCGTCTAGGTAAACCTCAGTAGCATCCATCGGGAGTCTACCCGGCAAGTTCTTGTACGCCGAAGTTGAACAGTCGACCACGTTCGCCGACCACGACTGATCGTGGTAGCAGGTGCAATTAGTAGGACAGGTCATCTCGCAGTCGCAGGCGTCAAAGTCACAGCAGTGACAAAGCGCGAAGCAGTGAGCTTTGTAGGTGCACAAGAACTGGGACGATTTTGCCTCGAGAAGGGGGGCAAAGGATTTGTGCCTGTCGTAGGGAAGCCTGCAGTAAACCGAGGCGAGGTCCATTACCTTCGGATGCTGACGCAGGGTTAGGGAGTTTATCCTCTGTAGCCACTCCATGGTACAGTCGCAGGTGAAGGGATTTCCGCCTATGTAAAATTCGGGTAAGGGTCTGGTCTCGGGTACCTGGGACAACTGGAGGGCGGACAATTCCATGCCGATTATTTGATTAGCGTAGAGATCGACCCTCGTCAGATTATCCTTGTCGAGGAATGTTTGCGGTTCTACTGTGTGAATGAGATTGTCGTTGATGAAGAGAAGCTCAACCGAGTCGGGAATCGACTTCGAATGCACTCTGGTCAATCTGTTGAACGAAACGTCGAGCGTCTGGAGCCGTAGACCGGTGGGTGCCACCCCCAGGTCCATTATCGCATTTTTGTGCAAATCCAACCACTGCAGAGACTCCGGAAGGAAATTGTAGTCGAAGTGCTCGATTACATTGTCGGACACGTTCAACCAGAGCAGACCCGGGGCGTTTACGAACATGCCGGACATGTCCTGCAAAAGATTAGCGTCGAGACGGATAGCCTGCAACGCAGGACTTCCGGAAAACGCACCGCTCTCGACGTTCTCGATCCTGTTCCTTGCGAGGTTCAGGATTTGCAATCCGGGTACCTCGGTGAGTGCCGCTTTCGTTACGTTTACTATTTCGTTACCAATCAATCTCAGACCGTATAGTCGGGTCATACCTCTGAACCCAGGTTCCTCGAGGCTTCGAATCTGATTCTCTCCCAGGTCGAGGGTTCTCAACATCCGCATATCCTTTAGGGCGACCGGAATACTCTCCAAATTGTTCCCGGAAAGGTTGAGATCCTGCATACTCGAGCAGTTCCTAAACGCGTCGGGGTGAATCCCTTCCAGTAAGTTCGAATCGAGCGCGAGAAGGGAAAGGGCAAACAGTCCGTTCAGAGAATAGGCGTCCAGATATGTTAGATGGTTGTGCGCGATAGCCAAGGTGTGCAAGTTGCTCATCGGGGAAAATGTGTCCGCTGGAATTGTTTCCAGTTCGTTGTACTGTAGGTTGAGGATCTGGAGAGTGTAGAGGTCTTTGAACAACGCCGGGTCGAGCTTCTCGATCTTGTTGTGCGATAGATCCAGAAGGACCAGTCGAATCAGACCAGAAAACGTGCCCGAGGTCAGCCAAGAGCTGGTCAACTGGTTCCTGGACAAGTCGAGCGACACGAGCTGCTGAAGATCTGATAAAAGCCCCGGTGAAAGAACGCTGATGGAATTGTTCTGCAGGTGCAACTCCTTTATGGACTTGGTTGCTTCTCGAAACAACCCGGCTGGCAGGGCGACGATTTTGTTGTCCGAGAGATCGAAGATCTCGAGTGATCTTAACCCGTGAAGCGCCTCGTCGGCGGCAATGGAAATCGCGTTTCCCGACAACAGAAGTACCTTGAGCCGCTTAAGGGAGGAAAACCCGAAGGCCGGTAAGATGGAAAACTGATTCTGGGATATGTCCAAGGTCTGAATGTCCAGGGAGCAAGGAAACGGTGCGAGGGGTGATTCCTGAACCCGGGTTGACACGGGGTCGATATTGTCGCTGAATCCCAACTCGCTAACGTCCTTCAGCATATTCCAGGAAATATTCAACGCGACCAAACTGGACAGCGGGCAAAAGATGTGTTCAGGAAATAGCCATATGTTATTCGAGGACAGATCGATCTTCTCGATGTGTGGCGTCGCCTGAAACGCGTTCGGGGCGATCTCGAGCCCGATCCTCGCACCTTCTTCGCCGAAGGTCCTCACCGTGAAATTTCTCAGGTCCCTCAGGCCGCTCAAAGCTTTCGCCGGCCAGAGATCAAACTTGCATCCATCGAGCTGCAAGGTCCGAAGCCGGTACAAATTCGCGAAACTTTCCTCGTCCACTTCGCTGCGCATCTTCTCGTCGAGGTCGCAGAAAATCCTCAAACCCGTTGTCTGCTCGGCCGGTATCATCGAGAAGTTGGACCTCTGGGCCTCCTTGGCCAACACGCTGTACCTGCAAGTCAATGAACTTCCCTGATGTGTGTCCCATTGACAATGATCGGGGACGTCATAGCGCTGCGGAGGCGCGCTGGTAACGGCCAGCACGTGGCACGCCGGAATTAACAATCGTGCCAACGAGAGCAGAAACATTACAAAGACTTTCGGTGCACCAACGGCTGCTACCATGTTTACAACTTATGGGCACTCGCTGCAGGTCTCATTGTCAGCACACGGTCCTCTAATTAGTCAACTTGTCGACGCACACTTGTCGCCACCCATCGATGCTGCGGGTTTCAAGTGTCTCAAGCACATCGCGCCGATGTGTCTTTTCTACTTGTAACGACAACTTTTAGTTCTAGGAATCTCCTATGCTTTTTTCACCCCCTCTTTTTTCGTTCAAGCGTTCGATATGATTATCACTCCGAACCGTAGGGATTCCTTGCTGCACGTTTTGGCACTTATCGTTGCAAATTCAATAACATTTTACACGGCGAGTGGTGCAAAGTGATTTACGGCCATGGTTTACACGTTCTTCACAAACTGCACGAAATTTATTACGCTCAATTATTTAATTATATTTATTAAAACGGAGTTTTACAGACGTTGATCCTTGTTCAACGTGTTTTGTTTAAAAAATTATCTGTACTATCTCATCCGCACCGTTGAAATATCACAAAACTTTGAGTTACTCGACGTCTCCGAACGATTCTAAGGTAATCCATTTTTCACCCGCGTTGCCTGCAGCACAATCAAATCAATCAGTTTACGAACACGGCGACCGAACGGCAACCTCAGCGGTAAACTTGAAATCGAATTCACGCGAAATATATAATCCGTGCTATTTCTACCCTGAAAGCTAAGAGCTCACTTGAGATAAATTTCAAACGTCCGAGTGCCGATATGTATCGCTTGGGAATCGGAAAAATCTATCACGGTAAAAATTTCTCAGTTTAAGTTGCGCGGCACGGATGGGAAGATGACACTGCGAGTGCACGGACAATTTCACGCCAGGAAACAACCGGCTACAACCGTTTCTACTCGGTGGCTGGCGCACGACTGAAGCTAGGACTCCGCGTCCCGAGCTCCACTGGCTCTCTTGACTCCTCGCAGCCTCCGATCGGTCGGTTGTTTCCCCCACCATAGAAACGCCAACCCTCATCGCACGCACATAAGGGTTGAAACCGCATGCAGCACCGCCCGAACTTCCCCGAAAACACACGAACGAGGGATTCCAGTTTTTCACCTTGGCCGCAAACGCGATAGTCAACTCGTAAAACACTTTGATGACAGTCTAGATGAATCTGGACCACCTTTCATTCCCGCTTTAGCCCACAAACCGGCTAAAATCCTCTTAACCTCGTCCTAGTTTTCAAAATTGCTCTACCCGAGGTAAATTGCTGCACGAGACGGAGCTTCGGTTCATTTATATATTATATTTCGATACTTCTGGTTACAAACATTTACATAAAATACAAAATAGTCGATAATAATGCATGAACTATACATCGCAATCTTAACTGATTATTAGCTATGCGATTATTGAAGACCACGCACCGCCATAAAATAATTTTACATCTTGATACCGGGCAATTTGACGCAGCCCGCGATCAGGTAACAGCTTGACGCCAAGATCGAATTTTGTATCTAACAACTGCCGCGTATTACC
This sequence comes from Diprion similis, assembly GCF_021155765.1. Taxonomy (NCBI): domain Eukaryota; kingdom Metazoa; phylum Arthropoda; class Insecta; order Hymenoptera; family Diprionidae; genus Diprion; species Diprion similis. The sequence continues at coordinate 15,341,487 of NC_060112.1, read as the reverse complement.
TACTAATTTCGTCTCCCTTACACAGTGGGTCGGGACCAACGCCTCATCTTTAAAGTTTATTTTGCGTCACAGGAATATTGAGAAGTCGAGAGATTTCTGTTCAAGACGCTATAATTGACACTACCGCATACTCACTTGATACATTACTGTTGTTCAAGTACCCGAATATTCATATAACATTACTAACCGCAGCTCCGTCTTCATTCGTGGCTGCGACACATCGATGTTCCGTCGTTGACCAAGAGTACAACGCTTTCCTATTTTAGTCATTTTATTCGTTGCCCGACAGCCACGCTTTGTTCAAGTTCAAAGCACGCTGAACATAACGGGATATATTTGGAAAACCGGAAACTATTGAAAGACTTTCTTGATAAGACGGTCACTCAATTACAGCAGGTGACTTCGGTCTTACGAAATCAAACAACATAAAATTGGGAATTTGTGAGACGTCGAGTTTCAGATATACGTAGCAGCCTGAACAAAGTCTGTCAGAACTCGAGCAGAACAACACTTTCATTCCTTGGGCATATACTCATCTCTCGAATTTGAAAGCACTCTACTTCCAGATGGAGCTGTACAGTGCGTCTCCTGTTGCTATAATCTCTTATGAATTCAAATCCCATGATCGACGTGAAGTATGTGTTCACCTTTCTGCCAATAATTAATTATCAGCCTTAGAGTGTTCGCTGTGTCACGCTTGTGACCACAGAATATTTTACTTGCCAGTAAATAAACGATGTATCTCGACCCTTGACACGAACGGCTCCTCAACTTTGGGAACGGCTTTAACCTAACAGCAAAACCACCAATATTTTCATCATTCCTGAGCTTGGACTCAAACCCACGGCTGATATAATATAATTTCTGAAGATGAAACCGCAGGAGGCAGCGGAAGGTCCCCCTCCAAGAACCCGGGCACACCTCAGAACGGATTCCGGCACCACATTGCGGAGCCTGGTGTCGTCCCTCGCGTGTATCTCCACGTAACAACGTAACTGCCGTCATTTTCAAGTTGAATGGCTCCCCAGTGGTTTGCAGGTGCAAGGTCCGCGACCTCCTCTTATTACGGGCTCGACGCGAGACGGGCCTTTGGTTTACGCTCCCGACTCTCAAGTCGCTCTTGAGTCACTCTCGACTACACGGGGAAACTTTTCCAAGTGGAACATCGCAGCCATAGCTGTGGCGAGACCGAGGAAACCGCGAAGGAAGTGAACAGCCTGTTATTATTTTCACTTCAACCCTTTCACGTTTCAACGTGGATACGTCGCGGAAAAGAGCGCAAAAATTTTGTTCCCGTTAAATCGAAACTTTTATACCAGTCCTGCGGGCTGGATCCCGTTGACGAATGGCGAGAGAAGGAATAAAGGAAAAACCATTTAAAAAAACGGGAATTTTTAATTAAACGCGTAACAGCAGCTTAATCGAGCGGGCGGGATTAATTGTCGAGGGGCTGAAACGTCAAGGGGTCAAACAGAGCCACCTTCGGTCCCGGCTCTCGGGTACTCGCTACCAGGGCATACACAGTCGATATAAATAGGCCTTTCACCTCCCTCCCTCCCACCCTCTTAAAGTCTTTTATATCCACTGAATAAATTAACTGCCTCGGGTGCTAATTAAAACAAACGTGGCAGCGCGGGGTCTTGTACTTATATCCCCTGAAGGAGGAGTTATAAGAGGTGAAATTATAGAGGTGAAAAGTAACCGTGAAACTGGTCCACTGTCGAAATAAAAAGAAATAAAATGAAAAGGAAAAATATTCAAAGCGACGAGTCGATTTCAAAGTCTCCTAACCACGCTGTTCTACCTGCTATATACGTGAGTCGTGTGGCAGAGGCAACGAGCAACGGTAAAACGGTTCAAAGTATAAGGGATAGCCTTTACTCTTGTTGTTACCAGAGTAATAAATCGCTTTTGTTTTATTATAGCCAGCATGGCGCTACCTGAGTGCTACTGACTTAGATTTAGTATGATCGCCTTAGTATATTTCTCGGGCAGAGTTCTTCTCTCTTACATCCAAGTGACCGCCACGCCGCGCCGTGCCGGTAATGCCGTAAAATTCGATGGGCTGATCCTCGGCGATTAGGTCCGTGCAGGTCAAACGCAAGCTTAGTTGGAAATTAGTAATATAATATGAGAATACCTACATCGACGACGATTTTTGTTGCGTGCCACAATCGTGTGTTTGTTTCAATGTAATGTGCTCGCATCGCGAGCAGGTTCCGTTATTCGAAGGTGCAAGAATATCTGATGGGAAAAGTCGGAAATAATCGAATTAAATATAGCTGGGAAGAAATTCAATTTACGAAAATAGGCAACACACTTACGGAGCGTAAATATTAAATTACCAATATTGCTGTTTTATAGCTATGCCTGCAGACACTTTACGAGTGGGATAAATCTTGCCCACCTCTAATTATTGTTATTTCAATTATAATACTAATTTTAACCGTTTACGAAACTACAAAGAGACCGCGTGGCGCTAATGCTTGCCTTGTGTAATATTTCGCTTTGAGGGAGGGAAGAGCCCGCAATAACAATTATCGCAACGATAAAACTGACAAAGAATTCAATGTAACAGTGCTCAGATCTCGTCGTTTAATTTCTGTGCCTGTGAGAATTTGTCAAGTTGAAAATAACAAAAGGGCGATATATCAGTTTTTGAAGTTTCAGATCGCACTTCCGCTTTTGTAACATCCTCACGTACTACGAGGTGTAAATATCATCGTACTCAGAATTGTCATCTTCATCGCAGTTACATCCTAGCTCTACCATGAGAATGAATGAGACCGACGTTCACCGTATATTCGGATTATGGATGGAACTGAGACGATTTCGCTAAAGCGACAATAAAACACGTGGTGTTACCCAAATCCGACCCAATAATAGAGAACGATTACCCAGTACTTGCCTTGCCCCGGTCCAGAAGTTATAACGGCAATGCCCAACCGCGTTATTTGCCCAGCGTGTATTATACAACGATCCAGGAAGTAGGCGGCCCTGCTAATAGGAAAATCACCTCCGAGGCGGGGCCAATTTCTGGATATCAACTTCCAGGGACGTCCCTACATGGCCCGCAGCAAACTCGATTACAATCAGGTATATTGGATCGAATATTTTGGTACACGCTACAAAACCGTACGAATTACTAAAATTGAATTGCTAATGCACCCGTGCGAAAATCAGTAGAATGTAAATCACTGTATGGCTATCAAAGACACGGTAAGGGTGATCGTTTTTGACAATATAATATATAATGCGAATCATCCAAATATTAGCGCTAACAGATTATAACAGTGACACCAATGCATCGGGCCGATTCTAAGGTTCATGGTTCAAGGTTTTTGGATGGTGCAACATGCCCAGAAATTGGTAAAGTTTGCTTGAATTTTAAACGCAAATTCGAAACGGCGTTGAGCGATGGAGAAGCGAGATTAATAAGTAAGACTGCGACCAAGTCTCGAGCTGGGTTCCCTAGCTGGATCCTGCAGGAGGAGGCTAGGCGACTAATCCAATATCGGAGAGGGGAATTACAAGGGGGTAGGGATGCAAATCCGAGTAGCACCCTCCGCGTCTTGCCTCATAATAAACTCCTTTCATTAAAGGCGTCACTGACGGCGAATGAACGAACTGCCGACTCCCTACGTGGTGACAGCTGGAGCTCTAATTATTGGATTTAGTGCTTCTTCCTTCTCATCCTCGCCTCCACCGACGCTCTCTCTCTCTCTCTCTCTCTCTCTCTCTCTCTCTTTTCTCTTCGACCGCCACCCTCGTTAAATACAGTTTAGCGTAATTAAATCTTGCGTACCTGTCGCCGGAAGACTTGAACTTCCATTCTTGGAATTTACCGATCTGCATTCAATTCCTGGCAAGAGGTGATCGGCCAGCTGTGGGACTACAATTCCGGGATCCCGTTCCCTCGATCTCTCCGATATTTCCGGATTCTAGACAATGCAAAAGCAATAAACGAGATTATTGGGAAGTTGAGATTCGATGATCAGGGTGAATTGGAACGTCAAATGCAACGTCCGATCTCTGATCCGATGGAGATGATACAAGCGCGATTTCTGTCGTCAGAAAATCGAAGGGTTCGAGTTGTGGATTTATCTGAAATCTAAGGCACTGCGAGCACGTCAAGTTATTTTTCGTTAATACCTCCCTTCCCATAGTGTGTGCACTCTAGATAAAAGAAATTTATCGAATTCTCCGCGGAAAGTCGACTCCCTATTTAAAAATATGTCTGTAGTAAGAAGTACGTCGAGACGACCGAGAAGTAGGGGAGGAAGAAAGAGGAAAAGTGCTCGTACTGCTGTGGGCGGAAAACCGTGGATTTCTGTGGCTAACCGCAGCAACTCTAATTGGATCCTTGATGCACAAAGGTATACGTACCTTTCAGAATTTGAGATATACTCGTTGGAAATGTGTACACGCGATTTCTTTTTGTAGTACCATACGAGGCGAGGAAAGTAGGGAAGTATATTTTCTTCGCATATCTACAAAGTAAATTCATCCGTTAATTTATTCATCACTTGGTGCTATACGGCTTCAACGACTCTTTGATTAATTGCGTAATCCCAACAATTTCTTTTCGGAAACTTGTCAGGTTCGTTATAGGAGCATTAACCGTCTGGGCCGGTTCAACGTCTTTACATTGTGCAAATGCATTTTATACTCGATGCACTCTCCTAATGCATTCTATAAAGTTTAGAGCTTAAAACATTCGCCAGAAGAGCGCCGCGTTGCACGAGATCCTAATGAATTATGCTCCAACCTAATGCGAAGGCTGGCAGTTAACGTGGTTATGGACCAACAGACGCTGCGCAACTATGAGTGAACTAATATTGCCAATTACAACTGGCTGAGCTCGTTTATGGTAATACAATTACTTTCTTATAATTAATCATGTTCTCCTGTTATACGTAATCGCACCAAAGACGGTTCGTGTTCAATTTTATGCCTTGATTATTATTTACTTGCTTTGCAAAATCTTTAAAATTAGGATATTAACCCTTACGCTGCACACCGGGGTCGAAATGACTCCACGGCATCTGCACCGTAAATTCCATATGAAACGTATACAAAATAATCTGATGTGATCCAAGATAAATAATGAAATATCGTAGAAATCGTTGATTCATTCTTTTCTCAAAAATTCAATTTTACTCACGGAAATGAATACTTTTTTTTCATCGCTCAGTATCTCCATATTTTATTTTCAAATATCTATATCTTGAGAGTTACTCAGTCAACATTCAGCTCAAAATATTGAAAATTGAGTGAGTCATGATTTTTTTAGTAGAATCATTCATTTTTCGGTATTTTGTTGTGTTATGATTTTTTTTTCGTATTTAAAATTTTATATTGCTAAAGATAACTAATTTGCTTTGAAATATAATAGTTAACGAGTATTCCAGAATTTTATCCAGCTATTCGAATCAGTACCCCCGTTTTTAAGCAATGATTTTTTACGTGGGGTCTACAGCGACCCAGGTGTGACTACCAGTGTTATTATCAGAAAGTGAAGAGTGTAGGGTTTAAAAATCATTGATGACACAGAGAATTTAATTCCTGAAATATGATTTGACAGCTCCATGTTTCGCTATTTTGAGAAAATACGTCAAAACAAACAAACAGACATAAAACGGAATGAAACGTGATCAAAACGTTGCGTGAAAATTTTTACAACTTTCCTTACCGATGCTCATATTTCTTCGATTCATTGTTATGAATGCTCTCACAATTTTACACATGCATTCTATCGATAGAAGTTTCTATTACAGCCGTATATGCTGTATCTTCCCGCATGACGATCGTTACACCAGCAGTACAGAAAACACTCACCCCTCGCTCGCATCCATATTTCACCATATTTCCCGCATGCATGGAAGAGCTTGTGAAGAATATGAATTTCACGTCAAATTTTGAGCAAAACAATATCGATCAATCGACGACTATCGTAAATTTCCGAACTTTAAAGCGGAGTTCTACAAGATCGTTCGATTTCGATAATCTCTCAATACCCTCTATAATTACTAAAAATTAATTCAGCCTCTAAGACTCAATTCTAACTGCGGATAAAGAGTAATTCTTCCCAAGTTGAAAACCGCATTACATACAAACGATTTTATTCCGGGGGCTCTTTGGCACTGCTGATTGTGAGCTTCTCTTTGCCGCGTCAATCGATCGTTAATAACAAATCGAAACTCGACTCAAGAACGGGCACTCCTGGATGGACTATTATACAGCAATGCACGTAGCGGTGTATTACCAACATGATTAAATGCAGCTGGTCCACTCGACGCGAGAATGCAAACGAGTTATAGGTTCGGGATAAACGGGCAATGCAAGGGTTGCGGTGGGAGCGAAGGCGAACCGGAATACACGCACTCTCGACTCCCGAGTAAAGAGTTAGCACCAGCCTTCCGCCCTCTGTGTATACCGACCATTCAGCATATCCACCAGTTCATTCTTCCGGGCGTATAACGATACGGTAATTACGCGTGCGTTGCGGCACAGACGGGGGCAAAAAAGTCCCAAAAATCGTCGTCGAGGGGCTTTATGCCTTCGTCTTTGGGGGCACGGCAAAATGTTGTCAAATGCTTGTGATCCGCCCGCCGCCCCTTCGTCTTTACTTCATCTCGGCCTTCTCATATTTTGTGTATTGAGACGGTAAACAAAAGGGGGAAGACAAAGCGTCGCGGGCAAGCGATATCCTTTTTATTGTCCGACCCAAGAGAGAGAGAGAGAGAGAGAGAGTGAGAAAGAGAGAGAACGGCTCGGGCTCTTTTCCGCCGATTCTCGTCCGGCAATTAGATTTGGAAGGTTTTTCACAATCGGAAGAGAGATCCCACCGACGAAAACCGGGCCTTTGTTTCTCACCTGTGAAAATCACGCGTGATTCGTGATCTGCCAGGTGCGTGGTACATCTACCTTAGCTGATATATTTCCTTGCCTTTGATAATATATCAGCTGATTGCACAGCTCCGTCTTAGAGGGAGATGTAATTCCGGCCCACGGAGATATCTGGGTCAAAACCAGGATCGTAGCTTCTGCCGCAGAACTCAAGTTCTGCAAAATTAAGTGGACATAAATTCCCGCCCCGTCGCGCTTTTATTTCCATCGTTAAAAACTAAATTCCCGCCTGCAGATAATGCCCGCAAATGAATGAAACGGGAGAAAGTATTAAGGAATCCAGTTCATTTAACCCTCGTTTGCTCAGATTGATGCCGCCATGAAAGCTTCAAAACTGTGGTCCAAATAAACCTCGGGCCGACCTAACCGCGTCGAGTTGAAATACCGCGTGCTCCATTAGCCACGGGTCACTCAAAAGTTACGTCGCTAAATCTTTTATCACCTCCTGTCCGCCACTTTCCTCATGCATCCGAGTTTCATCAGTCATAGATCCGCTGTTATTCTGTCGGTATTCGCTAGCGAAAGATTCAGCAGTGATTCGTTATTTTATATTAACATTTTTCAAAAAAGCGTGTTATTGGTACTTCACGCAGCCATTATAATTTTTCTTTTAGAGTACAAGAATACAGAATCAGGGAGTAAAAAGTTTGCAAACCCGGCTGTTTTATTTCATTCCAAATCATAGATAAGTGTATAAAACACATAAATTTCATACTGGCATTCGATTAACTCAAACCTGAAACTGTATCAGTATCACTTAGACGTAGAATTCACCCAACTTCCGTCTCTGGAAATGAGAATACTTCACCATTATTCACGGATGAACAGAACCGCGGCGTGTTTCCGGTGTAAATATTGTAAACGCGGACTTTCTTCTTCTCCTATCGCCTAAGAATATGACGGGAAGGCGAAGGAAGAAGTTGGAGGCATGATATCTTCTACTCGACTTGGCACGAGGCGGACTTTCTTCTCTCTATCTCTTGCTCTTCGTTCTCCTTCTCGCTCATCAATTTCCGCCGAACAGAATTTAATTATTTATTTTTCATCGCACTTGGTGCGCAAAGTAGGCGTACGGGGCGAAGAAAAATCACACACCTTTGTTCGACGAATTACTCGCTCTCCGTCGGCATTAGATTAAACGGGGTGGCGGAAGGTGAGGGGGTGGTAGATGCCGGGCGATACCGGCTCCGCCGTCTAGCAAATTGATACAAACGAGTGACGCAGCTCGTGTTGGCCCTTGATTGAAGCGAGCGACTCGCTGCCGGCGCCCTTTTGCGTAGGGTTCAGAGTTCAAGTATTACTATTCGAGCTGCCTCTTCGTTTATATCGAGAAATATTTCACGCCGTGAAGAAGGTCGGAAACGCTGCAGCTCGGAACGTCATCCATGGTAGATATATTTTTCTTTTTGATATCGAGACAACTGCGCAAGATCCTTGCTACTACACGTAAGGTTAAGGTAAGGCACGAGTATGCAGGCTTTGAATAAGGTGAATATTGAAGGTATAAAGAGTGTATTCACAAAACCCCATAGCGCAACGTCTCAGTTGCGATCCTCGCGAAACTCCGAACTTTTGTTATTTCTAACTCACTTTGTGCCTGAATTTGCATTCATAAACTCCCACAAAACTTGCCACGTAACTCGTTACAGTTTCCCATCCAGAAACGCAACTGGAATCGGAATTAGTTTCAAAGTTAGTTTCGATAGCGAACGAAACTCGTCTGCCACCCCGCAGTTCACGGCAATCACTGTTCGCACATTGCTTCGTCAAATTTTCGATAGCCATCGATGTATCGATCGATCAAATGAACAAGCAATTACAAAGTCGTGCGATAATTCTCGATAACGCGAAGAACAAGACTTCAGAAGGAAAATTTTTTCCTCCTGAGACCCACCACTTTCTGACGATCGACGAATATTTTTCTGTCTACTCGACACGTTTCACAGTTTCAAGTCTGAAAGGAATTTGAGAACGAAGTTGAACATATTTAAAGGGGTGGCTGGTCGATTTCGACGTTGACGTATACATTTCCAAACATCAAAGTCTACGTATTTCAAAAGAGGTTTAACAGCCCCATTACATACATAATTCTGAACAAAAACACTTCAGCAAATTTTCATTTCACGCAGAAATAAAGAAATGGCATAAATTCTACGGATTTAGTACTGCGGTTTTGTAGAATCCATGCTATTTCTTCATATTTTATTTCATTATTATTCTGCTTGGAACGGGGCTTTTAAGCCTTTTTTCACTTTTGAGATTCGATAGACTTAGATATTTGGAGATACATACGTCGACGTCGAAATCGACCAGAGCACTCCCTTAAAGGAATGGAGCAACCGTTCCGTCCACCGCAGTCTTGGCACCGAGTAACCTGAAGGTGGTTATAATTGAGGGTAAAACTCTGTCACCTGGCAGGATCAGAGCTCCTTTTTCGTCTCTTTTCCGGAACTGTTCCGCCGGTCTTTTACCCCAGAAATGGTTCAACTCGCTGTTGAACTCGACGAATAAGGTGTGATACGTGCCGAAGACGTCACAGATGTGTGTGTGTGTGTATGTGTGTATGTGTGTATGTAAAATGTTGCATGTATGAGGTACGTATCAAGAGAGATGAGAAGGACTTGTTAATTTTCTCCCGAGGGTAATTACAGCTTGCTTCATGACGAGCAAATTTCGACCCAGTTTGATTTTTAGCCCCGTTCTTTTATCCGTGCGGAATATTCAAACATCTGGATGGGATTGGACGGTGAATATATTAGCACAAGTGTCGGCGGGCCGGCCCTTGCAGCGATCTGGAGTAATGAGAAGTATTCAGTAATATTATTATTATTATACTAGACACGGTTTTACCATTACAATAGAATAAAGTAAAACTCTTCACGACAACTTTCCTATATAACTCAGCTGTTAAATGATCTCCGGCATTGAAACTCTTAATTAATATGCAGATGTAATTTCTACAAACTTTATATATCGCCCGGTCGCTCAACTAGTTTTCACTGCTCAACTCCCAAGGCGATACAAGCACTACTCGAGCTACCCGTGGTCGCTTGCTGGGAAGGTAGGTAAATTCTGGTGAAATTTCCGAGTTTTCGTTTGATTCAATGTTGAAACTAAAGCTTGAAATTACTCGGAGAGAGTTGACTTAGAGAGAAAGAAAAAAAAAAAAAACAAATAGAAGAAAAATACAGGATAAAATTGAAGGAAGAAATTTCTTTTTACCGCCGGTCAAAGTTACGGGGTTTCTAATTACGCGATGAAGACGTCAAAGTCTTCCAAGTGCCACAAGGTATTTCTCGGATATCATCAACACTCACAATCCGACAACGCATACTTTTTACTCGCTTAAGGTAGAATTAATTATATCTGAATCTTGCCCAAGGCTGCAGCTTCGAAAATGTCTTTCAACTTTTACGATGCACACCTTTTCAAACACACTCGAACGTTTTCTGTTAACCGTAATTGTAGTGCAGCTGAAATTGAATGTAGTGGAGAAAAACTAAAAGAAAATCAATGTCAGCGATACTTTCGCATCAAAATTTTCCGATCCTGAAGAACCGAGAAAATTCACACTGACATGGAATAGGTTGAAATTTATTATACAACTGAGTGTTTCAAATTTCTTCCATGCAATATATAAAGATGGTGGAATAAAAAAAGTTACGCATCAATGCTAATTTATAAAATGGCATCTAGCCGTGGAGTTCACGCAAAATGTCGGACGATTGTATGAAAATCGAATCAAAGCTACATAAGCACCAGCTCTTTTCAGTGTGGAAAACCCCTCTTGAGACTATTCGGGTTACTTTGTACACAATTGAACAATTCTTGGAGCCTTGCCAGTTCTCGAAGGATGTCTTGATTTTAAAAAGGACGTAAAAACAGACAGGCAGTATTCGTCCAGTTGAAACCTCAGCTCCACGTGATTGCTAATTCGTTTCATCTCCTCCCGTCTCTTCCCATAGATCCAGGCGTAAATACAATAGGGATATCAATATTAATTGCACCCGAAACTTGGGACGAAATAGTCCAGCCAGCCAAACTGAAAAATATTTGAACAGCAAGTTGCTGTCAAAACAGCAAACCGAGCGGTAGTGATTCTCGTTCGATGACAAGATCTCCGAGGCTTCGATGGTCGATCGATCAATATTGCGACGATCCGCGTGCCCGTCCTGGGTAATATAACGCAGTTAGGCAATACGATTGCTCCAGGGGTGTAAGGATAGGAGATCCGCAGTAAGGTTGGATCGCAAACAAGGTCCTGCAGGATAGCAGAGGCGAGTCCCGTCGTCAGTTGCGCTATGCCAACATTATCCGAGCCCCCTCGACGATCGGTGGCAGTCGAATGCAAGGAATTCTCAGCGGACCGCTTGGACAAATAAGTAATATCGGCCCGTGCCCGCCATCCATCATCGACCACTCTATTAAACGCAATCCCCGTCGACGCCGCGCCGCTCTTCCGATCATCCCGTCGTACCTACCATCGGGCATCATCGATATATCGGTAGGAGAGGAGCCAGACAAAGAATCGTGTCAGAGAGAGGCCAGGAGACATGCGGCACTCCCGTTGTCAATCAGGTCTGCAACTCCCGAGGGTCCGTTTCATCCGTTAGTCACACCGACCAATGCAACGTCCGGTCGAGAGAAGAGTAATAAGTGCCACGTTAGACCTGACGGGCAATATTCTTCGACCACATCGCGAGGGAAAAAACGCATCCATTGCAAGCTCCGGGCTGTTTTCAAATCCCCCCCAGCTCTGTCTGAGCCACCTCCTTCAGCTTTCAAGCTCCCTATACTTGAACTTATCAACCCTTCAAGAATGGAGAGTAGAAAATATTTGGACGAGCCACATGCTGTCAGAAAACATTGTGGGTTATAGGTTGTTCAAAAGTCAACGTTCACTTAATCGCGAGGCTTGGAATGAGCCTCGCTAAATTTTACACGGAACGTTGTCATTCATTTTTCGTCACACTTTCATGTTGACAAATTTCTATTCCGCTTGGTTATCGTAGATGAATGGAATTCGCGGGGGATGATTGTGGATGGGGAAGAGCAGTGGCGATTCGGGGCATAATTGACCCTGTTCCGTTTAGTTTGATGTTTCGAACGGGCTGCATGTGCGGTTTATTGTGTTCAACCAAGCACCGGGCAAGCCCAGTGCGCCAATATTAGCGATGCACTCGATGCCGCCATAACGGGCCCTCCGGTCCTTCTGGCCTCTCGTCGACCACTTCGCTCGCACAAATAACGACGCAAGTATCGTGAATACTTTTGATCCCGGGCAATATGCCGGCTTTTTGTACGACTTTAGCCTCGGCGTGTCCTTGTTTTACTTTTTGCTCCCCTGTTTCGATTCATCTATTCTTGTAACACGTTACGAAGTTATATTTATACTTGCGTCTATTCGTACATAACTCGTCGACTAAATTATATCTGTAATAAAATCTAAATAATCCTGATCTTTTCACTTTATTGATCAATGTCTTCGTGAGTTCAAGTTTGTCTACATAGTTTTCACCCTGGCGATCAAGCGTAACAATTTCGTATGAATACTCCAATATCACGCAGCCAGCCATCGGCTGCAGCTCCGTTACTCACAGAGAAAAAAGTTTACCTAATACCGCTGCGACACGTGGAGCGTTGAAACTCTTCTTGGGTTTGGTTTAGAATTTTAAGTCGGTCGATACTGCTTACGCGTGTTTATGCAGGCTGACACTATCGTGATAGCTGGGCGAGTGTATAAGTTTCGGTCGAGGCAAAGTTTCGTAACACAAACTATGTTCCGGCCACGACGCCCCGCAGATTCAAATTAATTTAACTGGTAACTTTGCAGGGCAGGTAAATAATAATGGTAATAATGATGATAATAATAATTTCACAATATCAATTTAATAACGTTTTATAGTTTCTGCTCTGGGCTCCACTTTCGGCTTTATGACTATAAGGGTCTTTTTCAAGAATTATTCAAACGTTATAAGATCCAAATTGGATCCTACAGGGTTGGGTGCTTGGCCGTACAAGAAGCAAATCAAATTTAAGACAGTATTAAAGTTTTATACCGCTACCGTGGCATTTTTTTAACGTAAAATCTTTCGCCCCCCTCCACCGTCCGCTCTCTGGCTCCATAAAATTGATGCTTACGTTTTTTGAAAATAACAACACGACATCTCGAATGAGTGACCACCGTCAGAAATTTGGTTCAAACTTCGACCAAAACAAAATTCAACATAATCGTACCGATCAGGTTTGCATCGGAATTTCCCCTTCTTCTCTGAGATTCTCTGCTTGGCAGACTTGGAGTCGCTAAAACAAAAAGGTGGTCCCTCTCGACGTATGAATGGAACTTACCAAACATAAATTAAAACTTCATAGACAAGAAAAAAACTGTTGAGCGTACCTCAAGTTGCTAATTATTATTTACAAAAATTAAATAAAAAAAAAATTGTTTCACAAGTCATGATAATGTAATATTTTTGTTTTGCAAAAAATCTTTTTCGTATCTTTAAAATTCTCAGGTTTTCTGCAGTACGTCCATAGTCTCGACGTATGACCAAAAAGGTTTAAAATTTGACTTTACACCTAACGAAAGTGTTTTGGAATATATCAGTTCCATTAGGATTCAAATACCGCTTTAGCTGAGAAAGATTAAACAGGAATAAACTGTGTGAAATTTCTTTCAAGAGTATAAATACGTACAATAAAATATATAAACTTGTAATTAAATCTGATTACGAGGAAAACCGAAACGTGCTAAAATATTCTCTCGTATCTAGTTACACTATGGATGGTTAAATTGCATAAGGCATTTTGCGTTCATATAGTGCCTCGGTTTAATTATTAACAATTCAGTAAGTTGGCGAGTAGCCATGCAGGCACACGCGTTGCCTGGCGGACTGGAGAGAGTGTGTAATTGAAATATGGTGCACATAGCATATCTTTGGCTTAATATTGCTGCGGTTTCCCATGCACGTATAATACACTAAAGACATCCACCCAGTGCAGAATAGCTGAACGATTTGTCTCGGTTAAGTGTGCATAATTATAAAGCATATATTATTAAATGAGGCAAGGGGGGGAAAATAGAGGGAAAAAAAAACAGCGAGCAACGAGCGCTCCTCGCGCATTCTGCCGTAGCTACTCTTCTCATCGTGTAAACCGTGCTGTATATTTTACGGACGGCTGCCCGGTGATGCAGTAATTAGCGTCTCTTTCATGTCCCTTCGTCTCCGCCGCCCCGTCAGTCCTCCGTTCTCTCAATTTCCCTCTCCCTTTATCTCACCCCCTTTCGTTGCGCTCTCGTGCCGGTTGCACCATAGGCGTATAATCCTCCCCGCGCCTCCCTCCACCCCCTAGAAACTACTTAAAAAATGACGACATAATAATAATAATGTTAATTCTCGGCGAGTTAGAGTCCCACTTTTATCCCAGTGCACGAGTACATCGTCGAGCTCTAATTTGGACCATTCGTTGATGGTCCTTGTTTCTTTCCTCAAGCTGTAATTCTACCGTTTTCGAAACTAGATGCAGGATAGAAGCGAAAAGCGTTCACGCCGGATCTCAGACTCGGAACTAATGTCTTTCGAGTTTTCATTTTTCTTTTTTTCTCTTCGCCTGCAGTTATACCGCGTCTTTGTACCAGCGGATATTCCACTCCGCACCGTCACTTGCAGACTGTGCATGCTCACGGCGTGTGATCGTATTGTAATTCCTGCATTTCCTCTCTCTGCAGTTCATGCGGACGATGCGATGGGGAAACGGCGAGGACGTCGCTGCAAGCCCAGCGGGTACCCACTGTCATCAATTCTGATTCTCGGTTATTTAAAAAACAAAACCATACAGGTGCATGCATATGCTTCTCTTCTTTGCTACCTCCACACGCATGCGTAATTAGTTAACGTCAATTTTCTTGCGAGCCTCTTCCCTGGACGTTTACCCAAGATTGATTGCTCATGCGAGCTCGTCTATCCAACCTCCATGACACTGTACCTCGCTCTGCAAACGTGATTGTCACTACCACTCGAAGAATAAAGTACTACACCATACTTTTGTACCGTAGAGTTAGGATATAAGCGTGGTTAAAAACTTTTTTGAAAATGGTAATGCTAATAAATTGGTTCGAGATTGTACTTATTATAGTTCGCTGATCAGATGGATTATGAGAAACGCTGAGAAGCGACGAAGACAATATTTATGAGTGCTATTTAGGCAAATAATGAAATTTTGATAGGTACAATTTTTGCGCAGAGGAGGTACAATTTGGAATTTAGAACGATATCCTGCCAATGTCAGTTTGATGGAAACTGCATGGTAACTGGATAAACGAAAAGTGACAAACGATCAGCGACAGCTGTTTCGAACCAACGTTTTTCATACGGTCTAACGATCCGGAGAATTCCTCTACTCATGAAAGCGTGTGCGTATGTATCTTGTAGGGCAATTAATGAGCGCAGTTAATTGGTCAGAAGCATCAACGACGGCCACTCGAAACTCCGCGCAGCGAGTGGCGATACGCTCTCCCCTACCCGCGGGCATTCTCAGCGCATTGGATGGAAGGACTGCAGATGCACTGGCAAACTTGGATAATTGATTACTCAAGCAAATCTGTACACGGTGCACGGAGTGGTTGCAGGTTACCTCCTCCGTTTGGTACATGCGTTGTGAATGTTAACGCCGTGCCGCGTAGTCGTTTGAAGCTCGCGATTCGTATACACCAGTCTCTAGGATCCTTGTCCGCGCGAGATCAAAGTCCATACGAAGATGATAAATACCTAGTCAACCTCGGCGGTAAAACGAGAGAGAGAGAGAAATTAGTGAGGATGGAAACACGGCGTCAGTTTTAAAAGCAACGGATCTTCGGCCGTCGTTAAGCAGGTAGTCAGTAAGTTAGCTAGGAGGGTATACGTACGAGTCCAGGATATGCGGTAACCAAACATAAATTAACCTAATGACAAGCCCCCCCAACTCGCCTGAAACCTAGCTACGAGGATAACCCATCTCGTTAATTGCCAGGGCTGATGCCAGATAACGGAGCGTCAACGCGATAAGACAAATCGCGGACAGATGAAAAGGATCCCGCACCATCGGAAGCTCCCTGTGCACTTGCCGGTTTTTACCCATCGTACATCTGTCAACGCTGATAAACACTCCCCTGATCGTCAGCCACCTGGGAAAGGCTGATGAACGGCGAAAGAGTAGCAATAATATATATAAGCAGTACGAGTATATTATGCGACCATTTCTTTCCAAACAGTTGTTGTTATCCGATTATCCGATAGCATCAAGAACTGAGAAACTCAGAACGATGCAGCTGTGTGTCGTTAAAGGATGCGAGAGGACATCGACGGCGAAATCTGTGTTGATTAAAAAGGTGTCCATCTTGAATAGAGAGGCACAAAGAGAGAGGCGTAGAAGCCGATATCAAAGTAAGCTGTAAAAAATTCACCCTTCCATCAGGAAAGAAAGGATTTATAAAATAATAATGGCGTCGAGGCTGGTGAAGCAGTCCAGCCGAGACGCTGATGCAAGGATACCGGTCCCTTGTAGCCTCTTGCGCAGCCGCATTCCCCTGCACTACTGCATTGTGCGTCACCCTTCGAAACCGGCAGGGGTTGCGCGATTTTATCATCTATCTTTTGTCCAGGGTCTCGAGGGGCGATTGCCACCGAGTCCTACGCTGCACGCCGTTGCAGGCTGAGTCTGTGTCTACATATACGTGTGTATAATAAATGTACCCTTGTGTACCAGTTATATAAGAATCGGTGGGTCTCGAGGTCGCGTAGGGTGGGTATTACGCTACCTGAGTCGCGACGCCTGGGCGATGGAACCTCTTCTTCGAGGTCGTACCGACCGACCGACCGACCGACCGCCGAAAGAAATGATAATCTCGAGGCGACCCTCGTCTTTGGATGTGACAGCGTCAGCGGCTTAAACCCGTCCCAGACACACTGCGACATCTCCACTGAAGGCTGGTGGCCTCCTGCACAACAATATCGCTAAACGGATCACGATTAGATTTCATCTGGTTACCTTTACGAGGATATTAAAGGCTTTAAAGAATATATTAAGAGCGGGATTTTTTCTTTTGTATACTTTTTCTACGTCTTCCTCTTACCACGTAGTCCACGATATCCTGACCTGTGCGGAAAAGGATTCGAAAACCAGAATCAAATCCGTGGGAGAATCACCGAAATTCATTGTTGTCTCTATCCGATCAAATGCACCATGCAGTGGGTGAATACACTCAAAGGGGGAAAGTCATAGTGTGATTGTGACCCCCGTGGTGCTTTCA
Source organism: Diprion similis (assembly GCF_021155765.1). Classification (NCBI taxonomy): domain Eukaryota; kingdom Metazoa; phylum Arthropoda; class Insecta; order Hymenoptera; family Diprionidae; genus Diprion; species Diprion similis. The sequence goes on along the minus strand of NC_060112.1, from coordinate 15,324,290 downwards.
CGGTGTTTTTTTCAACCCGATTGAATTCCGTCTTTTCAATTTCTCAGCCGAGTTTCGTTGTCACGTAATATCAACGTGCAGAGTACTGGCACAGTTACACATTATGCCGGGGGCCGATTTTTTTACGAGTATGAAGTCGAAGGGAAATCAACAAAGTAGATTACGGAACTGCGGAAAGCTTATCACTTCGCGGAAAGAAAGATCTCAAACTGTTTCGTAGTGTGGAGGGGGTGTTCTCTGGGGTCGTGTTTCCAGGGTTCTTCTCCGAATAGCACGTAGACCAAATTCTATCAACATTGTCACGACGACTTTTTGAAACTGAGAGAGATTCAAACCCCCAGTCAAAATATCGAGTGTGTAATTGATTCTACGGAAACAACATCATTAGAGAGTACATCGGAAAAATTATAGGAAATTCCCGGAATTACGAAGGGTTGCTCGAGTGTCTCCTATCTTCGCTGGTTGATTCTGTACCAGGTTAAGATCCGAATCCCTGATCAGCCTTAATCGAAGTTTGCACTATCCAAGTTGGAAGGCTCGAGTTGCCTTTGCGGCTCTCCGGTGACTCAGGTTAATAACAATAACAGTATAACCAGAAGAGATAGGGACGCGGTGCCATTTCGATGATTGTGAATCGACCTGCGTAGAGCCTAAAAGGTTAATTGCTTCTAATTAGGTCTTACGTATTCATTATCGGATATCTACTTTGTGCTGCTGCGAGTATCACTGTGAAAAGGATGTAATTGCGAGTCCCTTGAGGATGCAGGCGATGAAGAGGGAGAGCTGAAGATAGTCTGTGGAGGAAGAAGAAGAGAGACGATGTGAAAGGACGTTCCTGAGGGAAGGAAAAGGAAGAAAAAGATTCTATAGCGTAACCGACAAGACCGCATGCTGGGCTGTCCTTTGCCGGTTTTATCCGAATCCCTCCGTCGATGTCTTGCTTCTTGTCCCATCTCACCGCCCCCGCTCTTCCCATCCTTGTACAATTTGATCTTAATACGATAAGTACGTCTGGGTCCTATCATCCCATCCAACTGCGTCATCCCAGGCATTTTCGCTAACGATTCCACGGCTGTCTGTGACCAAACCTCCTCGTTCGCCAGGACGACCCCTAGTTTTGGCGAAAAAGCAGGTTTACTTGTACGCTTAGGTACACCTCCGCTCCAATCGTAGCTTACCACGTTTGCCGTAAAATTAACCAGCCCGCGGTAGGTATAAACATTTGCATTTCTCTCGGCGGTTCTTTCACGTATCACCAACATTTCGGCAACCCTTGTTATAAAAGAACCGGCTGTGTATACGGGAACATGAGTACCTACACTACCTACTATATATACATAGAGTGTGTAAAATTCGCTCGTCTACGCCGAGGAATTTTATTCCGTCCGGTAAAATGAAAAAAGCAACTTATCTGCTAAAATTGACGCTGCGCTGTGCGACCAAAAAAAAAAAAAGAAAAAAAAACTCCCTTGCTAAAATTCATACCACGATAATATAAAAGTATCCGATAAATAACGAGTCCCCCTTTCTCTCGGAGCACTGACCCATGTATATTATATACATAACAACGCATACATAAATAGCTTTTCCACTGGCGTGAAATTATCTTTCCGTTTGATGATTACCCTCATATCTTCTAATGCACGTACTACACGGTGAGATGAATAATGTATGAGTTGGTTTCATTTTCCGCGTCAATAATACAAAGTCTTAGTCCCTGTGGGCCAAAAGTAAACTCCACGAGAGAGGCGCACGAGGAAGAGGAGTTAGCGAAGAGTGGAGCAGCCAGTAGATCAGGGGGAATGATAAGCGCGGGGTGGGGAAGGGAGTGGAGTGGAGAAACCGCCACATACTGCCTTCGCGATGTAGTTCCACGGAGAGGGGAGATCCCCCTACGCAACCCCTATGACTTATGGCATCAAATTTCGACTGAAAATAACTACCACTCAACTTACCCCTTGACACCCCACCGCGCCAGTGTCAAATGTCACGCATAACGTACATAATGTATACACATACACATGTAGGTACGTGTATGTATATATATATATATGTATATGTATTCATACATACCTATATACATTACACGCGATATGATGCGGGGGGTGAAGTAACTCTGTTACCGTTCCAAACTTCCAGCAGATATCTGTTCCACTGTTGCAAATTAACAGTGGGAGAATCCGAATGCAGTCCAGCTGAATTCCGGAAGGGGGAATAATGGGATGATGCATAGGAGTGAATACGATGATCGTGCCGAGAGGAAAGATGAAGAAGAAGTGAAATTGGTGAGGCCTGTGTGACGTGGGAATTTTGGGAATCTTTTTCACGAAATTTTTATCTCTATGCGTGTGTACGATGAATAGGTTTACGCCATCGACTGGCTAAGTATGAAAGAATAATAAATTTAGGCGCAAATCGAGTTAAGAGTTGGCAAAGAAAGAGAAAATATAACTCAATCTACATCTTGAAATTGGGGAAATTTGATCATCCTTTCATATCGTAATTGTCGCAGCATCTGGTACCAGACGGTCCACGAAAGAGATATGAATTTCGTTAGCTCGTTATTTGATTCTCTTGTTTATACTTTTTCTTTTTCCTGTTCTTCTTCTTCTTTTTCGTTCCACAAACTTCAATGTTTATTGAGAATTCTAACAACGATTCAATAACGGTAAGCTCATCGTTCCAATAAATCCAATACGAAATCTGTTATTTTACCTTTATAGACGATACAAACAATGTATGTGCTGCTTGTCTGAGTGACGGAAATTCTGATTTGCATTCCTTCTCGCAGGATTATATATTAATGAGCGTTCGTCGAAACTCTTTGCAGTACGGAAAACTTCACAGGGATATCAAGAAAACGTGCACGGAAAACTAAGGCATCCTGCCTTAACATTCCAGGATTTCAGGAAACAGCAAATATTCGTTCGACTTAACGAAGCTTGCGTTCCATAAAAATATCTTGATATTGGAACTCTTAAAAATAGTTCAAAATAAAATGGCATCAAAATAAACGTACGACCTAGCGGAGAAATTTCTGCACTTGACACAGATATTCGACCCGATTTTTTTGCTCTCACCTTTTTCCATTACTCGAACTTAACACATCTCCCGTACAAAAGTCTCGCCGTGTATAGAATTCGAAAGGATAAGTCTACCATGTAATTGCGTATAAGGGTCTTCAAAACCTTAATAAACTCTGCAAGCTTTACGGCTTCCAACAAAATCCATTCGTCTCAATAGTCGTTTGTAGACAGGACACAATTATCCTCATAAGAATTTTTACTTTTCCATTACGTCTACGAGTACTTTTCGAGACATTTATATTTGAAATCAAATTACGGATGTGAAAAAAGAACGATTCAATTCACCTTGGCAATTGACATGACAGCGCAAATAGCGGTAAAATTACTAGCAATCATGATGGTCTTGCACGTAAAACGACTTCCAATAATTCTGACTGTCGGGTACCTCCCAAAATTTGTAGAAATTGAATTAAACCAAATCGAGTCAAATGTGTAGCAGAAGAAGAGAGCGTCAGATCCAATGCCGCAGGTGCATCTCCGCGGTTCAGATCCATTGGACGCGGCAATTTTAAAAGTATTACTATCCTTTGAAACCCCACCCGCGTGTTCAGCCGAGTGTGAATCCGGTGTGGCAGCATTTTCCTCGTCTGATTGAAATTTCAAGTTCGGTTAGCCATGGCCAAAGAACTCGCTTTTAACCGCTTGACATCATCCCTAATTCCGAAGTGCTCGAGGCACTTTGAGCCGCGGAAATCGTAGTCAGCAAATCTCAATTAATTCGTGCTCCAATTCCCAAGTCGTCACATAAGTCATGGTAAAAAAAAAAGGTAACTGTTTTGTATCTGTGTAAAATTTGTTATTATTATAATTTTTTACAATTTTTCTGCTCTCCTAAGTACCAATGAAATCAAGTTAACGGAGAACTTCCTTGGCACGGATGCGAGTCCTGCAGACATCCGACGGCCTGGCGCGATGCGAAATTAATCAAGCTCACTCGCTGTCAGGGAGGGCACAGCTAGGGCGTTTGATACTAGAAACTAATCGAAGCCTTGTTGGTTTTTGTTCACCAAACGCAACGTGTAGCGAACACCCGGTGCTCTTGCAAAAAGCCTCTCTCCACCCCGCCGCGTCTAAAGGATGCGATCTGCCTCAGCGAAGGAAGGATCCCTACGGACAACGTGCCAGCCATAAGAAATGAGGAAAAGTTAATATTGCGCTTTGGTTCGTGCAATATTATCTAATCGATCGTATGAAAGAAGCTTTATTTCTTCGAAAGAAGCAGTGTAATATCAGGAACCGGAACTGAAATTCGTCGAGCGGAGGCTGGTCAGAGACCATGCACATGACGTGGTCGCAAACAAGTCTTCCGCCAATCACGTGAACAGTGATCTACGTTTGATTCATTTCGTCCATGAGAAAGTAGATCAAAGGGATGGATGGTGCGGAAGTAATGACTTATAGTACAAGGAAAAGCTGAGAAACCTCGTTAAAAAGTTAGCACAAATTAAATTCAAATAGAAGTAAAAAGGTGCGTACATACAGCATGTAATGTATATATATACATAAAGTCGAGGTTTTGCGGCTGGGCGAAAGTAATTACCAAAAAAAGAAATTCATCCGCGGCTTCCTCGATCTTTAATATCCGGAGGGGCTTCAAAGCTCTCTTGGGATTTAAATTTTCGCCCGATGATTTTCTCCTGCAATGCGGTAATGGCCTACATCTAGAGGTTGTAGTTAGTTAGCGAATAGCGTCGTGATGACGGCGGCGATTGGCTGCCGGATCGCGTTGAGGGAAAACTCAACTGCCCCCATGGCAGTACTTCCGTTACGCGAAACTCAAGCTAATAATTGCCACTGATTCAGGTTCGTCAATAATGCAAGCCTCGTCCTAATCCCCCGGATCCCTGCGCCGCTGGTTTGCCAAAGCTGCGGCACCCGGGGCTTTCATATTTTAGCAAACCAATTTTCATTTTTATTTCGCCTGCGGAGCGTTAACGAGTTTTTGCTTTGAGTAGCCGGGCACGATTACTACCGGTGTTCAATCCATACTCTGGCGTACACATATATCCATATATCGACATTGAAAATGAAAGCACAAAAAAAAAAGAGTAAGCGCGAAAAATACCCATGTAATACCCATCAGTCGTAACCCTTGTACAAAATTTACAAAGTTACGATTTTCGAACTTCCTTATAAACCAAATTCTCTTTCAACATTTTGTAGGTCTCTGTCGACATTCATGTATTTAAAATTCAACTTTGCCATTTCATAGTATCTCGTCAATCCAAATATGAACAACAAAAACTCATATTGGCTATCAAGATCATCACTTTACAAACTTCTGAAATATTGAACCAATTTGATCCTTGGAAATCAAGGACTGTTCAAAATTTTGTCCGCATTCAATGAGATTTCAACCTATAATTAACGATCTACAACAAATTGGTTAACCTAGAATTTGACTATTTAGCATTTCGATCCGGACCCTCTCAAAATCTCAGTACGAGAAGATGAACGGCTGACGTTGGGATCCGAGAAGCTTGCTTCACCGTGTGCCTTAGGCTTGAGTAAATTACCTCGAAGATGTAGCGATAAAAAGTGGAAACTCCTCCAATTGGCACGCGGATATAACGAGTGTTTACGAGCCCTTTCGTTGCCTCCTGCATGCTGCACATACGGAAGACCAGGCGCTCTTGATTCGAATAACCTGGGAATAACACACAATCCTCAGTTTCTTGCCTTATTTACGTTACCAAGGAAGACTGACGGACCGACGCAGCTCGAGTATACGTATAACGAAGTTAATAGCAAGTGGGGTAATCACACGGAAATCATCGGGCGCAATCTCCTCGTTTGGGAACCTCGTTTGGGGAGAGTGGCCGAAGAGTATCCACGTTCCTATAATTATTTCAAGTCCGTATTTCACACTCCCGTCACCGCCCTGTTGAACCTGAATATACAGACATGTATACCACTGAAATCGCGCGTGAACACCTGCCTAATTGTTAATAATTTACCAAAGTTAAACTGCCTCTGCTGTACCATTTTATTTTCGAAGCACAGACCCTTTCGTTGGGAGAAACTTTTCAGCTGTCCTACACTCTGATTTCATAATATTCTCTTTCGAAACGGTAATCGATCGGTGCAGAACTTTACCCATCAAACAACGTCCACACATTGCCCACATGCCGTTCGGTCCAGCTGACCCCGATACTTTGCCATCGCAATTATCATCGTGGTCAATTAGTTGAACAAATATCCAGTGGACAGTATCGAGAAAAAAGTGCGGTGCATTTGTTATTGAATAAAAATCAGTTGGCAGTGAATGAAATTCGCTTGGATGAAATCTGCAACCTGCAGGCGTAAAATATTTCTCCAGCAATTTCGCGGATGTATAACAATTGCTGTGTAAATCAAACAGAAATTCTGTTATGAGGTGTGGCTTTGCAAATTCGAGTATTGATTGCTCTCGCTTCGACCTGAACCGTTTCATATTTAATTTACTTTTTCGTTTATTCATTTCAATTTATTTCTCTTTCTTTTTTTCACATTTTTCCACGTCGCTACCTGGGCGATCTGTCCGGTATTTTGATTTTTGGAACTGGTTTGTTTCCGTGCACTCTAACACTTTGTGTTATCAGTATCACGGAATCGTTTTACGTCTGTTTCTGTCCATATTCTGTCACTTTTCATCCCATAACACGAGGACCGAACGTGTCCGTCGCGATGCCACCTGCAGTGTCAGTTACCTGCATAAAATAGTAGCTCAAAATTTGCGCAGTTGTCGAATGGAAGCTTAGAAAGTGTCCATACTCTGTGAGAAATTCTGCAATGTCAATTGCTACTTATACATATAAACTCCATATTTCGTAACATCAAAATTCTCTCTCTAATTTATTGTAGCAAAAAACATTGCGTTTATTTGTTAACTTTAATTGAATTAAATAACACGCGTGCCTAGATGATGTACTTATTCTAATTATACATACGAGTCCCTCGTCACTTGCTACCCCTATCATTTTCAGCACCCCCGTTATACGCGTTAAGCGATTCGTTCTGCACACGTGCGAGCCACTGCATCATGGTGTTAAATAAAATGATGTAAATGACGAAGAAACAAATAGCCTAGAAGGATATTCCGGATAGATACTTGTTGTTTTCTGAAACCCTAAATAAACGACTGAATTCCGCGGATTTCGAATTCTAATTTCCGTGACCGGTGGTTGAATGGAATTTTTATTGAATTTTGTAGGATATTGCTCGACACGCTGGTTGAAAGGGAATTTCTTTCCTCGTGGTATTATTTCGTTGATGGTTACAACGTAACTTTTCACTGGAAAGTTTAACATGCCTAGCTACTATACATATATAATTTTCTGGTAACACTCCGTCAAGAATATTTGCTGAAGTTGGGAGTTCGAAGGGGAAAAATTTTACCCTGCCGAGGCTTTCCTGAGAATAAATGATCTGTTAGTGAAACACGTCAGGCCGAGAGATCAAACCAGAAATCAAACCTGACCTCGATGAAGCGCAAATTAGAAAATGGCTTACGGTAGATTTACTTTTATCTTCAGGGCTGAATAAATGTGGCTATTAATAAAATACGCTGACTCCCAGGCACGTTAACGCCTCTACGACGTTTTATAAGTAAAGTGCGTATAAAAAAAGCTCTAAAAAATATATTCCGCCTTAAGCCTGGGACTTTAACGGAGAGGAGAATGGAAATACGCCGCAGGATTAGGCAGAGATAAAGGTACAATAAAATCCTCGTCAAAGAGCAAATCTTATTCGACGACTACTGCCGTCTGACCCTAGTCTTTTCAAACCAGGGTTAACCAACTCGGTAACGGCAGATTACTGATCGTCATACAAAAACTGTCACCTTTCATAACCCAGCTGAGCCCAAATTCGACGTTCGAAGCTTTTGCACGATTTGCTCTGGATTATACCTGTCAAACATGTGCTTTCATTCATCCTAATGTTTTTCTGTAACAGTCTTGACGTCGGTAGTTGTCGCAAATAATAAAATACTGTTTAATCGCGACCGGAATAATAGATCTGGCCGGCGTTGTGTCAGACGTGGCTCGAAGTCGTGTTCAGAGATTCGAATAGAAGGCCTATAAACGGAGGTCGAGTGGGGAGTATGTGATATCATGAAAATGGATTTGAGCTAGTTCGTAATATTTGCACACGGTGGAAACTCGAGGAGGCGTTAAGGTAAGCCGTAACCCTTAGCCCCGTGTAAACCCACCCCTTATACTCATGCTTACAGCTATAGACCCATACTTCATCCCCTTGTCCTCGTAGACTGCTCATGCCCCAGACTATGTAGATTGTTAGGTGCCTAACAGTCTTGTTACTCGATAGTAATCATGTAAGATGGCGCCAGAGCCTTGTGATTATTAATTAGGGCATAATCACACGGGGATTTCCTCGTTCGCTCTTCTAGTTAACTCTGACAAGATAATTTACGATTATTACAGCTGCACGTTTATTGTACCTACTTGCAGGAGACTCAATTTTCTCCGATACCATTTCGTTCGCCTCCACAGCCAAAACGTCCGTCAATGTCTGGAAGAAACCTGGAATTAATTAATCAAGCACCCGGCCATATGATTATTCAATGCCGACAGAAATTCATTCCTAGATTTTCACTCTTACAATTAGTCGTGATTATAATTAATGAGACTCGGTCGATGACCCTCGGTCGATAAACAAATGAAATAAAACGTATAATTTAGAAGTGAATGTAATATCCGCTCTACAATTTACATATACATCGTGTTTGGTATTCACCCATTTATTATTACCATTATCGCCAATAGTCTCACCAATCAAACGCGTCAATGAAATTTCTCACAATTTTTTTCTAAAAATTTCTGTCGCGTCTGCTTTATAGTTTGCAGCAATTTTTGTACAAATATTTCATCGAAGGGTTAAATCGTCCAGTTATCAGCAAAATTCATCTCGTATGTCGATGGCATCGCTAACGGGTATAAATTCGCAAATTTTCGATCCAATCTAGTCGCAGTGAGAACTGATAGATTTGACTGGCAATCAACGTTAATTGCTATAATTATTTCATGGACTATCAGCAAGTTACCAAACGTGTTATAACGTACCATAACAGATTTACCGAATAAATAATCCGACTCTTCACACGATTCGGGCAGGCTGATCAAACACACCGTGCAACTTTGCCCGATAGTAATATTATCCTCGACCGCAAACGCGTATGTGGACACATATGTCCAGGTACATGAACAAGATGGAACAGTTCATGCATCACACGTAGAATGGAACCAGAGGTTTGCATACAGGTGTCACGGGGATTCGGGACCAAGGGGATGAATACTCCGTCTTCTTTACTCGACACGCTGGCACTGAGAGCTGTGTCATAGGTCCTCGTACTCGCTTTGTACTGCATCCAGAGTCTAGACTCTCTACCCATCCACTTGGTAAGTCTTGTTGCAAAGAGGTCACGCATACCAGCGAACATTGTTGGACACATTCAGATCTTGCGGTATGCCGACAAATGATCTTGACAAAAGACTGTTTCTCACTTTACGTACTTGCCAGGGTTCAACGGACCGCATATGTGGGTGGGTATCCTTTTTCTGCCGACGCATATAATATGAGGATAAACTCGCGGGATTTTCACCGGGTTTATATGAATAAAAGTTCACCGTATGAATTCGGACGAGTCCTGTAGCTGGATTTCGTGATCGAAGAGCAATCCTCATTTCATATATGTAAATGTACACAGAAGTGCATTCGATTTTTCGATATTTTACTAGAATATTCCGGTACAGTGAATGCACCTGCACTTCAATCGCCGTACGAGTTGGATACTTTTTCGAGAACGACAGCCACGTTGGGATGCCTAACTAAAAGCTAGAATTTTCTGAAATACATCAATGCTGAGTACTCGCGAACGGAAGTCAGCGAGTAGTCCGTCGGATCTGCAGTCTATATACCCCGGTTCGCCGGAAGTAACCCAAGTGCAATTATTTATATTGATACACCGATCGATGCCTCGAGCATCGGCGATGCTGGGGCAGCTCCGAAGAATTAATATCGCCGGATTTCCACCAGGAACCCCCAAAGGCGCTTCGATATCTCTGCGTGGATTATATGCGCTTAGTTCGAAAACCGGATCCTAGCTAGACAGTCATTTTCTTTATTATCCTGAAGTATTTCAGCCTCAGTCCTTAGCCAACGGCGGTTTTCACCCCGCAGCTGGTTATTATGAAAAAGAATATCTGCCTTTGCCTAACCTATGCTGATCCGAGACTTTATTTACGGAAGCTCGGAGGTTCGTCGTTGAGTTTTTCTCTTCATCTTCTCTCATACCCCTCGTCAATTTTCCTTCTGTCGTTTCTTTCCATTTTTTTTATTCTTTTTCTTTTTAATATCCTTTCTTTCCTTTGGAATACTTTCCCGCTCCCGCTGATGGCTGAGCTGACGGGCGTAATGACGTGACATTCGAAGAGAACGCGAATTGGAGCTGCAGGTACAAGGTGCGTCGCAAACGCTCCGTCTTTATTATTCCATTTTCTGTTTTTCCACTCTCTCGTTTCTCCGTATAACAATAAAACTTTCTTACGTAGGGGTGAGAGCTCGCATCGCAAAGATGATTGTATCCAACTGTATACGCGCGAACAGAAGAACAAGCTCTGAGCCAATTACTGCCACCGTCTTCGATCACTAAAAGTTCCCTTTCTGGATCTCTCGGCACTCTTGCGTGTCATCAGAAATCGACACAGGCTGCGGTAGTTGGCCGGATAGAAAAAGATGAGAACCTTATTAGCTACTCGTAAATAAAACCATGATTATAGCCCCTAATCGGTCGTGAAATCTACAAAATAACGAATTTACACTCGAAGCTAATTATCGTGCACGCACATTGCATGGGAATACAGGAACTCGGGACTGTATTCCCCTCCCCCCTCCCCCAAACGATCGTAATACCTGGAGAAAAATTAATTCGGTTCATTTACTGTCCCGGCGGCTGCCCTTGCGTGTTATAATTAATTTACTGTACAAGTTGACACACTATCCGCAGTGTGTTTAAACTCGTTCGTTCGAACACGCCAAACCCAGGTTCACCTTATGGCTGTATTACGGTGTCGTTAATTTTGTAATTAATTACTCAATCTGCCTCTTTCATGTGTCGTTACTTTTGCGATACTGCAGCATAAACATACCTTGCATGCACACCAATGTCACCGTTGGACGTTCGTATAATTCGACGCGAACGTCTGATTCTAGATCCAATTGGAAAACAATTACATCCTAATTGTATGATGAAAATCCGCACGTGTCAATGGAAATACCGGTACTTTTTTCCACTACATCAAATCTCGCATGATAATTATTCCCATTATAATTTTGCGGCGCGCAAATGCTGATACATATGAGAATTGATCACGAGCAACTTAATCATCGGAACGTGGGCAGCCTAGCTGCAGGATGTATTTATTGCCTTCACTGGTTCTTGCATATGGTGGATGATATGCCGTGGGCGCGTAGCGTCGAGGGACGGCAAAGGAACCACACATGGGCATGCATGGGTGCATTGAGGGTCGTGGTTTTCAGAGTGCTTGATCAATTAGTGATGGTATTTAATTGGCCGCGCGGGCGTTGATGAATGGAAGGCCGCGCCTCCTCTTCTTCTCTCATTCTCTGATTCCACATCGTCCTTTTGCCCGCTCTCAGCTTGTCCTTCAACTCCGCAAAAGAAACGAGTGACGTAGGATACTGCATCGCGACCGCGAGTCTTCACCTGGCTAATGACGTCTCGAACAAGATAAGCGCCCACCGGTTAAGATATACTTACCTGTACGTCATACCTCAGTCCGGCGGTAATTCGCTTAATTAACATTCTTTGAAAACACTTCTAACAAGTCGCGTTGCACTAGGCGGAACCATGAAAGAAGGCTCTCGTGATTTATTTTATACGGACTAAGACTGAAACGTGGATAACGCATGTACACCCGATCAAAGCGCGTAAGTTTCATTATGCTGAATAACCTGCTTTTGGACTTTCATCTAAGATAGAATTATGCTGAAACTATTTTTGCTATTTTTTTCTTCGAGATGACACATGCTCTTATAGCTGAAACATCTTGGAAACGATTACACCGTCGAAATAAAATCGCAAGCGTGTCAACGGCGGCCATGTTCGATTCCTGTCACTCACCAAAGTTCACAGTTGTTTCACCGTATCGAATGCCTGCGAAATGTGGACCTAAAGACTCATTTCTGCATTTTTGAGACGCTGTACTTTCTGTTTGTCTTTTTCTATTTCCATTAATATTATACATGGTGGCCATAATTTAACTTCAGGGTAAGCAATCTCTTCGTTAGGACTGACGCATATTACTAGCGCAGGGTTTGCGAGGGCGTAAATCCTGGCGTTTCATCTGGCAACAAACGTGCCACGGGACAGAGCGTTATTCATAATTAGCAGGGGATCGAGTTAATTACGGATCCAGACCCATTATCCTAATAAACCGCACCCCCGAATAAATACAGGTTATAAGCCACAAGGGCAGGCAGATGAAGGTGAGGGAGGTCTTAGCACGCCCCAAGAGACAGACGGACGAAGGAACCGACCGATATAGCATCTACCAAAAGGCACTGTGCGTGAATTTGTGTGCATTGAATATCCATGCAGTCGACTTATGTCAGCATCATTGGGCCTATTCGTTCTCGTGTCTCCGGGCTATTAATTAATTAATTGGATACCGACAATTACGAGGTCTTGTCTAACGTTCAATGCACGCTAATTTCCTCTCGTAATTATTCCGTGCATGATTGCCGGCAGTCCCAACCCCTCTGTTACCTATTCGCTGACAGACCAGCGCAGTCCATTTTGATTAATTCTCATTTGCCATTTGCTATGAGAGTCTCGGATGCAAGATGGACGGCTGTTATAGAGGGACGATATGAAATAAACAATAACCCCGATCGCGGATAAGAGAAAATTTCAAACTAACAATAAGCACAAAGTTTTTCATTGACCCACACGCACCGAGTTATGTTTCTTATATTGCCGAGGATTGGTGTCCAAACTTTTCTTTCGAGAAACTTTTTTCACTTCCTATTTTCAGTTCGTCGAACTTCTTTACCTTCTCAAAATTAGATAGGATATACTTTTTCTATTTTAGTTGAGTTACTGAAATTGATTTTACGTCCTATATCTTGTGTTAATTTCAAGTGTTTCATTGCCCACGAGAGATTCAAAATTCCTTGGAATGGTTATATTTCAGGGAATTTTTTTTTTTTTCCAAAAACAGTTTACGATTCACTAAAGATTATAAAACCAGTGTATGGTTGAAAAGTGATGTTACTTCCAATTCTTTAATTATAATTGATCAGTCTAGCATCAACGTTCCCGCGGCTTGTAACTTGGAAGTAACGATAAAAAGCTGCTGCTGCGAGTGGAATCCTTGATTGCTGATAGGGGACAAAATATCTGAACCGAAATCGATGGGTATCTGGAACGCATTTTTACCGAGGTCTAACGAGGTACCGATTCTTAGGCATCCTTTGGACAAATTTATGGCAATTCGGTCCGTGGACCGACCATAATTTACGATCGATTGCCGAGGGTTGCAGCAGCAGGGCTAGACGCGCATGCTTGTGAGTTTGAAATCCGGGTGCTTCGTTTTCAAACTAACAAGGGTATAAAAGTCAAAGTCCTAATTTATTCAAACCATTACGGCAACGTTCGTTTAATGAGTTAATCTTGGAATCTATAGAGGTTCGACTTTTAGGCGATGCCGATGGAATAACCATTCACTCGTTTTACATCTCGTATTCATATTGTGTCTGCAGCTCCGATCCCAAAACGAATACTTTTATTTACAGCCTACATAAAGTCGGCTTTCTTTCTCATCTCACCTTTTCATACAGATTATAGATACACACACACACACACATACCTGCTATAAATTCTCATTCTTATTTATTACGTAAATGTTCGCAAAAGCTTTTTGTAATTACCTTACACCTCGTCGTTACCCGTAACATTTGCAGGACCGTGCTCGTGTATTCAGTTCGATTCTTTGCGGTTCTCAACCTTGCTCGTTATACTGCACTTTAAGGACGGAATAAAAAATATACTTGACAGTTATTACCCATGTTAACAGCAGTTGTGTATTTCAATCTATACTTACAAAGTTCTCTGTATATTTATCGCTTCCCAACGCAACGTCAGGTCTTATTTTACGTCTCACATGCGGGGTAACACAAAACTAGATTCAATTTTCCAATCAACCTCTTAATGTTGACCGAACCAAAAGTGAAAAAACCTACGAGCTTTCGAATTATATTGTTCTCTAAAACCTTGCTCTCGGCTGCAGGTAAAAGTGGGGAGACAGTATTCACTGAAATTAATGATTGGTACTAAGTTCGGTGGTAGAGACCCCAAATGAGATCTCCAGAGCATTTTATACATCGTTCTATAATAGGATCGTAAAGAGAGTAGAAAATTGAACACTCGGGTTACCAGCTAAAACAGGCCCTTACAAGATGACCGTTAATTTGAACCAAGATTGTTGTCAATAAAGGAAAAACTCTCGAATGAAGAATTTGAAAAAACTTCTTTGACATCGTGGCATTCCTACGGTTTGATCAAGGGAAAAATCTCCGTCGTGCACAGATATATATTAGTTTAAAATGGGTGTAGCAACCTTTGTAGAAAATCCCTTGCGTTCTTCGTCGGTGATTCTGTGCAGCGTGCCAAAGCCTCCGAAGGGTCAGGCCTGAAGTCGTTTTCGAGCAGAGACGACCGGGTTCGACAAAGATCTCCGTCTGCGAACGAAACTCCGCTGCGTGGCTACGGTCAAATTTCTCATTAATTCACTCGTGTTCTAAACAACTTATAGCCGGTGGTCAAATCTCCGGTGTCGACTGACCACGCTGTGTCCAGGTTGACGATGCCCCTCGTATAAGGCCAAATTGCCATCATCTGTCATAAATCCCAAAAATTTATTACACCGATCGTGCCCATCGAGCTGGAGTCCCCGACACTCGATTGAACCGCCTCGCCTTCATATATCAGAAGCTGGTACATCGATGCTAATGATTTTCATCCCGCCCCCTTAAGGTGTGGGTACTCGTTTATAGATCCGTGCTGTAGATAAAGCCTGATCGTTGCCCATATGATTTTTCCGATGAAACGGGGAGAATTGACTTCTGCTCTTCAATTATCCTTCTAATTGGGCCATTGGAGTGTTATTAACACTTAGGAAATTTCAAGTTCCCTCACCATCTAAAACCGAAAATTAAGGAGTACCACGTAAAATCTAACCCGAAGATAGTGTCAAGAATGTTTCCTTGGATCTATTCGTTTTCCCGTTCGGTCATTATCTCGTACAGTGACGGATGAAGGTGATCAAACATACTGCGCCTTGAGTATGTGAATAAAACGTGCAAATGGCCCGATTCGTACGACCTGAGCATCAATTCTGCAGGACTGACCACATCGAATGTCGGATTCCGAGTGCAGAACCAGTTTACCTTAATTTTTCCATTATCTAAATCGCGGCGAATGCGAAATTGTCCGAGACAATTGGCCCCAAGTGGCTGCGAATAACATCAACCTTCATCATTCGTCACACAAGGGAAACAGCCAGGCAGTATAAGGTGTAATATTGTTTGCTGATGCGCGTGATTCACAGACCTGTGTCATAATGACAACGGCTTGGCGGCTTGAGACGCGTTAAATGAGGGGTAAAAAATACCTGCACACGGTGTGCATCTCGAAACTTTGACACCACGTCGTGTCGTATCGTGTTACCTGAGTTATGTAACGCGTTTCGTGCCCACCTGCACTGCACGTCGACGTTGGTACAACACTGCATAGTTATTAAAAGTTTTACAACAGTTTTTTAGACGCAACAGCTGACCCTTTCGGCGGAGATCAAAAAGTTCCCACAACGAGATAGGTGAACTTTACCGGGGAAAAACTAGTGTGTCAAAATGAAAAAGTTAGGCATTAATTTGGTTCAAAGGTCGGAGGTACCTCCCCGAAAACGTAAAACGTGACTACCAACTTCGGTGTAAAGGTGGAGTACAGGTGAACCCGGGCGTGAACCTCCACGCACTCCCAGAAGGCTCAAAATTCCAGATAAATATCCTCCCCTATATACATGTTTGTACTTTATTATACCAGATGTTATAACAGGCGTTAAATGTTCACTCACTTCATTATTACAACCTTCAATTCCATCGAGCGGAAAGCGTTACTGATAACGGTTACTTTTTCTGTATAAAAGGTGAACGGAAATGAATAAGGAATTATGAATGTTCATTAACAAGGACATGAATGCATACATGTCATTTCAGAAACCAGAATTCTCATTTTGACTCGGTTACAAATTATAGATAAGATTTATCTGATAATGAACGATTCAACTACCATAAAAAAAAAATCAGTTTCTTCGAAAATTCTCTGCCGAACCAGATTCAGGCGTAAAAAAATGCGTGCATATGATACGACTAAATATACAACTCGTGCCAAAACCCTTCACCATAATGGATCATCAACGTTATTTCCACTTGACTTCTTCGCGAAATTAGGCATCGCGGGTTACGATACATGATTTGGTATACATATGGGTACAGAGAGTACAGGCGCGATACGCAGAGCATGTGAATTTTCCGCACGCATGACTCCCAATTTATATGTAATTAAAGCTGGCTCAAAGACCCTTGCTTTATGGAAACCAAATTTCCGTCGAGGCAGGCGCTTCAGTAATACTCGTATAACTCCCGCGTGGATCATGCATGGCTCGTTCACCGACCCGACCAGCGATCGCCACGAATCGAGCAGACCGATCGATTTACCAAAACACGAAAGCGACGGGGATAGCTTTGTTCAATTCCATCAGTGTCGATATAAACAAGCATGCAACTTGCAGAAGATACAGCAGACAAAGCGCTTGCTACCCTGTCCGAAAGTTGATCTGAACCCGAATGGCCCATCACCTTATACCTCAAGGCAGGTGCAAAGTCAACCAACGTGCCAAAAGACGAAAAGAAGAAATAATATTCATAACACTTAAAAGCACGCCTAAGCACAGCAGGGGCGAAAAGACGAGAGAAGACGGAGAAGGCTAGACGAAATTACTCGGATGCCAGGTGAGGCGTGTTTGGAGCTGTAATTTTCCGGATAATGCAACACCGGTTCTATATATACCTACTATAAGGCTATGTAGGTCTGCCTGCGCCGCGCCGCTCCGTTGGGCCCTAAGGCCCCTCAAAGAGTCCCGCGAAGCTGTGTCTCGGCGGGGAAAAGAGGGCCGACGGCACCGCGGCGGGGAGGCGAAGAGTCCCGGGAATATGGCCAACGGGCCCGTTGGATGGGTCCGAGGCTTGTTAGCGAGCAGCGTAGTTTGTGATCTGCGCCCTAGCCGCCACGCCATCGCTTCTCCCTCTGGTCGTTCGGTCATGTGGACGACTTCGTTGTGTAAGTGCCTTATTAACTTCTCGCCGCCACATCAACTTCGACTTGGTGTTCTCTCGCAGGTAGAGGTGGGAAGGCTTGTGTGCAAGAAATAAGAGAGAGAGAGAGATTTAGTCGTACGAACGTTTCAGGCGACGAACGCTTACTTCGTCACTTGTCTCGAATTTGGTAAACACATGCTGGATGAGCTCGGTATTTTCTTTTGAAAATAGAAAACGCCATTTACATGCAGTACCTATCAAAGTTCTGAAACGTTGATCGATCCAGTTACCCTTGTGACGTCTACTGCGCCAAGAAGTAACCAACGAATTATAAACTCGAACTAAGATAGATGGTTTCAGTTACACGCAAATTCGCCAAAATTTTTTTAAATTTCACTTCTTTTTGACTTCGTTGAAGATAAGGACTAACTGCTGAAACTAAACTGTCTTTCAATTAATCTCGTCAAACAAAATTCACAACCGCAGTTTACGAGCGTGTTAAATTCATATAATTCTGGTTTGAGAAGAGAGTCATGCAACCTTTGAAGTCTCGATGGTAATGAGGATAGCAAAATGAGTGTAACAAAATGAGAGCAAACGAAGGGATAATTTTATAATAGTATTCGCATATACCGGAAAAGCGGACTTTGCACCTTGAACGTAAAAGTAACAACGAGGTGCCGTAATAACAAGGAATGGTGCATCGATACATCTGCGGATTGCATCGATATATGCAATGGACCAAAGAACGTGGATATAGTTACACGCGTATTTCTCGGAACGCGGTACTTTCAGCCAATCATAAAAATCCCCGGCCGACGAAAGGTACGTGCAAGAAGTTCGTGTACATAGCATTTATGATTTTTGCAGACGAGGCGTTCCCTCGCTCCTTATGAAAATTTTCCCTCGTCTTCGCTGCGCCACGTTCAACGTTCGGTGGTTCGCGCGCCTGGCTCCCGAGGTGTAAATAAACGGGATCCGAGATTACACTTGATTACAGGGAGCTCTACTCGGCCGTCCGCGCATCTGACCATCCTTCATCTGACTTTTTTCACCTTCCTTCTCTTCTAGTCTTTTCTCATTCTCTCGTCCATCTCACCGCCATAACGCCACTGCGCAACGGGTAACATCCTCGGCATCCACATTGTTACACCATTATTTGGCATCACATTTGATACTTCGATTTTCCGCATACGCCAACCGTAAAGTGAATCCGACGAATACGTCGAGAATAGGCGCCTACTTAAATTGCTGTGGGAATGTTCCAACTGTAGACGTAGTTACGCCTGGATAGAGGCAGCATGACATACGCACAAGCGAATGATTCCCATAGTTCAGGCTGCTCACTGTGCCACGCGGCCCTCGCAACCCGCCTTTTTACACTCGCCATCGCAAAGAAAAAGCCTTTGAAAAAAAACATCGTATTTTTCAACTTGGAACTATGCTTAATCAGTAGTATTTTCGTTTTGTAGCCTTTCGGTACGTTTTTTAAATGGGTATAACCTATTTTTTCACATTCATTCCACGTGTACTTCCTTAATACAAATTGATAAATGTCACGTCAATTTTCAGCTAAATTACTACCCCACCTGAATAACTGTAAAAAAATCTTTCTTCGAGTGTGCAGCTGCTAGATCGAAATGTAATTAGTTCTTTTTGTACCGCTTGGTAAAAATCGGTCACCGCAAGATTTCCGGGGAACATAAACAAGGAGGTAGTGAAGTTTAAGGCGAAAGGTGGTGATAAACGTTCGTCACAGGATTAATCACCTAAATCACGCCATAAAGGATGTACAAGCCTGTGTTGACCGCTCAGAGTTCCTTTGAAGAGGACTCGCAAAGCAAAACGAAAACAAAGGAAAGAAAAAGATGGCGTGGAAAAAAGAAGCAGAAATTCAGGTGGAGGAGATGAAAGAGAGTAAAAAGAATACCAGCACTCGTCTCGCTAAGCAAATCCTGTTTCACGCCTGCCACAATTTATGCAATTTTCGCAGCCCCTGCAATCACCAGCTCAAACCGTCGTATAACATGTACGGAAACATCGGAGGCACGGTACTTGGAAATAAAAAGTTAACTCCACTCGAGCCGGAACGTAATCGTATAAATTTGGTTTTTTGCTGGATATACCTACACATGTATACAACAAGTGCGATATCAGAACCGTTAGTAAACGGAAAATGCGCGCACATAGTTGAGTCTGCATAACTGCAACGAGGATAACGGGATTTCTAACTAATCTCGAGGGTGAAATATTTCCGCGGATTGCAACCCAAAAGTCGATACGTATTTAGCAATTCATATCTATTTCGAGTAGATAGATACATATATATACGTACCGTAATTCGCCTTCATCAGCGCGGCGAAAATATTATGCTGGGGTTAGAGGCGAGCACGTTTAAAATTTATTGGCCCATCTGTCAGGCGGATGAATATCCCGAAAATACGTCGATGAACAACAACTTGGGGCAACAATGGCAATCGTTCATTTTTTTCTGTTATAATTTGACTCGGTGTTGGTAATGTCCGAGACGGCGCGCAGCTTTTTCCCTCTCGGTTTTTGTACCTCGCGGTCTTCGCTCTCCTCGGTAGCAGAATGTCTGTGCCCCAAAGCAATGACGGACACCTACCAATAAACCGTGTAGAAGAGTCACGAACATCCATGCCGAGGGCGAATGTCGGAAGAGGAGTGCCAGCTCGCAATTGCAAACTCGTATTATATATCTACATATAAGTATGCGTTTGGGCGTCGCACGAGTTACGCGAATGCCGGTGAAAATTTGCGACGTGCCATCGGTAACCACTGCCTCTGGTTTCCTTTCCATCTCGCAGACTCCGTTGCAGTCTTGAGGCCGCGGTTATACGGCCTCGATCTCATATCAAATTCTTGGCATTAAATATTTACCAGGTAATTGAAGAGTTTGACTTTTAAATCCGATTACTCCGTCTGCGGTAAGCAAGTTTTACGTCGTTCGCCTTTATATGGGTTGCATACGTACATAAGAACATTCTAACTTGAGTAAATACCTGAAAGTCGGGAGTACCAATTCAGCCGTGAAGAGGTCGCTACGCCATCTTCACCTTATTCCTTATCTTCTTCAACAGTCGGCCGTATTTATATATTTAGTAACTCGTTAGAGAGAGAAGCGAAAACGCGAGAGTAGATTACATGCTTGGGTCTTCTAAACCTACCATCTACTTGCTTCTTACCAGCCGAACCTCCGACTTCATTACGATCCAACCTTTGCTCTTCGTACGATCAGGGGTGTAATAGACTCGCTCGCCCCGTGCCTTTTCCGCCTTGATAAGGCGACCAATTTTTATTAAACCCTAAAGCGAAACCCCGTGTCTTGGATGTTATCAAATCCTGTACAGCTATGAAGCGTGCATCTGCGATAGATGTTTCTAAAAAAATATACTACAATTTATGAGAAGTAATTCTGAATTCAGTTAAACTTCATAGCTTTTGAGAAAACAATTTTACGGTTGACTGGGTGAGATGGAAGCATTTTATGATCCAGAGGCCTTATATGTTTTCTGTTAATTTCAGTATCAAATCGATTTGAAGTTCAAAGAATCACGGTGTCTGCGAGTAAAACTATCTGCGTCTGGCAAAACCGATTTATCTATGGCCTACGTGACTTATACTTCAATTTATGATATTTAAATGAAGAAATCAAAGTGTCCATGAAGCTTTTTCTCCATCCAACTGGAGTAAAATTAACTCACAGTATATACACCGCAGATTTTCCTGCACGCAAATTTTATTTCATCCGCGACGTTTATGAATTCTCCAACGATTTTTCGGATATGAAACGCCAATTTGGCAAAAATTGTATTAATGTCTTGAGTTCATAGACAGGTCATTTATCTAGTTTAATGAAAATTCAATATTAGCGTAACGGATATGTCTTTGCAAAAGTACTGCTTTTGAAATTCACGTATCCTCGAGCCAACTAACATACCGGGCAAAATAGAATGTCCTATTACCGAATTTCAACGCAAAAGTCAACAGATCACGATATAATCTCTTTCGTCTGCAGTTAAAGTTAAACCAACATAACCATACTGAAATACACAACGGATCTATTCGCATAAATTTGATGATAAGTTGCCATCGAAGAAGTCGCTTAATTCGATTATATGTCTTCTCAGATCGTTAGAGACATTTTGTTATCCCAGTACCATCGAGTGAAATGCTAAGTAGTCAGTTTAATTAGTCAATCGCATCGAGTCTCTGTAATTGACCGTAAAATGTGTTAGTTATAACGAGTGAAAAGAGGGTGTGCACACAGGAGGTTTTGAAATAAGGCGAGGACCGAGATGACGGCAGATGAGAAACTCGTCGCAAGGCGTTCCCGGGTAAATGAACCGGGGATTCATCAGTGTTCGTAAAATTACCGTTTCAACGTGTATAACCGGCGCCCAACTTTGTACCTGACTAGATCCAAGCTCCGTGTTGATTTATAAGTGAAACATTATCTTTTTGAGGGCCAGTCACATAGTAACGACCCATCCGAACGACGGCAGCAGCGTTTAGCGGCGCAATGCATCATGGTAAGGTAATGACGCCCATGAATATGTATACCTGAGCAGAGCAGAACGAGCTCCACGGCGCCATGGTCACGGCGGTGTCCATAACAGGAGAGGGATAACCGGGAGAAAGAGAGGACAAGGGTTACTTATACTTCACGCTAAGAGCCAATAGGGCCTTAGTACGAGACAAAAGATGGAAATGAAGGATGTTCCTTCGCGAAGCTTCAAAACATCCTGAGACTCTAATGAGCTAAGCTACCACAGCTCAACCATTGCTACCCGTCAGCTGCTTAGTACTGGTATTAATCGCATCGAGCCATGATGACACCTCAAAGGTTTAGTACATTATCCGATCCTGTGATACTATTTTGCACTAGATGAATAATCATTGAATATAGTAACTTTTATGCTCATACTCTACGCACCGTGAAATCACCCGTTTCGTCTGAAAAAGCTACCAGCAATTATTAGACGTTCAAACAAAATATGTCGTTGTCAGATTTTATTCACAGTGCTTGGATATGATCTTGAAGCTTGAAGTTTGCTGCCGATTGTAAATTATTATACTGTTCGTATACCCGACGTATTTTATACCTGAACTTGAGTAGGAAACTAAATTTCAGTACATTAATTTAGCTACTGAACCTAGTAAGGTACGGGGTATAATCCGGACTATCTGGGAAACGTCGTGTACTATGCATATACGAGGAGTTCAAGCGGAACCGGAAGCCACTAAAACGCTGAGAAACTCTCGGGCTTGGTATAGCTAATTCGAGTTCTGTGTAACAAGTTAGACGAAAGGATTGTGAGAAGCCAACGTCTTGCATTTCGGTGGAAAACATACTGCAGATACGGAATGATACCGTACAAAGTACTTTGAAGTATACAACATAATTACTTATCGTGAGTAGTTAGCCAGCTCAATTTCAAGCCCGAGTGTCACAAAGCCATGATTGGGAGTTAATCGATGTCGAAATTGCAAGTCGAAACTTTATGTATTGAGATGGTTCTAAAGGGTATTCCATTGGGTTTGCTTTTAGCTTGGGAAACAGTAATGAAATGCCAACGTGATTTATTGTGGTCGTTAATATGTGTAAAGAAAGTGGAACAGTTTGTCACTGCACAATTTTTTCAGTTCTACAGAATACATGCATCAATCTACTGAAATTAGTTATCATCCAAAACCACTTCGTACTTCAAAACGAAATAGCTTTGTTATGCGCGTTCGCGGCTTTATCTTCTATGGCATAAACGTCAAGCTGTACATCCAATCCAGTACCCAATTCACCAACGGCTGAAACTACGATGGTGCTGGTACCAACGCCTCCTTTGACCACGTTGATCGTTGCTGCCTTCCCTGGGGCGTTCACGGCTGATACTGCGGTAATTCTGCCCTCGGTACTGAACCCTGACTTAGCAACCATAGATTTCCCAGGAACGGGGAACTGAAAATATAGTGACAATCCAATACATCGGAATAAGGTAGACTGCATTACTGATCACTTTGAGCGTGGCTGAACATAACAATTTGTGAAAAATATATGAATTACAATTTAAAACCTTGAAGTATAATAAATTTAGTTTGAATAAGGAAATTGAGTATAAAATTCTACGTGCCGTCAGGTACCTGGAAAGTCATATGTTTCCAATTCTCTTTCGTGTGAAAATGAAACAAGCGAAGTACCTACAGTGGAAAGGAACGAGACCGCTACGAAAGTGGAAAAATTTGTACGACCAAGGAAATCGGTGTTGTGTAACAACGTGCAACTGGCTTGCCATTTGCCGCACAGTGGAAAGACATAGGTCCTCATTAAAAGAGGTAATGACGAGCATTTCTTACCCTGAACAAACGTCTGCTCTCCACGAGAACGTCTCCATCCTCACGCTCTCCAAGGTGGAGATCATCGGCCGTGGCGTAGGCGGCGAGATAGAATCCCACGATGGCTAGTAGAACGAATCGCTGCATATTGAATGCCGAATGTACTTCAACTCCTGTATCCTCCAGACTAAGCCGACTGCAAAGCTTTGGTATCACTGATGATCCAGCATGAAATCGCACGGTATAAGTACCTTGGCTTATCGATTACCGGCGATGATTCCTCATTCTCGGTCAAGATGACCGAACAAACAGCTCATTGTCAGATACCTACGCATCTTTCCGAGGAAGACGACACGTTACGCAAGTGGCGTCTCACCTTTACCGAGTAAACAACTTGTGATCGCAAAAATTGTTACACTGCGCGATAACAAACCATGACTTTAATGTACGCATTACAGTGTGAACAAGTTTTTCTACTTGCGACGGCGTCTAGCAAGTGTCAAGTTAAATTATTTTGGATGGCTTAGAAACTTGTCCATTTTATTCCTGATTTTCTCAGACCCTTTGGCGATGTTTGAAGGAGTTTCTATTCCACCTCTCTTCTATTTACAAGCTCAATTTTAAGCATTTCGACATACCTTCTGAATCTGAGAAATTTCTGCAGCATATTACGTAACGTGCGAAATAAGATTCGTTTTACCTGTTTTATTGAATTCAATAATTCACAATGCAATTGCGGTATTCCCACGTTCGCATCAGAAATCCGCCTCTGAAATATAAATACATGGCTTACTAGCCAGATATGTTTTTTCTTTTCCTGCTCACGCCGAGATCTGGGTTGTTTGGATTTAATTAAACTTTTAGTTTTCGGTTTTCATTCGATATTACCTTGCATTCGAATGTTATAATATGCGATGTGTGAGTTTTATTACGAACTACAGGGGGTCTGATATCTCTTTTATCTAATCGATGCATATCTGCTGTTTATATTTGCCCTACGATCTGAAGTATGTCCGCATAAAACGTCATATGTTTACTACTATAGAGTTACAGCGAGTGACTCAACAGCAAAAATTGCAGCTTCGTTTCGTTTTAATTTTTTTTAATTTTTTTTTTTTCGTGTTCAAAGAACGTACAGCACTGCCTTCTAGAAAATATGCCAAGGTTTGTTATAGAAAAGTATTATCAAGAACGATTTCCAAGAATTGTTTTACCTCGTGACGAGTCTTACTTTAAAATCCTCACTCCATATCTTTCTGAATCCTCTGGGTGAAACACTTTTTGTGTCAAGAGTAATGGCCTTTCTTTGTAATAGCAAACCTTCTAAATCTCATCATATTTCAGTCATCTCCGAGCTACAACGATGACACACACTACGTCACAAGGCTCCAAGACGAAGACAAGCTCATGAGCAGTCATAGAATCCTCCAAGATCCTGTCCAAAATCTATAAGAAGAACAAGCCCTACGGCTTAACTTTACCACGCTTCTGATTACAGACTTTTCTGTCAACCTTAAAATATGAGGTGAGAAAATTCATTAGCTCCCATTAGCTAAAACCATAAATTCATTGAGAAAATAAGTGGCTTTTTTGAATGTTATTTTGAACAATTGGCATACGTCGAAAATGTGGATATTTTTTTTTATCGATCGTTTAGATCGAAATTATCTTCTACTTCACAAATTTTTACAATCGAACGACCTACAATTTGGATAAATAATGCTTTCCTAGCAAAAATGTTCGAATGTGCAGCGATGTTTCTTTGGAGCTGCAGTTGCAGCAGATCGGCAACGCAAAAACACATATTCAGCAAGATATAAAAAAATCCATACAAGAACCGGATACTGAAAAATCTGGAATCCTGTCGAGTCCGTATCAATCAATCGATGTTTAAAACTCTTGGGAAGAGATGGTTGACATCAAAGGAGTGCCTCCTTCAATATCAGTCGTCCGTGACATCTTTTACGCGCTGATAGTAGGAACACCCGACCTTTGGGAATGTTAACAAAAGAACTGACGGGTCAAAGTGCGATTCGAGATCGATTTCACCCTTCGTTGGCGAGGCCGCCATCGACGCAACCCCTCGGGTATTGTATTTTTCAAATTGCCAACCGAGTTTCGGGTGTCACTTTACTATTCACCTAACGCCCTCACGTCGCATGACGTATTTCCCCCGAATTGCGTGCCTGATCGAAGCGAGGCGTACCTGAACCGAACGAGTCGTACAGGCGAAACGAAATTTCGCCTTTCGGGGAATGCTTCCAACCGTTTCAGCCCCGTCCATAGACAACGTGCGATTAAAGTAACCCTTCTGGTTTTGTCGCCCGAAGCGGGGTCGCGCGATGGGAAAGAGTGACGAGCAGAATGCCCTGAAAGGCCGCAATTATAACCACATTACTAAATTATGTCCCGAGCTTTATCTCCGACCCTCTCCTTCTCCTGCTTCACTCTTTTCGCTCCCCAACATCGCGGCACTCGCCTTCGCCACTTGAATTACTGAATGCAAGATTTTTACCCCTGGATACGGTGCACGAGCTTTGTTGACTTTTACAAATGATTATCTGAAGGTATACGAAAATTGAAGAGTACCGAAAATGTATTCCGTGCAAATATTTACTTTCTAAAAAGGGTTTCACTGAGGAAAAATTTTCTCCAAGGTTCGGAATCAATTCATCCCAGCCCCCTGCACTTGCACGATGGCAAAACTTTCCTACTACAATCGAACAGGTATTCCCAAAAAACAAGGTATGATCAGATTTTCATGGATCGATTTTTCGTCGCATAAGGGACACATATCAATGGCCGTTATCCGTCCATTCATCCGCCTATGGACCATGCATACTAATTCGTATTCCAGAGTTTTGGAAGCTAATGTAGTAGGCAATCGGGCTTTTGTCTACATCCCTTGGAGCCATTTTTTTTATGAAAAATTCATGCGACGTGGTCATTATGAAGGCTTACCCATCTCTCCCAATCGCATTCCAGGAGCGAAAAATGGGTCTCTCTATGTCTCTTCGAAGTCGAATCAGGTGTAAGCGAGCCAATCTTGCGTGGATCAATGGGGGCTTATCTAGACTCAGTGATAATATTACGTAAGATGAACTGTCCGCACGTACAAAATCGGCCAAATATCATCTTCATTCCGACATCACATCTCGGGAATCCCGTCACCCGGATGAGGAACCGCTCGCGTTTTGGATTTAGAGTTAACAGCTGTTTTATGACCCGCGAAATTATGAGCCCGGGGATGCAAGATTTTACGAGGCTATAACTCGCGGCCCGTTTAACATGCACACCATATTTTCGGCTGGAACTTTTCTCGCCGTGACGAAACACCGGGAGAGAAAAAAAGTGGGCGAGGGGAAGAAAGAAAAGGGAAAAGAGAGAAGAAGAAAATTATCGACGATGGCGAACGTCTGGTCGAAACGCGTGTTAATCCCTAGCCCCAAGCCAGGATCGAAGTGATTACACTCCGTCGGCGAATCTCAACTTGGTAAGACCTCGTGCAGAGTGCGCCATTTTCCACTTTCGCATATCGGTAAAAAAACACTCGATGATTATATACGTACAACTCGCACGGCGTATATTTCATTCGATTGAAAATACGGCACATGCGCGTATAATGGATGGAATTACAGTTTACCCGCAGACTGCGTGCAGCGGTAGTTGTACGGCAGGTGAAAAAGCGCACAGCTCCACTTTCACGGCGCTAATTCAATTTGCATTTCTTTTATCGTCACGTTTATATCTCCCCTGTCGTTCCTCGTCCAGGTTCCCACTCGTACTCTCGTTTTAAATCACTCAGGTACCTTCGTCGGCCCATCTCACCCTCCCCCCGTTCCTCCTCCTCCTCCTCTTCTTTTGCTTTTCACACGTGACACGACAGAAAAGCTCCTCGCTTGTCGCATATTTACATCGCGTCGAGATGGATAAAAGCTTGGCGGCAAGAGCACCCTTGATACTCGTGGGAGTCTGGACTGATTACCTCACAATGTGAACAGATGCGGTGCCGCGGGGTTGGATGCACGCTCACATCTCTGTTTGACAATCCATCGGCCGAGTGGGCGGGAAATTTAATCGATTCAGCATCATTTTGCTACATCAAATTCGTACGGGCGACGGACATTTATACATCCTGAGTGTCACTCTCGCGGTGAAATTAGATTGAAGACGTGCCTCTTCTCCTGACTGTCTTCGTGCTCTTCGTATGCGACTGACTACAGGATCACACGTTGACTCGATGTTGTGATTATCGAAGTAACCTAGGAACAACGGGTGGAATCATACCTAGGCTTTGTCTTTTGACGCTTGGGTACCCTTCTACAGGATCAGACACAGGAAATTAACGGCTCGTCTCCACCGCCGCATCCTACGCAGAATGTTTGTTACGGAACGTAATTTCAGATTTATCTCCTCCAAGTGTCATATCTTTAATGTTGATTCTGCACGTGTCGCATGTTTCTTTATCTTCGCTCCGCTTATCTAGTAATTATCAGGATCCAGCAGAACGTGCTTGATGTCGACGTAGCGTGGAACGTTCTAGATCGATATATCAATAACGAGTTCGATTTTTTTTTTTTTTCACATTTATGAATTTTTCGTATGTAATACAACGAGTTGTAAGATAGGATTTAATATACCGATTTCCCAGCTTCTAGCCAACGGCAGACAAGTTTGTAGAGTCGCAGGTGGTAAGTTTAAACTTGAAACAAGCATGACAGCTGGACCAGAGCAACCCGCATTTAATTTTATTTGCTTGAATTAAATTTGCATACTTTACAAACAATTTCGAAATCGCGTACACTGGAAGAAGTTAGGATGCGAGTTGCTCTCTGAGGAAAAGTTCCTGTCACCAACGTAGTTTGATTAAAAAACAAATTGTTCCTTGAAGGACAAAATATATTTTTCAGTAATAAATATTACTGTCGTATTTAGAATATGAATCACATGTCATTGCATGCAAAGATTCTAACGAGCGATTCAAAGGAAGTGTGGCAGCGTCAAACCTAAATTCCGTGATGCACGTTAAACGGTAGATCCAAATATTCATTTCTCATAAATCTGAACATCAATGCTCCACACATTTCACTAAAGCATGAAACTCTAGAAAATTTACCACTACGATGAAACCGTCTACCCAGTTCAATGGAACCGGTGAACCATCCCTGGGGTGCCTCTCCGTCCTTTTCCGAGTCCATCGTCCTGCTGCTCCTGTGATCGTTCAAGTGTTACGAGAAAGCCACGTGACATTTTCCACCAAGTTCTATCACCCTGAAGGCATGTCACATCCTTACGACTACTTATCCGCTGACTACCACGCTGCAATCTGAAGCGCAAGCTGCTGTCTTAAAAGTGTTAAGTGGGTTACGGATCGTGACGATATGAAATTCGAACTCCTGTTCTAAACCGAAACGGGGAATTTTTTTTGTGTCACTTTAGTAGTCATAAGAAATTTCTGCAAAAAAATTTTGATGACGAAGTATGTTCCTCGAAAATATCTGCAAGATCTCAGCGGGATATTTTTTTAATGCTACGTCGGTTTCAGGAAGTTTCCATACATATAGACTGGTGGGATAAACCAATGGTATACGCGTACATATACCCGCGGTGAAATCCTCTTTACTTCTAAAAAATTTATATCATTTGCATCCCTGTCTCGCCTAAACCGCGAAAATCTGGGGGAGAAAGCTTCTAGTCTGCCTACATAAGTAAAATTCCGTGCACCGTTCACTTCTTTCGTTTCTTCGCACCTTTGATCTTATGTTTCGTATCACCGAGGGTAGGTAAAAAAATATTAAATAAAAAAGCCGTTTCAAACATTATTCATCCACCCGCATTGCCGAAACTTATCCTGGAATTTTATTGTGGAACACTGCAGTACTTGTGGGTATTTTTATTTTTGCCACTTTTATAACGTGTGTACGCAACTGAAGTAGGAGAAAAGGGAGAACTGACAGATCACCACTCTCTATGCACCACTCGTGTAGCCACGTGGTTGCTTCTGAGGGGTGCATCCTCGCTGCTATAGATTCTGCGAAGGGTCGGTGCCAAATCCTTTTATTAAATTAGGTGAAATGCGAATTACGAAAGGCATTTCAATGGGACTCTGCAGGGCGACGGGAAAAGGACGGTTCCTGAGGGACAAATACCGCCTCCTACGTGACATCCAGACAAAATTTCTTAATATGAAATACATTCAGTGTTGTTTTCTTTTCTTTTTTTTCTTCTTCTTTTCTTGGGAAGGGGCATCCAACGGTGCGTGGTGAAATGAAAATATGTAAATATTGGAAAAATCGAATTACTTAATAACGGTCTCACAGCTGGGTGAAAACAGATCCTTTTTTTATTTCTCTTTGCAAAATACATACAAGGGTATAATATGAAACTAGAAAAATTGCACTACAGCATGAATTTTAAAGAAACAAGTCTCGAAGTAAAAGTTTATCTAATTTTTTCTCTTCCTTTTTCATCCTCTTCTTCCTGTTACACTTCCTCTTCTTCTCCTTCTTCTTCAGCAGCCTCGTCCTTTCCGCTTTACTTCACGGATGTGCGGAACAACTCCCGCGGTTAAAGGAGCACGTTCAACCGAGTATAAACTTGGGTGTAAATACGTCGTCGTTAAGGATTATAAGGTTTTGCTGCAAAATTTTTAGCGTTAATCAGAGCAAACTTTTCCAGCACATGAGCGTCGAGCGTCGAGCGTAAAGGCGGAGCAAAACATGAGCGTATAAAAACTACATAATTTTCTTGGTTAATTTTTAAAGTGGCACTCACCGAGTTGGGTGTACAGGGTATGCGTAGGCGCGGAGCTATGCATGTATAACATGTAAGCCGGTAGCTGCTAGCTGCTAGCTACTAGATACAAGCTGGTAGCTGGTAGCTGCTCGTCTGCCAATTGCCCCCTTCTTAATAACGCTGTAAAAACCCTCTCAAGCTCGGAGAGCCTCTCAGAAATTATAATCTCACCTTCACTTCTGTCTTCCTGTAATCATTTACTTACTCAACTGGTACGCTGTACCTTGTACCTGATGCGTGAACGAGCTACCCCAATTTCACTCCAGTCGCAGACGTCTTAACAGCTGAACAGTGCAATCCTAAGAATTCTTACAATTCTTCAATTTCATTAAACAAAACAATCCTTTATATCTGCATTCAAAATCATTCAATTCAACTTTTCTATAGCTAGATAGGAAACGAATAATCAATCGAGTTTATAAGGTAATATTCTGAAAGCAAAGATTGTAAAATTCGTTGTCTCAAATGGAGGCCGACAGATTAACTCTACAGGGCTAAACGTCGGATACAGTAATGTGGAAACACAGTATCGCTGGTTTTATCACAGCGCACAGTAAACATCTGCCTTGATGAATAACGATCGCATAATTGTGAATCGATCCAAGAAAGCAAAGCCATTTAACTTTGTGTGTACCTTGCGGGATGAACGAGCGTTTTGCTAGCGGGGAGTACCGATCTAAACGCGAAACCTTTCGGATCAGCGAAGCGGAAGGCTGCGGTCGGTCCATGGCTTTGGTTAGGAAAACTCGACGGGAGTTAGTACTGATTGGAGAAGGACGATGCCAGGGTGGCGAGGTTAGACGTACGTACTGAAACACCCCTAACATTGCGTGGTTTTTAGATATATGCAATTCGATCCGACAGCGATAACTCGCTCTAAAGTTCAGCCTGAACCGCCGACGGATGCTGCGGGCAGAGAGTGGCTATCGGTTCCTTCGGGATTGGATCTAAAATGAATCCATTTCCCCCCATCTTTGAACTGAAATCGTAGTATAACAAGCCTTCAGGGTGTAATTTCCGGGCGAGTAATTCTTGGCTGAAACTTTTCAGTCGGTGGCGCAACAATTGAACGTAACGTTTCGTTCTGGTCATACATACCGAGCAATTGGTTTACCGAGATTTTTTTAGTTAAACTGTAATTCTGTTTGCACTTTGACTGAAAGATGTATCAATTTACAGCGGATAACTGATCCAATCCGAACTCCGAGGCTTAGCAATAACAAAGGAAATTAGTTAATTAAGCCGAAAGACGTTCGTAAACATCGGGAGGGTCTGTTGAATAATTGAGAGTACGATTTCTCTTTGTTTCTTCGCTGGAGAATAAATCAGTCGAATATAAACCAAGTTTCACGGTTTCGATCCACCGAGAAAAGGAGGATCTAAGACAGGGCAATTCAAAACCCTTGATTCTAATTAACAGTCTCTATTGGCTTCGTGTACTTGTGAACCAAACGAATCTCGGTAAATATTGTTAAGTGATTACTTCTTTCTACCGTATTTCCACGTCTTCGATTTCTCGTCTGTCGACAACTGCTACAAACTGCAGAAATTGACGAGTTTTTTTTGTTTGAGGTAAAACGTGGTACAAACTTCTCCGAACGAATTGCATTGGAAAAAACGATGTTCAATTATGCGTTTGTAACATATTGAAACACTTCGTAATTTCTACAATATATTTACATCGATCATTTTCGTCCATCTGACATCAGCCGAGCACGACTAAAGATACAGCTTTACTATCGCCGTTTAACTGCTAGGAACACAATGGAATGGCTAGATCAAGTTCCGAGGGTTGACATCATACTATTATGTATATAAAAACTAATCTCTACACTATATGTGTATACAAAGATGACATGTCGAGGTTTATGACGATACAGTTGATGTTTACATGTTACGCTCGTATGTGTTCAGAGCGATCGGAACGAATAGATAATCCTTTTCTTATACAGCGCCTTAGTTCTCCCAGTCTTGTCGAGAACTTCGATCAAGGAATACGAAATAAAAGTATTAGAAAAGAGTGCAGAATTATTAACCCATCATCCTATATCGAGAGGATCAAGAGAGATGCATTTGCTGATCTGGTACCACCAGCTGTGTGCGGTTCAGAACCACTTCTGTCCACTAATTATCAGGTCGTCGAGGAAGTCTGTCGAGCTTCCTGAATCCTGAATCCAGAATCCAGAGTAGGTGTCATCAGCTACAGAGGTAAGAGCCATTTTATATTGTCGCATGCAAGAAACGGAAAGTAAACAATCAAAAAGATATGTGGTGGAAGCAACCGGAAATTGATTTCGGGGTTGAATATTTTATCCATAACTATGCGAGTGATTGAGATGGGTAGGGATCGAAAAGTGGAATGACGAAACATCAAATCAAGGATCGAAACAGTGAAGCTTCAAATACGCTTGACTTTGCTTTAGAATGTTAAGATGTAAAAGTCTGGAGTATAGAAAATGTAAACGTGGAATCGTTAGGGTTCTGACTATTCTTATGCGTTGGATTGTACTTTACCTTTTTATAAAACATAAACCCGGATCCGACAGTCCTGCATCGTAATCCACCAGAATTTCAGCCCGCTCTTCCATCGCGCGTTTTCCCTCAAGCAATAACTATTTCCGAAGTAAAATTAAATCTGGAACAAGTATAATTGAGAGATATTCGCTGACCTATGGTATTACGGGCTTTCGTGGAGAATCCCGATAAACTCCGACCACAACGAGTACCTAACAAGTAGAAAAAATAGGGGAGTAAAAAAAGGTTTAAATGCCGAAGCGAAGCTCGGCAGTTAACGTAAAAACTAACAATGAGCCACAGAATGGTCGACGAGCAGATAGCGTCGACCCCGGACGATCGGCGTCGGTGAGAGAGCATCGAATCTCTAGAATCGTCTATCAATTGAGTCGACGGGGCGCACGCAGCAACACAAAGGGCCGTCGATCGTGCTGTTAAATAATCAACCCCCTCCCTCCTGTCCGGGTCTTTTATTCAGCACGCCGATTAACTTGTTCCGACTGAATATGGTACCCATCTCTCTATCCGCCGTTCCATTGTGCTTTCACGATTTAGACGACGACATATCAGCCCGTGTCGCCCTCTTCCACCACCGCTGTTCGATTTAAACTTCGCTGTTTGCCCAAGCGTGACCCCGCCTCGTGTTCCGTGTTTTCGAACAAAAGAGATTATTATTGCGAATATTTCATTCGGATGCATAGGATAATAACATCGCGCCGGTCCGTATGTATTCCACTGCTGTTGGTCATTCTCAGTTCTTTTCGATTTAGATAATACCCTCGATACAGAGAAAAACTTGGTGAATTGCGCGAAACTCAATGAATTTTTTAAGAGCCATTATTTTTCATTCATTTTGTATCTATAGATCACAGAAATACCCAAATCAAGTTCTTATAATCAAACGATCAATTGCAGAGTTCTTTGAATATTATTTATATTATATTAATAAATTCTGTAATCTTTGAAAAATTTCAATCTTACTAAAATATGTCCCCAAGGTCGATCTCTTTCCAAATTTCATCAGTAATTTGATCAGATTTTTAGCCTCTGAAAGTGAGTACCGTCAATATGTACACACCTTGCGTCAGATCAAAGTTTGTAAAATATTTACGTTCTTGGTCTATTACTTAACTACGAATACGGCTAAAAACATATTGTAAAATGAAGTGCATGCAGTGAACCGTATTTTTATAATTTCCCATCGAATATTTACCTCCAGCAATTTAAAACATTTTTAATTTGTTCAAACCAAACAACCGAAGTACCGCACGGCGTGCTCGTTAATGCAGCTAAGCGTCCAGTTTATTGATAATATTAACAGTTGTAACGATTATGTATTCTGTTTTTTGTTATTTTCTGGTTTTGTAGTCAATGCTGGAATACCGATGACACGACGACGCGTCAGACGAGATTTTTTTTCGCTTAGTGCATTTAGGGTAAGCAGTTCGTATAACGTACACATGTAAATATGCGTGCCATAAGTCCTGACTATATATATTTACTTACAAATCGCCTTCATTCATCTCCGGCAAACACTGCATGTGGAACACGTTGTAGGGCGGTGAAGCTGAAATAACCTGCGCGAAGTACTTTGAACCTAACATCAAGATATTTAGCCTGAGGGTAGAGAAGAAGAAAAAACAATTTGTACAACACAGTTTTATGAAATTTAGAACAAAAGGGAGGGGAATGAAATGGAAATCCTGAATAAAGTTTAGCCACTCTCACGATCGGTATGAATATATATTAAAATCTTATGTAACACAAAGTGATATTCTCTGTTTGACGAGAACTTAAAGTGGTATCTCAGTACAAAATATAATTCTAATTTCATTCACTCACTGCAGATAGCTGTTCGTATTTTTCATTTAAAACCTACTTGCATGTATCATTCCTTGTCTTTCAACAAACGTCGCATCATGTTTGTATTGAACAAGTATACACGCAGTCTGCATGAATTTTTGTAAAAGGAAAACTTTTCCAAAGTTTGAAAGTTTTTCCGCGAGCACGAAATACTCCGGCGATAAATATACGTTATAAAGGGGAAAAAAATGAGGCAGAATCAATGTCCCGGGATGCCGGAGGGATGCAGTTAAATTGAAACGAAGTCTGTGAGAATGAACAAAGGCTCGGTTTTTAATCAACTCAATTGACGTCGCGAAGGATCGTGCTACGAGACAGGCAGACTTGCTGCTGCTGCTGCTGCTGCGAGCAGGACAATCTGCAATTTATCTGACTTCCTAAATTAGCCAATCCAATGCAAAATTATTCGCTTGCACAACTCGGTTATAATTTGTTTCGACCGTGAGTTTACCGTCTCTTTTCATCTCGTCGCGGCGTCGGCACGACGATTTGATGACACGCTCAGCGTCGGAATATGGAAATAAAGTTGGTTGTTTAATAATACCAACTAATTGCGAAGCAAAAATGCAAAAAGCGCAGTCTTTTTGCACCTGCAGCCGTTCGCGTTCGACCGACTGATCCAACTGAAAAATCAGAACGGGATTTGACTCTCTTCGCTCGACGCGATTACGCGTCAAAAATGAGAACAAATTTTGCAATTTCGAGTGATTTCAAATTATATTCACACCATTCGCACGGAGGGCTTCGCTGTTATCGTTCACGAGCTCGTTCAGCGGAGTATACCTCGTGTGGATAACTCAGTGGGAATATTCACGTGCTTTAATTGCAGGTACGTCATTTTATGGCTGAAATGATAGCCCAGAACGTGATAATATTTCACAGCTTTTCATCAGCAAATGATACTGCCGATGTAATTAGTGAATCAATTACAATAAAGCAGTTTCTGATTAAATCTACATCCGATTCCCATCGACTGTATATCAACGTAAAATCGATCGACAGCCGGGCTGCCATTGCCACGACGTTACCTGTAACATATGCAAGGACAAAAACCCTGAATAATGAAAATTTCTGCATTTACGAGCCACGTTGCGTCGAATGCTCCGTAACAACGCCGATTGGATTGGATTAATTGAGTAATTGGCTTTAACGAGGGCGTGTATCACACCGAATACGCCCTCGTACCGCAGTCCTTATCGTCAGCTAAATTCACTTTCTATGTTGATTCCAAAAGGCTGCGACTAATTTCAGTGAATTTTCCCATTCAAAGTACCATAAGATATCGCCCAGGGACCAATTCCGAGTGAATTAACCTTTACTTGGAAACCTCGAATCATTACGTTGCGTTGTATTGATGCACATACCGGCCACGTCGCAGACCGTCCATCGATAATTAAATTACTACTTCGTTTATCGACAAACACGCTAGGCGGAGGGTAGAACGCTGCACGCACGCCGAGGTGAACATCCATTCATGAATATATCGATATTACCGTGCATGTAGACATCGTCGTTTATATGCGCACATACGCGCAGCCAGGTGCATATTAACGAGCCAATATTTACACGCGAGCATTACCCACCTTCACCTTCACCCGCCGCCGAACCTGTCAGGGAATGCAATTAACTTTCAATGAGTTTAAAGGGAGGTTTTACCAGAATTTCTAGAGATTTTAACCCGGTTATACAGTCGTTCAAAACTTAATAACGTTGTTATATACTTGCTTTCAAACTCTGCAGAATGTGACCGATGCACTGCACATCGTGGGCTCTGCTTGATTGCCGGTAACGGAGATATTATATTCATCAATAAGCCGGCATTCGCACTCCGACATTTGCAGAACTCGCCTGCTCCTCGTTGAACTCATTATTCTACCAAAAACCCGATTCCGACAGTCTCTGTTAAGCTTGAAATCTCGTAAAGAAAAAATCAGGCAATATTGCAAGGATCACGTATGAGAAAAATATCTTATCAAAGACTATCTTGACCGTGTAACGCTGTAGAAAGACTGAATTCTAGTAAGTAGCTCTGGGGTAACTCACCCTGTGCAGTATGAGAAGATCCATCTTCTGATAACGCGAGTAAACGGTTATTGTAACTGATGCGTACAGAGAAATTCTTAATTTCGAGTAAGGCGAATTTTTTTTTCTTTTTTTTTCTTTTTGCTTGAAACAAATGATTCTTCTTTCCATTTCAAAACGCATCGTAAGTATGTGACAGAAAATTTATTTTAAAGTTTAAATTTGCGATAACCAAAAATGACAGTTCAAATGATGAACTTGTCATACGATTTTAGTAGTAATAGTAGATGATGGCTCTTTTTAACAGCGTAATTGTTAGCGTAAATTCGTACTTAACGTCATTCCAACCTTAACCCGAGCGCGTGATTTTGAGAAAAGTTACAACTTCGGGACAAAAAAATTCTACCAATATCCAAAATAATCGTCGTTTCTTTTCAACATTCAACTTGCGTTCATCAAAAGAAAATTAGAGAAAAAAAACTATTAATCAAACGGAACCCACTAAAATTCTTGGCGTTAATTATCACAACGTGACCGGAATCGATGAGTCACCGATCTGCACGCATAATTCGATGCAACTGCAGGGTCCCCAAATTTTACCGCGAAGATCATTGCATAATGCCAGCATATGACGAGACCTAGTCGAGAAGGTCTTCAAGGGACACGCGGTGTAAAAACACTCGGGAAACGCCGACGTACTAGAAGCCCCCCCCCCCCCTCCCTACACCCCTGGCTCCAGGGGTCACGGAGCCATATGACTATCTATCTTGTTCGTCTTCGGATGAATGGCGAGCTCTACGGATGATGGATCGCCATGTGCCGCGAAAGCTCCCTGACACCCGCATCGAGGGATCCTCGAGTCGGTGCAATCCTTATCCCTCTGGGCCCTTCGCCAGCTTTCTTCTCGGCGCCAAACACCCCTGAGTTCTATGTGCGCCCTGAACGTCGCCGCAACTCATTCTCTAAACGCTGGATTAAGACTCCTCAGTCGCTCAGTGATCGAAATAATCCGTTATGGATGCATACGTGTCGTCCATATCTGGCCGTGCCCCAAACTGCGAAGCCCAGAAGTCAAGTTATGTTTTTTGAATTTTATCTTTCACTGCTGCGCCGCGTGAATTATGAAGTGAACCAATTTCTCATATCCACTCGTCATACGTCCGATAATTTACTTTTCATGGAAAATTTTTGAAACGCCACAATGAAGCTGGTTCAGCGGCCGATCGTCGACTTCGAGCGAGTTCTGATATACACGAGAAATTTTCGATCCGATCGAATCTATCTATTTCTAGTTGCAATTGCCAGCGTAATTTATGCAGACCGATATTGCGCTTCGAGCACTTCAATTATTAGGTGAAACTACAAACGACAGTTCGCGGCTTTACTATTATGAGATCAAAGGAGTGGTCATCGAGGACCTGACCGTGCCTGGGGCTGTCATGCGAGGGCGAATTCGACTGATTACAACGGATGGATCTCAACCCCTCGAGTATGATCAATCGAAATAATTTTTTCCATTTTTATTCGGAGAAGTACAGTCTGATTACGCTTTGGGGAGTGAGTTGGAAAAGAATTTTTATCTCCTGGCAGTTGTTAAGAGAGGAAATAAATTACGATTTTCAAGAGGAAATTTCGGACATATTTGTGTCACACAAATTGTCAATTACCGAATTGGACGATGCGAGTAAAAAAGTTGAGAGTAAATTATTAAATTTGTATAATATACATGTCGCTTGATTATTTATTCAGTATTCACGCGGACCAGAACGAGATCTCATCTCTTTGTTAATTTAAAGTTTTTTAAACTTGGGCGGTAGGTGGGTAGGTAGGTAAGGTATAGGTAGGTACGAGAACTTTCATTTAGCCAGAAATTCTCCAGGGTCCCCTCGCAGACCCAACTCGGTTGCTTGGTATGCATTCTATTCCAGCCGCGAGCGACGTCATCATGCATCTCCTGCAAATGCATACGAGTGTATGTAGGTGCGCGTTATACTTCCATACACGACATATATAGACGACTAGAAAACCCTGCACGTAGTGAAAATTTACCAACAAAAAATTGCTTTCCCTGCAGGCGTGCATATAATATTATGTAAAATAGCAAATGTAATCATCTCTCACCGATTGCCTGGCTCGCGTCTCGTCGAAGGTGAAACTTTACGGTTCAGGGCTTAGTTTAGAATGATATCATGTCATGATGAAAAAAAAATTCCACTCAAGTTCACGTCAGATTCTACCTCTCGGTGTCACGCCGTCGCCTGCACACACCGCGATACTCTACATCTAGGTAGAACCTATTCATCGTCAACGTCGAGTGATCAACGCTGGGGGAAAACCGAGAAAAGCATTTTTATGAACCCGAGTGGGATATACGGTCGGTTTCAAGTTCCAGATCGAGCCCAGCTTGACTCGTTATCCCCGCGGCGAGGGGTCGGGAAGTGTGTCACCCTACCGCGTCGGAAGAACGTCGCACGTGAAACGGTCCTGCAGGACGTCCTGCCGTCTTTCCCGCGGCTTCGCAACGGGACGGACCACCGACGGTCCGATCCACTGTACTTCCTACCGCGATCTTAACCGTCTCGAAACTAAACGCAATTACCAGGCATAGCAGAAATTTCGATAATTATTCCTGCACTTGGTGTTCAATAGGAAGGAGAGAAAGGATAGAATGCGTCAGACGCATGGATGGACGGGTGGAGATGAAATTTACGCCATCGTGAGCATCACTCGATCGAAAAGCTGGATGGAGTAGCGTGCACGCGTAGAAAGGGAATATGCGAGTAGGTGTTTCATGCCGACGACGCAATGCCGAATCGAGGGCAGAACGGGGAAAATGGTAGAAATAAATTAGTAGAGGCACGTTCGGCGGGCTCCCGTGAGAGCCGGGCAAGACATCGACTCTTCAAAGGCGTCGGATATCTATGCTCGCGTAAGTGTTGTAACGGTGATGGGTTTTCGCACGTGTCAGTCGGCATGGCGGTATAAGAGTGGGAAAACGTGCCTGAAATATCCTTCGGTATCATCGCTTTCAACTTCTTTTAAAAGAGCGCTCAAAGCGAATGCCTTCACTACCTGGCTCGATCCGGTCTCTCGTCGTTGCTTCCGCGCTCCTTCGAACCTCCATCCTGCGAAGAAAGTTTTTCTCGTCTTTGCATTTTTGTTTCTCTCCTTCCAATATTACAGCTATGACTCGAAAGATCTCAATGCATACGGGAGCCACTTCCGCTGCATATCGTTTCACGATCTAATTCACGGTTCACCCCCTCCGTCACTCTTATCTCTCTACTTGTTATAACAAGACGGCCGACTACAGAAGCATCCCGGAAAAGGATCGGATAAACTTTTCGATCTTACTTCTTCACGAGCGTGGAAAACTGAGGGTTTTTGTTTCACAGACAAATTGTAAATTTCTGAGGGTTGCTTACGCTCTCAAGATGGACATTCGGATTCTGGAAGGTGACGTCAACTCGGGGTTAACCGTTCGGTATAAGGGAGCCTGAGCACGTAGGGCCGGTTTGCCGGCCACCTCGTCATGTAAGGAATGCCCGGTGCCTCGCCTCGTCCTGTGTGTTCACCTCCTTCCGAACTGCCTGCCGTCAGAATACTGATTGTGAAACGGCGACGTCGAAGCAGCGGCTGTTGGCGATGAGTTCGGGTCGAGGAATTGCACTTCGGAATTGCTATGTGACAAAGAAGTCGCTGATAATTCCTCACGGTGACAATTCGGGGTCATCCTTCAAGAGACTGACTTGAGACACCTAGTCTCCCTCGTCATTTAACTCGCGTTCTGACCGACGTCATTGCAGACTTCAAGAGTGAGAAGGGTGAAGGATGGAGGTGACGGCGTCCGCTGCTCTTCCACTTTGACACTTTTGCTCTGAATCTTAAGGCCGTCTTAAGCCGATTTAACGTTCGCTCCGTGGATATTGTAAGTCACACAAAAATTCATTCAACATGTGAGGATATAATTGTGAGAATTAATTTATTGCGAGTTTTGAAAGAGTGAATTGATTTCTAATCGGGCATCGTTACCCTTGGGTGAATTTTTCCCTCTTGAAAGGAGTTCATATGAGATTTTTGGATTTATCGTCAGAAATCGCGCAATCTAATTAGCTCGATGATTCCTGGAGATTTATTATCCAACCCATCTTTCCAATAATTATTTTAATTGACGCAATCAACAAGCTTAATAAACAAGCTGCTTGTTGACGCGCATAATTGCTTTGTAACCGATTCCAGTGAGAGGTATTCGTAATCATAACACTCACAGACGCACGTGCTACTTGCAATGGCAGCGGTCGTTAAAGATTGACGAAACTTACCGTACCTGCAATCAGGAAAAATTCTAACTACGAAATTACAAATGTGGTCGGTGATATTAATTTCTACGAACTGAAAACAAAATTTTCCAACGCTGTACGGTACATATATTGATGATGTAACACTCCAATGTGTCGTGAGATATGAGATTATTTCACCATCTGACGTCATCCATCAACCAAATGTCAAGTAGGGCTTGAAAAGCACTTTTCCGAGGGGAGGATGAATTCAAACGTTGCTTAAATTTCCTTAGAGGAAGTAAATGAATCTTCAAAAAGCCCTGCTTATACCTTACTCAGTATTCATGAGATGAATTGAGAAAAAACTTGAAAAGACGGTTCGGTGATCAGTATTATGAAGTATCAATTCACACGACGTCTTACTAATTACAGTCAAAAAGCAAACAATTATTATAATTTTCAAATTTAGGTTAATGTAGCTTCACTTGAATGCTGCTGAATAAAACCATCCATTTAATATCAAAAATTTACTTTGCCAACTGGTTAAGTGACTTGAACCATTTTCACATAATTTCGAGTGAATTCGGCTGGCTCAAGGAATGGTTGGAGTATTGCTAATTTTGAGCTGCGAACAAAATCCCGCGAAAAATCACTGTACCGTTATAACTAGATGTCCGGGAAATCCGGCGTGAAGAATCGACAACTACGACAAAGGGACTTGTATATGGAGCATTCCACTCCAAACCGACCTACATCCGACCCTCACCGTCGGCCTTTTTTTACTTTTAAACATGTTGTAGGGTGTACAAAAAAAATAAAATTTCGCCGAGTTTTATTTTTACTACTCTAAAGAACACGAAACCCAATTTTTGAATGAATAGCCTCAACGATTGACTTTGAATTTTTGTCGTGAATTCTTTGATAAAAAATTAAAATTCTGCAAGAAAAATAGAAATAGGCAAGCTTTTGGCTTGGAAGCTACAGGCGAAACTAGTAATTAAAAAGTGCGAAAAATCGAATTCAATATGAAGTACATGTTAAAATTGTATTAAATTCGATTTTTCTCACTTTTTTATTACTTGTTTCACCTTTATCTTCTGAATCAAAATCCTGCTCATTTAGATGAGCAAATAAAAAATTCCATTAGTATCGTTAGATAGAATATCGAAAAATAATTGACATGTGTTTTTTCTTTTTTCAATTCAATGTTTATTAACAAATATATAGCAAGTCGAATACCGTGTGACGTCATAATGTTACACATTTTTCACATTACAGTATATCTATATCTAAGCACATTGTGACGTCACGCGTCAATTTCAAACTGCTATATCTTTGTTAGCGAACGTTGAATTGAAAAAAGAAGAAACACGTGTCCATTATTTTTCGACATTCTATCTGACGATACCCTGAAATTTTTCATTTGCACTTCTAATTCCATCTTTTTTTCAAAATTTTCTATTTTTAACAAATAATCCACGATAAAAATTTAAAGCCAATCAATTAGGGCTATTCATTTGAAAATCTGGCTTTTATGTTTTTGGGAGCAGTACAAATTCACACCGTGGTTCCAAAAATCTGACACTCTGCGAAGGATGATTTTTTTGTACACTCTACATCATACTTGAAAATAAAAAAAGTCGCCGATGATGAGGGTCAGACATAGGTTGGTTTGGAGTGAAATGCCTCATATACTTTCATCAAAGAGTATGGAATAATCATATCAACATCAATCCAAGCAGATCAACTAGAGGCTATTGAAATTCGTTTCAACAGTGAAAAGAGCAATGGAATTATTTCAGGTGCTGTTAAAATGAAAAGGAAAATTTATGAGTCGGCCTGCACCGGGTTAACGAGAGACCTTTTAAGACGTGCGGAACAAACTCGACCCGAGGCAATGGCCAAATTCCGTTATACACGCATACAGTCCCGAGCCTCACG
Source organism: Diprion similis (assembly GCF_021155765.1). Taxonomy (NCBI): domain Eukaryota; kingdom Metazoa; phylum Arthropoda; class Insecta; order Hymenoptera; family Diprionidae; genus Diprion; species Diprion similis. Next base: position 15,281,041 of record NC_060112.1, on the reverse strand, counting down.
TAACGATTTGTTATTCGACAAGCACGATTGTTATTAGCCATCGATATAATCTATAACGAGGGAGCACATTACCGCGATCGATCGGAGTGCCGCCACAATACGGCCCAAGGTGATTTTTATTGTTAATACTAATTACTGAACAACACTACCGTTCCAGCTACTCAAGGATGATCGGTTTCTCTTGTCGAAAAGCCACTGCAGTATGAGCTGAAACGCCGACAACATCAAATTGTCAGTGTAGCATTTCCAGTGAAGCATCAAGCCTGTAACAGTATAAGTGTAATAAGCGTACGTACCTTGGTAAGTCCAGGTGTATTCGTAATAGTTTTCGCGATTACATCGTCTCGCAAAAGTGCCCTAAGATCGTGCCGTCGAATTCGCAGGAGATACGCTGGAAATGATTTTTCCCTGGATTCTCGTAGTGAGCGGATTTTTGGCTGTGAACGGCACGCCGGTAAGTTCGAGCCGAAGAGTCAAGCATTGCTATTTATTCCACCGTCAACATCGCCGTGATGGTTGTTCGGCAAAATGCATGTTCAACGTTGCGAGTGATGTCCTTAGATCTAAAATTTTCATCTCTGCAACGTACACCTCGGTTGCAAGGGAAGTTTATCCAAGAAATGCTTTCATCTCCGCCGTAAAACTCGTTCTGTTGTAGGTCGTGAAGAAATTGTCTTTTGACGGCTGCTCGAAGGGCGACTGGAGTGTCACAGACATTTCCCTAGAGCCCAAAGGCACCAAGATACACGTCGTCGCAGACGTCGGTTACGACGAGGTAAGCTCGGTCCGCGAAAATTGCCGATTTCTGAACCAAAGTACCCAGGTACAGTAAATAATTACGTCACCGGCTCTTTGTTCCTACAGAAAATGCCAAATAAATTACATCAAATCAGCGTCACGCTCACGGGTTGTGGGGCTGATTTCAAGTGCACGGGTTACACGAAGCCTGTCGTCAATGACATCGACTGTCTTGCCAATAACGGAACTGATCTTGATCGAGAAGCGTGTGAAGTCGCGACGGTGAGTGGCATCTTCTTTGAAAACTGAGAACTGCAAATTTTGGCACTTAAGAATTCGGTATCTTATATGCGCGTGATTATTTCAGGCACTGGCAGAATGGGAACTGGAATCTGGCATGATTTTTAAGAAGTCAAATGATAAGATAATAATCACCGAAGGAAGTTCAGGAAGCATATGCGTTCACTCTGACACGAAACAGGTTGACGTCGATGCGGCAATTGGACGCGTTATTTCCGAACACATCCAATACTCCAACCAATAACTAAAACGTTTTACAAGTGAGTGATCATAGCTAGCAACCGAGAAAAATATTTCGTTAAACGCCTATGAATTACTCGATTCCTTAGTCGGACGAAATAATTTTACAATATCGAGTTACTTAAATTCGTCAAATCATACAATCGTGACTGATAAGTTTTTTTCTTTCAATTATTGCAGGATGGCCTTATTTACTAAAAATACAAGCAGCTATGCACTACTGATCATATCTCACATACACAATTAACCAAGTGTCGACAAATAAATATATCTCAAGTGGAACCGAACCGCCATCCATATGGAGTGGAAAAAATAAGCAATCTGAATACGTACACTCAGTTTTTGCAAAAAAATTTTGCATGCCCGTCATACCTTGTACCAGAAGGATTCCCGTAGCATAGTAAATTTCTTTCACGCTTCCCCACGCAGAATCCTTGAGGTCATGAGTTTGAGAAAGCGGACACCTTCTGTCGCGTTCACCTGCGCACTTAAAGTTTTGCAAGTGCCACTTCGACAAGAAGATGTGAGCTTCTTACCTAACGAACCTTGCAGCCACTTCGCAAAAACTTTTGGAGTCTTGATTAGAACGACGGAGAGAAACGGATGCGGAAACCCCAGACAGTACAGTCTCAAGTGGCGACCAATAAATTAAGTGTTTTGCGACCTCTCTGTGTATCCGCCGTCGCGGCTCTTGACGGCCAATCTTTTTGCCGAGAATGCGTAAATTATCAGTTTCGGGACCTCACCTCCGACCCAGCGAATTGTGTTCTCTTTTTTACCAGGGTACGCAGACCACTTTTTATGCTGTTGAACGTGCAGCTTTTCGCAGATGTTATAGAACGTGGTCATAAAAACAACGGTAATGAGAATGAACCGCAATTATGGACGACAATTCTCAGCCACCCATCATGGCTTTGGACTTACAGCGAGATTTGTTGGTCATGCTGTTTAAACACCAATAAAACAAATTACTGTTTTTACATGAAAAATTTTCACCCTAGAAAATACATGTTTCGTGATTCGAGTCGGTTAAAATCTCAGATATTGACATTTAAAATCATTATAGGTGAGACTTCGTATTATTTTGTAAATAATCGTTATATAACAATGAAGTATGGTGGCTGAATTTTATGGCACACGTGTTTGTGTAACTCAGACAGACACAACGTCGCGACATGCTTCAATTTCACGCCGCGTACCTGCATCAGCGAGCTGACCACCAGACTTCAATAATCAATTGATTTTATAATTCATCTGCAAACGGAATTCAGTTGAATTAGACTAATTACTGCTCCGGATTGAAAACATCGATTCAATATAAGATAATTTTAGATTATTGAGATACCAACTGGATATATGATTATTATGTTGAATAGTTATTCCTGCTATTTGTACCAGAAGGATCGAACCGCAAGTGTTTCAGGACGATACTAAACGTTACGGGATTTCTATTACTAGACTGCAAGCCATTATTTGTCTTAGAATTTATCTTCAAGTCGTCAATAAGGATGTAAATTTTCTAACAAGCTGAACGACACAAGAGGAATGAATTGAAAGTAGGTGGTGTGAGTGGACCAAGGTTGGTACACCTCGACACGTCGAGTATTTTCCAGTGAATTAAGTTTCTTGCCTCGTGTTTCCCAAGTTTATGTGTTTTGCGGGTGCACATAGCACGGTGAAAGGATGCCAGGGAGAGGGTGCGTTTTTTCACGTCACCGCGCACCAAGTCCTCTTTATCTCAAAGTAAGTAGCCCGCGGACTGTCGCTCGCTGCGATGCTGCAATTTCATTGGCCCATTGCGACTCCCCAACATCGCATCCCTGGCCTTTTTGCCTCGACTCGAGTCAAAGTCCGTCAGTTCAGTATCACCGCAAACCCTCAACGACGAGCCCAAAAGTCGTAACAAAATGTGGACAAAGCGCTTCAGCGGAAAACAAAAAGGGGAAAAGAAAAGTTAGATGCTTCGAGGAAAAGCGACCATTAAATCCCAACCCCCGAGGCGTCGGTGATATGAATTTTCATAAAATAACCTCTGTTTGCTTCTCACAGACAAGAACCGGCCTAGAACCCAACATCAATTATTACATGATGACCAAGTAAAGGGATTTACTAACTATTAGTCTAGAACAGTAAAGTTTTTTGAATGATTAATTACAACGAGGTTGAATACGATTTTTTTTTTTTTATAAAATTCATTTATCATCGGACAGATTTTTGGAAATAGACAAAACATATGCAAATATACTTTTCTGCACGAAACTTTCCGATGAAGCCGCTCTAGAGTTATCACGTCGCGATGTACGCAAATTGAGTTTAGAAACTAAGCTATAAACACAGCGCTCGAAAATTTCACTGTGCGAAAAAAAAGAAATAAAAAAAGGAAGAAAAAGTAACTTTTTGCAAGGACCCGCGTTATTATTTGTTGAATGAATCAACGTGAACTACTTATTCCTGTATACCGATACACCGTATATGCTATTGAATCAGTAACAGAGAAGAAGTGAGGAACAGAAAATGAGAGGGAGAGAGGGAAGGGGGAGAAAGATGTAGATGGAGACAAAAAGGGAGCCTGCAGCACACGTCATCCGCAGTCACTAGCGACGCGACGCCAGATACTAGCTACATTCCCGCAAACCGCATTAGTTCTGCTCCGCGTGGCTCGAGTGCAGCAGAGGGGCTGTTGAAGGGTGGGGTTCAAGAGGGACCAGCCGATCCGAGGGCTGCAGGCAGGGAGGGTGCATCTCATCGCGTTTGTTACTTTATTTGTTGCCTCCCTGGTTCAAGGAATCTCGTTTCTTCCCCTTGGTGGACACGGAAGTGCCTGCAGCGCGTATTTACAGACCTATAAGATATCGTCCCGGATTCTCTTTATGCTTTTCTTGCCCTTTTTCACTTCTCATCCATTATTCATTCGCCAAAATATATATTGTATATTTCTGTTTATTCTATACTCCATATTTAAAGAATTTTTCTCTGTTGTTGTTTCTTTTTTTTTTTCTTCATTCTTCTTATTCTTATTATTATTATTCTCAAGACATTTTTTCTGAGCACCAGGCTTACCATTCGCTGATCATGAATTTCTAACCACTCTGAGACATTCTGCAGAATATATCTTACTCTAAACGGCGTCAATTAACGGAAATGAAGCGGTTTTTTCCCATAGTCGAAAGTAAGACGCGGAGAACGCAAATTTGAGTAACTGGATTCCGTACGAAGAAGGTTTATCAGCTACGCGTGTCGAAGTGCGTCGGCTGTGGTCTGCTGTTAGGTATTATTATATACATTGTTCGCGACATGAGTTTCGAATTACAGCTGCGAGCAGCGAGGCGAAATTGGGATTCACGCTGCAGGGAGCTTGGATCTTCTGTTTCATCTTTTTCCTTTTACCATCTACCGACTTACATCTCGAGTGTGTCGCTGCCGGGGTCCGTAATGTAGTTTCAATTGCATAAAAGCCTGAAACCGCAAAGTTACCGAGCTCGAGATTACAGGATTGTATAAAACGTTCCAATCAGAAGATATTCATGAAAATGAGCTTCCCATTTCAGAGTCATGTTTAAAGTATAGGACTGCACCGGTTATAGTACGGTCTTCAAGCGGATTGAGGTCACTTAAGAAGACCTCCGAGAGGTGACACGGTTAACCGGTTAGCTGTTTGCGGAAATGGTCTCCGACACAAGTATACGCGACATGCAACGCCGTGATAACCATTTATCCGTATACATATATGGTTATACATTTTTAATGGAATAAAAATCCCAAGGGGTCAACCCTCAAGCAGAAGTTTGCCGTTGGCAGAAATCGCGAAAGAGATTGACTTTCGCAAGGAAGCCACGTGGGTACTCGTGGAATTGAAATACATTAGAAAATCTTGTTAGCATTTATACTTTACAAGATGACGAAGCTGACGACGAGGTACTTGTTAGTCGCAGTACCTGAAATCGAGTACTTTTCAAACCGAGCCCGTCATCCTCTCGGTAATATTGAAATATATGGCTCGAGTTGGAAAATCGTTTGTGAACATGCAGGCCTGTCGACCGAGTTCCGAAGCTAATCTGAGATTATCAAACAGGACCATCGTGTTTAGCAGTGCATTTCAGCGCAAGAGGACAGCAATACGGACTATTGTACCGTGGCTTGATTCGCGTGGACGAATCCATTCACGATACGGGAACAGGGGAACCGCCGCTCATTTGACAGTTTCGTGCCAGACCAACAGACAGACGGTTTTATCTTCTCTCGTGATGTCTTTCCTGTCTGCTGAATTTATCGATTAGCCTTTTGAAAGCTGGCGTACCGGCAACAGCACAAAAATCTGCAGAAACCAACCGTCCGTTTCAGAAATCTTGAGGCTTGTACCTCATTTGACAGCATTTACCTACAGGGTACGTTTCTCATATTTATCGCAGTTCCAGGTATATTCTTCAGACAAGCTCTACCAGACCCATTGTTTAATATACGTATAGAAATAATGCGAGTTTTAAATAAGTATTGTGATACTCTGACTATTGTGCACTTTCAGTTTGCTTATTTGAATGAACGGCACCAATGGGTTTGGGAGATTTTTAAATATCTCGGGCTACAAATAAGGAAATGAGCAAAGACAATAAATCGGCAAGTCGAGGACGAGAATTACTATTATGTGTAATAATTATTTAATATTGGTTTATTCAGAAAACGAACGGGATATGTAAACATAAATATAATTACTGGAATGATTGTGTTTGATGGTCTGATGACTTGATTTGCTGATTCAACCCATCAAAGGCGAGAGGAGCTCAACGTCGACAGCCTCGACTCTGTAAAGACTGCAGAGTGCTGTTTTACCATTCGACATCGATTGATCTTCCTATTGGATGATCATGATGTTTCATTATAATTAATTGAACTGAATGATTTCTGACATATTACGGTATCGTTGGTAATTTCTGTGAATTATTTAATTTTTTTTTTTTTTTTTCTACGTATCCTTAATTGCTTCCGAGATAAAATGCGGATTCAGCTTGAAGCACTCAACTTTGACCGGACTCTCATTAACATCCAGAATTCCGAAAAGTCCCTCGAAATAATTGCTGCTTAACCGCGGCTCGGCGGTTCGTCGCTCTTCATTATTGCTACTATGGAAAGTACAAAGGCGAAATTACAATTCGAATTAGCGAGCACTTCCAGTTATAACATATACGCGGTACCGGTAGGGTATAATTGCTAAAACGGTAATGGTGTCCAGTAAAGGAAGAATGCCCGATGAAAAGCACAGAGGATGAATGAAATGCCTGCCATAAGAGGAAGATAGGGAAAAAATAATTTGTCGAGTGTTCCGGCATTCCTGAACTCTGAATAGCGCCTCGACTACAGTTCTTACTACTAACTTATCCCGTGTGAATTTGCATACATTCAATTGCGGTCGCAGCAGCTAAATACTTATTACGGAATCCGTAGAATGTGACACAACATGTGATAGCAGCCAAAATACAATTAATAATTACAGGAAGTCTATTTCATAATAAAATAACGTCAAATTATTGGACAATTTAATGTACTTGAACTTGGTTGGAAGTTGAGCGGGTGGTAATTTAACGTTGACGAAAGGACTTCAAGACTCTAGATGGGTATTCGAAATCATCAGAGTAAGAAACGCAACGAGACTGCCGACTCTCGGATTGAAAGGATTTCTCGCGCGAGCTTGGCTCGTCCCTTTTTCTCGGGCCCGACGCATTGCAGAGATTGAGAAAATAGAAGAGAACTAAGCTTGTATATCCTCCGCGTACTGCACGTGCAGTCCAGCATTTTGCGGAAGGGTTACTAGTGCGCAGTAGCATTTGAAATTGAGTCCATTACGGAAAGTTTCCGTCATTCACTTCCCTGAATGGGAAATGCGTCTAGACGCCTCCACTTCACGCAACAGAAGCGCCGCTTGTGCAGCAACGCTTCTTTTTTTATCTACCCTGGCAGACTTCACGGCGGTGCATTGTGTTAAGTTTTAAAAAATTCCTGCCTCCTGGCTGTCGGTTGAGAACTGAAGCGTGGACGAAACAACAAACCGGTGGCTTCCGCTATTAGAAGATGACAAAAAACGAGAAACAAGAGAAAAAAAAACTAGACAGTTCCATTAAAATGATTGACGAAGGAATGATTCCGCGGTACCTGGAGAATTATTTTTCACCCCTCTAGAACATTCTGCGAACAACTTGTCACGCATGTATGCGTGTGATGCATGAGTTTTTAAAAGGGTCCCTTCCCACGGTCGTATAACGTGTCACGTCAGATTTCTTTGTATTCGAGACACCGTGTTCAGTGACAAACGTGCAGTGATATCTAAGCCACTGTTTAAGTCACTCAAAAAGGTGAACAGGAGAACATTAATTGCGCAGAAATGAGCTGTGCTCTTTCACCAAAGTCCACGTTGTTGAAAGCCGCCATCGCCCCTATATCCGATCTTGACCCCGTATTGCGGCCTGTCAATCGAAACCCACGTTCTTTCTCTAATCAAAATGACACCCGGCATATAGAATCAGACTCCGACAATGGAGTGTCAACGATTCGTTAAAAGCAATTCCAAGTCAATCGTAATGTGCAGTCGAGACAAAATTACACGTTTTAGCCTATAGGTAGTCAACGCATGTGGTACTCAGTGTTGAAATGAAAAAAAGAAATAAAAAGATGTCGGTGAGAGCTCAGGAAAGTCAAGGGGAGAAAAGAGAGCACGAGGACACACATGGAAGAGTTAATTGGCCTCTTTAGTTCGCCCTGGACTCGCCTTGGATCGCGTCATGGGGTGTCGATGCGGCAAAAATCGTTTACAACAAGGCACAAGGTGAGAGAGTGCATTGTGAAACAAAGTTGAAAAGCACTTGGTGCCCGCCATGCCGCGTCGTGCGGATAAAACAGACCCAACCAACAACCTAGCATCGGTAGTAACGCGGCATTTAACAGCGGGTGTGAAAGCATTCAAGGTCCCCAATGCCTACATGGCCCTTATATTAGCACGAGGAATCTGCATGACAACGGGCGGGCGCCATTGTGCGGTAAACGCTTGCACTGTACCGCCATACATATGCTAATATTCTCTTACGTTAACGCTCCACACCTTATAATCATAAATTATATTCAAAACGTTTCGGGGTCCCAAGGATGGAAGGGAGTGTACGGAGACCCATAGGCTGCATCGCTTCTAACTGAATCAAACGGATAAAACGAATTGCATAAATCTTTTTCAAGCCCGTCCACCCTTATTCACAAGCTCGCTTATACTCGATCTAATTTATACAACTGTATCTAGTGCCCCGGACACACACTCATCCCTTTACACAGTCAGATTGTATCTTTTAATACTTCATCCCTGCCCTGCCGCGAACACTTTTTCGAAATATATTCGAACAAGAAAACAGCTTTTAACATATATTTTTTCGATACGACACATATCGAACCGAAAAAATTACCTGACTCATAAATCGTTTGTAATAAAACGTGGTAAAATCATATTGAGTTTGGTCTATTCATATGTAGATATGTTTCAATTTGTTGGTGGTAATCAATGGTTACGTATTTTTTCAAAGATATTGCAAGTTCAAAGCACCAACCCAGAATTAGTGTACTTCAAGTTCATGCTTGGAAAGCAGGTACCAATTGGCTCTACAGTTAATTCGCGATGTGTAGGTACGTAATTCGGTTTACCTTAGCATCGAATCAGCCGTGCATTCGTAGCTAAAGCCAACGTGAAACGCGGAGCTTGCAAGCAGAGCGCCGAGCATACAGTTAAACGGCGTGCATTAATAAAAGTCGTGGCAACATTCCACTGTAAGTTAAAAAACAACACCTAGTATAAAAATAACTGTGTGCGCGTGTCAGGAGGGAACAATGAGTTTCCGGCGACTCTGGCGTGATTCCTTTCGAAGGTTAATTTAAAAAACTTGAGATAAACGAAGCTGTGATGTCGCGGATTGCTTTGAGGGTGGTTCATTAAATTCCTGGTAGAAACAAAACCAAGCATTTTCTGTGTGGTTTCTCTTCTTGTGAGTAAGCGTGCAATATTGTTTTACTGAAAGTGTTGTTTCATTGTGTGGTTCAAGTGACAGTCCACGGTTGGAATAAACCAAGGTTCCAAAGTGACGAAATTTCGTGCACAAAAGCCAGCTAATAAGCGAGCAACGCAGACCAGTAAGCGTGTAAAACTTCGGCGAAGAGAGAATCTGAAATTTACAAGGGAAATTAACGATGTTTTTCACTCTCACCTCTGAAGGATCACTCGATGGTAACAGGTATGACGGCCTTACCGAGCGGCTTTTCTCTCTACCTTACCTTCCGCTTCCTCTTCCTCTTCCTCTTCCTCTTCCTTTTCCCCTTCCTGCAACCGGCCACTTATACTCTTTCAACCCTGTACATAATTCATAAGAAACTTTCGACGACTTACAGATATCATGCTTTAATTCTTTTTCTCGTGATACGTAGTCCCGCTTTGACTTAAAGTAAAAATGAAAGGCACGCGACCAGCTGCATCTACGCGAAGCTAAGCTCACGGATTAAACTCACGGTCTGAAAAAGAAATACAAGTTCCAAACGGTTGATATATTCTAGAACCGCGACAGCGTGAACCTTCAACGAAGGGTGAATGGAGTGACGAGGTCCATTCGAATACACGTTCCCTCGTTGAGAAAAGGAAACAAATCAAAAGATATTATATTTTTATGGCAGGTTGTCGCGATGTATCACTCTGATAGATTTATTCGTCTTATCGACGGCGCTATTGCCTCTTTCCATGGCTGTATGATACATCGTGGAGCCTCTGGGAAATATACAAGAGTAAAACCGAATAGCTTTCGTTACACAGCGGTGTTCTTTGTGCCCCTCAATCTTGCTCTCCGCGATACACACACCTACGTTTATATAACCTGATCCCAGATTCATGCATTCGTGCAATTCATTTGAAAATAAATTTCTGCTACTAAAATAGTACGCACTCTCGCTTGTAGCTGAAACCTGTTCATGAACTTTATATCCTCACGCTGCGAAAACGTGGATTTAATTCTGTTAAAAAAGAGCGAAATAACTCCTCCGACATTCGTCGCAGGTTCCATACTTTTTCCACGACTGATTGAACGCAAGCTTACAGGAATGCGCAAGGCCAAAATAATCACAAGTGATCAATGAAAATACCTCTTCACCAACTCTCATTTTCTTTTTAAGTGACGTAAGTCCCACGTATCTGGCCCACTGATCTGGTTTTTCCTGTCGATCGTGCACCATGCCAATGTTGCAGAGCTTTGCTGCAGGGAGGAAGGAAACCTGCTACAATACTTAGCATGTAAACTGAACGATTTGTGGGGTCAGATTCGCCTAACGCAATTCCGGAGGCAATGTTTGAAAAATACATAAGTCGTTTCGGGACAAGAAGTCATGATATGGGGGGAATAGAGATAGGCAGCATCGAGTTTAACTTAGCCGGGAAAACCTCGGGGCGGCAGTGGTTTCAACTGCTACATTTCCGCGTCCGGATGTATGGATCCGGAGGAATCGAAGACCGGCCCGTTCTTCAATAATTCATGAATTTTCCGCTTCGGCTTCACTGGTTTTACGGCATTCTAAACATTGTCCGAGGGTAGACTCAATAATCCCAGATTTTTTCCCCTTTTTATCCTTTGTTTTGTTCCTTTCTTCTCTGGTTTGTTTTTATCATCTTCGCCTTCGGATGAAACGGTAACGATATGGCAAAAAAATCTGATAATATGTCAGGGAATGCTTATTAAGGATTACTCTCACAATTTGATTGGGTTCTCGGTACTTATGAACTTTCAAAGTTGGACGTTATTAATTCGGTATTCAATTAAATCATTAAATCATTAAAAAGTACTTTCTATCATCGAGTAAGTCTTTGTAATTAGGAATTCTGAGTCGTGGCGCTAATCCTCCAAAGTAGGTTTCACAAATTCTCTCTGCGAAGATGGGTTTTACTGTTACAACACCGCTCGCGCTGCTTTGGAAAACTTGGATAATGACGAACTCCTGGAAAAAAGGAAGCCATTTCACCTTTTTGTCAAATGAACACTATTATGAAAAAAATTATACGCTCAATAATCTTGCATCGTATACTGCAGGGTGGTATCGATCGCAGACAGTGCGTCATTAAATTCAGACCCTCAATCCAGGGTAGCTGAAATCGCGGCTCATTGAAATAAAGAAGTTGTGTCTACCGTAAATCCTGACGGTACCTACATAAATGAGAAAAAGAAACGAAGAAAAAAACGGAAAGAAAACCAACAATAAAATCGATAGATAAATTCACGTTGCATTGATGTCACGCTCATTGAGACGGAGTAAACTTGGAGGATTTCCATTCTCGCGTATTTCCATTAATTCTATAGGGGTATAGATGGGTTGCGTATACCCGCAGCACGTTACGTCGGTTGAATAAATATAACATTTTTTACAGCGTGCCATTCAGGGAATTCTTTTCAGCGAACCACCATGCCCGGTTATCCATTCTATACATATTCCTCTCGACTTCGTACATGACTATAGGAGATAAGCCTTATGGAAATTGTCGGACACAATCCTTTTAGACGTTTTCGGTATGCGAATCATGCAAGACGCGAAACCCTTCCACCCACCTCAATCTACTCCCGCGTTATTCCACCCAAGGGAAGACCGTGGAACCCAAATGGATTTGGCTCAGAAACAAAGTAACCTATTTATTATTAGTACGATATCAAAGATCCCGCGTAGAAAGGCAGACAGGATGAGGAGATATCACCTTTAACTAATCGGCAAATCAGCCGTTAAATTTCCGGTAATCGGGTTAGAAACTGATTCGGAAAAGAACGCTTATTCGAGTTTTAACGGATTGAAACTATGCCTGTCATATATCGAAAAAATAAATCCAAGCCCACCCCCGATTCTGTGCGTATATATGGAGGGAATTGCGATTCTTTATCACATCCGGCCCCCACCCGGTTTGAAAAATATAGAACCAAGATAAGACTCAACGCTCGAGTAAGACACGCCCTCAAAGGTTGACAAAATTTATACATCAGCATAAGATTCAATTTTGATAGACGCATTATCAGTGAATATACATCTTGGGAATGACGAAACAAGGAGTCAGAACCAGCGCCTAGACCATAAAAAAGCACTTCTTGCCGAGGGATGGAAAATGTATGCGAAACCCAGCCGGCTGAACGGCTTACGTGCGAATATGGAGAGCCCGCCCGAAGTGAGTGGAAGGTGAACCGCGGCTCTTGTTGTGCAGAAAAGAAAAGAGGTTCACTCAGTCGAAGTCAGCCTACGAGGTAATATCCCATACGTCACTCCGTTCATAATTTATAATTTGGTAGAACCCCGCAGCGATCTTGTAGCGCCTTGGAAATGTGCGCGTTAAAAGTTTCAGGAGAAGAAGTGTCCCGCGTTCAGAGTCTTGATGTGAACTTCCCCTTTCGTCGTACCCTCGACGAGCCGAGGAACGTGAATCCGCGCTCAGTGGTCCCAAGTGGCCTTCGAACTCCTGCAGAATTTTACATGCAGCCTTATAGCAATACAGAGACTGAACTGAATGTAGGCACAACAACTGCGGCTCGTACCATTTGGCCCAAACTGCCATTACCATTGTGGCCGAGATACTCGTGGATGCAGAATTTTACGGACCCCGCTCCGCCGGAGATAACACCCAGGTCGGATACAACCCGAGAAGTCACATCCGCGTTGGGACCCCCGACCTAGGAGAATGGGGTCTGTCAAAGCAGCCCAAAGCTGGCCGGCAAGTTGGCATGCTGTAATCCAAACTTCGCTGAACTCCGGTAGTCGCGCGTATCACTGACTGACTAGTCTGCACTGCAGGGTGGTGGAAGCCCTGGTGGTCTCAACTGGCGGAAATCCCAGGCAGCTTCGAGCCCGGCTTTAGCGTGCTTGGTGTGTACCTACATCCACCTCCTGAGTTACTAATGCGACCACTGAGTAGAGTGTTAATATTTAATTGCATGCCGAGCTCCGTGCCGGTCCTGGCACAGATTTACACATTCTCCTGTCGCACCGTGCTTCGGGTTAATACACAAACACCGGAAGCTGCCATTCCTCTCTCTACTCCGGGCACTTCGAGGTGATTTCACTGATGACGTTGAACATGCCGAGAAGCATCAAACTTGGAGAAAAATGCCTCTGGGGTGGGGGTGAAAGTCCCGAAAGATCATAATTCGATGGGTTGAAAACCCGAAATTTTCGAGATAGGAACCTTGAAACGATGGATGATCTGCGTAGCGGAAGTGGGATTTTCCATAAATTAACCAGTAGAATGCGGGTTTTCCCGAAAGATCGTTTAACCGAACGCTCTCTTATCCGCAAAAGTATTTTCAACGACAATCTGCATTCCGAATGACCAAAGAGTAGAATGTGGGGATACAGAAAATTGAATGTTCCGAAATTGAAAATTGAGACCGGCTATTGCTTCCAACAGCCGCAAAATCGAAAAAATTCGTTGTCGACAATCGAAGTTCACATGGAACAAAATTACGATCCGCAAATGCGAATCAGAAGTGCAAAGACTTATGCTAGATAGTACTAGACATTGGCCATCAGATACGTGTGGCGTTACAAAGAATATATGTGTTTCTGACGTCATCAAACCTTTCGGAATTTCTTCGGCCATTCTCTAGCATTTCAATTTCTATCTTTCTACAAGTCATCTTTTCGTATTTATGGTCTTTCTACGTTTTTAACTCTCGGTAGTTTGACTTTCGGGATTTTGGTTCCGTCGACTTTTTAATCTTACGCATTTTTCTACCCCACCCAACCTCTCTATGGAATATCGTTCGTCAGCTATCTCAAGTTTGTCACCTAAAAAGAAATCCTGATCATGCGAAATGCAGCGGGAAAAGAGGAGGCTCCGTCGATCCTTGAGGTGTTGATTAATTGTCGAAGTCTCGCTTCCAGCTGTACAAATCGCCAGCTCGCGACCAAACTTGGATAATTGATTGAAACATGCCCAAAGTTTATCGATTCGAAACGTGGATGAGCTAAAATTGATATGAATTTCGCCGTGGGTCTACTCCAGGAAGCCAGAAGGCAAGGCCTGAAATATCAACCCTTCCGATACGTCACCGGATTCGCAAGCAGAATCTGCAAACATGTTACGAGATTTATGGAAGCGATTTCTATGATTACGCGGCAGTGGAAATTGACCGAATTTGCAGTGTTTACACAGTTACTCGGCTCAAAGCCATACAGGGTGTGTATACATAAATATATATATATATATATATATGGTGTGTGTGTATACATATATGTATATATCTACGTTTATACAACCCTAAAAGCTAAAACCTAATGGTTTCCATGCGACGATTTCTCTTGCGAAACTATGTTTCCACTTTACGCAGATATTCGCGTGCAAGCAAGCCTTGCATACCAACACACTCATCTGCGTGCAAAGGGTTGAACCATTTTACGCAGTGGCGTAGGTTCGGCTGACGGATTGGACTCGATGTTGTTTTCTTCGTCTTCTTTTGTCGGCGGTCTCTCAGGCTGTAGGTTCTTATGCCTGGGGTGAGTCCCGCCGTATTCCAAATGCTCGTTTTTGCCGTAGTTTTCTGGCTTTTCGCAATTCTCCGGACCCCGGTCATGCACTGATCTATTACCACACTCAGACGAAGGCACAGCTCGAAATCACGATGTTTTTACCCCTTGGTGAAGAAGCTAGAGCACTGAGAACCTCGAGACGTTTCCAATCGTTACTTTCCTATCAGAATGGCCAGAAAGTCCGAAAGTTGATGGGGTCGAGGGTAGAAAACAGGCGAATAGCGAGGACTCGGAATAATTTAGCCCCCTTGTTTTCTACGTCTCGCGTCTCTCATTTTTGACATCTTTTTCTTCGTACCGTGTCCGTAAATTCAACGTCGTCGAGATTCCCGTAAGGAGAAACCTCGCGTGTTCGTCGTACGCCATTGCGAGACGCCCGCGGCAGCCCATTAGACGGCGACAATGCCTTCCCTTTCTCGACTTTTATACGTATTTCCGCCATTACTGCGCGTTCTGTGTCGCAATAAATTCTTTCTACGTCACATTAAAATTCTTGAAAGGAATCCTGAATATTCACTTAGATATTGATATGCCGCCCGCGGAGAACAAAAAGCTAGTGTGAAAATGTCGCAGACTAAGAAGACAAAAAATTGAATAAAAAGTAAAACTGCCGGGGTGGTTTCCGTTCCGCCTGCGGCTCATTTTTTGTTAATTATTTTCAACGAAACGCTCTATGCTTTTGGAATCTGCGACAAACCTTCGATGAAAATTTTTTACACCAACTCGGAAATCTTCTCATCTGCTGGAGATACACTTCGGTATACAGTTGAATATCATGTTAATCACGTTAAAAATATTCAGGGATGTCAAACAGGCTGATGCGACGGAATGTTGACGTAGGCTCCTGGCATTCGTGTACCCTCTGGGATGTATCGGGCCAAAGGGGATTCCATAAAGGATGGGCGGATAGCTTAGGGGCAAAGAGGAGAGGGCTGCTTTCATCTCATAATTAAACCACCCCCTGCTCGACCAGCGGGGTAAACGGAATAGGGGGAAGGGGTCAGCCGGAGGGGGGATTCATCTCTCCACTTCTACCGACCCTCCTGTCAATAATTACTAATTTATCCTCCTCCCCCTGCGTTCATACCTGCCAAACAGGATTCTCTTATGCATGCACGGAGATGCGAGTAATTTTACAGATTCTGCCAACGCCTGTCACTTCAAATAGCTGTACGTTTGTCGCCCATAACATACGAGTATATATCCTCCATTGTTTGCCATTTTCGAGGTAATTAGTTATTAATTCTTTCTTTTTATCCCAAAACTGTCCAACAAATGTTTCTCTATTCAGATGAAGAGATTATGAGTCAATATTTTTATTTTAAAGTGAACGGGTTAAACGGGGTATCCGTATAATGTCCGTCGGTATTACAGGCAATGTTCAGGTACAAAAGGTTTTTACTACCGCGAAACCTGCAATATATGGTACGAGTAATAAATAAAATAAATATTTTTTATCGTAACACATTTTAATTGGATAACTACGGAGTTTTATCCTCTGCTATACTGTAATCACTGATTGCATATATAAATTATACACAGCGACTATTATGTGTACTACAGAAAACAAATTTGAACGCATGAAATGAGGTAGGGAATAAGGAAAGTTGAAACGAAATTTTTAATGGATCAAGGTAAAACAGATTTGTTAATAATTGTTTTAACGGTGATCGTTAATGAAAGGGAGGCTGCCTTTCAACAGCTTCTTGGTACAAGGTGCCCGAATATCGTTGGTTGAATATTTATTTTTCAGAGGGTTATTAAATTTTAAATTCATAGTTATAATTGCCGGGTTTTTATGTGCGTAAGCTAAACTTAATTACAGCGCGAAGTTATTCGTGAATTTTATTAATCCAGACAAATATTTACTAGCCGTAATGAACTTTTAGTGTTCATTGTGCTAATTATATAGGCAACCCTGCGAGATTAACTGCCTCCCACGTATGAAGTATTTAATTTTAAAGAATAGAAGTTCAAAATAAATAATTAGTTAAGGTCTCTTCACCCCTGGAATCTTTAGTAGATGAAACGTGTTAATAGATCTGCAGCGTTCTTAAATATTCCGATAAGCGATTGATTTATTATTAACAATTATTCTGTGTTCGACGATACCCCGATACTGGGATCAATTGCTGTACCAAAAGGTTTGTGTATGTCGATTTCGCGGTGGACGATTTAGGGTTCGTTTCAGGTGCGGTAAATTGTGCGGCTCGTTGGGAGTTGTTCAATGGTGAGAGAAAAATCTCGAGTTAAGGATAATCAAGTGGGAATAGGTGGGTATAGCAACATAAAAAGAAATGAGAGTGAAACGAGTCGGGTGTTGGCGAGAAAAGAGAAGAATAAAAGGAACGACCTTTAAGCCGTTTTCTGCACGATATATAAGAAAGAACCAAGAACTCTTTTCATTCTCTGCCCGACTATCTTCTAGAATCTATCAAGCTGCCATTACACACGGTAATAAAATATAGACAGCGTGACACATTCTCGTCAATTTGTAATGAAAGGATCTCAATCGTTAAAAAAATGCGTGTACATAATGACTCGGTATTTGGCAAGTGCTTTTACTTCAAAATCCTTTTTAGACTCTTAATCAAGCCAGCCACAGGTTTATTCCCTACTTTTGATCTGATTAAAAATTATGAATCATCAACTTGGGAAGATGATAGCTTTTCAAAGTTCTCCATAATTTCTTTATGTTAATTATTACACTTGTAATTACCCGACAATATATGTATAAACATTGGTTGGTAGTAGCCTACTTGTTATTTCAAAAGATCGTAAATTCAGAGGAAAATTATTCTGCCACAAGATAAAACGCGGCGACTGCAAAGATTTCGCAAATTGACTCGATGGGAAAACCACAGAACGAATCTGCGGGGCAGCGAGACGGGAATTGAGAAGAATAAGAATAAGAATAGGAATAAGAATCACGAGGAAATTCAGGCAAAAGAGTTTTCATATTCCGCCAAACCACCCTGCAGCTCCACCACCCGAGGCACCCTCGAAGGAACAAGGATTTCGTTCACCGGCAGGCACATCTCGACTCTCCGGGTTGGCCTCTGGCAGTGCCGTCTGGCTTTCCGAAGACTACTGCCGGGCTGAGAGAAGCTTTGATAATAACGACGCGATTACATTTTGCTCTTCTTTTCGAATTTCACAAGCTCACGAAGTGTCACGCCTGGCGTCTGGTTAGCGGACGTAGGTACGTTCCGTGAGGTCGATACGTATTACGTGGACCTCTGTTCCGCGTGGGCGGAGAGAATATCGGAGGTCACTGTACACCCATTGAAAGAACAATCATTTTCACGTAAGAACTCGGAGTTGTATGTAGTAATTCGAGGAAAAACGCGGAGAAAATACAATTTCGGGGCTCGAGTTACTGTCTGCAAATAACAAGCAGCAGGTGTTTGATCTCTAGTAATAAGAAAAGGCAGGAGAAGAAAGAAAATTCCATCTAGAAACTTGACTCTTAAGCATCTGTAAGACGATATTTTTCACAGTCCTTTTGATTTACGATGAATCATACGAGCCCCATTAGATTTGACTCGGGTGAAAGTCAGCGCGGAGGATCTGAGAGGGAAGAAAAATCCGAATTGCGTCAAATTACAAATGTACGGAAATAACACGCCCCACGAAGAATTGACGTTCTGGTTTGTGCATCGTACCGAATAAATGACAAGAAATACATGAATCGCGTAGACGCTCGTATAAGTAAGGAGAGAAAAGTGAGAGGAGAAAAATTCCCGTGACATTAGTTTCCCTGCACATCGCTACGCTCTCACTATCCACCCAGAGTATCTGTCGTTTACAATTGAAGTTTTTACTCATACTTTTTGTTGATTTAGCCCCCCTTATAGACGGCTGGTAAGTAAGAGAAATGGTTTCAACGCCCTTCCCGATTCTCTGCACAATCAAACGAGGCAGAGTGTCCTTATCGAGTAGCGAGAGCTGCATCGAAAAATCTAAGAAAAATGTGCTATGCCAAGAAGTTCCTAGCCAACTAGAATTTCGATCTGAAAGAACGTCGCACGATAGTAAATGATCGTATAAAGCTGCCACGTGGATCTCATTATTATAGCGCAATTTATTTGTTCCCACCACTTGGAAAATTCGATTTGTAACCGATTCTTCTGACGATAATTTCTAAAACATTTATCTATCGAGTTCTCAGATTAAACAATTCAAAAGCAAGCTTGCCCAGCCATCAGTCCGCGTTCGACGGATGTGTAACTCTTGTTATCGGTGATATCGCTGAGAGCAGCTCGATACTTTGCAAGAGGATCACATTACGGCTCTGTAGGCTCTGTCGCTATCTCATATCTCGACGTGCGCATTAGCACGTTTATATGGTTTGTTTAGGAGAAGTCACGCTCGGTCCACATTTGTGGACGGGTTAGAGCGCGTGTACGAGCTGTGCCACCAGGACAGGCGTATCAGGACGTTAATGCACACTCCGCAATAAACTACAAATACGCCGGGTTTTGTTTGCGGAGCACCTCTAATGCAGCTCCATGAGTGTAACCGTCCGTTCACACGTACCGTTTCGATGGTTTAACCGAAATCTTTGTGCTTGCACGCTCTCGCATCCCTGAATCACGAACGCAATTCGCAAACACGAGCATTCTGTTACACGGTTCGACGATAATTCATCACTACTTCATCGGCAGATGGTGATTACCTCGAGCTGTGGCAACGATCGATCGATCTTGCTTCATGTTTTTCAACACATCATCCGGTGCAAGATGATCAACTGCATGCGATGCACCATTAAAGTCGATGCAGATTGCATTGATTTATGTGAGTAGTCAACGCTGAAACGCTAAAGGATAAAAAGATCTTCACGCGTTGTTGTTGTTGTAACTGTACAGGTGAGCACGCGTAATTAGGCCAAAGTGTTTCATTCAGCTCATCATTAATTCCCCTTCAGTTATATTTGATAAGTCATAGTGCCTTAAGCGTGCACCGTACATCTTGAAGTATCGTATTCGACTCGGCGAAATGGAAAGCGTCGTTGTACAGAAATGCTTACATCTCTGCAAAGTGAGTAAGATAAATTGAGGGGGCATTGAAAAAACGTTGACAAGGAAGAGCTGCTCCTTGATATATTTTTATTTTCTACTTGGTGGAGATTTGTCGTTTCTGACAATTACCTGAAGGGCTAATTGTTTCGCAGCATTTCTTCCTACAACGAGGACCCCCCTTTCCACGGTCTTGCAGGCAGAGGAGAAATTTATTGTTAACCGTTTCAGCGTAATGAGACCGTCACTCACTCCGCTTCACATTCCGCCGTGTTCCATCCACCGAATTGAATGATGAAAGCAAGAGATGAAAGGTTCTCGGTCGCCAGGTTTATTTGCCATCCTTCACCTCGGAGAAGGAGCCCGCAGGATTCTGCCTCAGCTCTTTTGCCAGACGCACGACGACGCTCTTCGCGTAACGATCGAGGAGGGCTGCAGGTGTATATGTCTATACATATATACATGGGTGTACAAGTCTACATGCGTGAACGAAAAATTGAGAATAAAGACTATTCACAACGACGCATCGACCAAGGTACCCTTCCAAATTTATCTTTCCTTCTCTCCATGCCACCGTCTTCGTTGCGCTTTATCTCTCCGTCGATTCCCGCGTATTATTGTACTTGCGTGCAAAGAAAACGCGGACAGAAAATATAACCGTGCCTTAATCTCGTTTCCTTTCAATTTGCTTCGCTTCTTTCAAATGCTCCCAGCTCCCTGCAGCGTATAGGTTCTATTTTGTAAGTAGATTAACGAAATCCCTGTATATACCGTTGCGCGTTGTCAGGATATAGGTATAACGGAGACCGTGTGTGTCCAGTGTATTCGTCCTGCACGTAGGTCGGTTCCAAGTCGATACCTAGACTCCGTTTTATGAGGTTGCACGAACTTTCTTTACGCAACAAATACCTGCCAGAGTGAACTAATTAATCTCACCGCGGATGATGTCCCTATACAGCTATACTATATCCCACGTCGCGGATTTTTACGTTTTCATTCTCCATGCCTCGAATATTTCTTTACATCCCGCATTTTAACTTTAAACAGCTCTCAAAAGACAAAAAAGAAAATCAACCATTGTTACTGCAGCAGCGTGTTATTCCACAGGCATGTCTAACCGTATGTTATCGGCGTTATTCATACGTCAGTTCAGCCCGCGTGGAAGCAGAAAAATAATTCTTCACTATAACAAAAAAGCAGATAATTTATAGTTGATAAGACGATTAGCTCGTCAACCATATCTATGGCGTATATTCCCAACCGTGAAATACGGCACAACAAAGCCATCAAGGACAAGATCAGTGTGATATAATACCTTTGAATGAAATAGGGTATGGTATCCTTGGCGGATCCTTTTGATGTGGGCCGTGTAAAGCTCCGCGCATAGCAAAGAACACCGTCCCTACGTAACGCTGTTGGCTAATACTAGCTCACGTCGTTTGAGGACGATTATACCTTATACCACCCACGTACACGGAGTTGAACAGAATGGATGAAGTGTTTGATGTGGCTGTACCCTGGATCTTCTGCATATGGAACTAGTTGAAAACGGTAAAAGCATTCGTAGGCTTTCACATGGCTTCGTTATCGGGACTCTTCGACCTCTGGAACATATAATACCAAGCCTTCGAATTAAACAACCAAATGAATGATAGCGTCCGGCGTGACACGTATTCTTAATTGTTGAGCCAGCTTCGACCAGTAATTGGTGAAGTGAATTTTTGGAATCCTCATGATACAGTAATTCTCGCTGGAATCGACCCAAACGGAGAACATTAAACAGATGTGCGAAGTGTCTAACCGCCTGTGTATACCTACTGCATACGTGAATGATGATTTATGGCTTTGGAATATCGGCTGAAAGTGACGCGAGCTGCAGGTATCGCGACTGTGAGGCCATATGTGTCGGTTTATCCCTAATTATGATTTCACGCTACATTTATTCGCCTCGTATAAACCACATCTGCAGTGGTCACTGGATGCATTTGTCAACCGAGCATGTGCAAAATACGACAAGTGCAGTGTGTAGACGTGGCCATCGTCAAATCCATCGTAACTCTGGCCTAAATACCCTCACCCTCCACCATCCCAACTTGCAACCTTATCCCCCCCCCCCTCGCCCCTTATGTACACGCAATGCTCAACATCTGGAAATTTAGCTGAACTTGACTAAAATTTATTAAATCAGAAACACCCCAAGAAGACACGCGAAACCCTAAATTCATCGCGTCATGTTTTTGCAGACGGAAAAATCCATTGCCTGCCAGATTGAAAGGAGACGCGTAGCGTCTTTGATACAATGAAGTAAATGAGTCTTGCAAGTGGTTTATTTGGTTCATTGAGGAGCCCTCAAGCACCCCGAGGGAAATAACACAACCGACATGTTTGGCTGATCGTAAAGCAGCGGGCCATAAATTGGCCGTGGTTCCAGCCGATTAGCCGCAAGAAATGAGAGATGGTGTTAATGAGGTGAATCTGTCATCCGATCCGCGCAGGACAGGCTCTACGGAAGCCGAACTAGTATAGGATAAGTTACCGAGCCGGGGGGGCCGGAACGGACATGCATACAATGAGGCCTTGGGTCCGTTACCCTCGTCATAGCCGGTTGACGGGCCAGGTATTATAATCGGTTCCACTTGGTTACTCCGATGCAGTGGTAAGTGGTCACACATGGTTACGCCGACACCCGTAGGCACCTACGGGGAACCCGTCGCGCGTTCAATGATTCGTGTCTCCAGACGTTGACCGCGCTTAATTAGTCATGACGTCCGGTGATTACGGCGGGCGATGCGTCCCTCCGAGATTCCGAGTCTTCTGCTATCTCGTCACCTACTTGTAAAAAGTACGCGGGGACCGCGGGGACGAAACAAATAAATACCTTCGGGAGCGTAAATTATAAATAATGACAGACGGATATTAGAAGTGAACGGCATTGTATCCATTGTGTCCGTTATGGCGTTGCTGCATTGTGTGCCATGGTCCCCGTGGCACGGAACAGGGTAATAGGTGGCGTTGAACATTTGATGATGCACAACTGTATCTAAAATCTGTGTCTAGGGTATTCAATGGACTGTCATTATTATTTACACGCACACACACCTGGGAACTGACAAGTTTGTCGTTACGCAATTCACATACGTATCTGTCATTCAGCTTTAATCCTATTAACAATATGACTCTGAACGTGATCGAATGAAAGGAGTTATTGAGACACCGCTTCGGTGAAAAAGTTGAACCCTGAGTATCTAAAAGAAGAAATTAGATACCTATGGCTCAATTTTGATAATGTTGACTTCCCGTAGATTTGTTCATAGGTTTTTGACGCACCCACGCGCACTTTGGAGTGAAAAAAATGATAATAATATTTCAGTCGAATGGAGGTTATTAAGAATCTTTATAAAATTTGGACTCGCCAGACTGCTGCTAACGATTCGCACTTTAATTTTCGTTTCACCATCCGAGGCCCAATTTTCGTTAACTGAGATCACAATATTTGTGATTCCTCGCGAAGTTGACGAGGAAATAAATTCATACGACTCGAAGAGCGAAGGTACCAAATGAATAGACGGTAATCAGCTCGTCACGTTAGCGCCTTGCGAATATCTTGCGGGAAAAAGTTGCGAATGTGTAAGAAAAATTTGTTGAGTTGTACTACCCCCGGGTCTGACAAAAGTTAAGCCGTGAAGTCAAATAAATGTTGACAGTTACGAAAGGGATGCTGATTGCTGATTGACCGCGAGGCGGAAACGCGGCAGTCTGATTTGCGGGGAAATCTTGACGGATACCAGGACAAGCATGCTTCCTGTCTTCTGCCGTGTCGGGTTCCTAGCTGTAACACGAAACCTATTGGACCCAACCCATGTGAACAACAAAAATCAGGTTGGCCATACTGACTGCGTGTGCGTGTGTGCGTGGGATCGTATCACCTCCACACCATTGAAGCCGTCCTCTTGCGTTAACACGGCACATGTTTTCCACTCGATTGAGGAACCGAACCCATGGAAGAGCCCAGCCCCTCCAATGCGGTGGTCAGATATCAAGTGTTTGCGTCGTCGATCGAGAGCACCGTTCCGTTTTCGCCCAAGCGAATCTGCCAGGGAACTTTGGATTGAAAGACAACACAAGTTTCGTAAAAGCACCTCCGAAATTTGATACCGATTCTGAGTTCACTCGCCTTCATTCAACCAGACGTGAAGTTCACATCCGAGTAATTTTCTGCACCGCATAATTACCTCCCTTTGCCCCAGGTCCTCGATTACGCGGTATCAAAGTCAAACTGCAAACAAAGGGAGGTCCTGTAGCTCCGCGCACACCCCTGCCAGAATAATGTACACATCTTCATTATCCCTGAGGCGAAACGTCAAAATTACATGGAAGAACTGCGGCGTGCGTTACTTATCCTGACAGTATGGAACATGAACTACATAATTAATGTAATCTAATAAGAGACAGGGGTGTGAAATGGGTTCCGAATATCTTGAATCCATTTGTGTGAAATTTCGTGCTGCATAATGGAACTAGTACGTGATTTTCAATGGGACGAAACACTGCAATTAAAATTATATCTACGCGCTAGGATCAAGGTTTTTAAAATTTTTAAACCCATAAAACAGCGTCGTAACTCGTACATATAGCTCATTGAATTTTTATTGATTGTTCAAACTTGTGCAGCAATTATGTGAATTACGAAGTGAGGGAATTCAGTGACGATAAAGTGTGACGTTAAAAATGCATGAATAAAACATTTGGCATCTCATCGTCGAAGCGAGCTTGCGGAGCTACAGCCAAACGCAGTTGCAAATTCAACGCTTGGACGGTAGGGCGATATACACGTCTGCGAACTGAAATCCAAACGACCTCCGTAGAGCAAGAACGTTTCACTTAATAGGTACACCACGATCCGAACGTCGAAGTTGGTCCGACTGTCGAAATGCATAGACGCGCTAAATTAGAGCTACCTCAGGGGTACAAGAACAATAGACGCTAATTAGCTAAACCTTTGTGTACCAGAACGGAATTATATTGCGTAACTCATTGTCAGTGATCACGCACCTTTGATACGAAGGTCTGGCCAAAAAAATTTTGCCTGAAACGAAAAAAAATTCACAAATAAGTACCAGTTTGACAAAAAAAAAAACCGCTCCCGCCGTGCGGCATCAAGTAGTTCAAGTCGTCAAGTTGTCTCAGTATCCTACGCTCATATGAGAGAAGTTATTCGTGCGCTCGTCTTGCCTGATGTCGCTACCCCGCCTCCGGCTGTATAACACTACCCACCTTCTTTCCAAAGAAGAAATCCCACCTACAAGAACGTCTTTACGACCTATAAACGCATTAACATCTTGCTAAGAAAATACCAATAGAATACTGACCGCGCCTTTTCTTTAGTAAAGTTTACTTTATTCTCGTATCGAATACTCACCGCTCGCCTGAGTACGAAAATTAGTTGAGCGAAACTTTCTGTAAAACTGTGGAAACTTTCTGTAGGAACTTTTGCATTTTTCCTAAGAAAAATAAATGACTAGAATTTGTTTTTCTCCTCCGATTCTCCGTCTTTGTTCTGAATATTTCTATGATCACAATTCATTTCTATATACTCATGCATGTTGTACGATCAAAAAGACTGCTTGGTGACTAGGAATTTGCAAGATCAAAGGCAAACAAATTTAGCTATTCTCACTACGTTTGAATTTTTATTAATATAAAATTTCTTGCGTGAACCAGAAGCGACATCGATAATGAGGCGTTTTTCTTATAAAGTCGCCACGTGACTGGGAAAAGTTGTGACCAAGATACGTGGAGCAAAAAATCAGGTGACTAAAACCCAAAACGTGATACACCCCCGACGATGACCCCAAACCGAAACACCCTTCTTGGTTAATAGACTTACGAAGAAATAACTCGATACGGATCGAGTGGTCCGTCGCACAGGTTTCTTGATGTGGAGATTGATGGAAAAGGAGCTTTGAGCACGTTAACGAAAGACGGGGACGGTGCAGAAGACGCGGAACCGTCTCTGGACAAAGTGACAATCACGCCGAAGGTGGTGATGGGGGTTGTGGCAGTGTCCGGTAATGGATTGCCATCGGGGTGATTCATCATCGCCCGCAGAATTCGCAGACTGCCCCACGCCGAGGCTCTGGGGATGTCGCTTAAGAGGAGGACAAACGGACCTCTTTCCGCGCCATTTTGATCCCCAATTCCCACTCGGTAGAGATCAATCTTTTGCGGCCGCGAGTCCGGATTCCGTCGAAAAAATTCGTCAGCAATCTGCGATTGAGTCGAAAATGTTTCCATCGATACTAAACAATAATTGTTTTCTTTGTAGGTTCATTAGATGTTTCGTTCTTTTTACTAAACATTCCGTCCAATACCGTAAAGGCATACAATCTTGCATGAAGGCCTTGGTAGTCTGAACTCTCTCCACAGAATCGAATCTTCTCCGGGGACGTATTGACCGGAAAGTTATAATATCCGTTGAACGCAAATGTTCCACAGATCGGAGCTCGGGTCTGTTAGCAGAATCCCTTCCGGGCGAAAGACCACCAGTCTGACCTACAATCTGTGCGCAAATTAATAATTAGGCGATTATATGCCTTTAATTAATTCAATTTCTATTTTAGTGGCTGGGGTATCTCTAATGCGGGTTAAACCCCGGCAGGGTATTCACAATCTCTGCGTAATGATTATCGCTCGTTATATAACATATATCAATAATTTCGCGTGTGAACAACTCTACACATGTGCAGAAGGTCCTACATTGACTGATAGTCGTTAAAATTGCATTAAAGTAATTTCTGTTTGTGTAATTACGGGTACGCGAGCGTTAATCCGCAGACTCTGAAGTCGCGTTGACTTGAAAAAGCTGTAATTTACAAGATACTAATATACATACATTCATTTACCGATGTGGAAACCCATAATATCCTGATACCTGTGTCGCGTCGTTAGTATAGCCAGATTATATGCGTCCCCTTTACGAGAAGCATCTGGCCGCTTTTCCTTACCAGTATAATGAATAAAATATATAACTGAATCCAGATAATCTATGTTTGTATAAAGATAATGCATCGTAAGTGGCACGACGAAACATTACCCATGTCGTACTAAATTTTTAAAATCGTAGCACTGGTACGATTTTACAATTTACCTCATTTCATCTTCTATTCTTACAATTAGAGATACACGTCACTCATCCAGGGTAATGTCAGTCGACTCATGAATTTCGCATAAGAATTTCCAGAGCAAACACGAAACAATTACACGTTTTCAATTTGGAGAAATCTGGACATCGTGTTTTCAGGTATTTACAAATGCAAGTGCTACTTGCTGGCAGGTAGATTTAAACGTGGATGCCTCGAAGTCACTTCTGCTCCGCAGATACGTGATATCTGTCCAGACTGAAATAGCAATCCTGTCGTCGAGAGTCGAGCAAAATGAAGCACGATGTTCATGATCTAGCACAATCAAACCTCCACGTCCAATGTTTAGAATTCGTGGATTGTAGTTAATTAATGCTGCATATTGTCCCTGGGGTGATTAATTTATCGTCGGGTCCAGGTGACGCCAGAACAGACTTCAATTACCACCAGCCCGTATCCCAAACTTGTCAGAGAACGTGGAATTATCCATGCACGATATCGATTGGGGGAAGAACAGCGTTACATGGGCGCCAGTGGTAAGAAAATAGTGAGAACTTGTGAACTCTAAACTGACGACAGTTTTTTTAATCAGCATCCAACTGGCCAGTACTTGGGGCAACGAGATTAGTCCGCTAGTGAAATGCGGATTCCAGTGTCCGTCAATGAGGCATTAATATCCACGCATTTCAATGCTCTGGCGTAAGGCAGAGGACCAAAATTTCCCAACAATATATTGTCTCTCAACTTGCAGAGACGGATTCCCGATGTTGTGTTCGACACATAATCCGTGGGCAGGTTGATAAATTATTTCAATCAGGAGAAATGAATGACTGAATTTTAATTAACAAGCATGCGAAGTAACTTTGCTTGAAGATTGGGAGGTCGTTTGTCACTCCCTCACGAAAACCCTTGGGGCCTGGAATTTTTAAGCTCGGTAATACACTCACGAAGATGGCTTATCGTTAGCACTCGTCCACCGTAAATGAGGCCTTGGCTTAGCTCAAGCGATTAAGCAAGGCAGCGACTCGGTCATAAACGCAGGCTTTTCACACAAATAAACCGGTGTGAAAATTGAAGCTGCAAGATGATTTAAAGTCTTTTCCGCGGTATCCGTTTCTATATAGTTATAAATAACAAGCTATAACTTCACGGGATATTTAAGTGCCTACTTTACAGGCGGTGCGAGAAGTCATCAACATATTTCACACTGAGGAAACTAATTGAATGCCAAGACTGACTTCGGATGTTTTGCCTTGAGAAATCTCCTGAAATTCGACTCACATAGTCCCGCATCGAATCTCAACTCTATGAATCGGATATTGCTTGATGAAGCGAGCCATTGCAGACAACCCAACAATCTTCGCATCACTATTTTCAACCTGAAACATAATTGATCGTCTATGTTTCACACGTTTCGTATAAATATAATATTTAACCATCATTACATCTTGGTCACGTTTAGTATAATAAACTGCACTGGTATTTTCTACACCTGGCTGATGGCCCCTCGTGGAAATAACGGGGACGTTACGTGAGCATACCTTTAATTGCAATTAAAGTAATTGATATCAGAGAAATAATTGGAGGCGATTGACAAACAGTATTGGCCACTAATGATACCAGGGTGACTGTTAACACTCCGCACGATCCAGTACACGTGATAGGGATGATCGCGTTACCGTCTGACCTGCGGCCACGTGACCATGCTGCACGTTCAGCTTATACAGGTCGGTGTTCAATGTGATACTTGCAGGACGCTATCAGCGAATAGATAAAGTTAATCTAGTGACGGGGATGTGGAGTCATAATGCTTTCTTGCATAACGTCGATTCGAAGCTAATGGATTTTATTACCTGACAAAAAAGACTTCTCATATCGCCGTTCTATCAACGCGATGCTTTGCGATCAGTACACCCGTTGCAAAAAGTTCTATGGTTGATGTATGGGGAAATACTAGGTACTATAAATTACGAATTTGTGCATGTCGCAGTGTAATTGAGCTGATCGGTATGCTCCTATTTTATGACGGTGTCAGAACAGCGTATCTAGTTTACTGCTCGCAGATCCACAAAGCCACGTGGCATGCAATTTTGTTTCAGTCAACCCAACCGAAGTAATCCAGATTGGCCTGGATGACTATATCAGCTCTTGTCTAACTTTGTTACGCCAGGCAATCAGAATTCAAAACAAATGATACCAAATCCATCCAACCTGCTTCAGTGGTATGATATTTAGGATAGGATACTCAATTCTTTACGAGACTAGATTTTTTCCCTCTACAGAGAAAAGTGAATTATTAAAACCTGTAGAGCTTATCCGCTCCAAACTTTCTCACGAAAGTGTACCTCCACCAGCCTGGTGACAGAAAATTTGTATTTCGATGTACAAATGGATCGGAAAATGGAGTTCCTGAAAAGATACACACCCTACTTTCTCTATCTCGTCAGTTCATCGGGCAGGCAGGTTCCAGTCAGGTATTCAGCGTTGAGTACGCAAGGACATCTTAGTCACTTGGCTATAAATTCAAACCGAGAAATAATTCAGCATTTATTTTTCAACCACTTGAATGATATTCTGCGTATATAAAAAAATTGAAATCCAACGAAAGGTCAGAATGTTTAAATTGCTGTTGCTGCTCGGTGTCATTACTAACGGAATATATCTTGTAAATTGCAAAAGGATCTCACTGTCACCAGATAATAAAAAATGCCTGTCAGAAAATATCACACGGATTTGGAAAACCTTAGAACCAAAGATTACAACGATCATTTTGCACGATTCTATGGACAGAGAGAGCAACTTTGAATTGTATCACGACCTGGCTTCAAAGGGTCCGATTGAATCAACGACATTCGATCGTCTGGATGATTGTGCTATACCCCCTGCAAAGAGACTGTCAGTGAAAATGTTTGTGCTGTACATTCGTACAACAGAAAAATGTCCAACTATGAATGAAACCAAAACCACACTGAAAAAATTGCAAAAACAGTGTTGGTGGTTTCAACGTGTCCACCTGATATACTTGATAGGAACAACGGTCGCTTGCAGAGATGTGAAATTTATCAATCAACAATTTTGGGACAATCTAATTTTCAGAATTACAATCATAACTTTCGATGTCAGAGAAAAATGCAGCTTGATACTCCATGCGTGCAATCCATTCACTGGCCTTTGCGAAAAGATACGAGACCCCAGCTTCGCAAGGACTTTCGTCGACCGTGTTGAAGACATGCATGGATTTCCATTGCGTCAATCCGCAGTCAGTCGTCCGCCTAGATCTGTTGTTCTTCGCGATAACGCGACCGGAAATCCAATAGTGATGAAAGGATATGACTTTGACGTAATGAAATTACTTACATCGAAATTGAATGCTACTCAGCAAGTGATTCCGCGTTTTAACGAACGGTGGGGTCCGTTCAACACCAGCAACGTCGATGGACTAGCCTTGGATTTTATGAAAAGAAGAACTGACATTCTAGCAAACTCTATGTTCATCGTACTTTACAAGGATCTGAGTACTTACGCAGAGTATAGTGTATTCCATACAGTTGGCCGTATATTTGCCTTGGTACCGATAGAATACGATTTATTAATTAATCAATTCCATGGTTCACTCTCATCGCTGGCGATCGGCGGATCGCTCGTCGGAATTGTCTATCTAGCCTCACTAGTACTTCGTTTCCAATCCGAAATGCCTACGCTGCTTCAGCTCTACTTAATTATCGTTGGTGGAGGTTCGTCACGCTACCCAACCCGATGGCCACCACGAGTGCTTTTGACATTTTGGATGATTTTGGCTGTATTCGTTTCCATCATGCTTCAGAGCCGCCTCATCGACGAGCTGACGATCGGATTGAAACCCACCAGGATTCGCACCTTTGCTGAACTGGATAAAAGCGGTCGTATACCTGTGGTTGAAGCGAACGAATACGCGTTCCTGATCGCTGCCGGTGCTGGAGATGACGATAGAATTAAACGAATAGTAAGGCGAAGCGTGATTCAGGATAACTGCTTGACACTTATGCTCGAGCCGGCAAAAAAGAACATAACTTGCTTTATGGAGGAAGTCGCCGCCCAAATGTTTATAGAAAAAACAATGCAGGGTGGCAAACCCACGTTCGCTATCACTGACGAATACATGTTCAAGCAGTACAGAGCGTTCACCGTTCTGCGCGGCTCGCCATATTTGCCATCCATCAACAAACTTCTATCACGAATGTACGAAGCTGGAATTACAACCAAGTTGATCAAGAGTCAAGACATTCTACAAACAAAAACCTCAGGGCGGTCGAAAGATACCGATGAAACTGACCAGTCGGTTTTATCTCGGAACGGCCTGCAACGAACGATGTTAATTTTTATCTGTGGTTGCTGTTTGTCAACTTTTACTTTCTTTATTGAACTGGTCGTACATCGTGTTTACAAATAATCGAATTCATTCTCATCAAGCAATTCAACATATATGTAACTGAGTGTGTTTTCAAGTTTTCGTATCTACTCGGATTCGTCTGTACGGCAGTATCTCCACGTCATAAGTACGCGATATCCCCTGCGTTAGATAACGTAAAAATAAAACTAAGCCGTCTTGCTGAAAAAATGAGTGGGTCTCACGAGACCAATGTAGCATACACTAAATTGCTGAACTTTTCCAATTTTCTCCTCGATTTGCAGATTTTCCATCAACGCTCCTTGCTTCCTACCCTCCGCTTTAACCCCGTGTGTACATTCACGTGGCGAAGTAACTTTAGCTAATTGTGTGTGATTTATGTAGATGAATCGAGTTAATGTATCGCTTTACAGAATAAATGTTTCGGTGAGAATTGTAGCTGCGACTCTTTGGTTACAGATCATACGATTGAAGTAATGTTATTTTGTAATCCGTAAGCATGCAATCTGCTAAAGTGCAAGGATTTTGCCGGGTCATAATCTTAATTAATCCATTGCAGGAAAAATCAGAGAAAACTGACCTCAATTTTTTTCACCCCAAATAAATCAGTCTTACGAGGGTTTTAGGACAGTGGCCAATTGGCTGCATCGAATCGCAACGTCGAAACTACAACATCGATCGGCCCTTTACAGGAAGTGAGCTTACCCTGCGGAGGCTCGTTGGAGATTAACGCAAATCTAAGCCAGGCCGGTACCTTAAGCCTTAGTTACTTCTCCCGCCCGCTAAACAATGAGGGTGCTAATGGGATTCCGTCATCTGAAGGGAATCTCCCTTTTATCCAGGACTTTGGGACCGGGATGACCGGACACCGATTTCCACAGGGTCAGTGAAGCAAGCTCAATTGCTCCGTTTATTGTACCGTTGGAACGAAAAGAATCTACTTGTTTGGAAGTAATGTACCGCTGTTTTCGTTTTTCATTTCCATGAACAATTGAAATGAAACATCGCAGTTGTATCATATTCGTCTTGTAACGCTTAACACGTTCCTGTTTCCTACAGTCCACTACTAAAGTACTTTAGCTATTACTTGTTGGTTGATAAACAGCATCTTTAAATCTACGTTACGAAATTAATCCGTCAGGATGTTGACACCTGGAACAATGCTGCAACAGAAAAATTGCAACTCAGGGATTTGCAGCTCATTTGAACACAACCAACGTCACCAAGAGGTTTTATAAAGAACACGCTAATCGTTGCCCTGCATCAACCGCATCGTTATTGACACTCCAACAATTGGTGCTGCAACTATTAATCCTGCATATTCTAGGGGATCGAACAGTTTCTCCTTCAACTATCTGCCAAATCGTTCTCTTAATGGTAGATATTTGGGTGGTACAACAAATCGTAAAGGAAGTACGAAATACATCGTTGAGATGATAAATATACACGCGTCTCCTTTTCAAATGTATGAAAACTTCCTCGCAATGGGTAACATTATCGTCGACGGGTGTATTGCTATCTCAAATAACAAGTACAGTTCAGTAACGGTCATGTTTACGGAAAATTTTGAAATATTAGCTTTTCAATGCCTCTGATAATATTAAATCGCCGTTCAGTAATGCGTGACGTAGAATTCTCCGGCAGTAATACCGCACCGACTGAGAAATTTGCAAGACTAGTAGCGCGCACCATTAGATTTAAAATACCGTTCAACTTACCGGTCTCACCCCACTGGTGAAAAAATAGAGGAAGTCAAAAAAAGGGAAAGGAACCGTACGAGGGGCACATAGCCGTACCCAAAAACTCCCAGACGGTGAGCGACGTGCGTGAAAATCCCCCTCCAGTGACTTATGCGATCGAATTCCACTCGATATAACGCACGCATGTCGCCAAACCCTTAAAGCACCCCTGCATCGACTTATATGATCTACACGAAGCGGGAATCACCCTGGAGGCAATCTTAAAAAGTATGCCATTAAGCGATGGCCAGACTCTTGCCGAGGGGTGCCTTTATGAGATTTTATTTAAACGCGGCGAAGCGACGTACGTGCGGCATTGCCAACGTGGTACCGTTTCTTCAGAATGACAAATGGCGGGGTTATATTTGATATTGTTTCGTTCCACTACAGCTGCAGTTGCACGGGCTCTGCAGGTCATCCCCTCGACAAACCCGCACTATTTTCATTCACCATGAAATTTAGCCGCCTAATATAAATCGTCCGTACACGGAATATATCCTGGGTCGTAATCCACTGCACTGACTCTCATCCCACCAAGCCATAAATAACAGTTTGTCAGATTGACTCTTTTTCTATATTCTTCGAGCAAAGACAACTCATAAGCTTTCAATTTCTGCGAACAAAAAGCGAAGAGAACGCTTAGGTTCCAAAAATCATACATAATACCGTTTTTACGACGAAATGAAACAAAAATTAATAATTCTACCCTTCTCAGATGTTATGAGAATTTTTGTACAAATAACGAACAAGTGATTGAAAGACACAACCTCTTACGTCTACCTTGAGACATCGTCTATGCCGCAAATTCGTCCCATCGTGTTTTTTCACTTTCAAGAGTTAACTATTCGAAGCTAGGCCAATTGTCTGAAAATACACCTTACCCTCTTTCTCATCCACCCTCTCGTGGCTTGTCATGAAATTGGTGGACGGTGCTGAGCTCGAAGGGTGAGAAAGGGGTGGAGGAAAAAGGAAAAATGCACACAACCATCGCGTGCCGGGATGCAGGGGCGTGTTGTAATTTGTTCGCGTTAGACCGGGTGGAAGACTGCAGTTCTGCGGAACTAGGGCAGGCCACCAGTTTTAATGAAAAAATGCACCCTTCCAATGAGCGCGAATTTGTATACGCGTAACAAAATTCAGGGTATTATTGGCGCGGTCGTTTGCTGAAACTTTTGCGATATTGCATTAGAATCCCGCGGGATAGACGAAGACACGCGATGCATGCTGGTTAACACGTCGCGTGATGAAGCAAAGAGCTGTACGAAAATTTATTATTTTATTATGCAAAGCTTTGCTGTATGAGCAGTACGACGATGACGTAAATTCTAAAATCGAAGTTTACGAATCTGGGCTAAAGTAAGTGTGCAATAAACATACGTGTTGATAAAATGGATCATTTAAAGTAGGAACAGTGGAAAAAGTAGGCAGTAGAATTCACCTGATATAAATCGTACGCCAGTTTTTGCAATCACATGTCATTCCGTGGCAATCGAAATTGAACGTAATTTTCGAAAGCTCATTTAGATGATTTCAAATCCGTATTACGAGCTAATGCTCGTATTGACAGACTAGAATTTCGATCTTAGAATCGTCTGAAGACCTAGACGGGCTGGGATACTCCTTACTTTCGGTAAAATTACCATGAAATATTTCAGCAGCCTTGCCCACCCGTCAAATATTGACTATCTCGAGCATCGTCTTAGTTTTTGCGACGCAATAAAAGCTCCACGCCTTTCATTAACCATTTTTTACGTTGAGTTTATAGACATTTTCGTGGAAATACGTTAATACAGGGGATTGCTGAATCTGATAAACTTATCCGTTCTAAACCCACCCTAATCTAATTGATTACACGGATTTTGTAAATCAGCGCAGACCGAACCGCCCCTCCAGACAAAATTCTCTGAAGGCAATTCTCGTCTAGAACGTCCATAAGATTGTTAACCATTATCAGTAATAAGTACGTTTTTACAATAACAGAAACCCAATGGAAACTCATCCGCGTACAGTGCGAGGAAATAAGAATAAAAAAAGTAAAATAACGATAAAAATCTATATCTCTCTGGTGTTTCATCACTCTGAATCGATTTGCAATCCAAATTACGAATGCCTAGTTAGCGATTGGATTTCACAACACGTTATATAATTGTTAAATTCTCTTTAATATTTCTTTCGTGAAAATAAATTATTTCTTAACCAATAAAGAAAATTCATGGTCTCTTTCACCGCTTTCCCTTGCGTAAAAAATCCTAGAGTTGTTACCAAAAGCTGGTTAAAATCGCGAGTACATCTGCAGGAGATTTATTATACAACTCAGATGGATTTTATGTTTAAAAACATTTCAAATTTCTGCTTTCAATCTAATATCAAAGCATACAGGTGAACCTAGTAAACGTAGCTGTTTAATATCCTACTGGAGGGAGGGGAGCAGGGAGGATAACCGGCAGAGGCAAAAAGGAGCAAATTCGCATTCATACGAAATAGCATTTGCTTCGTGGATGCATATTTAACAGAGTACTAGATGCACTCTCTCGTCTCTAGCCCGTTTTTATGGCTTTGGCGTACGTGAAGACGCCGACGTTGTCCTGCGGATACTCGAGCAGCTCTTCGCCTGCCATCCCGTCAGGTGAGTGGTATACTAAAAGTTTAAAAACTCTGAGCCATTTAAAGAACGTCGACGAAATCCGCTGTCAGCCGTGCACCTCGACAGTGAATAAGATCTAAAGTATATCGTAATGGGTCTCATCAGTTTGACCTCCGGCAGTCTTATTCATAATTGACAAAGATTTTCACGTCCACGACCTGTATCGGCAAAAGGATCAAAAGCATCCGTTCAATGGATCTTCAAGAACCGCGAAAGTCCACTAAATCCGCACAATATCGCGAACGTCGTTAAGGCTATGAGGCTAGGCTCTCAACGAAATTCCATGATCCTTTGACGGCAAAGTAAAAATACGCATTCAAATCGTAAACTTAATTCGAAAAAGACTCTCTGCGGTTTCAGCAAGAGTCCATAAATATTTAAACAAATATCAGGCAATACTCAGGGAATGTTTGCTTAGCTACGAAGATCGTTAATCCCGGTAAAAAAGTAATCGTGAACTGATTTTCGCTCAGTGGTCAATCCACTTTGCTCGAAGAAAGTGTCCCGCGTTTTTTCCGCGCTTTGACGAATACGGGCATTCAGGTACGGACGAATGCGATTCCGCATTCAATGTCGCGACAGTGAACGACTTGGAGAACAGCGAACACTCTCACCCCGTTGAAAATTAATTAACGTTTCACCACGAGGCGGAATTGCAACCTGCCACGTGCGGCGCCATGAACAACATGAGAAATAACCTCCCCCGCTTTGCCAGTAACAACAACAAGCGGCGTTTCATGAAATAGTTGAAAGCACCACACCTTGGCGTGTCATAACGTACCGTGTTTCAACGGATTGTATTCAATTTTCGGTTCGTGAGCAGCTCAACTTGCAGGAAATGTATACCGAGGCAAAATAATTTGTACAATTATTACATTTGCGAATTTCAGTTCGGTATTTTTTCGGCGTCCGCTAACTTTTTAATCGCGAATTTCACCTGCTGGCTGGATTGGAATCATACGTGCGTGTTGAAATGTGGTGTCATCAACAGATTCGAACGCTTTATATACAGTGTAAATTCTATATAATTTTCGTACACTGTTCAATTAATCTTTAATTGCAGCCGCGTTTATTTGGTATTTATTCGTAGAATCAATAATTGATCATTTGTCTGTAGAATATTTTTGCAAATCGAATATTGTAACAAGTACCGAAATATTCGGTTTGTGTCAATTGTTCGTTAATTATTCTACTTTCTCAAATTTGAACCATGACATGACGGTTGATTGATTGATTTACACTCTTTTTTTCCATCGTTTCTACAATTCGGAAAAAACCTACAAGTAACAGCCATTACAGCATATCTACCTGCTTTACCCTCATGTCAATCGGAAAACAATTTGCGTAAGCAATCGGAGATTCGGATTTGTCCGACGTTCCTACAAATCAACTCTGCACGTGTGTACTCCGCTTAAACGATATAACCGCTGACTCGAAAAGAAATCAATTCGCGAGCGTAAACGGCTGCAAATAACGTTTCTGTCAGGTTCACGTTCAATCCAAAACATCCATTAACGCTGGAGGCTCTCCTGTGTAATTAAATAACATTACTGTCGATAAGGGAAGTTATAACGGTACTTGACAGTCCATCCTGTAATTCTGCAACGAAGTAGTCTCGCTTTAAGTAGATCAGGAAAACATTTCGCCGTACGTTGAGTACCGAGAATTCCAGTTATCACATCTTATACATCAAAATAATGTTACACAGAAAATCCAATGTAATTGACAAAAGAACGAAAGTGTTTCATTTTCACGATCCCTGATCATAATCACCTGGTTATAATAGATCAATCCATTGAATTCTAATCGGCCGCGATAAATTCATTCAAACTTGTGGAAATTAGCGATTCGTAACAGACAAGTAAATGGCTAATATAAGATGAGAATATAATCCTAGCTCATTTGGCAAGCTCGGTAAAAATCGGGAAAATATATAAGTCGTTCGACCGGAAGGAGATACTTTCAAATAGACGACATTGGTAACTTCGAATTCTGCACTCGGAAACGTACTGAAAGGAAAGGAACCCCTGCGAGACTACTTTCCTAACATAAAGGTATAAAATCGCGTTGAAACCAGTTTAAAACGACGGATCTGGATCTGGATCTGGTCTAGGATAGGGTAAACTATACCGTATTGACTATAGATAAGAGAGCGACAAACGGGTCTGCGGATCACTTCCGCATCCGCATTTCTTGATACTCCCTATAGAAACGAAGCAGCGCGTTCTCCTCCAGGATCGCGGTTGAGCGAACGCAACTCATTCACAGCCTTTTCGCCAAGTTTGTGACGTGTAGCACGTCGTACTTCTTAATACTTCGCCATGTTTTCTCACAGAATTTTCATACTTGTGTTTACGATTTTTCGTGGATTGTGCGCCGAAGAAAACGGTAGGAGCATTTTTTATTAAATCTTGATTGATATTTTCGGCGCATAAACAGTATTAAACAGTGATTCGGAAGTTCATTATGTCTCATGAGATGCACGCTGTAGGTTCATCACGTTTGACTTGATCATTTCTTCGGCAATACTTCACTCACAAATATTGCGGTGTGTTAAATAATCTGTGCAATTTGTTACTCGTGTCAAGTGATCTCTGTGCCATAAAACCCGTACAATTGTAATTATATTCGCGAAACTATAAGACCGAGATAGGTAATAAAAGCACTGTTGGAATTTTATGGTTGTACGGAGGTCAAAGATTTACAGGATTGTAAAGCTCTGGAAAATGTGGTCTCCGGACCGCCGGGTGAAAGCGCGCCCAGCAATTTAACAAATTGACTTTTTATCGCTCGAATCCCATGTCATTGAGGACCTTATTAAAAATTGAAATCACAGGTAACCCCGTGCTGATTTTAATGTTTAAACGTTTCGTTTCTGGTCTTGCTCGCAGAGACTTAATCGATTTGAATGAATTCTTCAATCGTTCAGAATTCAAAATAACATAGTCATTACATCTCAACTATAACATTCAAGTAATCCAAGTTGCGACCATTAACTTCATCCAAAGTATCGTTAAAATTGATAACGTTTGTATCTGTAATTCTAATCAACATTTTTTTTTTGTTACCGTTTCTTCTTTCTCGCAAGGCAGAGTCGACGATGGTCTTCGAGCTCTCACTGCTGGCGGAAAGGCCGACAAGGATAGTCGGCGGGATGGACGCGAAGAAGGGTCTTCACCCGTGGCAGGTCTCCATCCACTGGGGCGACCCGACTCGGGGGTTGGAGCAGCGCCACGTGTGCGGAGGCAGCCTTTTGACGGCGGGATGGGTGCTCACAGCCGCGCATTGCAAGACCCTATCCCCTCGGCATCCCCCGGGACGGTTTCTTGTCCTCGCCGGAAAGTATAAGCTAGGAACAACCGAGGAAACGGAGCAGAGCTGCCTCGTCACGAGGAGTTTCATTTATCCAGGTTACTCGGGGTAAAAAGATGTGACGAGAGCCATACGCGTTGAAAAAATCCCTCCCTACTTCCGAGGTGAGAACTTAAGAAGAGAGTCACTTGTTGTTCGGTTTCAGCACAGTGGCGCCGTACGACATCGCCCTGATGAAACTGGAAAAACCCTTCGAGCTGAACCCCTTCGTCGCTACGGTGAGCCTTCCTTATCCGGAGTCCATTCCGCGGGGTAACGCGATGCTGACTGGATGGGGCAGCATCGGTCGTGGCAGAGACCTAAACAAACCGACGACTTTGCAGGAGGCTGTTCTCCCCATTCTAAACTACGAGATTTGCAAACGTGCCCTGGACAAGGCCCTGCGTCACGAGGGTCGAAACCCTTTACATCCCACAAACATCTGCACCGGTCCTCTCGACGGTACAAAGTCCGCTTGTAAGGTTAGCATTTCACCAATACACACGCTCAGAATGAATCTGTGTCAGCACGCATGGCCTGGTTGAAACAAAGGCTTTTCACGTGCTTTCACGGCAGATTAAACGAGCGACGAAGCAAATTTTCAATCTGGTGATCGTCCTTTCTTCCAGGGAGACTCAGGGGGTCCTTTGGTGGTGGTCAACGCTTTTGGCCAAGCGGAGATTGTGGGCGTCGTATCTTGGGGACTCTTTCCTTGCGGAGGTCGAAACGCGCCTTCGGTCTACACTCGAGTGTCGGCCTACGTTCCATGGATTCACAAAATTATGCTAAACTATTAAAAACCTCTATAAATAATAAATTCGTTAATTTTCGTTACTGAGCGAGGTTTCAAGACTTTTTTCCCTACGTACGAAACTAGCTACAGTCTCGTTATAAGTCGTGTAATCCAAGACGGAGTGAAAGGCTTTCCTAATCCGGACACTTCGTAAAGATTCTATTTCCGTATCGAATCACTATCGAGAATAGACAAAAAAAAAGGCAATGAGTATTACACTGCAGAAGCATCAGCTGTGCAATATTTTCTCCACGTGCAACTCTTTGTCATTGGAGACTTTTTGTTCTGTAGCATCGCAGAGCGAGCGATGGCTGGACGTTAATTGGGATTAAATAGAGAGCCGTTGAGGGATGGGAGGGTCGGGTGAGCTGTAAGCGGTTGGGGGTGGCAGCGGCTGGCCAGCTCTGTCTGGAAGGCAGGGTCGTGGCTCAAAGCACTGCTAATGAAGGGGTTAACGTACGGCGCAGCGCTTGATATATCATACCGTAACTAAACTTCACGTGGATCAGTGCGTATGGGCTGCACAGGATGGTCGTTCGTACCGTGGTTGCTTTACCACCACAGGTAGGAAGATATAATTCCGCGACTTTAATCAGTTGATTACAAATCAGCCGAAGTAACGTGAGCACTCGGGTCAAAGGGTGGGTAAAGCCAATCTGCACGTCGCGTCATGCGGAAAGGAATACACACACATGTGTACAGCTGATGCGAAGATGACGAAAAAGCGTTCGACGATCGATCTCGCGGGATCCCGTTTTTAGGATCCGTTTTAATATATTGTTTACGAAATGAACTTGAAGATTAAGGAGGAGAATTCTTGCGGGCCCGCTGAAAGTCCCGCTAAAGTTCTGATCCCAGCCACGCGATACTTACGACCCCGCGACGTCAGAGTATGTAGATTAATAAAAATCCTCCGACCACCCGGACTCTCGCTCATTTGTATTCTAATAACACGCGGGTTTATAGGATTATAGCAGGGCCGCCATTTCCAATGCAAACACATTAAAGTGCCTTAACCTGCAGGCCGAGCGACTCGCGAGCCGGGGATGGGTGACCCTCGTCTTATTTGAATCTTATTTGACGGGCCTCGGCGCTGATAAATTCCATTCCACTAAGTAGCTGCCGTCGGGTGACGTGTCGTGTTCAGCTCAGTCCCTGGCTCTTTTCGACATCCAGCTCGCACCGGGAACGCATTGGGCGCGTGGCTGCAGAGGAACCTGGGAACCCCCTTACTTGATTCTGTGTCACCCCTGAGTTCATACAAATATTTCTTCCATTTCTTCATCAAACGATAAAACGTTGCTTCGAGATCTGTTTTGAGAAAATAAGGATTTGTGCAATTGACTTCGTAAGCAATCAAAAAAACCTTATCTTGTTTTTTTTTCTTTACATAGCATTAAACTTTTTCGTATACACTTGGAATCAGCCGTTACTTGGGTGAAATTTTCTCAATTCGATAAAAAAATTCTACTGCATTTACTTTCGTTACCAAGAATTTTATCAAAACAATCGCAAAAAATGTTTTTCAATTACTGACAAAACAGAAATTCCACAAACCCAATACGTTTTTTATCAATCTTGTCATTAACGATACAAAGATGCATCGAGGTAATATTTTTCGAGGGTTACATCATGATTAAAAAAAAAGAAGCAAAATGCATCGCATTTAGATTTGTTAGTTAAGTACTAGATGAAGACATATATCCAACTGAAACGTGCTCACAATTGTTTCGAATTAATGAAGATTCAATAATACTACTAACCGGATAGTGAGAATAACGAAACTGTTACAACTGCGGGACAGAATTCGAGTGACAAAACATTTTATTCTTTGAAGCTGTGATGTAAAAAGTCCAGTTCAGCTGAAGTAGTAATTGAGTGTAGTTCCGGTTGTACCCCTCTAAAGCGATGGTTTCAATTATGAAATAAGATTTTCGCCTGAAAATAAACTCGTCCGAAATCGCCAGAAGACTTTTGGGTGATGCAGATGAAGCATCTCGGTAAAATTTCTACAAAATATATGCCTCCCTTAAATTTTAGCTCGTCTCAATGGTCAAACTCCGATGCAATCCAGAGTGAAAATAAAGCGCGGCAATATCCCGGAGGGAGTAAGAAACTTTTAGATTGCAAGATCATGTTGATGCGCCAACTCCAGACAGTTTATACGCTAACCCTCTAATGCCTTTGGAAGTTCTGAACCCTTCATCCGTGTCTCGCCCTGCACCCCAGTGCGATCGATTTCCACCGTG
Organism: Diprion similis; assembly: GCF_021155765.1. Taxonomy (NCBI): domain Eukaryota; kingdom Metazoa; phylum Arthropoda; class Insecta; order Hymenoptera; family Diprionidae; genus Diprion; species Diprion similis. Next base: position 15,238,883 of record NC_060112.1, on the reverse strand, counting down.
AAGACGAAGCAATTCTCAACCGTATATACCTCAAATTTCACCAACACCGTCAGCTTGCTCATCTCGCTTCCCAGACGGTCAGATTACTCCTGGCAAATTGTATATATATGTATATATATACATATGTATGTATATATACCTATATATACTCGGTGCTCAATCACTGCACGGTTACTCAGTCTGTAAGTGCATAAATGTGCGGGACAGGCGATGAGCCGTGGCCGTTATTGTCCCGCGGGAAAGCCCCCTGTATGTCCCTACGTTAAAGCTAAAATCCAAAAATGAATCACGTTTCTGAGGGTGGGCTATATTTTCTTCTCTTTTTTTTTATTCGTTTTTTCTTTCTCTCCCTCAGACTCTCATAGAGGAACCCTATACCCCATTGTCAAACACAAGCAATTCACCCTCTTTGCGGGACTAATCGACATACCATTATAAATTATCGATTTTCCAACGGGAGGACTTAAAGCATTAGTTGCAATCGGTGGCTTTGACAGTTTATATACATATATATGTGTGTGTACAAGTGCCAGTGTAGCTGTGGATCGATCGCTTCGTTTTTACCACACTGCCAAAATAAACACCTGCTATTATGAAACACGTCGGTAATCCCACCATGCAACCTGCGTGTATGCAGCACTCTGATGTTGCGAAAGACATGGGATTTAATTATGAGACTAATTGATACTCGTATCGAGAATACTGATCGTAGGAATTTTATTGAAGTTAATCAATTGGAGCTGTCATCCAGGTGATTGATACAAATGAAACTACAGCGCTGAACAAGACCTGTTGATGGATTTAGTTTGGACAAGAATTCGGGGCAATATTATCCCCGCGTCTATAACGCTTCTGCAATATTTCCTTTCGTGGATATTTGAAACGTGTGGTGGGGTCGGGGAGAACCATCCATCACGTTTCACTCGATATTCCGATTTGAGCTAATTGAATTCGTGCGAGCAATTAGGCGCAGCCGATCCTAACCTTACGACAGCGCTCCCAGACAGCTGGGGAAAATAATAGAATAAACGGCAAAGCGATCTGCTTGCTAACTCGATGACACCTATTACAGGCACATCAAGGCTCAGTTTGTAATTAAAAATTCTAACGAATTGGGGGGGCTAAAACTTCTCTATATCGCAGCAAACTCATCAGTCACACTGACAAAACGAAGCAATAAGAGACGTTGTCTGAATGGGGAGAACAAATAATTGCACGTGACTGGAAAAACGATTTTTTTTTTTTTTTTTTTTTTTTTTTTTGTATCAGTCACAGCAGCACCGAAACTTTCGAGTGAATATTAACGCTTTTGAAAATAAAGGACAACCCTTCCGAATTCATCGTTCTGGCGTATTAATTGGCGTATTTTGAGGTACCGTTTACTCCCATTAAATGAACGATGGCAACACACGACCATATACGGATTAATAACCATGCATTGGACTGATCTACCCCATAATGGCGGATGGTGCTTGTGTATTGTAGCTTTTACGGATCATAAGACATTAATGCGTATTGTTGATGACTCGAGCTGTTAGGCAGTGGATACAGGGAAAAGCGATCCGAGAGGGAAACGCATGGGCGAATCGAATCGCCCCCATTTATTCGAGAGACCTAAATAGTGTGATTTGGAACTGAGGCATGCAGGAATAGATACACGAAGGAATAAGCATGAATGACGAGGATAAACGAGCGAAAACGGTGAAAAATTCTCGCAAAATTTAGGATTTTCCATAGTCCCATTGTGCTGGTCAGCTTATGTTTCCGTTACGGGGCTTGAACTTCTGTCATCTGCAAACATGCAATGCATTTCCACCACATGCGTGGTTTGAAATCCAGGAAACGGATGCAATCAGCGTGAGTCCAAATCCCTGCTTTAAACCTCCGCTTCGGAATCCGATATTCGGGAGATTTTTATCAGGATAAAAACTCTGTAACGGGAAAAATAGTCGACCGTTAATTCTTTCGAATAATTTATAACTTTTTCATTTCTCTTATTTTTCTTCTCCTTTCTCGGTCGAAATACATATGATTTTAAAATCCGAAGAATACCCTCCGGGTGAAGATCTCACTTTCACCGGCTGGCTCGTATTTGTTCTCCGACAAAGATAGCGAAAATTAAGAATTCTCAAACGGAACGTTTCACCGGCTGTTGCCTTTCTCTAATTATCCAAGTGCCTCTTCCGTCCGCTGATGACCCTCCCGCGTCCTCGTCATCGACCTCAGAAGAGTTTCGATGGCCGCAGCTAAAACGATGGAGCAACGAAGAACGAAGGATGCCTGCTTCCTTCCGAGCTTCCACGGCTCTGAACCTTGTTCCTGCGCCCCTTGTTATACGTATAATAGGAAATTCCCCGAAGTGCCGTCTTCATATTTAATGTCGTTTTACCCAGTGGCCTGCCTAAACTCTCCTAACCCCAGCTAGGACGTCAATAAGTCTTGCCTCGGCATTTTCGCGACCTCAATTCCCAAGTGATAGGAATTTCATCATGCATCATACGAGGGCAGAGAGATGGTGGAGGGGGGGGTGCATTTATTGCACAGTATTCGAATTTATACGGTCATTGTTTTCCAAGATTTCTGTTAGCTCTTACGGCTAAAGGGGGATGGACAAAGATGTTTTACGATGCCAAGAATCGAACATAATTTGTACGGCTTTAATTGAAATTCCCTCGAAGACATACCTACTTTAAAGTTGCCTGTTAGCGAGGAAGCGCCCGAGGCTGACATAGCCAACTGGCTTTGGCGAATGCCAAGATCTTACATTTCTTACGCACGTTCCTCATTTTCCGGTCGACATCTGATCAAACGAGAATTTCCAGACTGCGCACGAGTCCAGTCTTTCCGCTTGACAAAAGAGGAGATAAAGAAGAATTCCAGTATTGAACCGAAGCGAATTTATAATGCAGTGAAATGCCACGCATTTGCAAATTCTCTACCGCAGTATAATTTTATACCATCTTTTCTCAAAATCCCGCTTGCATCTCATTCCTCTGATGCAATGCTAATTAATGCTATTAATGATAAATATCTTTGCAAAATATCATTTTTCAATTCTTCACTAACTACTTGTTACTTTGCAAAAAATAACACGAAATTTTTCGTTATCGGATTCGCAACATTTTCCTCCATGACATTCCTACAGAATGGACTCAGTTACTTGATCGTCGTGAAAACGCTTCATCGTCTTCAGCTGTCATTAACTTGCAGATGACTTTCGATATAATTACACAAACACTTGACAATGGTGTATTATACGTATTGTTGGCATTACTAATTGTACATTGCAGTGGTTTGGAATAGCTAAGTCATTTCGACCATTAATACACCAATGGCTTACAAGTATCTGCCACAACTTCACACGTCATGAATAATATTAATTGTACAGTACACAGTTTATGTGTCATTCGGAATTAGTGTATTATATAATGACTTACCCCACCCATAAGCTATCACTTGTCAATCGAAACTTTTGTACCTTTCAAATAATTACTAAGTGCAGATAATTAGCGATGAAGTGATAATTAGATAATTAGTGATGGTGCAGATGAAAAACTTCATGATTGCTACCTTGATGTGGAAAGAATCTGAAGTGCACGTAGTTTCTCGAGTTGGAAATCCCAAGATCATGAAGTGTGTGTATGAGTCCTACTTACAAAACGTACTTTTTTTTAAATTCTTCACTGACTAGTTCAATCATTGTGATGACTGACAGTAAATATAAATACTACTAAAAATCGACTGCAAATGCTACAGGATCATTCGAGACATTATTCAAAGAATATTTCTTTCGCGTTGTAAATTTTCATAGGAAACTTCTCAATCAAAGTATTTTGCTGTAAATTATTCCTCGAATAATATCAACAACAATCGGCAACATTAATAAATATACTTGACCAGTGACGTGAATAATGTAGAAAATTTTTTTATTGTCCATTGTACAGTCTAGTTTGTGTACGAAACGATAAAATATAATAATCGTTCGAAGAACAATTGCCCCGTAGGTAGGTACGTATAAATAAAACATTACGCTTTGAAGAAGTAGAAAAATTAACTTTATATCGCCTCAGCCTCGCGAACGGTGTTGGGGAGGCGACGTCCTCTGGTTTCGGGAAGTAAAAGGGCAGTCAGGATGGCTGCGAGCAAAGGGGCAGCCGCGAAACACATCAATGGCAGTCCTGGTGTCACTGTAGAGAGCATCGGAGCGAAGGGAGCAATCATGGCGCCAATCCTAGCCATCGTCGAGCTAAGGCCAACCGCACAACTCCTAAGAAGAGAAAATATTTTCAACTACCGTAATTCTAGAGTAAATTAGACTAAGCGGTAAATTTCAACGGCGAATTTTTGGGTCAAGAACAAAGTGTACTGTACTAGGATACCCTTCGTCGATGATGTATGGTATATATATAGTTCAACTTGAATTTGTTGAGGATAATTCGACCTTGAATGAAGAGTAAAAAAATACGGGGTCTTTTCCAAACACAAATCGAAAACTCACCTCACCGCAGTGGGGAACAGTTCCGCAGTATAAACGTAGAGAATGCCAAACGCTGCTGTGATTGCAAATTTTCCGATCAGGAACAGTACTATTGCAACCCAATACAGGGAAGTAGATGTCCTGAAAATCCTAAACTTACTATTTTTCACTCTCTGTCTTCGGTATTTTTTTGCTCAAAAGAAGATTCCGATTAAAATATTTCCCCGCATGCAATGATTGAACCGATAAAAAATTCTCATCTCACCACGCCGCCGCTCCACAGGTCACGGTGCAGATCAGCAAACTTATTATAAGAGCCCATCGTCGACCCAATAATGGCAAGGCATACAGGGCGAGTGTGTAACCAGGAATTTCAACGAGGCAGACCAGAGCAAAGTTCAGGTATTTGTCCCCGGAAAGACTAGTGCTGTTTACCGATAAACCGTAGTAGACAAAGGCAGTCGCGGCCCAAACATAAAACATTACTGAAATGCGTGTGACGAGTAATCTTGAGTGAAAAGCCAAGCCCAGCATCTTCAGCAGCTGAGGATCCTTCGACGGAGTCTTAGCGTCGCTCGAAATCTTCTGGGACAGTATCATGTTGATGAGAAGTCAGAGTGGGTCAGATATCGAGCAAAAAACTTGGTCATTTTAAACTCTGTCTCACCTCCATGGACTCCAGGATGCGCGAAGAAAGAACAACCTTGTTGGTCTTGGCAGCTGTCGAAACTATGGACTTGGCTTTGACGTTTTCATTTCTCGCTAGTAGCCAGCGCACTGATTCTGGTACGAGCCAGTAGTAGCACAAAAAAATAACCGCTGGTGCCGACACTGCCAACTGTAAGAAACGCCAGGAACCAAACCACCAGGCAAAAAGGGCGACAGCTGCCTCGCCCAGTGCATAGAAGTAATTCAGGAAGATTCCACAAAGCTCTCGTTTCTTCTTTCCCACCAATTCAACGCCTAAGAAACCACCAGACTCATTCTCAACAAGGTATATATGCAACACAGTTCATTGAAAAATTTCTTGCAAAGATGAAAGAAAGAAAAAAACTTAATCACTGTACAAAAATTTGACTCAAATTATTCAAGTGGATAGACGGTACAGGAAGATGAAGAGAAAATTAGGAAAATGTCTTTTGCTTTCATGTTGAGCTAATTTATATTTACCCAGTATAAAAGCGAGGGGATATATTCCGGCAGTTCCGACAGCGTTTAAAAAGACGAATACATTAAAGACGTTGTAAGAACCGGACAATACTTGTCCAATGCCAGTAATAGTCATCAGCATGATGCTCGTAATGAACATTAGCTTTCTACCGAATCTGTGGACAAATATCACGTTTTTTGTTAACCAGAACTCATTATTTCTCAACGTGTTGTAGGCTTTGCAACTGCCTATTTATGAAATAATTTTTCTAGTATTAATGGGATTTGTTAAAAGTTTCTTCACGAGCAGCATGCAAAATATGTTTTAACAAATATAATATTTTTGGTAGACACCGTTGGAAGAATGAAGCGTATGATAAATTTGGAATTTTAAGAGATACAACAAACTCGTCATCGCATTACATATTCTGTATAGTATCCACAGCAGATTGTGATTTTTCGAACTAGCTCTCAAGGTATTACCAAAGAAAACCGGTTTGCTCTATAATCATGGATTGTGTTTCCCGTCAATTGAATCGTTGTTTGTCGATGCCAAAGGTGATCACTTTTTACAGCATAAGGAAACGAACAAACATGAAATGTGCCCGTAAAGACATTAAAGTACACCATTAAATTCAAATTAGAATATCACGTAACGATAGTCGGCACTTGTTATGAAAATATCTACAAGGTTTCCGTCTTTTGAGAGATTTTTCTTAACCAACTCCGGTATACTCTGGCATTTGACTGTTCATAAATATATTTCTTGAAGCAATTTGCTAACTAATGCTTGTACGATATAAATTTCGTGATGAACGATCGAATGTCCATACCTGTCAGCGAGCATTCCGAATAGACTTGAACCACAAAATATTCCAGCAAAGTGGACAGTGCCGATCAGAGAAAGTTTCCATAGGTTCGATTGGCAGGTGAGATTCCACTAAAACACGTAATTGTAACTTGTCAATCCTGAAACAGTAATTAACCATTACGCTCTGAACTTATTTAATAATAATGAATGCTACAGTGTTTGAGCAGTTGTATATTCGGCGTGTACTTGTTGACCTGGTTGCAAATAGTCCATGGTTTGGTCTAAATCGTTGTGTACTCAAAAAGACCCGTATGGCACACACCTACTTTAATTGGTCGTGATAAATCTCTGTTCCAACTTACCATGGCCATGCATTATTAGGCGAGATATTGAATAAGACTTGGCTTCCGGTACGGAGCCGCGTTGGGGAACGGTTTATTGCAGATGTTTAGCTAACATTACAGTTCACTTCCTCAGGGCGAGGGGCAACCTGATACAGTGGAGTCAATATCAGGGTACCACTCGCTCTGATGAAGTGATCCCCAATGTTCGCGAAACGTCTGCAACAAACCGTTCCCCAACGTGGCTCCATCCCGGAAGCCAAGTCTTATTCGGATTCCAACCGCGGATTCACTTGTTAGGTCCAAACTGTAATAAGTGTACCCTGCAGAGCTATGGTGTCAAGCCTAACTGCACATGTAACATTGAAGAAAACCTACCACAGGAAAGGAACAAGTTCTTCGAAGAGAATCACGATAACGAAAAATATATGAACCTTCGATCTTACAACGTTTCAGAAACTAGTTTTCCTTTCATTATTGAATTCTGCAATCTTAATACAACTTAAAAAAAAATGGGTTCAAACCTCGCTGACGATGGTCCAATCTTTCGGATCAAAGATCCACTCACTGCACTGAATGATCGTGTTCGTCGAAAAGTTGAACGGACACGTTTCGTTGCCAACAAATTGACTGACCGTGGAATTTAACTTAAGGTACATGCTACATTGGCTGGGAACGTAAACGTCATTGGCTGTCTGCGTCTCATATTCGAGATCAGGAATAGTCTGGTTGACCCAGGATGCTAAATAGTTTGGTGAACTCCGGTCATCGCACCCTTCTATGTAGCACCTGAAGACCATAAAGGTTAGCATCATAAGTTTTGAATTCATACTGCCGTGCGTGGTGGATTGCCGTACATTATATTCTCACAGTATGCTCAGGTGTATGAAATAAATCTCAAATCTCGTGATATTCTTTCGTTACACATAAAATGCTGGATCATATGTATAATTGTATACTGAACATACTAATCTTTATTTCGAACGATAAAGATTAACTTCTACCATATATAGCTTCTAATGACCTATAAATATTACATCAAATTACTTCGATAATAACTTCAAAAATTGAGAGTCTCAATTACCGCAGATATTGATTAAGTAAATGGATCCGCAAAATCAGTTAAAGGTGTGATGCTACTTTCAAAGTTATTCAAAATTAATTAGAATTATACATTTCTAGATACACTTCAGTGTTGCATGGAGGATTGATTCACAAGCCAGACTCGTCAATGGCATACGAAAATTGTTTAAATCGTTGCCAAAATGTAGTAGCGATAACCTTTGTACTCACCGGTTGTTATACAACAACAAGTGCCAGACCGTCAAAGAATTTGAGAATTTCTACATCTTATTTCACCACCTTGGCACCGGCGAAGTGAGAACGTAAGAGAACGCTTAATCAAACAACACAATCATCAACTCACCTGTACTCTGGTACTCCAGCAACAAATACGTAAGATAAACTGTTAGCAGCACTGAAAAACACCGGCAAGCAAATCAAAAAGTAATTGATTAACTGAAACTTTCCCAGCTCGCCGAGCTCTTCCAAAACCTCGTCGAAGTCCATTGTTAGAAGTCTTGAAACTGATTGTAGCCGCTGTGAGCTGCCGGGTCGAGTACCACGTGACTACACAACGTGACGTAGTCAATCGAAGGAGGGGTTTTATGCTAGAATCTCTCGGAGAAGAATTTCCTGTAGAGACTGCCGACACCCGGGTCACTGCGGCACCGCGTACCTACTCATTGAATCTGAAGTATACCTACTTTATAATCAATATATCTGAATGTCACGTTCACAATAATGTAACTCGCTCAGGTAGCACACTTTGCAAGATGAAGATTGTTACTTGACCATTCAATGTCGACGCAAAGTGAACGAAGAATGAAAAATTTTACTCCGAATTGTCGGAACGTTGTAGAAATGATAACTCTATTTGCTAGATTGTAAGATCTGATAATGACGGTCAGTAAGCGTGTTAAGTTGAAGTTATATCAACCGTGTGTCCACAAACGTTCTTGACACGTCGAGATCAACACAAAATAAAAGTGGAAAATAGCCAAAGTGTATGTAACAGGATTTACAAAGTCGTGTACGTATACATTGTACGAAGATTTTTTTTAGAAAGACAAGTCCGTTAACCACGACAAATTATAAATAAAACTGTACCTTCCCATTTCTATTTTTCAATCTCCATCCAGCAGCTGGTACAACTCGCGGATTTCTGATGCGTCTGCGATTTCGCCTCTGCCGGGTTCCTATTTCACCAGAGGCTACATCAGTCACATGAATACTTGACACATGCATATGTGACTAACACTGAGAGGGAACACACCGAAGTTTTGACCGTTTGCATTGAAACTGAGAGCAGTAACGTTCAAACTGTTCTGCAGTAACTGTTCAGGTTACAGTCACTGAGCCGTTTCTAAGCCGCATAGATCGTACAGTTTGCCTGGTCGGTTTAGAATTCGGCCCGTTACAATTATGACGGTGGTTAATGTGAAATAGCGGATCGTATGTCACCTGCGAAAAATTTTTCTGAATGCTATTATACTAAAAAAACTATGCAGCGTTGACTGTAGGAATATAAACCACGCGTAATCTGAGAAGTTCGTCGATGAATCCAACAAAATTAATTCAGATTGCTTGAAAATATTCCATGCAAATTTTATTTGACGTAAATTTATAAATGCTAATTAATTTCCTAACAATGAATCGGAATTCCTTTGTAATTTTCGCGTTTATTACGCATCTATGACCATGAACAATAAATATCTCGAACACGGGAACAAGCAATAACCATATGGTTTCGCAGAATAATTATCAACATCATTAGTTGTAATTATCTACTAACTATGCGGTACGTTGTACCGTAGTTAACTCGAATTATTCATTACTTGAAATTACAGCGTACGTTTGATCCAGTTACCACAGCTAGCGATATGTCGTATCGCATAACCGTTGAATTAATGCTCATTCGGAAAGTTCATTCACTGTGTGCTGCCTTCTTCATTACATCACAAATGTATTTCAGAAATACCGGTATATGTATCCACGAAATTCTTTAATGAAGCGCTATTCAATCAGCTAAGATTTAAGAGTTGTGAGTCATCACCAGCGTCACTTTCAATCGTCACAGTTATTTATATTCAAAGTAAAACTCGCAGCTCAATAAAAAGATTTTATGATAATGGCAATTGAAAACAATCCGAAAATTCGTATTGCCTGGTCTGTTTTTTGATCCGCACCACCGGAACACTTGAGGATTCGTACTCTAAGTCATAGTATTTTAATATCGCAAAGTTATCATATAGTATCTGCTATGTTAAAATTCTGCTATTGAAATATTTTCCAGGTGGTGAGTTTTAAAAAATACGCTATGCAAATAAAACCTTGCCTTTACGTCTTATCACTTAACGCTAAATTTCAATCCGCCATTGAAAAGAGAAATGGAACTATCGGCGAACACGTGTCCCACCACACGGGAAACGATCGGGAACAATGAGTGTCAGGGAGTAAGTAGAAGCGACGTAGTTTTCACCCAGAACAGAGAAAGCCAAGACAGGGAGTCCTTGGTGAAAACCACGTAGGAAGGGTACATAGGTACGTCTTTGTCATGTTAATCAAGGCCACGCTTTTGTGGGAATGATTACGTTACCGAATCCTAGTTCAGACAGTGGGTTTCCTGCAGGTTCGAGAGGATCTGATTAAACGGAAACAGTGTCGCTACCAGCCTTCCTTTCAGCTCTGCATTTTCCTTATTTGCATAAATACCCTCCGGCTTATTTGCCGCGCCCAGTAACTCGTTACTTCACCTTCGAAAAACGAGCTGCACACTCAAATCGATGCCTGTAAAATCCACCGTTAGTACCAACAAATCTACCCACTCACATTCGAGCGGAGTTATTTTTGCAAAATGAAATTCTGCCGATCAGTAAAACGCATAAAAACGCGAACATGAATTTCAATCCCTCGTCACGTCACCGGACCTTTCAAGTGCCTTTAACAATAAGCCAATTTCGTACTTACATGCCTGCTTCTTACCTCCATGTGCACCATGACCACGACTCGTTGGACAAAGCTGATTACACACCTTGTACACACGAATTTATCAAACAATTTTCACGATTCTGATATTCTGATAAGTTATTGAAAAGACAATTTTCTGAAAGTGACTCTCGTGCATCACGAGTGATCACCGAAGTCGTGCAGGTCATCGACGCAGTAAACATACTGAAACTATAAAAAGATGTCGGGTACATTGCTCTAAGACAGTTCTCTGGCAACGTGACGATAAATATAGATTTTCATTCTGCGTTTAACACCGGCGGGTTAGATATATTATTCAACTTTGTATCACACTCCAGTTAGTAAAGAGTGATTGGAGTTTAACGACGGAAGACGACGACCCGTGACGTAAAATGGCTGAATAACGTCGCAAGCTATACTTTAACCTATTTGAGCCTCGGTAATCCACTACGTATTACGTTGAATCAAATAATACTGAATTGCTTCAAGATAAAATACTGCTACTAGATTTGAGCCACTGATATGTGGAATCGCGGAATATGTGGGATTTAAGCACTGAATTTAATCTCACTTCTCTATAATCCTGATTAAATAAATCATAAATTATACAATGATACGACGAACAGACTGTTAATTAAACACTGAAATCTGTCGCAAAATGTGAATAATACATCTATATGATTAATAGATATCTCTGGTAGATAACACTGAATCTTTTATAGGTACCGTCAGTGTTGTTGGATATCGACGAGGTATTAACAAGCATTTTTCTTCGAACTAACGATACTCCAATCAGTACCAAGAAAGTGGTACTTGAATTCTTTTTTCCATGATAACTAAAATCGATTAACTTGATAATGCAATAAATGTTTACAAGTCTACATTGTACAAGCGTACCAAATTTAAGGAGTGATTGATTCAGGTTTCTTTTTTAGCTGGCCGATAGCTACTGCCTCTTGTATTGTGTCCGGAAGCTTGTGCCCAGTGGTTTCCGGAAATATCAAAGACAAAATGCTGGCTACCAAGGCGACGGCTCCCAAAACCAGCATCGGTAGCGACGCCATATAAGTTGCCTGTAAACGTAATATCGATTAGAACACCAGGCAAATTATAATTAAAGATAGAGTCGACTGAATTTCCTTCGCAATGTCACAGCCTGTAACAGTAACTGAGACAGGAGCTATTTTTAAGAATTAAATTGCCGGCTCTGTAGCGCATATAATTATTCGGCCTGAGAGACAATCGTTTTAAAACTTTACCAATCAAAGTTTCAGGATTATCTTTGAGACACATTCGGCTACTTGGAAAATGAACATTCTTCGATTTACGTTAATTAAACTACTTGTACTTACCAGCAAAGGCATTTGCGGTGCTATCATTGATCCAATACGAGCGATCATGCTGCAAAATCCAAGGAGCGAGTGTCGGAGCGGTGTGGGGAACATCTCTGTGGTATAAACGTAAATTGTACTGAAGGCTATCGTGATGCTGCACTTGCCTCCCAGGAAGACAATTAAGGTCAGGTACCGCCAGTCTAGAAAACGAAAAACATTCATCAATTCGAAACGACGCGTGGGACTCAATTCAACCTTTTTGAGAATCAGCCACCATAGCGTTGCACCAACCTTCAGGAATGAAAATTGTCAATATGCAGAAGACACCGCTGAGGAAAAACGAACCGCTGAGGATTGGCTTTCGCCCCATGTAGTCCACCAGAACCCAACAAGCAAAGTTGGCAGGAATCTCTACCAAGGCTACCAAAATGAAGTTCACGTATTGGTCACCTCCTACCGTTACCGACTGTAGCGAGAGACCGTAATACACCAAGGTGTTGGTAATCCAGCAGAAAGTACAAGCCATTAAACGAAACATCAATACCCTTTCGCGAAGGACTTGTCTCAGCGCCGAAATGCCTGACGGTTTTGATCCTGCTCCTTTCTTCTGTAAGATAAAGTTCTCGGTAACATGTTGGTTGCATACTACTCATCCTCTCTCTTCACATATAAACGTGATCGACGTACTTTTATCTTATGCTTTTTCGCCGTACTCTTGATGAAATCGATTGATTCTTGTGTAACTTCAACGCCGTTCTTAACTGCAATTTTTCGTAACACGCTCTCCGCTTCATCTCCTCTACCCTTGCTCAGTAGCCATCTGAGGAATGGAAATATCGATGTATTGCACTTGTCTGAGCGAAATAATAAAAGTTGTTTTATAATTCGGTGTTATAAAACATAAGATGCTGGAATCTGGTTATTTTTTAATCAACTTTATAAGCTAGACTCGAAAAGTACGTCATACTCGATACGCGATTCGTACCTCACGGACTCTGGAACTAGAAATGGTATGAATACTGCGATCAATCCCGGTACATAAAGTGCCAAAATGAGATGACGCCAAGATCGAATCCACATGGCACACAAAGCCATGACGGCTTCTCCGACCGAGTACATACAGCACATGACAATACTGATGAAAACTCTTTTCTTCGGCCCAACAAACTCCATCCCTGCAAAGAATATTAGCTGATTAAACGTACGTTAAATTTAATTCGAGCTCCTGAATTTTGGTGCCACAAGTTAGCCTAGCACCGTGGCTCCATGCATGCTTTACAATATTAATATTTTTGTGCTGTACTAGTTTTTCAACGTGTTAAGCAGTTATTTCCAAGAGATATCGCCATATTTCCGTACAATAAACACTTAAATCCAGCATAGCCGGTCGTTTTAGAAGCCTGACAATGAGCAGATAATAGTCATTACAATTCTATACTCAATACAATACTTATTCAATTACCTAAAACGAACGCAGCGCTGTACAAGCCTGCTCCAGCCATCGCGTCAAGAAACTCAAAGATGACGAACATCTCGTAATTGACGGAAAAGGACCGAATCAATCCCAGTACCGTGGCCATCGTAGTGGAAAGTACCAAGAGGTTGCGTCTGCCATACCTGCAGTCATCGAGACTCGTATGAATAACTATGAACGAGAACCCACTTTAAAATCAGGCGAATATTTTACCTGTCTGATACATAGCCGGAATATATCAATCCGGAAAATTGTCCAACATTGTTAATCGTTCCTGGCAACGATAACTTCCACAGATTTCCGTCGCAGGTGAGATCCCACTGTGATTAAAAAATTCATTGCAACACCAGGATGATACAATTTTTTCCTTACTTTACATATTTATAGATATAACTTTGATCTGTTGCAGGGAAGCGTTAATTATTGAAATTAATTTTGAAAAATAGTTAACTCCGTAGAAAGTAATGTCTTTAATACAAGACCATTCTTGGAATTTACTTCGTTGAGAATGGTGAGCTTATCGGTTTCATAGATCCAGGCATCACAGCTTTCGGTTTCTGTTGTAAACACGGTTGTTGAACACGAGTCTGTGACATTTTGTACAGTATATCGCGTACAAGTCGTCGGTACACCGTCGGTGTAGGGAACTGCTGTCGTCAACCAGGTCGGATACAGTGTTGTGTTTATGGGATCTTCGCATTCTGTTAGCAGACACCTGGCGAAAAAAATGCACAGCAATTCGTACAAATTTATCTTCTCCTGTTATCAAACTGTAATCAATATCAATGCAGGTCATCACCTTGTTGGAAATAATACTGACCTGATTTACAAACGCTTGATAAAACCACGTTTATTCTATATGCTTATTACAACCTCGATTATAATATCAGTAGACTTCTGATACAGGCATAAATTGCGAATAAATGGTATGAACTACAAACACTAACCTGTAACTGACAGTCCCAGCGGTGAAAACGTAACTCATTGTGAAACCAGCGGATAGTAGCATTGGAATTCCAATAATAACATATATGCGCAAGGTGTACAGACTAATGTGGTCAATCTCCGGAAAATCATTTTTAATCTCATCATCCCCATAGTCGCCTGTGAAAACAGAACCACATCTCAAATCCAAGTGCAAAATTATCGTGCAACAAACTAACTGAAACATTAAAGTATATTCAGCAGTTACAAGCATTTTTTGCGATGCAGCATGTATCAAAAGCTTTTATGTACTTATTACTAGTGAATTAGACATGGATTGTTGATAAATAAATGAAGGGTGGCACGGAAGAACGATGTAAGTTCCACAATACCGAAAATGTGTGTGTTTTTTTTTTTGTAGCAGAACGGTGTGAGTGCCATCATCATGAGTTTTGAGGAGAGCAAAAAACTATTCCGAAATTTTATTCCACATCGTTTTGCCATGCCACCCTTCAAATGAGTTTATATATGCAAATATTCGATCAAACCGTCCGTAGGGTACCGTCATAATTATTTTGCTCCGGTTCTTTCGGTGTCGATGACGATATTCCATTGGACTCGGATGTATACTGACGGCAGCAGAACAGTTGCATGATACCGATAATATCGACGTAAGCACTAAATCTGAAGAAAACAAAATTAAACTGGTTCAAATGAATTAACTAAATACAATCATCTTTGAAAGAAACGATCTCATCTTATATAAGACAATTCTGAAATTCTTTTTTTTAATCTTATCTGCTAGTCCCACTAAATCGCATGTTATATCATTCCAGTATAATTGTTTAATCGCTTTACTATTCTTTCTTAAATAACCTATTGACTAATGAAAATAACGAATCATAATCACCTAATATAACAATGGTATATGGTCTGTCAGTAACATAACTTTCTCGTGTGTCATGTAGAAGAACCACTTCACTCACTTTACAAGAATGCAGAAAAACAATTAATAATCTAGCTAGATATAAATCTAAGCATTTTATACGGGCACCTTTTTGGCCTCTTTTGAAATTCTGTACTATGTCTGGTTGTTTGAATTTAATGGAGATCCCGAATTTTCTTACCGGTCAGGGCGAGTAGAATAGACTAATGGTGGTATCCAACTGCGAGGAGTTAGCAGAAGAGTTGATTGGTGAATGCCGGGCACTATTATCACTGGTTATCAGGTCTTGCAACCGTAAAATGAAGAATGTAATATCTGTCTCTCAGATTACATTAATTCTAATTTTGCAACGTAGGCTTTCAGGAGAAAAATTTCAAATTATTCACTTGTGGGATCATACTCAGGAATGAACGCGAATATGCGACTCTCCGATATCCAGTTGCCCAAGCCATCGATATCTCGTTGTAGATTATAAAAATTAACATAACGTACGTAACTGCAGACTGACAATAATAGCTAAGATAAGAAATACATCCTACCAAAGATCGTAAAGTGAAAAGGTAGATGAAACAATGTGCGTTCTTTACAAAGCAAAAAGACCCGTTTTGGCATTCAATGTTTACGATAGTTTGACGTTTGAAAAACAGACTTTAAAACAGCTCATTGAAATTTTATTATTCAGCCAGCTATTTAAAATAGTACATTCGCATAGACGGCTTCCTAATAGCCGGCAAACTATGAATAAACATGTCGATCAGGACGAAACTGAAAAGGCTCGAAAACAGCTGCACTGCGTCAGGGTGGTGAATGTTTTTCACTGATAAAAAGTGAGACAATAATGTAGTGTAATGCTTTAAAGAACGACGAGTAGTACTTGTGCCGACACAAGTGCCTGTACCCATACATAGCACCTAGGTTATATAGTGGATCAGTATAAATATCGTTAGTAGATAACAATCTGATTTGAAAGCGAATGATACATGTATAACAACGTGTTAGGGATTACGCAGTTTTACAACATTAGTACACGTGTTCAAAGGACGTGTTGAACAGTTCTTCAATTCATCGAAGAAATGATGTAACATTTTCAACTCCATGACCATGAAAAAATCTATTCGGTTATATATGATGGATCAGTCTTCTCCTATTGATTTACACTCTCTTATTCTATTGGTAAATATGTGAATGAGTAATGATTTCCAATCAATTATATTGTACCTTTCAATAAATGCACGACAGTTTATAGTTATAGGTACAGTTATAGAACTTCAGAAACAGTAACTGATTTCAAGTTTTGCAGATTGAGTAAATTAAAATACCTGTTTCTTCAATGGTAACCGGTTTATTCGCGATGTTTTTACGCCTGGGACAATCAACTCAAAACATATTTTCTACACTCACTGGGAAGCAAGCACGCAGTGTAGTACTTTCTTGAAATATTTGGGCAAAAAACGTCAGATAAACTCAACACTAAACCTCTAGGGAGGAGACGTAAATCAAGTAACTTTTAATAATCCCTGTAACCGCTAGTCGTCAACTAAAGAGAACGGCGAATTCATTCAAACGTGTCACGGGTAAATGCCAGCTGTATAGATCGAGAGATAGCTGATCACTGAATTTTACTCTTGGCCCGTATACGTGATGCAAATACTACAGAACCTTCACCCCCCCCCCCCCTGCCATCATGAAATCACCAATGCAAGGATCCTAATACGAGTGAGTAAGAAATAATGGCAGCAAGTAATGACCAATCAAATACGATAACCATAAGTTTATTCTCAACTTCTCAAAATTTCTTGGATACATTAAATATGATCAGATCTTGTTTCCCATGCTAAATGGGTTTTCTTTTATATAATGTCAGTTCCAACTGTGAGATTAAATAATTTCAAGTTCTAATTATCTAAAAACAGTCTATATGACAAGTTATTACGTTGATAACATAATCTTAAGTGGCTGATATACTTTGTCTATAAAAACTATTGAATGTTTCATCAACCGTTATAATAACTTATTTGCTCAGTCGTCTGAGCAAACTAACTCTTTAGAAAACGTTCACTATGCAATGTATGTTACATTACATATCTATTTGGACATCTGTTCATTAATGAAAAAAAGATTTGTACAGCGTGGTAACATAGTCAAAAATTACTGTATAATGATTTCCCTAATTTGTTGGCCAGCAATACGATTTAAGGCAGCATTAATTATATTATCTCCAATTTGACTAGGACTAACAGCTAATCTATATTTTGTGTAAGATCAGATAGAGTAAAGATACCACGTTTCGTAGGTATCATTTTCTCAGATAACGCGGCTGTCTGATCTCTCTTTGTTCCTTGCTCCGCCGATTTTCCCAGCTTCAGAAACAGTGTCTGGAAGCTTTATCCCCAATGTTTCTGGAAAGCTCAGTGACAAAAAACTTGCTGAAATGCCCATCACTCCGTATAATAATAAAGGTAGCGACGGCATATAGTACGCCTGTAAACAAAACGAACAATCGGACTAAATTCCGTATTGAAACGAATGTGAGCCGAAAGAATGCACAGACAATAATTATACGGGAAAGAATTTTCCAAAAAACTGGCAGCACTTGTATAATCACAACCATAATATTGAAACTTCGACTTACTTGTCAGCTAATCATAGGCTTGAAAGTAATAAATTCAGAGGATTATTATAGCCGACACTACCAATACTTACTAGCAATGGCGTTTGCGGAGCTGACATAGACCCGATACGTCCAACCATACTGCACATGCCAAGAAGAGAGTGACGAAGTGATGTAGGAAACATCTCCGTTGTGTACATGTATATCAAGTGATAAGCAGTCGTGATGCAGAACTTACCGCACAAAAAAACAATTAGTGGGAGATGCCCCCAATCTGAAAAATATTTCAATAATTACCTTACATACGTCGTTCGCAATCTTATAGTCTGTAATCTCAAAGATGATATTTCTCTTGGAGTCAAAGAGCGGTAAAGTTATTGTTACGGGATAGAACTAGAAATATTGATTTAACCAATCAATTAATAGAGTTTAAATCGATAAACTGAACTTCAAAACTCATGTTTAGTAATATTTCAACTTCAAAATAGTTGAGCTTCTGAATTTGTTTGCATGTTGTTGCGTTAAATTAGGTTACGAAATTGGTTCTCTGTCAATTAAGCCAACCTGCAGGAATGAAGATTGTGATGATACAGAATATTCCGCTCAAAAGAAAAGTTAGACTAAGCGTCGGTTTGCGTCCAAGGCAATCTGCGAGGATCCAGGCAGCAAATAGAGCCGGAATTTCAACCAGACTCACTAGAATAAAGTTTATGTACTTGTTTCCGGGCACATAGATCGAACCCAACGACAATCCGTAGTAAACGAATACGTTAGCTACCCAGCAGTAAGCGCAAATGATCAATCGAATCAAAACGGTCCTGTTTCCAATAACTTGTCGCACCGCAGAAATGCCTGGCGGGTTAGTTATATCGACCTGCAATTGATATTGTTAAGCATGAACTTCTATCAAGTACGTCGATCGAGGTGGTGTACGAAGTTTTTGTGCATTCGTAACAAATTTACCTTGTCTTGATTTTTGTTCTTCCAATTCCTTATCAATAGAATTGACTTTTGAGAGATTTCTATTTTATTTCCAGCTGCGATTTTCCGCAAAACAGCTTCAGCATCATCAATTCTTCCTTTGTTCAGCAGCCATCTTTGAGACACAAATTCAAAAGATAGATTAATCAATGACCTTACATCCGAAGGTACAACAGTACTATACAAGACCTACGTGACAAAGACGTTAGAAAGAATTTCTTACTCTTATACCTTACAGAATCGGGAACTATGAAAGGTAAGAACAGTGCGAAGAATCCTGCTGTGTAAAAAATCCGGAGTAGAATCCGCCAAGATCGAAACCACATGGCGAACAACCCCAAGAAAACGACAAACACGGTATACATGGTGCAAGTCAGAATGCTTGCCAGTGCTCTTTTTTTTGGTCCAACAAGCTCCATCCCTACAAAAAAACAAAGAAATTTGAATGTGGTATAAATTGTATCCAGTAGCCAATGTTTCAGACATTTTTGAATAAGCGTTTGCCTGAAAAGATAGTCATGGTACAATTGTAGTTACTCAATGACCTAGCACAAATGCAGCACTGTACACGGCCGAGCCCGAGAATGCATCTAGGAACTCGAAAGTGATAAACATCCAGTAGTTGACCGAAAAGGACCGTATCAATCCGAGAATTGAGCTCATTAGTGTAGCGACTACCAACAGGTTCCGCCTGCCGTGTCTGCGATGAAAGTTTGTGTTAGCATTTCGAATTAAGCATCTCCAATACATGTAGTAAACAGCTTACTTATCCGAAAGATGACCGGAAAGTGTCAGACCAAGAAACTGGCCAAAATTATTTACCGTTCCTGGCAACGTCAACTTCCACAGGTTATTATCACAAGTTAGATCCCACTGCAAATGAAAAATCAAAATTAGTCGATATCTTCTCTAACAAATATGAGAATAAACATGTATTCAAAATGTTGATCGTTGCGTCTTATAGTCACGTCAGTTAGTCTGTACAACACATGCACTTACTTCATTGAGAATAGTTATCTCTTCAGGGTCATAAACCCAGGCATCACATCGTTCAGTTTCGTTGGTGAAAACAGTCGTTGAGCACGAGTCCGTAACCTTCTGTACAGTGAACCGGGAACATGTAGCCGGTTTGCCATCGGTGTAAGGAACTGCGTTTGGTAACCATAACGGATGCAAAGAAGTGTCCCCAGGATTTTCACACTCTTTCACTAAACACCTACGAAAGAAATGTATTTCGTTGTTGGATCGACAGTTATTAGAGTATATAGAATTCTATGTGTATAACGCATATCATTTATATTAATGGTACAATTTAATGAGCCATAAAGTCGTGTTAAAAAGTAAAAAAGTGTAAGTGGGAACCTGTAACTGACTGGTGCGGTTGTAAAAACGTAGCCTAATCCTCGGGCAGCAGATAGTATCAGTGGCGTGCTCAAAATAAAATACATTCCCAACGTGTAAAGACCAATATGATCGACTTCCGGAAATTCATCTGATGCTTCATCCTCATTTTCATCTTGAGAACCAAGACTATACTTAGAGTCCTTCATTTTAACTACGAAAAATTCTCGAAAGAATCGCTTGTTTTACGCGTCGGGAATAGAGTCTACGATACGCCTAAAACAAATTGAATTCATTATCTTGGTGAAATTGTGTATTCAGAGCCGATAGACTCGAAGTAGATGTGAAATAGATGTAGTAGCGTACGAATTACAAGTCTACCGATTTATAGAACTATAAACCATATCCACTACTCGAATGCACTTCAAATAATGGAATGCGACAGATATACGGTAAAAGCGTTTCTTCAAACAAGTCTACTGTAACTCATTCGACCTTATCATGGAACAGCCCTAATCGACGTGATACCGTAATCACTCTGAACTCAGTTAGGAATACGTAGTGTTTGTCATGATGCAATCACTACTATACATATAACAGATTATTTCGTGGAAGTGCGGCATGGGAACATCTAGCTTTATCTATTAAATACCAATACCAAAAATCCCAGTGCGCCTGTAGGACTGCAACCTCCTACACAAAAGAACATTGAGTTGCATCTCTACCGGCGCCTTGTCGGGCTTAAATTCGAAGTAAGATTTAATTTGTGAATTTGGAATTCTGTGAATATAGTGCATTGAACTGTTGAGTATATAACTCTTTTCTAGAACCGATAAGACATTTAGTAAATAATATGTTATTTCGATTATAAAACTGCAACCATGACAAATGCAATTGCATTTTCAAGCTATGCAGATGGCATTGATAACTTGGTACATAATATCGGGTATTTTTCTGTTTCATTTTTAATTAGGCGACACAATGACCTCGCGCCTGATAGCTGCAACACATAATGCATCTGACAAATGTAAAGCTACGTGCTTGGTAGAGAAAAAATCCCAAACTCACGCCTGCGCCTCACAATATATCTAGATTCGTGTTTACGCCCTCAAAGTCTCGATGTGAGCTGTCAAACGACAGTTGCAATCCCAAAGAACACAAAAAAATTGGCTTCAGTCGCTTCAGTCAATTGTGTGATTGTATACGAAGCGTTGCGAAATAACTCGCAGTGTTTCAGGAGTGCGGTAACCCTATTTTAATTCTTAGGTAATAAAAATCTAATTTCGAGGTTGGAATGATGATTTTCAGAAAATGCACTGAGTACTTACGCATATCCGAAAAACGAGTTTCATCAATGGAATCACTGTCACTCTTTTCAGATCGACAATCACTATTTCCCCAAGGTTTCTTATCCAACTCCAAGTAGTGCACAGTGTTGCATAAGACTCAATAATAGCACATTGCTTGTGATAAATTCTTTGGCCTACAAGTCTGTGAACCTGGTGATTCTAACCAAACTTTAAAAAATCACTCACACAAAGTCATAGTTTCTTTTCCGTATGAACATGGGCCACAATAAGCAATTTAATTTAGAGCACACTAACCTTGTCGGTGATTGGTTATATTAAATTATTCCTCACATTTCAGACTGTGGAGCTGCTAGACTGACCATACAAGCCAGTCATTATTGATGCTCGAATAATAAGGAAAACCTGAATAATTGAATAAAATTTGTCGACGCAATGGCTGTGATAAAACATGCGCTAAAACGAGAACTGTTCGCACCAGCCGATCAACAATTGCTTAGTCTCTGTCACGTTTGTAAGGCTTTTAAAAAAAAAAAGACTAGTTTCTTGTGTATCGTTAGAACAACAGACACTCCAGGATCACTATTGCTTTGCCAAGTTAAAAAAAATGACAAGAATGTCTACAAGAAAAAACAATCGTGGCCCCTGACGGATATACAAATGGTTGATGGTGTCGGTATTGATTCATTAGACCTGGAAATATACATAGATAAGGTCTATAAATGGACGGCCACTTATGCTCAAGAAAGAACAACGTTCATACGGAATTTGTATACGTATTCTTGTAGCATGCCGCAAAGACCTGAGTTCAAAAATATACCCAGTGACTGGATGATAGATCCTGCATCTCTCAAAGAAAGCGACAGTATTATTTTCACGCCGGGTAAATAACTGCCAAACAACCTTGATACTTTTGTATCCGAAAGATACATGTACTATTATGTATATTGAATTTTTTCAGATTTGTTGTCTCAACCTGTATCTGCAGATTATCAACCAATTACTGACAAGGAGGCTACGTATCTAGCATCGTTAATGGCAAGTTGTGACTATGCGGTCTCAGATGCAGAACGTTTTATGGAAACACTTTCTAAAGATCTATCGATACTAGATGGGGTAAGATATCGGCAACTCTTGAGCTTCCGATTAACCAGTAAAGACAATACGTATTAACAAATGTCCATATTTCTTACTTTAATAGCAAAATGTACAATCGGTCCTAGTCTCTGAGCCTCAAGTAATTCAATTAATGAATGGCATCGAGGCTGCTATTACCGAAGCATCTTTAGTAGAATCACGTCTTGCTGTCTATGATGAGGCACTTGGGAGAATCCGAGATGCAATGGCTAGAGTTGGTCAAAAAAACCAAGCTATCCATACTGCTAATCATAACGCTAGGCTTCTTCTCGAACAGCTTGACGCCGTAATTGTAAGTGTATAACTACAAGGATTCTGCCTGAGTATTCTATGTCTACAGACTTTTCCACTCATCCTTAAAACTTTCACTCAACTAGACACAGCTGGATATACCAGCAGAACACCAACGCACATTAAGCGAAGCAGAACTTCCAGGAGGGAGAGAAGAGCTTGGACGAGCAGGAGCAGCTTTATTGAAAGCTATATCTGTTCCTTTACCTCCTGGTCTTGATAAATTAGGAGCTGCTTCGGAACAACGTAGACGTCTCGATAAACTTAGGGCTAAATTCTCTTTGATTGTAGCCAGGCATCTGAATAATCTATTCATACACTTGGTTTGTCCATTTTTTCTCTTTCTTGCCATCTATTGCTTTATGTCTGTATAGACTTAATAGTCTGTAACCATCAGCTTTGTCTTACTTGACTTGATTTTCAGGGCAATGACATAGGTGAAACTTCGACCTTGACAACAGATCTTACACTGCCTACTCATCAAGCAGTACATCGTGAATTAGAACCATATACCGAATTAATGAGGTTACTCAGAGCTCTGGACAACAAAGCATTCACTCAATTAACGAAAGTGTATACTGGCACCATGAGCAAATTATACCAGAGAGATCTAAAGCTATTTTTCGAAGAAGCAAAGACTCGCGTTACTAGCAAAAAACTTAATGGTGGATACATATAACCTCATGTAAATTCAGCCATAGTATATATGCAAAAGTAAACATTTTGTTAAACATCTTACATACATTTTCAGCCAATACATCAAAATCCAGTGGACAAAAAGGAGATGACTTGATTAGTCCGGCGCCTCTTTGTCTCTTGGGCGGGGAGGTTTGGACTCCTCAAGGAGAGGGAGCGCTCTTGGACACTGTTCTAGATCGAGCTCTTTCGCAATTGCAGCCTGTCTGTCTCGCTGAACAAGCTTTTTGCGTTTCGTTTTTCCAGCTTGACTCGGTTCTTTCCCCAGTAAAGGTACGTAACGTTTCTTCACTTACATTTCTTTGAATCACAGGTACATGAATAGTAAAATGAATCAACTTGAATAAGTATAAAAATTTTAATCATCGCTAGTTGCTTCTATTGATTATAATATTGCAATCGAGGAGTATATAATGCATGATGTGATCAATTGTTAAAAGGGAAATGAAACGGATGAGACTGATAGTATTAGCAACGGAGCAACGAGTCCCGGATCAGCAACTTCTACTGCCAGTAAAAAGTTGGAAAGACAAGTAAATGAAGAAGTTAGAGCTACAATGGCTGCAATATTTCCGTCCCTTGAGCCTGAATTGAACAATTTTATATCATATTTGGATAAAATAGACAGCTTGTGAGTTACTAGATTTTCGTTATCATTAGAACATTAAAATTTTGGTCAAATAATTAAAACTTACCTAACAATTCATTATCGTCCACGTTTGTAGTACGAAAAATATTACTGTCCAACAACTTTAATACCAATAATCGCAAGCGAAATATTCTTTTTCCAGTTGGTGCTTATATGTACTAGTGAGGCTCTCACAGCACGTAATGTCAGCACAGGATACGGGATCCTTTCTTTCAATGACTTTTGCATCAGCACTTGTACAGGTGAAGAGATCGTTTGATAAATTTATGCAGGCACAACTACAGTCCATCTTGCGTGACACCAAAGTCAACCGTCGAGCCAAATGTGGAATATTACCTTACGTTGAAAACCTTCAGCCCTTTGCCCGGACTGCAGAACGGATATTCAAAAATTCTGATAGAAAAGTTGACTTAGAGAAGTGGTACACCAAACTCATTGAGGCAATGTTCGAAGCAATTGTAATACACAGTGGTGAACATCATAAAACACCACCGGAGGTCATAAAAATGGGTGAGTTTGAAGTTATATAAGGATTTATTTTCATTACCCGGTTATTGCCTATTATTGTTTCAATCGATCGATATGTTATGTATATGTTCCTGCACCCGACAGAGAGTTAATCATTTTTGCAGAAAATTTCCATCATCTCTACGATCTTTTGTCCCAGTTGAAAATTTCCGTATTAGATCATGAGAGAAAAGAAGCTAAGCAAAAATACCATGATGCTCTCCGAGCCTATGTGATTCAGTACTTTGGGCGTCCACTTGAGAAATTGAATGTAAGGTCCACGCTTCACCTAGACTTTTATCATATTCTACATCCTGCAAGTCCGTGGACATTGTTATTGATTTTGTTCCTTTTATGCTTCACAGCTCTTTTTTGAGGGTGTACAAGCGAAGGTGGGGTCAGGTGTAAAAGAATCCGAAATCAGCTACCAAATGGCATTCAGCAAACAGGAACTGCGCAGAGTTGTTAAAGAGTACCCTGCTAGAGAAGTGAAGAAAGGATTGGAAAATCTATATCGAAAGGTTGAAAAGCATCTTTGTGAAACCGAGAATTTGCTCCAGGTAAAAAACCCATCTCATTGCATTCACGAAGATTCATTAACTGTTTGCAAAATAATATGTGAAATAAAAAAACCACTTATGTAGGTCGTTTGGAGCGAAATGCAACGTGAATTTATTGCACAGTACAAAAATATCGAAGAGTTGATCCAACGATGTTACCCCGATAGCATGGTCACCCTGGAATTCAGTATTCAAGAAATATTAGAATTCTTTTCAGAGATAGCAAGGTCTCACTGAAAGCTTGCATTGTCAAGTTATGTTATGGACACGTGGAAAATTGTGGAACAAGCTGATACATAATAATTATGATACGAAAATTATGAGTACTATATAAATTTTTCACTTAGAGTTGCAGAATAATGTAAATAATTATGTATACATTTTGTAGATATTTAAAACTATCCAGATAAGATTATAAACTAACGTATTTAAATATATCAATTATTTCATTAAATATGTGTAGTAGCCAGAGAAAAGAGCCACAGTTTACGATTCTGCTTCACATTTATGAAATTTCTTTACATAATGAGTTTCGAATTTTTTCTACTATTACCTAACTTTGAACGTACCAATTCCAAAGCCAATTCTTGAGGAGTTTGAAATTACTCAGTAATTTTCTAGCCTTAGCTGAAAGTCGGCTTTTTCTATATGCATATAGGTACAGATACCAGTCTTCAGTCTTCCATTGAGAGCTGATCATATCTATTAACAAACTGTATGAAAAGTGGGCAGTGAAAAAAATCCGAATATTCGAGACAAATACCTATTTCAAATTTTCCTTTTATTCGAGAATACAGAATGTTACAGAAATTCCCGCAAGTTTACAACAGTATATTCGAGGTAATACATTACTTAACAGTTCACAGTCTACTAATTACAGCCAACACATTTGTTTCACTCTTTGGGGGTTGGGGGATAGGCATTCAGGTAGATAAGACCGGAATATTTGGCCTGAAAATAAAAAACCGATTAGGAATAAATGTTGAGCATTCAAATCATTTAATGTAAGTTGCTTAGTGTAATCAATCTTCCGTATTCATCCTTGTTAAATTAAAATCTAAACGAAATGTACACATTAGAATTAACATGAGTTATAACAGAATAATGTCACAATGTCTCATTAATTTGTGAAAATTATGTTTATAAGAGACTTTGACATTCCGCAATGGAGTACTTACAAATGCAATGCTTCCAATCGTGAAACCAACACCAAATATAAGATGCAAGTTATATTTTCTCTGATTAGCGTCGTATTGGGTCTGCCACGAGCCTTGAGGTACCGGCAAGTCATTAAGCGTTGTTTGCTTGAATTCAGCTGGCGGATGGTAAGAACGAGATCCTGGCAGTAAACATAAGACATAAGGATCAAGTAAAATATAAGATGACATTGGTTTGATTTAATTTGAGCTAGATTAGGTTAGGTTGCATTTGCGTAGCAGCACGTATAAAATGTGTAAAATTATAACGCTTAACTTGAATTCATCGAGGGCCAATGTTAGAGTAGGAAAATAAACTTCTGGGTTTTGAGTTAGGCTTCCGATTGTATTTAAGATAAGAATATTACGTAATGCCATAGGTATGATCGAAGGATATAGTGTAAATCGAGGGTAGCACAATGAAGTACGTTGAACTACCATTTTGACTTAAGCCGATCATAATTGCACTACATCAAGGTCTCAATTGAGAATAAACTTACCGCTGCGAAGAACGTTTCTTCCTACTGGTCGCAGGATTTGGCCCAACATTTTTACACGTATTCTTGTCTGCTTGTCGCGACAGAAACGCAGAAACCGAGTAATTGACCACTGCAGCAGACGCCTTACTTCCGCTCCCAGGATTCCCGTTCCAATCTATCAATGCAGTAACGTATCTGTTAATTTGGAAAGCGGGCTCTGATTTTTGAAAAACAAACTCAGGCTGTTCGGTAATGCAAATTTACATTAATTTTATCAATACAAGTTAGCCGACGTAATTCTGAATAAAATTATTTCTTCCCAGATTACACTAAAAGAATCAGCCAAAAATTGTAGGTGAACCTCGGTGCAGGGTAACTTTGTAACTTGTGTACGAGAATGAAGTGAAGTCAACCATAGCCACGCTACAGCTACAAATATTCCTAGACAAATTGTTTCGTACATTGTTTCGAATGAACTAATTTAGCGCGCATCGCCGTAACAGGCATGAATAAAGTTTATTTCAATCGAAAAGCTTATCTCGTTTCGGTAGTTGCGTTAATATTCCAAAAGATGAATCGGTCAATAATTTATTTTACATGATTGTTGCACCTGGTCACTTGGCCGTAATACCGTTGACTGGAGATTGCTAAAGAGCAGTTCACATTGGCGCGTCAGCACGGATCGGTAACTAATCAAAATGCATGGAATCTAGTGAACACTAGATTTCAGGCAATATGCTTGGCCGCGCTCGGCATCACACATGCATATACAACGATATAGTGAACCACATTTGTGTGCTACCCAGCAGAAGCAACCAGTTAAACGGGGCATTTAAAATTCGGCAAATGTCGATATGTAAGGAACGGGTGGGGAACTGCGGTATAGAAATTTCCTATCACACCGACACATTAAATGTTGTAATCCCCACAAGTAAGTCGATAAATGTAAGGTACTGCCGTTACCCCCTTGTCCGTCGTGGCTTTTTAGACTATCATTAGCAATCTTCAGTCAACGATAGCGTCGAAACGAAAGCCGAATGGGGCTTTCCGTAACCGAAAATGGAGTAGATAAATTCATCGTCAAGCGGTGCTCTGCGTCGCACAATCCAAGTCGGTAAACAGTCGGTACGTAATAATGATAAGAACGAATGTTAACATCACGTGTACCCAGATGGATTATGCAATGTCGGATATTATTATAAGTATGTAATGACTGTCGATGGAAATTTTCATGTATCGCCGTATAGACATCGTCATTAAAAACGAAAGTTATAAGTTCACCAAGCGCTTCAGTGTTGAAGAGGTGACATTTATAAATTACCAGCTGCCCGTCGCGGCTTCGCCGGCGGCTTCTAATATCTGACCTAGCTTATAACCGAACTAAACAAAACTCTATCTAAAATAGTTTAGACAGCGATCGCATGAGTTTGTGACTCCACTCATATACAGCTTAGCGCATCAACTATTGTAAAATGGTTGTACCAATTCAGAAACCTTTTCGGGCGTGAGAAACGCATAACGTGAAAAACAAACATTCATTTTTTACGGGACAAACAAGAAGCAAAAAATTAATTTTCATGATACGAAAATCTTTCCAAGCGTGCGCAAAACAACTTCCCCAGCTTTCATCGCAATGGATTTTCGGAAATCGAAATTTGCAGTGCCAGAATGTATTTGGTAGACCCTGTCTGAACTATTTAAACCCTCCGTGCTGCGAAGAAGAGAAATAACCCTTTTCAGGTTAATTGAAGCCTGAGCCAAGTCGAAAATTGAGGAATTTTGGAGATTATAAGACCGACATCACCGTAAATACGAATCAGTCAATTCATTTATTGATTTATTTCAATACAGATTAGATCTAATAGTAGAAATACAATATTGTACGTGTTCTTTTCTGCAGAGAGCCATTGCACCGGCCGAAGTTTGGAATCTGCACTGACAAACTGCAATGATGAGTATCGTATACAACGGATTTCAGATTATGTCTAAGGTTATGTACGTTGCACCTGTTCTTCCTCATATAGAATGCATTTTTCTGTAGTAATATTCAAACATTCTTCTGCACTTCTTTGTGTCTTCCACGCTCATACTATTTGGCGACTTGCTGCAGTACCATACAATTACACGTATGACATGTACTACATTTAAGGTACGTTGAATAAACTAGAGCTGCAACTTTAAAAATATAAGTATGTCATTGACCTTCCCCTTCTGGCTGAGATGTTGGTGAACATTGAATTAAATTCAGCCGTCGCTCTTCATCCGTTGCTCGCAGCGTATTCGGCCTGCGCTCAATCGATTCCTCTCGGAAAATTACGTCGGAATAGTACCTCAGAGAATCGATTGCAGCATTTCTCGGAATCGTCGAAATTTTCGCCAAAAATCCATAGGGGTTAGCCTTACTTTTTTCGTCATTTTCGGAGTCGAAAATTTTTTGTTCCGGAATCGATTTGTACGACCATAGCTGGAGTAATTGCACCCCCAGGAACTCAGAAAACACATGAAAAATAGCCTAGGACCAGCAGCAGAGAAATGACGATGAAAATCTGCAGTTTTTCGGCTGTAACTTTGCAGGTGTTGCTCGCAGCGTATCGGGACTGCGATTAATCGATTCCTCTCGCAAAATCACGTCGGAATAGTACCCTAAAGAAACAATTGCAGCACTTTTCAAAGTCGTCGAAATTTTCGCCAAAAATGCAAAGGGGTTAGCCTTGGATTTTTTTTGGCCGAAAAATCTTTTGTCTGGGAATCGATCCGTATGACGCTTTTTAGACTAATTCGACCCCCAGGAACTCAGAAAACACATGAAAAATAGCCTAGGACCAGCAGCAGAGAAATGACGATGAAAATCTGCAGTTTTTCGGCTGTAACTTTGCAGGTGTTGCTCGCAGCGTATCGGGACTGCGATTAATCGATTCCTCTCGCAAAATCACGTCGGAATAGTACCCTAAAGAAACAATTGCAGCACTTTTCAAAGTCGTCGAAATTTTCGCCAAAAATGCAAAGGGGTTAGCCTTGGATTTTTTTTGGCCGAAAAATCTTTTGTCTGGGAATCGATCCGTATGACGCTTTTTAGACTAATTCGACCCCCAGGAACTCAGAAAACACATGAAAAATAGCCTAGGACCAGCAGCAGAGAAATGACGATGAAAATCTGCAGTTTTTCGGCTGTAACTTTGCAGGTGTTGCTCGCAGCGTATCGGGACTGCGATTAATCGATTCCTCTCGCAAAATCACGTCGGAATAGTACCCTAAAGAAACAATTGCAGCACTTTTCAAAGTCGTCGAAATTTTCGCCAAAAATGCAAAGGGGTTAGCCTTGGATTTTTTTTGGCCGAAAAATCTTTTGTCTGGGAATCGATCCGTATGACGCTTTTTAGACTAATTCGACCCCCAGGAACTCAGAAAACACATGAAAAATAGCCTAGGACCAGCAGCAGAGAAATGACGATGAAAATCTGCAGTTTTTCGGCTGTAACTTTGCAGGTGTTGCTCGCAGCGTATCGGGACTGCGATTAATCGATTCCTCTCGCAAAATCACGTCGGAATAGTACCCTAAAGAATTAATTGCAGCACTTTCCAAAGTTGTCGAAATTTTCGCCAAAAATGCAAAGGGGTTAGTTTAGTTTAGTTTAGTTTAGTTTATTGGATATCTCCCATTTCGGTGAACACAATACATTTTTCAAAAAATACGCTACATAGTTATACTTGTAATTTTATATAATGTTTTTTTTTTTTTTTTTTCATTTCTGTCTGCGTGAAAATTAACTTATATTCTACGATGTGTACCTCCATGTAGAGTGCGTCGCCCTTCCCCACATAAGTTCGGAAACTTGTGCGTAGGGTGTCAAGGGTTCGGCTTACTTATTTTCCTTATTTTGTTTGTGTTGTCCGTCCTGTGTTCTGATTTGTAGGTCTTATCTGTTTCATTCCTGGCTTGTAATTTTGTTGAAGTATTCTCTTCCTCTGCTGAAAATCCATTGTTTCATGTTTTTTTTGAATCTGAGTGTTGGTTGTTTCCTCATTTCGTTATCGAGTTCGTTATATATTTTTCGGCCTATGTAGTCAGCTTGGTGTTGTCCTTTCGTTGTGTATGTTTTCAGGTTTGTTACCTCTTTGTTGACTCTTGCCCTTGTATCATGCGCGTGTACGATCTGGTATTCTTCGTCCGTTAAGTTCGATTTATGAATCTTTATTGCTGCAGCCTTCATGTAAGTTTGTCTAATGTCCAGTAGTCCCGTTTCTTCATATAATTTCTCGGTAGAGTATTTTCTATCCTTCTTGTACGCTATTCTTAGGATTAGCTTCTGAGTTATTTCCAGTGGTTTCAGATGTTTGCTGTATGTTCCACCCCAGCCTATTATACCGTATTCTAGTACGGAGTTCACGAGACTATAGTATACTCTTTTCATTGTTGTTTTGTCTACCATATTTTGTAAATTGATGAAGGTGTGTATCAGTTTTCGGATTCTTGCCGATGTTTGAAGTATATGTGTCTTCCATGTTAGTTTTTGGTCAATGATTATTCCTAGGTACTTCATTTCTTCTGTCTTTTCAATTTCTTCATACGTACATTTCTTGTTTGTTGTATCGCATCTATGTAGTTTAATTGAAAATTCCGGTCCTCTTGTTTCTTCTCCTATTTTGCTGGATGCGTATGTCATATATTTGGTTTTTTTCTCATTCAGGGATAGTAGGTGTTCGTTAAGATATTCATATACTGCATTCAGGTCTTGGTTTGCTGTTTCAAAGGCTTCTTTCCACGTATCCTTTGCAGTCAATATGACAGTGTCGTCGGCGTATGCTAATATTTTCGATGACATTTTCATGTTGCATATATCATTAACATATACGTTAAACAAGATTGCCGATAGGACAGTCCCTTGGGGTATTCCGCATTCCGTAATTTTTCGTTCACTGTATGATGTTCCTAGTTTTACTTGTTGCGTTCTTTCTGTCAGGTAGCTTCCGAACCATCGCAGAGAGATGCCCCTGATCCCTATTGCTTCCATTTTCTCCAACAGTCTTTGATGTGGCACCGTGTCGAAAGCTTTCGCTAGGTCTAGATACACTCCTACTATTTTCTTCTTTTTGTCTATCTTCCCGTATATGTACTTTGTTAGTGAGTAGATCGCATCCTGTGTGCTGCAATTTTGTCTGAATCCATATTGATTTACTGAAATGATGTTGTGCTTGTCCATGTGTTTTATCAGCCTAGTTTTCATACATTTCTCAAGGAGCTTTCCTATCGCACTGGTGATAGCTATGGGCCTATAGTTGGCCATGTCCATTTTATCCCCTGTCTTATATATAGTCGTTATGGTGTTTGTCTTAAAGTGTATCGGAAATATTCCTTTTTCTATACTAAGATTGAATATGTATTCTAGGGGTTTTGTAAGGTATTCTACATTGTGTTTGAGAAATTCGGCTTTAATGTTGTCATGTCCCGTGGATGCACTGTTTTTCTGCTCCATTATGTGTTTTTTTATTTCTGCTTCGTATATTGGTGTCAGGAATATTGAGTCCTTTATGTTTATTTCGTTTTTTGTGTTTCTCATCTTGGTTTTTGGGATTTTTTTGGCGAGATTCTTACCCATACTGATGTAAAACTCGTTAAAGCTGTTGGCAATTTGTTTAGGGTCGGTTATTTTCGTTTCTCCTATTTTTATTGTATATACACGTTCCTTGTTTCTATCCACTTTTTCATATCGATTTTCGTTGATTACTTGCCAGATCCTCTTCTGGTCATTGCCTGCTTTTTCTATTTGCTTACTGTAATAAGAGTTTTTTGTTGCTTTTATAAGTCTTGTGAGACTGTTCCTGTATATCCTGTATTCTTCTTTTTGTACGGTGTCGTTTTTGTTTCTCCGAAGCTTTCTCGCCATCTCGTCCCTCTTTCTAATAGATGTGATTATGCCTTGTGTGATCCATGGTTTTATTTTTTTCCATTTTGTGTTTGTTATTATGGTCTTGGTATTTGTTGCTTCATTGATTGTCCATTTTATTATTTTAATCAGGGCTTCCGTAGCTTTATTGACATCAGTTTGTGTTGTCACTTCTTGCCATTCTTCTCTCCCCAGAGATTCCCTGGTTTTGTTGTAGTCGATTTTTTTTATTTCAATTATATCCGGTTGCACTGCTTTGACGGTCTTCATTTGTATCATCGTCGAGAAGTGATCTGTTATGTTAGTTTGGATGACACTTGCTTTGACGTTTTTGGCATGTTTTTGTTTAACGAAGATGTGGTCGATACATGTGCTGTTGTTGTCTGTAACCCGAGTTGGAACATTTATGCAGGATATAAATTCGTGGTTGTACATTATGTTCAAGTAGTTCTCTTTTTCCTTGGATCTGATCCGATCTAGGGTTAGCCTTGGATTTTTTTTGGCCGAAAAATCTTTTGTCTGGAAATCGATCCGTATGACGCTTTTTAGACTAATTCGACCCCCAGGAACTCAGAAAACACATGAAAAATAGCCTAGGACCAGCAGCAGAGAAATGACGATGAAAATCTGCAGTTTTTCGGCTGTAACTTTGCAGGTGTTGCTCGCAGCGTATCGGGACTGCGATTAATCGATTCCTCTCGCAAAATCACGTCGGAATAGTACCCTAAAGAATTAATTGCAGCACTTTCCAAAGTTGTCGAAATTTTCGCCAAAAATGCAAAGGGGTTAGCCTTGGATTTTTTTTGGCCGAAAAATCTTTTGTCTGGGAATCGATCCGTATGACGCTTTTTAGACTAATTCGACCCCCAGGAACTCAGAAAACACATGAAAAATAGCCTAGGACCAGCAGCAGAGAAATGACGATGAAAATCTGCAGTTTTTCGGCTGTAACTTTGCAGGTGTTGCTCGCAGCGTATCGGGACTGCGATTAATCGATTCCTCTCGCAAAATCACGTCGGAATAGTACCCTAAAGAATTAATTGCAGCACTTTCCAAAGTTGTCGAAATTTTCGCCAAAAATGCAAAGGGGTTAGCCTTGGATTTTTTTTGGCCGAAAAATCTTTTGTCTGGGAATCGATCCGTATGACGCTTTTTAGACTAATTCGACCCCCAGGAACTCGGAAAACACATGAAAAATAGCCTAGGACCAGCAGCAGAGAAATGACGATGAAAATCTGCAGTTTTTCGGCTGTAACTTTGCAGGTGTTGCTCGCAGCGTATCGGGACTGCGATTAATCGATTCCTCTCGCAAAATCACGTCGGAATAGTACCCTAAAAAATTAATTGCAGCACTTTCCAAAGTTGTCGAAATTTTCGCCAAAAATGCAAAGGGGTTAGCCTTGGATTTTTTTTGGCCGAAAAATCTTTTGTCTGGAAATCGATCCGTATGACGCTTTTTAGACTAATTCGACCCCCAGGAACTCAGAAAACACATGAAAAATAGCCTAGGACCAGCAGCAGAGAAATGACGATGAAAATCTGCAGTTTTTCGGCTGTAACTTTGCAGGTGTTGCTCGCAGCGTATCGGGACTGCGATTAATCGATTCCTCTCGCAAAATCACGTCGGAATAGTACCCTAAAAAATTAATTGCAGCACTTTCCAAAGTTGTCGAAATTTTCGCCAAAAATGCAAAGGGGTTAGCCTTGGATTTTTTTTGGCCGAAAAATCTTTTGTCTGGAAATCGATCCGTATGACGCTTTTTAGACTAATTCGACCCCCAGGAACTCAGAAAACACATGAAAAATAGCCTAGGACCAGCAGCAGAGAAATGACGATGAAAATCTGCAGTTTTTCGGCTGTAACTTTGCAGGTGTTGCTCGCAGCGTATCGGGACTGCGATTAATCGATTCCTCTCGCAAAATCACGTCGGAATAGTACCCTAAAAAATTAATTGCAGCACTTTCCAAAGTTGTCGAAATTTTCGCCAAAAATGCAAAGGGGTTAGCCTTGGATTTTTTTTGGCCGAAAAATCTTTTGTCTGGAAATCGATCCGTATGACGCTTTTTAGACTAATTCGACCCCCAGGAACTCAGAAAACACATGAAAAATAGCCTAGGACCAGCAGCAGAGAAATGACGATGAAAATCTGCAGTTTTTCGGCTGTAACTTTGCAGGTGTTGCTCGCAGCGTATCGGGACTGCGATTAATCGATTCCTCTCGCAAAATCACGTCGGAATAGTACCCTAAAAAATTAATTGCAGCACTTTCCAAAGTTGTCGAAATTTTCGCCAAAAATGCAAAGGGGTTAGCCTTGGATTTTTTTTGGCCGAAAAATCTTTTGTCTGGAAATCGATCCGTATGACGCTTTTTAGACTAATTCGACCCCCAGGAACTCAGAAAACACATGAAAAATAGCCTAGGACCAGCAGCAGAGAAATGACGATGAAAATCTGCAGTTTTTCGGCTGTAACTTTGCAGGTGTTGCTCGCAGCGTATCGGGACTGCGATTAATCGATTCCTCTCGCAAAATCACGTCGGAATAGTACCCTAAAAAATTAATTGCAGCACTTTCCAAAGTTGTCGAAATTTTCGCCAAAAATGCAAAGGGGTTAGCCTTGGATTTTTTTTGGCCGAAAAATCTTTTGTCTGGAAATCGATCCGTATGACGCTTTTTAGACTAATTCGACCCCCAGGAACTCAGAAAACACATGAAAAATAGCCTAGGACCAGCAGCAGAGAAATGACGATGAAAATCTGCAGTTTTTCGGCTGTAACTTTGCAGGTGTTGCTCGCAGCGTATCGGGACTGCGATTAATCGATTCCTCTCGCAAAATCACGTCGGAATAGTACCCTAAAGAATTAATTGCAGCACTTTCCAAAGTTGTCGAAATTTTCGCCAAAAATGCAAAGGGGTTAGCCTTGGATTTTTTTTGGCCGAAAAATCTTTTGTCTGGGAATCGATCCGTATGACGCTTTTTAGACTAATTCGACCCCCAGGAACTCAGAAAACACATGAAAAATAGCCTAGGACCAGCAGCAGAGAAATGACGATGAAAATCTGCAGTTTTTCGGCTGTAACTTTGCAGGTGTTGCTCGCAGCGTATCGGGACTGCGATTAATCGATTCCTCTCGCAAAATCACGTCGGAATAGTACCCTAAAGAAACAATTGCAGCACTTTTTAAAGTCGTCGAAATTTTCGCCAAAAATGCAAAGGGGTTAGCCTTGGATTTTTTTTGGCCGAAAAATCTTTTGTCTGGGAATCGATCCGTATGACGCTTTTTAGACTAATTCGACCCCCAGGAACTCAGAAAACACATGAAAAATAGCCTAGGACCAGCAGCAGAGAAATGACGATGAAAATCTGCAGTTTTTCGGCTGTAACTTTGCAGGTGTTGCTCGCAGCGTATCGGGACTGCGATTAATCGATTCCTCTCGCAAAATCACGTCGGAATAGTACCCTAAAGAATTAATTGCAGCACTTTCCAAAGTTGTCGAAATTTTCGCCAAAAATGCAAAGGGGTTAGCCTTGGATTTTTTTTGGCCGAAAAATCTTTTGTCTGGGAATCGATCCGTATGACGCTTTTTAGACTAATTCGACCCCCAGGAACTCAGAAAACACATGAAAAATAGCCTAGGACCAGCAGCAGAGAAATGACGACTAAAATCTGCAGTTTTTCGGCTGTAACTTTGCAGGTGTTGCTCGCAGCGTATCGGGACTGCGATTAATCGATTCCTCTCGCAAAATCACGTCGGAATAGTACCCTAAAGAATTAATTGCAGCACTTTCCAAAGTTTTCGAAATTTTCGCCAAAAATGCAAAGGGGTTAGCCTTGGATTTTTTTTGGCCGAAAAATCTTTTGTCTGGGAATCGATCCGTATGACGCTTTTTAGACTAATTCGACCCCCAGGAACTCAGAAAACACATGAAAAATAGCCTAGGACCAGCAGCAGAGAAATGACGATGAAAATCTGCAGTTTTTCGGCTGTAACTTTGCAGGTGTTGCTCGCAGCGTATCGGGACTGCGATTAATCGATTCCTCTCGCAAAATCACGTCGGAATAGTACCCTAAAGAATTAATTGCAGCACTTTCCAAAGTTGTCGAAATTTTCGCCAAAAATGCAAAGGGGTTAGCCTTGGATTTTTTTTGGCCGAAAAATCTTTTGTCTGGGAATCGATCCGTATGACGCTTTTTAGACTAATTCGACCCCCAGGAACTCAGAAAACACATGAAAAATAGCCTAGGACCAGCAGCAGAGAAATGACGATGAAAATCTGCAGTTTTTCGGCTGTAACTTTGCAGGTGTTGCTCGCAGCGTATCGGGACTGCGATTAATCGATTCCTCTCGCAAAATCACGTCGGAATAGTACCCTAAAGAATTAATTGCAGCACTTTCCAAAGTTGTCGAAATTTTCGCCAAAAATGCAAAGGGGTTAGCCTTGGATTTTTTTTGGCCGAAAAATCTTTTGTCTGGGAATCGATCCGTATGACGCTTTTTAGACTAATTCGACCCCCAGGAACTCAGAAAACACATGAAAAATAGCCTAGGACCAGCAGCAGAGAAATGACGATGAAAATCTGCAGTTTTTCGGCTGTAACTTTGCAGGTGTTGCTCGCAGCGTATCGGGACTGCGATTAATCGATTCCTCTCGCAAAATCACGTCGGAATAGTACCCTAAAGAAACAATTGCAGCACTTTTTAAAGTCGTCGAAATTTTCGCCAAAAATGCAAAGGGGTTAGCCTTGGATTTTTTTTGGCCGAAAAATCTTTTGTCTGGGAATCGATCCGTATGACGCTTTTTAGACTAATTCGACCCCCAGGAACTCAGAAAACACATGAAAAATAGCCTAGGACCAGCAGCAGAGAAATGACGATGAAAATCTGCAGTTTTTCGGCTGTAACTTTGCAGGTGTTGCTCGCAGCGTATCGGGACTGCGATTAATCGATTCCTCTCGCAAAATCACGTCGGAATAGTACCCTAAAGAAACAATTGCAGCACTTTTCAAAGTCGTCGAAATTTTCGCCAAAAATGCAAAGGGGTTAGCCTTGGATTTTTTTTGGCCGAAAAATCTTTTGTCTGGGAATCGATCCGTATGACGCTTTTTAGACTAATTCGACCCCCAGGAACTCAGAAAACACATGAAAAATAGCCTCGGACCAGCAGCAGAGAAATGACGATGAAAATCTGCAGTTTTTCGGCTGTAACTTTGCAGGTGTTGCTCGCAGCGTATCGGGACTGCGATTAATCGATTCCTCTCGCAAAATCACGTCGGAATAGTACCCTAAAGAATTAATTGCAGCACTTTCCAAAGTTGTCGAAATTTTCGCCAAAAATGCAAAGGGGTTAGCCTTGGATTTTTTTTGGCCGAAAAATCTTTTGTCTGGAAATCGATCCGTATGACGCTTTTTAGACTAATTCGACCCCCAGGAACTCAGAAAACACATGAAAAATAGCCTAGGACCAGCAGCAGAGAAATGACGATGAAAATCTGCAGTTTTTCGGCTGTAACTTTGCAGGTGTTGCTCGCAGCGTATCGGGACTGCGATTAATCGATTCCTCTCGCAAAATCACGTCGGAATAGTACCCTAAAGAATTAATTGCAGCACTTTCCAAAGTTGTCGAAATTTTCGCCAAAAATGCAAAGGGGTTAGCCTTGGATTTTTTTTGGCCGAAAAATCTTTTGTCTGGGAATCGATCCGTATGACGCTTTTTAGACTAATTCGACCCCCAGGAACTCAGAAAACACATGAAAAATAGCCTAGGACCAGCAGCAGAGAAATGACGATGAAAATCTGCAGTTTTTCGGCTGTAACTTTGCAGGTGTTGCTCGCAGCGTATCGGGACTGCGATTAATCGATTCCTCTCGCAAAATCACGTCGGAATAGTACCCTAAAAAATTAATTGCAGCACTTTCCAAAGTTGTCGAAATTTTCGCCAAAAATGCAAAGGGGTTAGCCTTGGATTTTTTTTGGCCGAAAAATCTTTTGTCTGGAAATCGATCCGTATGACGCTTTTTAGACTAATTCGACCCCCAGGAACTCAGAAAACACATGAAAAATAGCCTAGGACCAGCAGCAGAGAAATGACGATGAAAATCTGCAGTTTTTCGGCTGTAACTTTGCAGGTGTTGCTCGCAGCGTATCGGGACTGCGATTAATCGATTCCTCTCGCAAAATCACGTCGGAATAGTACCCTAAAGAATTAATTGCAGCACTTTCCAAAGTTGTCGAAATTTTCGCCAAAAATGCAAAGGGGTTAGCCTTGGATTTTTTTTGGCCGAAAAATCTTTTGTCTGGGAATCGATCCGTATGACGCTTTTTAGACTAATTCGACCCCCAGGAACTCAGAAAACACATGAAAAATAGCCTAGGACCAGCAGCAGAGAAATGACGATGAAAATCTGCAGTTTTTCGGCTGTAACTTTGCAGGTGTTGCTCGCAGCGTATCGGGACTGCGATTAATCGATTCCTCTCGCAAAATCACGTCGGAATAGTACCCTAAAGAATTAATTGCAGCACTTTCCAAAGTTGTCGAAATTTTCGCCAAAAATGCAAAGGGGTTAGCCTTGGATTTTTTTTGGCCGAAAAATCTTTTGTCTGGGAATCGATCCGTATGACGCTTTTTAGACTAATTCGACCCCCAGGAACTCAGAAAACACATGAAAAATAGCCTAGGACCAGCAGCAGAGAAATGACGATGAAAATCTGCAGTTTTTCGGCTGTAACTTTGCAGGTGTTGCTCGCAGCGTATCGGGACTGCGATTAATCGATTCCTCTCGCAAAATCACGTCGGAATAGTACCCTAAAGAATTAATTGCAGCACTTTCCAAAGTTGTCGAAATTTTCGCCAAAAATGCAAAGGGGTTAGCCTTGGATTTTTTTTGGCCGAAAAATCTTTTGTCTGGGAATCGATCCGTATGACGCTTTTTAGACTAATTCGACCCCCAGGAACTCAGAAAACACATGAAAAATAGCCTAGGACCAGCAGCAGAGAAATGACGATGAAAATCTGCAGTTTTTCGGCTGTAACTTTGCAGGTGTTGCTCGCAGCGTATCGGGACTGCGATTAATCGATTCCTCTCGCAAAATCACGTCGGAATAGTACCCTAAAGAATTAATTGCAGCACTTTCCAAAGTTGTCGAAATTTTCGCCAAAAATGCAAAGGGGTTAGCCTTGGATTTTTTTTGGCCGAAAAATCTTTTGTCTGGGAATCGATCCGTATGACGCTTTTTAGACTAATTCGACCCCCAGGAACTCAGAAAACACATGAAAAATAGCCTAGGACCAGCAGCAGAGAAATGACGATGAAAATCTGCAGTTTTTCGGCTGTAACTTTGCAGGTGTTGCTCGCAGCGTATCGGGACTGCGATTAATCGATTCCTCTCGCAAAATCACGTCGGAATAGTACCCTAAAGAAACAATTGCAGCACTTTTTAAAGTCGTCGAAATTTTCGCCAAAAATGCAAAGGGGTTAGCCTTGGATTTTTTTTGGCCGAAAAATCTTTTGTCTGGGAATCGATCCGTATGACGCTTTTTAGACTAATTCGACCCCCAGGAACTCAGAAAACACATGAAAAATAGCCTAGGACCAGCAGCAGAGAAATGACGATGAAAATCTGCAGTTTTTCGGCTGTAACTTTGCAGGTGTTGCTCGCAGCGTATCGGGACTGCGATTAATCGATTCCTCTCGCAAAATCACGTCGGAATAGTACCCTAAAGAATTAATTGCAGCACTTTCCAAAGTTGTCGAAATTTTCGCCAAAAATGCAAAGGGGTTAGCCTTGGATTTTTTTTGGCCGAAAAATCTTTTGTCTGGGAATCGATCCGTATGACGCTTCTTAGACTAATTCGACCCCCAGGAACTCAGAAAACACATGAAAAATAGCCTAGGACCAGCAGCAGAGAAATGACGATGAAAATCTGCAGTTTTTCGGCTGTAACTTTGCAGGTGTTGCTCGCAGCGTATCGGGACTGCGATTAATCGATTCCTCTCGCAAAATCACGTCGGAATAGTACCCTAAAAAATTAATTGCAGCACTTTCCAAAGTTGTCGAAATTTTCGCCACAAATGCAAAGGGGTTAGCCTTGGATTTTTTTTGGCCGAAAAATCTTTTGTCTGGGAATCGATCCCTATGACGCTTTTTAGACTAATTCGACCCCCAGGAACTCAGAAAACACATGAAAAATAGCCTAGGACCAGCAGCAGAGAAATGACGATGAAAATCTGCAGTTTTTCGGCTGTAACTTTGCAGGTGTTGCTCGCAGCGTATCGGGACTGCGATTAATCGATTCCTCTCGCAAAATCACGTCGGAATAGTACCCTAAAGAATTAATTGCAGCACTTTCCAAAGTTGTCGAAATTTTCGCCAAAAATGCAAAGGGGTTAGCCTTGGATTTTTTTTGGCCGAAAAATCTTTTGTCTGGGAATCGATCCGTATGACGCTTTTTAGACTAATTCGACCCCCAGGAACTCAGAAAACACATGAAAAATAGCCTAGGACCAGCAGCAGAGAAATGACGATGAAAATCTGCAGTTTTTCGGCTGTAACTTTGCAGGTGTTGCTCGCAGCGTATCGGGACTGCGATTAATCGATTCCTCTCGCAAAATCACGTCGGAATAGTACCCTAAAAAATTAATTGCAGCACTTTCCAAAGTTGTCGAAATTTTCGCCAAAAATGCAAAGGGGTTAGATTTAGATTAGATTTAGATTTAGATTTATTGACAAACATATTTTTCGTGTTTACATATAATTCTCAGTTCTCCATGCCTGAGCATCTAATTATGCTTGTGTGGCTGGAGTTGCTTTTTTCTACTTAGTGACAAGTTGTCACTTAATTTCCTAAATTACAATTTTTTTTTTTTTTTTTTTTTGCGTGATTGTGTGCTTGCATTTGAGATATTCTCACCCGCACCTGATAGTTCACTATATTACGCAGATCAATCATTCCGAGTTGTTATTTAAATCTACACGTTGTACTTATTTCCTAATCTATACCTAATAAGTTGGTGATACTTTTTTTTATTTGCTTACATTTGTAACAAGAAAACATTCAGACAAAACCTTCAGACAACTCCTATATTCCTAATTGAGTCTTGGTATTCACTTATTTTCTAGGTGTTAGTCAGTTTATCATTGTACATTCTTCCCTGCTGTAAAATCCAAGTACTAATACTTTTTTTGAAACCCTGTATACATTTTTGCTTTATTTCTAATGGAATTTCATTATACAGCTTGTTTATAATGACTCTTTCCTGTCTGTGCCCAATTGTTGTTTTAGTTTTCGGAAGTATGAGGTTTCCTCGTGTCCTGGCTCTGGTGTCATGTTCGTGGGTGAGCTTTCTTTGTTCTATTTCTTCCGGATTTCGTTTAAGACGCACTAGTGCGTTCTTCATGTAAGCCTGGCGTATGTCCGGTATTTTTGTTATGGCAAAGAGCATATCACTTGGGTAATACCGAGGTTTCCAAAAGGCTATTCGTAGTATCATTTTTTGTATTATTTCCAGTGGTCTCAAATTTTTCTGGTATGCATTTCCCCATGCTATTATCCCATATTCAATAATAGAGTGTACTAGAGCATAGTAGATTTTCCTCATCGTGTCCTGTGTTACAATTGATCTGATATTGAGCAGCGTGTGAATTGTTTGTCGTAGTCTGGCTGCTGTTCGTTTTATGTGTTCAGTCCACTTCATTCTTTCATCGATCGTGACACCCAGGTATTTAATGCATTCTTTCATTTCTATTTCTTCACAGCCGCATCCTGGTTCGTATTTCCCGCAAGTGTGTATTTTCAGAATTAAGAATTCACTGTCTTCAGGATCTTTGATTTTATTAATTTTATACCGCATGTACTTAGTTTTGTTCCCATTCAGGGTTAGTTTGTGATTGTCTAGCCACCTCTTTATTTTTGCCATATCCGTGTTCGCTTTTCTATAAACCTCCTTCCAGTCATTTCCTGTCGTTATTATTACCGTGTCATCTGCATAGGCTATCATTTCTGATTCTATTTTCATTTTGCACAGATCGTTGGTGTACACAATATACAATATTGCTCCAAGTACAGACCCTTGTGGGACGCCCGTTGTTATTACGCCTGCTCTGCTATTTCTGTCCCCGATCCTTGTTTTTTGTTGTCTGTTCCCGAGGTAGCTTCCAAACCATTTATTGGCTATTCCTCTGATGCCCATTTTCTCTAGTTTTCGGAGCAAGATGTGATGTTGTACTGTATCGAAGGCTTTTGATAGATCCAGGTATGTGGCAATGGTTTTGGTTCCTTGATCGAGGTTGCTCGTAATACGATTCGTGAGTTTGTATATCGCATCCTGTGTACTCTTATTCATTCTGAATCCGTACTGGGTGTTTGAGAGGATGTTGTTTTTTTCAAAGAACTCTATTAGCCTGTTTTTTATGCATTTTTCTAGAATCTTACTTATGCTGCTTATGAGCGAGATAGGTCTGTAGTTTGTTGCATCTGTTTTTTCACCGGCTTTATATACTGGTATTACTATGCTTTTTTTCAATTGCTCTGGGAAGGTTCCAATTGATATGCTTCGATTGAATATGCATTCTAGTGGTTTTACAACGTATTCGATCGTTGATTTTAGTAATTTCGCCTTTATTCCATCTTCTCCCGGTGCTGT
This sequence comes from Diprion similis, assembly GCF_021155765.1. Classification (NCBI taxonomy): domain Eukaryota; kingdom Metazoa; phylum Arthropoda; class Insecta; order Hymenoptera; family Diprionidae; genus Diprion; species Diprion similis. The sequence goes on along the minus strand of NC_060112.1, from coordinate 15,195,116 downwards.
CTGTGACTTCATCTGCGTTATATGTCTTCTTATTTCTGATTCCGTTATAGGTGATAGATATATCGATTTCTGTGCTTCCCCCTTTACTTTCTCGTCCTTTCCAATCAGATGGGTTGGTATTTCATTTGTTAAATGCTTTCCAACAGAGAGGAAGTAGTCATTGAAGGTGTTTGCTATTCGTTCCTCATTTGTTTCAATTTCTTGTTGGCCTTCGAGTTTCAACCTTATTTTGCTTGCTTCCTCCTTTTTTTTTTCTTGAATTTTGTTTTCTCTAATTACTTTCCATATTCGTTTTTGATCGTTTCCGGCTGCCGTTATTTGCTTCCTGTAATATTCATTTTTTGTTTTGTCTATTAACTTTACTAGCGTTTTGCGGTACATTTTGTATTCTATTTGTAGATCCGAATTGAAAGGCTCTCTTCTTGCTTTTTTGGCGAGCTTGTTTCTTTGTCTTATTGCTCTGACGAGACCATTTGTTACCCACGGCTTCAGCTTTGTCGTTCTATTATTGTTCGTTATTGTTATTTTTTTGGTAGCTTCCTCGACCGCTTTCTGTAGAGTGGTAATTAGGTTTTTGGTAGCTTTTTCTAGGTCTTGTTCATTCAGCACATTTTCCCATTTTTCTTTTTCAATTATTTCTGTTACTTTGTTGTAGTCGACTTTGTTCACATGTATTGTCCTTGTCCTATCCTTACTTGTTTTTCCTATTTGTAGTATAGTTGTATAATGGTCAGTAATTGTCGTTTTTAGTACAGCTGCACGTACGTTTTCTACATTTTTTTGTTTTATAAATATATGATCAATGCACGTACTTGTGTTATCTGTTTCCCTCGTCGGTGTTGTAATAGCTGCTACGTATCCATGCATGCTGAGAACGTTGAGGTATTCTTCTCCATCGATGGCATTACTGCCGGGCTTGATATCTATGTTTATATCCCCTGCCATGATTGCCGTTTTTGTTGTGCCTTCTCCCAATTCCTGGTCCAAGCTTTCGATAAATTTCTTCAGATTTCCGGATGGGGATCTGTAGATCGCGTAAATTTCAATGGTCTCTTGAGTGGTCTTCAAAATCAATTTGATTCCATTGGCTCCTTCGATGTTCAGTTGTGCGTCATAAGCTTCTAAATTTTTGTGAACCAGTACAACAATTCCGTCTTTATCAGATATCTTACTGTTGGCCCAAAAAGCTGTGTAGTCTTTGTATTTCCATAGATCTTGTTTAGAGTTGATCCATGTTTCTGTAAAAATTATTATGCCTTTATTAGCCTTGGATTTTTTTTGGCCGAAAAATCTTTTGTCTGGGAATCGATCCGTATGACGCTTTTTAGACTAATTCGACCCCCAGGAACTCAGAAAACACATGAAAAATAGCCTAGGACCAGCAGCAGAGAAATGACGATGAAAATCTGCAGTTTTTCGGCTGTAACTTTGCAGGTGTTGCTCGCAGCGTATCGGGACTGCGATTAATCGATTCCTCTCGCAAAATCACGTCGGAATAGTACCCTAAAGAATTAATTGCAGCACTTTCCAAAGTTGTCGAAATTTTCGCCAAAAATGCAAAGGGGTTAGCCTTGGATTTTTTTTGGCCGAAAAATCTTTTGTCTGGGAATCGATCCGTATGACGCTTTTTGGACTAATTCGACCCCCAGGAACTCAGAAAACACATGAAAAATAGCCTAGGACCAGCAGCAGAGAAATGACGATGAAAATCTGCAGTTTTTCGGCTGTAACTTTGCAGGTGTTGCTCGCAGCGTATCGGGACTGCGATTAATCGATTCCTCTCGCAAAATCACGTCGGAATAGTACCCTAAAGAATTATTTGCAGCACTTTTCGAAGTCGTCGAAATTTTCGCCAAAAATGCAAAGGGGTTAGCCTTGGATTTTTTTTGGCCGAAAAATCTTTTGTCTGGGAATCGATCCGTATGACGCTTTTTAGACTAATTCGACCCCCAGGAACTCAGAAAACACATGAAAAATAGCCTAGGACCAGCAGCAGAGAAATGACGATGAAAATCTGCAGTTTTTCGGCTGTAACTTTGCAGGTGTTGCTCGCAGCGTATCGGGACTGCGATTAATCGATTCCTCTCGCAAAATCACGTCGGAATAGTACCCTAAAGAATTAATTGCAGCACTTTCCAAAGTTGTCGAAATTTTCGCCAAAAATGCAAAGGGGTTAGCCTTGGATTTTTTTTGGCCGAAAAATCTTTTGTCTGGGAATCGATCCGTATGACGCTTTTCAGACTAATTCGACCCCCAGGAACTCAGAAAACACATGAAAAATAGCCTAGGACCAGCAGCAGAGAAATGACGATGAAAATCTGCAGTTTTTCGGCTGTAACTTTGCAGGTGTTGCTCGCAGCGTATCGGGACTGCGATTAATCGATTCCTCTCGCAAAATCACGTCGGAATAGTACCCTAAAGAAACAATTGCAGCACTTTTCAAAGTCGTCGAAATTTTCGCCAAAAATGCAAAGGGGTTAGCCTTGGATTTTTTTTGGCCGAAAAATCTTTTGTCTGGGAATCGATCCGTATGACGCTTTTTAGACTAATTCGACCCCCAGGAACTCAGAAAACACATGAAAAATAGCCTAGGACCAGCAGCAGAGAAATGACGATGAAAATCTGCAGTTTTTCGGCTGTAACTTTGCAGGTGTTGCTCGCAGCGTATCGGGACTGCGATTAATCGATTCCTCTCGCAAAATCACGTCGGAATAGTACCCTAAAGAATTAATTGCAGCACTTTCCAAAGTTGTCGAAATTTTCGCCAAAAATGCAAAGGGGTTAGCCTTGGATTTTTTTTGGCCGAAAAATCTTTTGTCTGGGAATCGATCCGTATGACGCTTTTTAGACTAATTCGACCCCCAGGAACTCAGAAAACACATGAAAAATAGCCTAGGACCAGCAGCAGAGAAATGACGATGAAAATCTGCAGTTTTTCGGCTGTAACTTTGCAGGTGTTGCTCGCAGCGTATCGGGACTGCGATTAATCGATTCCTCTCGCAAAATCACGTCGGAATAGTACCCTAAAGAATTAATTGCAGCACTTTCCAAAGTTGTCGAAATTTTCGCCAAAAATGCAAAGGGGTTAGCCTTGGATTTTTTTTGGCCGAAAAATCTTTTGTCTGGGAATCGATCCGTATGACGCTTTTTGGACTAATTCGACCCCCAGGAACTCAGAAAACACATGAAAAATAGCCTAGGACCAGCAGCAGAGAAATGACGATGAAAATCTGCAGTTTTTCGGCTGTAACTTTGCAGGTGTTGCTCGCAGTGTATCGGGACTGCGATTAATCGATTCCTCTCGCAAAATCACGTCGGAATAGTACCCTAAAGAATTAATTGCAGCACTTTTCGAAGTCGTCGAAATTTTCGCCAAAAATGCAAAGGGGTTAGCCTTGGATTTTTTTTGGCCGAAAAATCTTTTGTCTGGGAATCGATCCGTATGACGCTTTTTAGACTAATTCGACCCCCAGGAACTCAGAAAACACATGAAAAATAGCCTAGGACCAGCAGCAGAGAAATGACGATGAAAATCTGCAGTTTTTCGGCTGTAACTTTGCAGGTGTTGCTCGCAGCGTATCGGGACTGCGATTAATCGATTCCTCTCGCAAAATCACGTCGGAATAGTACCCTAAAAAATTAATTGCAGCACTTTCCAAAGTTGTCGAAATTTTCGCCAAAAATGCAAAGGGGTTAGCCTTGGATTTTTTTTGGCCGAAAAATCTTTTGTCTGGGAATCGATCCGTATGACGCTTTTTAGACTAATTCGACCCCCAGGAACTCAGAAAACACATGAAAAATAGCCTAGGACCAGCAGCAGAGAAATGACGATGAAAATCTGCAGTTTTTCGGCTGTAACTTTGCAGGTGTTGCTCGCAGCGTATCGGGACTGCGATTAATCGATTCCTCTCGCAAAATCACGTCGGAATAGTACCCTAAAGAATTAATTGCAGCACTTTCCAAAGTTGTCGAAATTTTCGCCAAAAATGCAAAGGGGTTAGCCTTGGATTTTTTTTGGCCGAAAAATCTTTTGTCTGGGAATCGATCCGTATGACGCTTTTTAGACTAATTCGACCCCCAGGAACTCAGAAAACACATGAAAAATAGCCTAGGACCAGCAGCAGAGAAATGACGATGAAAATCTGCAGTTTTTCGGCTGTAACTTTGCAGGTGTTGCTCGCAGCGTATCGGGACTGCGATTAATCGATTCCTCTCGCAAAATCACGTCGGAATAGTACCCTAAAGAATTAATTGCAGCACTTTCCAAAGTTGTCGAAATTTTCGCCAAAAATGCAAAGGGGTTAGCCTTGGATTTTTTTTGGCCGAAAAATCTTTTGTCTGGGAATCGATCCGTATGACGCTTCTTAGACTAATTCGACCCCCAGGAACTCAGAAAACACATGAAAAATAGCCTAGGACCAGCAGCAGAGAAATGACGATGAAAATCTGCAGTTTTTCGGCTGTAACTTTGCAGGTGTTGCTCGCAGCGTATCGGGACTGCGATTAATCGATTCCTCTCGCAAAATCACGTCGGAATAGTACCCTGAAGAATTAATTGCAGCACTTTCCAAAGTTGTCGAAATTTTCGCCAAAAATGCAAAGGGGTTACCTTGGATTTTTTTTGGCCGAAAAATCTTTTGTCTGGGAATCGATCCGTATGACGCTTTTTAGACTAATTCGACCCCCAGGAACTCAGAAAACACATGAAAAATAGCCTAGGACCAGCAGCAGAGAAATGACGATGAAAATCTGCAGTTTTTCGGCTGTAACTTTGCAGGTGTTGCTCGCAGCGTATCGGGACTGCGATTAATCGATTCCTCTCGCAAAATCACGTCGGAATAGTACCCTAAAAAATTAATTGCAGCACTTTCCAAAGTTGTCGAAATTTTCGCCAAAAATGCAAAGGGGTTAGCCTTGGATTTTTTTTGGCCGAAAAATCTTTTGTCTGGGAATCGATCCGTATGACGCTTTTTAGACTAATTCGACCCCCAGGAACTCAGAAAACACATGAAAAATAGCCTAGGACCAGCAGCAGAGAAATGACGATGAAAATCTGCAGTTTTTCGGCTGTAACTTTGCAGGTGTTGCTCGCAGCGTATCGGGACTGCGATTAATCGATTCCTCTCGCAAAATCACGTCGGAATAGTACCCTAAAGAATTAATTGCAGCACTTTCCAAAGTTGTCGAAATTTTCGCCAAAAATGCAAAGGGGTTAGCCTTGGATTTTTTTTGGCCGAAAAATCTTTTGTCTGGGAATCGATCCGTATGACGCTTCTTAGACTAATTCGACCCCCAGGAACTCAGAAAACACATGAAAAATAGCCTAGGACCAGCAGCAGAGAAATGACGATGAAAATCTGCAGTTTTTCGGCTGTAACTTTGCAGGTGTTGCTCGCAGCGTATCGGGACTGCGATTAATCGATTCCTCTCGCAAAATCACGTCGGAATAGTACCCTGAAGAATTAATTGCAGCACTTTCCAAAGTTGTCGAAATTTTCGCCAAAAATGCAAAGGGGTTACCTTGGATTTTTTTTGGCCGAAAAATCTTTTGTCTGGGAATCGATCCGTATGACGCTTTTTAGACTAATTCGACCCCCAGGAACTCAGAAAACACATGAAAAATAGCCTAGGACCAGCAGCAGAGAAATGACGATGAAAATCTGCAGTTTTTCGGCTGTAACTTTGCAGGTGTTGCTCGCAGCGTATCGGGACTGCGATTAATCGATTCCTCTCGCAAAATCACGTCGGAATAGTACCCTAAAAAATTAATTGCAGCACTTTCCAAAGTTGTCGAAATTTTCGCCAAAAATGCAAAGGGGTTAGCCTTGGATTTTTTTTGGCCGAAAATCTTTTGTCTGGGAATCGATCCGTATGACGCTTTTTAGACTAATTCGACCCCCAGGAACTCAGAAAACACATGAAAAATAGCCTAGGACCAGCAGCAGAGAAATGACGATGAAAATCTGCAGTTTTTCGGCTGTAACTTTGCAGGTGTTGCTCGCAGCGTATCGGGACTGCGATTAATCGATTCCTCTCGCAAAATCACGTCGGAATAGTACCCTAAAGAAACAATTGCAGCACTTTTCAAAGTCGTCGAAATTTTCGCCAAAAATGCAAAGGGGTTAGCCTTGGATTTTTTTTGGCCGAAAAATCTTTTGTCTGGAAATCGATCCGTATGACGCTTTTTAGACTAATTCGACCCCCAGGAACTCAGAAAACACAGGAAAAATAGTCTAGGACCAGCAGCAGAGAAATGACGATGAAAATCTGCAGTTTTTCGGCTGTAACTTTGCAGGTGTTGCTCGCAGCGTATCGGGACTGCGATTAATCGATTCCTCTCGCAAAATCACGTCGGAATAGTACCCTAAAAAATTAATTGCAGCACTTTCCAAAGTTGTCGAAATTTTCGCCAAAAATGCAAAGGGGTTAGCCTTGGATTTTTTTTGGCCGAAAAATCTTTTGTCTGGGAATCGATCCGTATGACGCTTTTTAGACTAATTCGACCCCCAGGAACTCAGAAAACACATGAAAAATAGCCTAGGACCAGCAGCAGAGAAATGACGATGAAAATCTGCAGTTTTTCGGCTGTAACTTTGCAGGTGTTGCTCGCAGCGTATCGGGACTGCGATTAATCAATTCCTCTCGCAAAATCACGTCGGAATAGTACCCTAAAGAAACAATTGCAGCACTTTTCAAAGTCGTCGAAATTTTCGCCAAAAATGCAAAGGGGTTAGCCTTGGATTTTTTTTGGCCGAAAAATCTTTTGTCTGGGAATCGATCCGTATGACGCTTTTTAGACTAATTCGACCCCCAGGAACTCAGAAAACACATGAAAAATAGCCTAGGACCAGCAGCAGAGAAATGACGATGAAAATCTGCAGTTTTTCGGCTGTAACTTTGCAGGTGTTGCTCGCAGCGTATCGGGACTGCGATTAATCGATTCCTCTCGCAAAATCACGTCGGAATAGTACCCTAAAGAATTAATTGCAGCACTTTCCAAAGTTGTCGAAATTTTCGCCAAAAATGCAAAGGGGTTAGCCTTGGATTTTTTTTGGCCGAAAAATCTTTTGTCTGGGAATCGATCCGTATGACGCTTTTTAGACTAATTCGACCCCCAGGAACTCAGAAAACACATGAAAAATAGCCTAGGACCAGCAGCAGAGAAATGACGACTAAAATCTGCAGTTTTTCGGCTGTAACTTTGCAGGTGTTGCTCGCAGCGTATCGGGACTGCGATTAATCGATTCCTCTCGCAAAATCACGTCGGAATAGTACCCTAAAGAATTAATTGCAGCACTTTCCAAAGTTTTCGAAATTTTCGCCAAAAATGCAAAGGGGTTAGCCTTGGATTTTTTTTGGCCGAAAAATCTTTTGTCTGGGAATCGATCCGTATGACGCTTTTTAGACTAATTCGACCCCCAGGAACTCAGAAAACACATGAAAAATAGCCTAGGACCAGCAGCAGAGAAATGACGATGAAAATCTGCAGTTTTTCGGCTGTAACTTTGCAGGTGTTGCTCGCAGCGTATCGGGACTGCGATTAATCGATTCCTCTCGCAAAATCACGTCGGAATAGTACCCTAAAGAATTATTTGCAGCACTTTTCGAAGTCGTCGAAATTTTCGCCAAAAATGCAAAGGGGTTAGCCTTGGATTTTTTTTGGCCGAAAAATCTTTTGTCTGGGAATCGATCCGTATGACGCTTTTTAGACTAATTCGACCCCCAGGAACTCAGAAAACACATGAAAAATAGCCTAGGACCAGCAGCAGAGAAATGACGATGAAAATCTGCAGTTTTTCGGCTGTAACTTTGCAGGTGTTGCTCGCAGCGTATCGGGACTGCGATTAATCGATTCCTCTCGCAAAATCACGTCGGAATAGTACCCTAAAAAATTAATTGCAGCACTTTCCAAAGTTGTCGAAATTTTCGCCAAAAATGCAAAGGGGTTAGCCTTGGATTTTTTTTGGCCGAAAAATCTTTTGTCTGGGAATCGATCCGTATGACGCTTTTTAGACTAATTCGACCCCCAGGAACTCAGAAAACACATGAAGAATAGCCTAGGACCAGCAGCAGAGAAATGACGATGAAAATCTGCAGTTTTTCGGCTGTAACTTTGCAGGTGTTGCTCGCAGCGTATCGGGACTGCGATTAATCGATTCCTCTCGCAAAATCACGTCGGAATAGTACCCTGAAGAATTAATTGCAGCACTTTCCAAAGTTGTCGAAATTTTCGCCAAAAATGCAAAGGGGTTACCTTGGATTTTTTTTGGCCGAAAAATCTTTTGTCTGGGAATCGATCCGTATGACGCTTTTTAGACTAATTCGACCCCCAGGAACTCAGAAAACACATGAAAAATAGCCTAGGACCAGCAGCAGAGAAATGACGATGAAAATCTGCAGTTTTTCGGCTGTAACTTTGCAGGTGTTGCTCGCAGCGTATCGGGACTGCGATTAATCGATTCCTCTCGCAAAATCACGTCGGAATAGTACCCTAAAAAATTAATTGCAGCACTTTCCAAAGTTGTCGAAATTTTCGCCAAGAATGCAAAGGGGTTAGCCTTGGATTTTTTTTGGCCGAAAATCTTTTGTCTGGGAATCGATCCGTATGACGCTTTTTAGACTAATTCGACCCCCAGGAACTCAGAAAACACATGAAAAATAGCCTAGGACCAGCAGCAGAGAAATGACGATGAAAATCTGCAGTTTTTCGGCTGTAACTTTGCAGGTGTTGCTCGCAGCGTATCGGGACTGCGATTAATCGATTCCTCTCGCAAAATCACGTCGGAATAGTACCCTAAAGAAACAATTGCAGCACTTTTCAAAGTCGTCGAAATTTTCGCCAAAAATGCAAAGGGGTTAGCCTTGGATTTTTTTTGGCCGAAAAATCTTTTGTCTGGAAATCGATCCGTATGACGCTTTTTAGACTAATTCGACCCCCAGGAACTCAGAAAACACAGGAAAAATAGCCTAGGACCAGCAGCAGAGAAATGACGATGAAAATCTGCAGTTTTTCGGCTGTAACTTTGCAGGTGTTGCTCGCAGCGTATCGGGACTGCGATTAATCGATTCCTCTCGCAAAATCACGTCGGAATAGTACCCTAAAGAATTAATTGCAGCACTTTCCAAAGTTGTCGAAATTTTCGCCAAAAATGCAAAGGGGTTAGCCTTGGATTTTTTTTGGCCGAAAAATCTTTTGTCTGGGAATCGATCCGTATGACGCTTTTTAGACTAATTCGACCCCCAGGAACTCAGAAAACACATGAAAAATAGCCTAGGACCAGCAGCAGAGAAATGACGATGAAAATCTGCAGTTTTTCGGCTGTAACTTTGCAGGTGTTGCTCGCAGCGTATCGGGACTGCGATTAATCGATTCCTCTCGCAAAATCACGTCGGAATAGTACCCTAAAGAATTAATTGCAGCACTTTCCAAAGTTGTCGAAATTTTCGCCAAAAATGCAAAGGGGTTAGCCTTGGATTTTTTTTGGCCGAAAAATCTTTTGTCTGGGAATCGATCCGTATGACGCTTTTTGGACTAATTCGACCCCCAGGAACTCAGAAAACACATGAAAAATAGCCTAGGACCAGCAGCAGAGAAATGACGATGAAAATCTGCAGTTTTTCGGCTGTAACTTTGCAGGTGTTGCTCGCAGTGTATCGGGACTGCGATTAATCGATTCCTCTCGCAAAATCACGTCGGAATAGTACCCTAAAGAATTAATTGCAGCACTTTTCGAAGTCGTCGAAATTTTCGCCAAAAATGCAAAGGGGTTAGCCTTGGATTTTTTTTGGCCGAAAAATCTTTTGTCTGGGAATCGATCCGTATGACGCTTTTTAGACTAATTCGACCCCCAGGAACTCAGAAAACACATGAAAAATAGCCTAGGACCAGCAGCAGAGAAATGACGATGAAAATCTGCAGTTTTTCGGCTGTAACTTTGCAGGTGTTGCTCGCAGCGTATCGGGACTGCGATTAATCGATTCCTCTCGCAAAATCACGTCGGAATAGTACCCTAAAAAATTAATTGCAGCACTTTCCAAAGTTGTCGAAATTTTCGCCAAAAATGCAAAGGGGTTAGCCTTGGATTTTTTTTGGCCGAAAAATCTTTTGTCTGGGAATCGATCCGTATGACGCTTTTTAGACTAATTCGACCCCCAGGAACTCAGAAAACACATGAAAAATAGCCTAGGACCAGCAGCAGAGAAATGACGATGAAAATCTGCAGTTTTTCGGCTGTAACTTTGCAGGTGTTGCTCGCAGCGTATCGGGACTGCGATTAATCGATTCCTCTCGCAAAATCACGTCGGAATAGTACCCTAAAGAATTAATTGCAGCACTTTCCAAAGTTGTCGAAATTTTCGCCAAAAATGCAAAGGGGTTAGCCTTGGATTTTTTTTGGCCGAAAAATCTTTTGTCTGGGAATTGATCCGTATGACGCTTTTTAGACTAATTCGACCCCCAGGAACTCAGAAAACACATGAAAAATAGCCTAGGACCAGCAGCAGAGAAATGACGATGAAAATCTGCAGTTTTTCGGCTGTAACTTTGCAGGTGTTGCTCGCAGCGTATCGGGACTGCGATTAATCGATTCCTCTCGCAAAATCACGTCGGAATAGTACCCTAAAGAATTAATTGCAGCACTTTCCAAAGTTGTCGAAATTTTCGCCAAAAATGCAAAGGGGTTAGCCTTGGATTTTTTTTGGCCGAAAAATCTTTTGTCTGGGAATCGATCCGTATGACGCTTTTTAGACTAATTCGACCCCCAGGAACTCAGAAAACACATGAAAAATAGCCTAGGACCAGCAGCAGAGGAATGACGATGAAAATCTGCAGTTTTTCGGCTGTAACTTTGCAGGTGTTGCTCGCAGCGTATCGGGACTGCGATTAATCGATTCCTCTCGCAAAATCACGTCGGAATAGTACCCTAAAGAATTATTTGCAGCACTTTTCGAAGTCGTCGAAATTTTCGCCAAAAATGCAAAGGGGTTAGCCTTGGATTTTTTTTGGCCGAAAAATCTTTTGTCTGGGAATCGATCCGTATGACGCTTTTTAGACTAATTCGACCCCCAGGAACTCAGAAAACACATGAAAAATAGCCTAGGACCAGCAGCAGAGAAATGACGATGAAAATCTGCAGTTTTTCGGCTGTAACTTTGCAGGTGTTGCTCGCAGCGTATCGGGACTGCGATTAATCGATTCCTCTCGCAAAATCACGTCGGAATAGTACCCTAAAACATTAATTGCAGCACTTTCCAAAGTTGTCGAAATTTTCGCCAAAAATGCAAAGGGGTTAGCCTTGGATTTTTTTTGGCCGAAAAATCTTTTGTCTGGGAATCGATCCGTATGACGCTTTTTAGACTAATTCGACCCCCAGGAACTCAGAAAACACATGAAAAATAGCCTAGGACCAGCAGCAGAGAAATGACGATGAAAATCTGCAGTTTTTCGGCTGTAACTTTGCAGGTGTTGCTCGCAGCGTATCGGGACTGCGATTAATCGATTCCTCTCGCAAAATCACGTCGGAATAGTACCCTAAAGAATTAATTGCAGCACTTTCCAAAGTTGTCGAAATTTTCGCCAAAAATGCAAAGGGGTTAGCCTTGGATTTTTTTTGGCCGAAAAATCTTTTGTCTGGGAATCGATCCGTATGACGCTTTTTAGACTAATTCGACCCCCAGGAACTCAGAAAACACATGAAAAATAGCCTAGGACCAGCAGCAGAGAAATGACGATGAAAATCTGCAGTTTTTCGGCTGTAACTTTGCAGGTGTTGCTCGCAGCGTATCGGGACTGCGATTAATCGATTCCTCTCGCAAAATCACGTCGGAATAGTACCCTAAAGAATTAATTGCAGCACTTTCCAAAGTTGTCGAAATTTTCGCCAAAAATGCAAAGGGGTTAGCCTTGGATTTTTTTTGACCGAAAAATCTTTTGTCTGGGAATCGATCCGTATGACGCTTTTTAGACTAATTCGACCTCCAGGAACTCAGAAAACACATGAAAAATAGCCTAGGACCAGCAGCAGAGAAATGACGATGAAAATCTGCAGTTTTTCGGCTGTAACTTTGCAGGTGTTGCTCGCAGCGTATCGGGACTGCGATTAATCGATGCCTCTCGCAAAATCACGTCGGAATAGTACCCTAAAAAATTAATTGCAGCACTTTCCAAAGTTGTCGAAATTTTCGCCAAAAATGCAAAGGGGTTAGCCTTGGATTTTTTTTGGCCGAAAAATCTTTTGTCTGGGAATCGATCCGTATGACGCTTTTTAGACTAATTCGACCCCCAGGAACTCAGAAAACACATGAAGAATAGCCTAGGACCAGCAGCAGAGAAATGACGATGAAAATCTGCAGTTTTTCGGCTGTAACTTTGCAGGTGTTGCTCGCAGCGTATCGGGACTGCGATTAATCGATTCCTCTCGCAAAATCACGTCGGAATAGTACCCTGAAGAATTAATTGCAGCACTTTCCAAAGTTGTCGAAATTTTCGCCAAAAATGCAAAGGGGTTACCTTGGATTTTTTTTGGCCGAAAAATCTTTTGTCTGGGAATCGATCCGTATGACGCTTTTTAGACTAATTCGACCCCCAGGAACTCAGAAAACACATGAAAAATAGCCTAGGACCAGCAGCAGAGAAATGACGATGAAAATCTGCAGTTTTTCGGCTGTAACTTTGCAGGTGTTGCTCGCAGCGTATCGGGACTGCGATTAATCGATTCCTCTCGCAAAATCACGTCGGAATAGTACCCTAAAAAATTAATTGCAGCACTTTCCAAAGTTGTCGAAATTTTCGCCAAAAATGCAAAGGGGTTAGCCTTGGATTTTTTTTGGCCGAAAATCTTTTGTCTGGGAATCGATCCGTATGACGCTTTTTAGACTAATTCGACCCCCAGGAACTCAGAAAACACATGAAAAATAGCCTAGGACCAGCAGCAGAGAAATGACGATGAAAATCTGCAGTTTTTCGGCTGTAACTTTGCAGGTGTTGCTCGCAGCGTATCGGGACTGCGATTAATCGATTCCTCTCGCAAAATCACGTCGGAATAGTACCCTAAAGAAACAATTGCAGCACTTTTCAAAGTCGTCGAAATTTTCGCCAAAAATGCAAAGGGGTTAGCCTTGGATTTTTTTTGGCCGAAAAATCTTTTGTCTGGAAATCGATCCGTATGACGCTTTTTAGACTAATTCGACCCCCAGGAACTCAGAAAACACAGGAAAAATAGCCTAGGACCAGCAGCAGAGAAATGACGATGAAAATCTGCAGTTTTTCGGCTGTAACTTTGCAGGTGTTGCTCGCAGCGTATCGGGACTGCGATTAATCGATTCCTCTCGCAAAATCACGTCGGAATAGTACCCTAAAGAATTAATTGCAGCACTTTCCAAAGTTGTCGAAATTTTCGCCAAAAATGCAAAGGGGTTAGCCTTGGATTTTTTTTGGCCGAAAAATCTTTTGTCTGGGAATCGATCCGTATGACGCTTTTTAGACTAATTCGACCCCCAGGAACTCAGAAAACACATGAAAAATAGCCTAGGACCAGCAGCAGAGAAATGACGATGAAAATCTGCAGTTTTTCGGCTGTAACTTTGCAGGTGTTGCTCGCAGCGTATCGGGACTGCGATTAATCGATTCCTCTCGCAAAATCACGTCGGAATAGTACCCTAAAGAATTAATTGCAGCACTTTCCAAAGTTGTCGAAATTTTCGCCAAAAATGCAAAGGGGTTAGCCTTGGATTTTTTTTGGCCGAAAAATCTTTTGTCTGGGAATCGATCCGTATGACGCTTTTTGGACTAATTCGACCCCCAGGAACTCAGAAAACACATGAAAAATAGCCTAGGACCAGCAGCAGAGAAATGACGATGAAAATCTGCAGTTTTTCGGCTGTAACTTTGCAGGTGTTGCTCGCAGTGTATCGGGACTGCGATTAATCGATTCCTCTCGCAAAATCACGTCGGAATAGTACCCTAAAGAATTAATTGCAGCACTTTTCGAAGTCGTCGAAATTTTCGCCAAAAATGCAAAGGGGTTAGCCTTGGATTTTTTTTGGCCGAAAAATCTTTTGTCTGGGAATCGATCCGTATGACGCTTTTTAGACTAATTCGACCCCCAGGAACTCAGAAAACACATGAAAAATAGCCTAGGACCAGCAGCAGAGAAATGACGATGAAAATCTGCAGTTTTTCGGCTGTAACTTTGCAGGTGTTGCTCGCAGCGTATCGGGACTGCGATTAATCGATTCCTCTCGCAAAATCACGTCGGAATAGTACCCTAAAAAATTAATTGCAGCACTTTCCAAAGTTGTCGAAATTTTCGCCAAAAATGCAAAGGGGTTAGCCTTGGATTTTTTTTGGCCGAAAAATCTTTTGTCTGGGAATCGATCCGTATGACGCTTTTTAGACTAATTCGACCCCCAGGAACTCAGAAAACACATGAAAAATAGCCTAGGACCAGCAGCAGAGAAATGACGATGAAAATCTGCAGTTTTTCGGCTGTAACTTTGCAGGTGTTGCTCGCAGCGTATCGGGACTGCGATTAATCGATTCCTCTCGCAAAATCACGTCGGAATAGTACCCTAAAGAATTAATTGCAGCACTTTCCAAAGTTGTCGAAATTTTCGCCAAAAATGCAAAGGGGTTAGCCTTGGATTTTTTTTGGCCGAAAAATCTTTTGTCTGGGAATTGATCCGTATGACGCTTTTTAGACTAATTCGACCCCCAGGAACTCAGAAAACACATGAAAAATAGCCTAGGACCAGCAGCAGAGAAATGACGATGAAAATCTGCAGTTTTTCGGCTGTAACTTTGCAGGTGTTGCTCGCAGCGTATCGGGACTGCGATTAATCGATTCCTCTCGCAAAATCACGTCGGAATAGTACCCTAAAGAATTAATTGCAGCACTTTCCAAAGTTGTCGAAATTTTCGCCAAAAATGCAAAGGGGTTAGCCTTGGATTTTTTTTGGCCGAAAAATCTTTTGTCTGGGAATCGATCCGTATGACGCTTTTTAGACTAATTCGACCCCCAGGAACTCAGAAAACACATGAAAAATAGCCTAGGACCAGCAGCAGAGGAATGACGATGAAAATCTGCAGTTTTTCGGCTGTAACTTTGCAGGTGTTGCTCGCAGCGTATCGGGACTGCGATTAATCGATTCCTCTCGCAAAATCACGTCGGAATAGTACCCTAAAGAATTATTTGCAGCACTTTTCGAAGTCGTCGAAATTTTCGCCAAAAATGCAAAGGGGTTAGCCTTGGATTTTTTTTGGCCGAAAAATCTTTTGTCTGGGAATCGATCCGTATGACGCTTTTTAGACTAATTCGACCCCCAGGAACTCAGAAAACACATGAAAAATAGCCTAGGACCAGCAGCAGAGAAATGACGATGAAAATCTGCAGTTTTTCGGCTGTAACTTTGCAGGTGTTGCTCGCAGCGTATCGGGACTGCGATTAATCGATTCCTCTCGCAAAATCACGTCGGAATAGTACCCTAAAACATTAATTGCAGCACTTTCCAAAGTTGTCGAAATTTTCGCCAAAAATGCAAAGGGGTTAGCCTTGGATTTTTTTTGGCCGAAAAATCTTTTGTCTGGGAATCGATCCGTATGACGCTTTTTAGACTAATTCGACCCCCAGGAACTCAGAAAACACATGAAAAATAGCCTAGGACCAGCAGCAGAGAAATGACGATGAAAATCTGCAGTTTTTCGGCTGTAACTTTGCAGGTGTTGCTCGCAGCGTATCGGGACTGCGATTAATCGATTCCTCTCGCAAAATCACGTCGGAATAGTACCCTAAAGAATTAATTGCAGCACTTTCCAAAGTTGTCGAAATTTTCGCCAAAAATGCAAAGGGGTTAGCCTTGGATTTTTTTTGGCCGAAAAATCTTTTGTCTGGGAATCGATCCGTATGACGCTTTTTAGACTAATTCGACCCCCAGGAACTCAGAAAACACATGAAAAATAGCCTAGGACCAGCAGCAGAGAAATGACGATGAAAATCTGCAGTTTTTCGGCTGTAACTTTGCAGGTGTTGCTCGCAGCGTATCGGGACTGCGATTAATCGATTCCTCTCGCAAAATCACGTCGGAATAGTACCCTAAAGAATTAATTGCAGCACTTTCCAAAGTTGTCGAAATTTTCGCCAAAAATGCAAAGGGGTTAGCCTTGGATTTTTTTTGGCCGAAAAATCTTTTGTCTGGGAATCGATCCGTATGACGCTTTTTAGACTAATTCGACCTCCAGGAACTCAGAAAACACATGAAAAATAGCCTAGGACCAGCAGCAGAGAAATGACGATGAAAATCTGCAGTTTTTCGGCTGTAACTTTGCAGGTGTTGCTCGCAGCGTATCGGGACTGCGATTAATCGATGCCTCTCGCAAAATCACGTCGGAATAGTACCCTAAAGAATTAATTGCAGCACTTTCCAAAGTTGTCGAAATTTTCGCCAAAAATGCATAGGGGTTAGCCTTGGATTTTTTTTTGCCGAAAAATCTTTTGTCTGGGAATCGATCCGTATGACGCTTTTTAGACTAATTCGACCCCCAGGAACTCAGAAAACACATGAAAAATAGCCTAGGACCAGCAGCAGAGAAATGACGATGAAAATCTGCAGTTTTTCGGCTGTAACTTTGCAGGTGTTGCTCGCAGCGTATCGGGACTGCGATTAATCGATTCCTCTCGCAAAATCACGTCGGAATAGTACCCTAAAAAATTAATTGCAGCACTTTCCAAAGTTGTCGAAATTTTCGCCAAAAATGCAAAGGGGTTAGCCTTGGATTTTTTTTGGCCGAAAAATCTTTTGTCTGGGAATCGATCCGTATGACGCTTTTTAGACTAATTCGACCCCCAGGAACTCAGAAAACACATGAAAAATAGCCTAGGACCAGCAGCAGAGAAATGACGATGAAAATCTGCAGTTTTTCGGCTGTAACTTTGCAGGTGTTGCTCGCAGCGTATCGGGACTGCGACTAATCGATTCCTCTCGCAAAATCACGTCGGAATAGTACCCTAAAGAAACAATTGCAGCACTTTTCAAAGTCGTCGAAATTTTCGCCAAAAATGCAAAGGGGTTAGCCTTGGATTTTTTTTGGCCGAAAAATCTTTTGTCTGGAAATCGATCCGTATGACGCTTTTTAGACTAATTCGACCCCCAGGAACTCGGAAAACACAGGAAAAATAGCCTAGGACCAGCAGCAGAGAAATGACGATGAAAATCTGCAGTTTTTCGGCTGTAACTTTGCAGGTGTTGCTCGCAGCGTATCGGGACTGCGATTAATCGATTCCTCTCGCAAAATCACGTCGGAATAGTACCCTAAAAAATTAATTGCAGCACTTTCCAAAGTTGTCGAAATTTTCGCCAAAAATGCAAAGGGGTTAGCCTTGGATTTTTTTTGGCCGAAAAATCTTTTGTCTGGGAATCGATCCGTATGACGCTTTTTAGACTAATTCGACCCCCAGGAACTCAGAAAACACATGAAAAATAGCCTAGGACCAGCAGCAGAGAAATGACGATGAAAATCTGCAGTTTTTCGGCTGTAACTTTGCAGGTGTTGCTCGCAGCGTATCGGGACTGCGATTAATCGATTCCTCTCGCAAAATCACGTCGGAATAGTACCCTAAAGAATTAATTGCAGCACTTTCCAAAGTTGTCGAAATTTTCGCCAAAAATGCAAAGGGGTTAGCCTTGGATTTTTTTTTGCCGAAAAATCTTTTGTCTGGGAATCGATCCGTATGACGCTTTTTAGACTAATTCGACCCCCAGGAACTCAGAAAACACATGAAAAATAGCCTAGGACCAGCAGCAGAGAAATGACGATGAAAATCTGCAGTTTTTCGGCTGTAACTTTGCAGGTGTTGCTCGCAGCGTATCGGGACTGCGATTAATCGATTCCTCTCGCAAAATCACGTCGGAATAGTACCCTAAAAAATTAATTGCAGCACTTTCCAAAGTTGTCGAAATTTTCGCCAAAAATGCAAAGGGGTTAGCCTTGGATTTTTTTTGGCCGAAAAATCTTTTGTCTGGGAATCGATCCGTATGACGCTTTTTAGACTAATTCGACCCCCAGGAACTCAGAAAACACATGAAAAATAGCCTAGGCCCAGCAGCAGGGAAATGACGATGAAAATCTGCAGTTTTTCGGCTGTAACTTTGCAGGTGTTGCTCGCAGCGTATCGGGACTGCGATTAATCGATTCCTCTCGCAAAATCACGTCGGAATAGTACCCTAAAGAATTAATTGCAGCACTTTCCAAAGTTGTCGAAATTTTCGCCAAAAATGCAAAGGGGTTAGCCTTGGATTTTTTTTGGCCGAAAAATCTTTTGTCTGGGAATCGATCCGTATGACGCTTTTTAGACTAATTCGACCCCCAGGAACTCAGAAAACACATGAAAAATAGCCTAGGACCAGCAGCAGAGAAATGACGATGAAAATCTGCAGTTTTTCGGCTGTAACTTTGCAGGTGTTGCTCGCAGCGTATCGGGACTGCGATTAATCGATTCCTCTCGCAGAATCACGTCGGAATAGTACCCTAAAAAATTAATTGCAGCACTTTCCAAAGTTGTCGAAATTTTCGCCAAAAATGCAAAGGGGTAAGCCTTGGATTTTTTTTGGCCGAAAAATCTTTTGTCTGGGAATCGATCCGTATGACGCTTTTTAGACTAATTCGACCCCCAGGAACTCAGAAAACACATGAAAAATAGCCTAGGACCAGCAGCAGAGAAATGACGATGAAAATCTGCAGTTTTTCGGCTGTAACTTTGCAGGTGTTGCTCGCAGCGTATCGGGACTGCGATTAATCGATTCCTCTCGCAAAATCACGTCGGAATAGTACCCTAAAGAATTAATTGCAGCACTTTTCGAAGTCGTCGAAATTTTCGCCAAAAATGCAAAGGGGTTAGCCTTGGATTTTTTTTGGCCGAAAAATCTTTTGTCTGGGAATCGATCCGTATGACGCTTTTTAGACTAATTCGACCCCCAGGAACTCAGAAAACACATGAAAAATAGCCTAGGACCAGCAGCAGAGAAATGACGATGAAAATCTGCAGTTTTTCGGCTGTAACTTTGCAGGTGTTGCTCGCAGCGTATCGGGACTGCGATTAATCGATTCCTCTCGCAAAATCACGTCGGAATAGTACCCTAAAGAAACAATTGCAGCACTTTTCAAAGTCGTCGAAATTTTCGCCAAAAATGCAAAGAGGTTAGCCTTGGATTTTTTTTGGCCGAAAAATCTTTTGTCTGGGAATCGATCCGTATGACGCTTTTTAGACTAATTCGACCCCCAGGAACTCAGAAAACACATGAAAAATAGCCTAGGCCCAGCAGCAGAGAAATGACGATGAAAATCTGCAGTTTTTCGGCTGTAACTTTGCAGGTGTTGCTTGCAGCGTATCGGGACTGCGATTAATCGATTCCTCTCGCAAAATCACGTCGGAATAGTACCCTAAAGAATTAATTGCAGCACTTTCCAAAGTTGTCGAAATTTTCGCCAAAAATGCAAAGGGGTTAGCCTTGGATTTTTTTTGGCCGAAAAATCTTTTGTCTGGGAATCGATCCGTATGACGCTTTTTAGACTAATTCGACCCCCAGGAACTCAGAAAACACATGAAAAATAGCCTAGGACCAGCAGCAGAGAAATGACGATGAAAATCTGCAGTTTTTCGGCTGTAACTTTGCAGGTGTTGCTCGCAGCGTATCGGGACTGCGATTAATCGATTCCTCTCGCAAAATCACGTCCGAATAGTACCCTAAAAAATTAATTGCAGCACTTTCCAAAGTTGTCGAAATTTTCGCCAAAAATGCAAAGGGGTAAGCCTTGGATTTTTTTTGGCCGAAAAATCTTTTGTCTGGGAATCGATCCGTATGACGCTTTTTAGACTAATTCGACCCCCAGGAACTCAGAAAACACATGAAAAATAGCCTAGGACCAGCAGCAGAGAAATGACGATGAAAATCTGCAGTTTTTCGGCTGTAACTTTGCAGGTGTTGCTCGCAGCGTATCGGGACTGCGATTAATCGATTCCTCTCGCAAAATCACGTCGGAATAGTACCCTAAAGAATTAATTGCAGCACTTTTCGAAGTCGTCGAAATTTTCGCCAAAAATGCAAAGGGGTTAGCCTTGGATTTTTTTTGGCCGAAAAATCTTTTGTCTGGGAATCGATCCGTATGACGCTTTTTAGACTAATTCGACCCCCAGGAACTCAGAAAACACATGAAAAATAGCCTAGGACCAGCAGCAGAGAAATGACGATGAAAATCTGCAGTTTTTCGGCTGTAACTTTGCAGGTGTTGCTCGCAGCGTATCGGGACTGCGATTAATCGATTCCTCTCGCAAAATCACGTCGGAATAGTACCCTAAAAAATTAATTGCAGCACTTTCCAAAGTTGTCGAAATTTTCGCCAAAAATGCAAAGGGGTTAGCCTTGGATTTTTTTTGGCCGAAAAATCTTTTGTCTGGGAATCGATCCGTATGACGCTTTTTAGACTAATTCGACCCCCAGGAACTCAGAAAACACATGAAAAATAGCCTAGGACCAGCAGCAGAGAAATGACGATGAAAATCTGCAGTTTTCCGGCTGTAACTTTGCAGGTGTTGCTCGCAGCGTATCGGGACTGCGATTAATCGATTCCTCTCGCAAAATCACGTCGGAATAGTACCCTAAAGAAACAATTGCAGCACTTTTCAAAGTCGTCGAAATTTTCGTCAAAAATGCAAAGGGGTTAGCCTTGGATTTTTTTTGGCCGAAAAATCTTTTGTCTGGGAATCGATCCGTATGACGCTTTTTAGACTAATTCGACCCCCAGGAACTCAGAAAACACATGAAAAATAGCCTAGGACCAGCAGCAGAGAAATGACGATGAAAATCTGCAGTTTTTCGGCTGTAACTTTGCAGGTGTTGCTCGTAGCGTATCGGGACTGCGATTAATCGATTCCTCTCGCAAAATCACGTCGGAATAGTACCCTAAAAAATTAATTGCAGCACTTTCCAAAGTTGTCGAAATTTTCGCCAAAAATGCAAAGGGGTTAGCCTTGGATTTTTTTTGGCCGAAAAATCTTTTGTCTGGGAATCGATCCGTATGACGCTTTTTAGACTAATTCGACCCCCAGGAACTCAGAAAACACATGAAAAATAGCCTAGGACCAGCAGCAGAGAAATGACGATGAAAATCTGCAGTTTTTCGGCTGTAACTTTGCAGGTGTTGCTCGCAGCGTATCGGGACTGCGATTAATCGATTCCTCTCGCAAAATCACGTCGGAATAGTACCCTAAAGAATTAATTGCAGCACTTTCCAAAGTTGTCGAAATTTTCGCCAAAAATGCAAAGGGGTTAGCCTTGGATTTTTTTTTGCCGAAAAATCTTTCGTCTGGGAATCGATCCGTATGACGCTTTTTAGACTAATTCGACCCCCAGGAACTCAGAAAACACATGAAAAATAGCCTAGGACCAGCAGCAGAGAAATGACGATGAAAATCTGCAGTTTTTCGGCTGTAACTTTGCAGGTGTTGCTCGCAGCGTATCGGGACTGCGATTAATCGATTCCTCTCGCAAAATCACGTCGGAATAGTACCCTAAAAAATTAATTGCAGCACTTTCCAAAGTTGTCGAAATTTTCGCCAAAAATGCAAAGGGGTTAGCCTTGGATTTTTTTTGGCCGAAAAATCTTTTGTCTGGGAATCGATCCGTATGACGCTTTTTAGACTAATTCGACCCCCAGGAACTCAGAAAACACATGAAAAATAGCCTAGGACCAGCAGCAGAGAAATGACGATGAAAATCTGCAGTTTTTCGGCTGTAACTTTGCAGGTGTTGCTCGCAGCGTATCGGGACTGCGATTAATCGATTCCTCTCGCAAAATCACGTCGGAATAGTACCCTAAAGAAACAATTGCAGCACTTTTCAAAGTCGTCGAAATTTTCGCCAAAAATGCAAAGAGGTTAGCCTTGGATTTTTTTTGGCCGAAAAATCTTTTGTCTGGGAATCGATCCGTATGACGCTTTTTAGACTAATTCGACCCCCAGGAACTCAGAAAACACATGAAAAATAGCCTAGGCCCAGCAGCAGAGAAATGACGATGAAAATCTGCAGTTTTTCGGCTGTAACTTTGCAGGTGTTGCTCGCAGCGTATCGGGACTGCGATTAATCGATTCCTCTCGCAAAATCACGTCCGAATAGTACCCTAAAAAATTAATTGCAGCACTTTCCAAAGTTGTCGAAATTTTCGCCAAAAATGCAAAGGGGTAAGCCTTGGATTTTTTTTGGCCGAAAAATCTTTTGTCTGGGAATCGATCCGTATGACGCTTTTTAGACTAATTCGACCCCCAGGAACTCAGAAAACACATGAAAAATAGCCTAGGACCAGCAGCAGAGAAATGACGATGAAAATCTGCAGTTTTTCGGCTGTAACTTTGCAGGTGTTGCTCGCAGCGTATCGGGACTGCGATTAATCGATTCCTCTCGCAAAATCACGTCGGAATAGTACCCTAAAGAATTAATTGCAGCACTTTTCGAAGTCGTCGAAATTTTCGCCAAAAATGCAAAGGGGTTAGCCTTGGATTTTTTTTGGCCGAAAAATCTTTTGTCTGGGAATCGATCCGTATGACGCTTTTTAGACTAATTCGACCCCCAGGAACTCAGAAAACACATGACAAATAGCCTAGGACCAGCAGCAGAGAAATGACGATGAAAATCTGCAGTTTTTCGGCTGTAACTTTGCAGGTGTTGCTCGCAGCGTATCGGGACTGCGATTAATCGATTCCTCTCGCAAAATCACGTCGGAATAGTACCCTAAAAAATTAATTGCAGCACTTTCCAAAGTTGTCGAAATTTTCGCCAAAAATGCAAAGGGGTTAGCCTTGGATTTTTTTTGGCCGAAAAATCTTTTGTCTGGGAATCGATCCGTATGACGCTTTTTAGACTAATTCGACCCCCAGGAACTCAGAAAACACATGAAAAATAGCCTAGGACCAGCAGCAGAGAAATGACGATGAAAATCTGCAGTTTTTCGGCTGTAACTTTGCAGGTGTTGCTCGCAGCGTATCGGGACTGCGATTAATCGATTCCTCTCGCAAAATCACGTCGGAATAGTACCCTAAAGAATTAATTGCAGCACTTTCCAAAGTTGT
Source organism: Diprion similis (assembly GCF_021155765.1). NCBI lineage: Eukaryota > Metazoa > Arthropoda > Insecta > Hymenoptera > Diprionidae > Diprion > Diprion similis. Next base: position 15,172,002 of record NC_060112.1, on the reverse strand, counting down.
CGAAATTTTCGCCAAATATGCAAAGGGGTTAGCCTTGGATTTTTTTTGGCCGAAAAATCTTTTGTCTGGGAATCGATCCGTATGACGCTTTTTAGACTAATTCGACCCCCAGGAACTCAGAAAACACATGAAAAATAGCCTAGGACCAGCAGCAGAGAAATGACGATGAAAATCTGCAGTTTTTCGGCTGTAACTTTGCAGGTGTTGCTCGCAGCGTATCGGGACTGCGATTAATCGATTCCTCTCGCAAAATCACGTCGGAATAGTACCCTAAAGAATTAATTGCAGCACTTTTCGAAGTCGTCGAAATTTTCGCCAAAAATGCAAAGGGGTTAGCCTTGGATTTTTTTTGGCCGAAAAATCTTTTGTCTGGGAATCGATCCGTATGACGCTTTTTAGACTAATTCGACCCCCAGGAACTCAGAAAACACATGAAGAATAGCCTAGGACCAGCAGCAGAGAAATGACGATGAAAATCTGCAGTTTTTCGGCTGTAACTTTGCAGGTGTTGCTCGCAGCGTATCGGGACTGCGATTAATCGATTCCTCTCGCAAAATCACGTCGGAATAGTACCCTAAAGAATTAATTGCAGCACTTTCCAAAGTTGTCGAAATATTCGCCAAAAATGCAAAGGGGTTAGCCTTGGATTTTTTTTGGCCGAAAAATCTTTTGTCTGGGAATCGATCCGTATGACGCTTTTTAGACTAATTCGACCCCCAGGAACTCAGAAAACACATGAAAAATAGCCTCGGACCAGCAGCAGAGAAATGACGATGAAAATCTGCAGTTTTTCGGCTGTAACTTTGCAGGTGTTGCTGGCAGCGTATCGGGACTGCGATTAATCGATTCCTCTCGCAAAATCACGTCGGAATGGTACCCTCAAGAATTAATTGCAGCACTTTCCAAAGTTGTCGAAATTTTCGCCAAAAATGCAAAGGGGTTAGCCTTGGATTTTTTTTGGCCGAAAAATCTTTTGTCTGGGAATCGATCCGTATGACGCTTTTTAGACTAATTCGACCCCCAGGAACTCAGAAAACACATGAAAAATAGCCTAGGACCAGCAGCAGAGAAATGACGATGAAAATCTGCAGTTTTTCGGCTGTAACTTTGCAGGTGTTGCTCGCAGCGTATCGGGACTGCGAATAATCGATTCCTCTCGCAAAATCACGTCGGAATAGTACCCTAAAGAACTAATTGCAGCACTTTTCAAAGTCGTCGAAATTTTCGCCAAAAATGCAAAGGGGTTAGCCTTGGATTTTTTTTGGCCGAAAAATCTTTTGTCTGGGAATCGATCCGTATGACGCTTTTTAGACTAATTCGACGCCCAGGAACTCAGAAAACACATGAAAAATAGCCTAGGCCCAGCAGCAGAGAAATGACGATGAAAATCTGCAGTTTTTCGGCTGTAACTTTGCAGGTGTTGCTCGCAGCGTATCGGGACTGCGATTAATCGATTCCTCTCGCAAAATCACGTCGGAATAGTACCCTAAAGGAATAATTGCAGCACTTTTCAAAGTCGTCGAAATTGTCGCCAAAAATGCAAAGGGGTTAGCCTTGGATTTTTCTTGGCCGAAAAATCTTTTGTCTGGGAATCGATCCGTATGACGCTTATTAGACTAATTCGACCCCCAGGAACTCAGAAAACACATGAAAAATAGCCTAGGACCAGCAGCAGAGAAATGACGATAGAAATCTGCAGTTTTTCGGCTTTAACTTTGCAGGTGTTGCTCGCAGCGTATTGGGACTGCGAATAATCGAGTCCTCTCGCAAAATCACGTCGGAATAGTGCCCTCATAAATCAATTGCAGCACTTCTCAGAATCATCGAAATTTTCGTCAAAAATCCAAAGGGGTTAGCCTTACTTTTTTCGTCATTTTCGGAGTCGAAAATTTTTTGTTCCGGAATCGATTTGTATGACTATCGCTACAGTAATTGGACCCCCAGGAACTTAGAAAACACATCAAAAATAGCGTAGGATCACTAGCAGAGAAGTGACGATGAAAATCATGAGTTTTTCGGCTGCATCTTTTTAGCTATTGCTTGCAGCGTATTGGGACTGCGCTCAATCGATTTCTTTCGCAAAATTACGTCGGAATAGTGCCCTCATAAATCAATTGCAGCACTTTTCAGAATCATCGAAATTTTCGTCAAAAATCCAAAGGGGTTAGCCTTACTTTTTTCGTCATTTTCGGAGTCGAAAATTTTTTGTCCCGGAATCGATTTGTATGACCATCGCTAGAGTAATTGGACCCTCAGGAACTCAGAAAACACATCAAAAATAGCGTAGGATCACCAGCAGAGAAATGACGATGAAAATTATGAGTTTTTCGGCTGTAACTTTTCAGCTATTGCTCGCAGCGAATTGGGACTGCGCTCAATCGATTTCTCTCGCAAAATTACGTCGGAATAGTGCATTAATAAATCGATCGCAGAACTTTTCAAAATCATCGAAATTTTTGTCAAAAATCCAAAGGGGTTAGCCTTACTTTTTTCGTCATTTTCGGAGTCGAAAATTTTTTGTTTCGGAATCGATCTGTATGACCACCGCTAGAGTAATTGGACCCCCAGGAACTCAGAAAACACATCAAAAATAGCGTAGGATCACCAGCGGAGAAATGACGATGAAAATCATGAGTTTTTCGGCTGTAACTTTTCAGCTATTGCTCGCAACGTATTGGGACTGCGCTCAATCGATTTCTCTCGCAAAATTACGTCGGAATAGTGCCCTAACAAATCGATTGCAGCACTTTCCAAAATCGTCAAAATTCACGTCAAAAATTCAAAGGGGTTAGCCTTACTTTTTTTTGTCATTTTCGGAGTCGAAAATTTTTTGTTTCGGAATCGATTTGCATGACCATCTCCAGAGTAATTGGACCCCCAGGAACTCAGAAAACACCGGCAAAACAGGGTAGGACGACTGGCAGAGAAGTTACGATGAAAAATCCAGCAGTAGAAAACAAAGTCTCTCGTTTTCTGGCTGTAACTTCTGAACCGTCTTCCGCAGCCTATTCGGACTGCGCGCAATCGAATTCGTTTGCAAAACTACGGCGATATTGGCGATCAATAAATTGTTTCCAGCGTTCTCTCAAAACGTCAACATTTCCATTAAAAATCCAAAGGGTCTAGCCTGTCTTTTTTCTGAGCGAAAAATTACCTGTATCGGATTTGAATTGCTTTACTTCATCTTCACTAATTGGACTTCCAGGCGTTCGATCAAGAAATCTAGAAAAGCAAGCGGACAGCAGTCAAGGAAATACAGAGGAAACCCTATGAGAATTGATGTTTTACTCATTCTATACGTGTTACATGTAAAAGAGACAACACAATGTGTTTCATCATTATATATACTATATAGCAGAGGTTTGTTGTACCTCTATGCAGGCCGAAACTTAAACTATGTGTTTTTACTAAGATAAAAATTATCTGATATATCATTTTTTATATTTCCTTCGACACAATGTATACAGTGTTCACTGTATAGTATAGTGTATACTGCACGCTTATTCACTCGTATAAAACCTCGATTTCTCATGTATCGTCAAATCATGTTTTCATATTTTCATTTGTATTTCACTTCAATTCTATTTGTCAGCTTGTCAAGTTACCACACACTGATACTTGAGCACTTGTACTTAAATTATGTCATATTGAATATACATCCGAAACTTGGTCACTTGGAATTTGCAATTTTCCTTTCCCACCTTTCTGAAAATACCGTGAAAGTTCTGTGTTTTTGCTGTCACTCTTCATCCGTTGCTCGCAGTGTATTCGGGCTGCGCGCAATTGATTCCTCTCGCTACATTACGTCGATGTACCGCATGACGGAATTGGTCCCAGGACCATCCAAAATCGTTCAAATTTCCATCAAATCCGAAGGGGTCATTTTTAATTAATTGAACTAGAAATTTTCAGTCTTCAGGTTTAATGAATGTTGGAAATGATACCTCCAGAGTAATAATTAGAAATCACAAAATAAAATGATGACGTTGGATTTGATGAGGCATGAGTTATAAATCAGCCTGTTTAAAAATAGAATATAAGTATTTCTGTGATAGGTGAAATAGATATACACATACTTGTAGAGAACGTCAATGAAAATATATATGATTTACAGTCAGCAACTGATATCGGTTGTGGAAATACGTACATATATGTCACGACAGCGTGATGCGAGCTGATGCGTTCGCTCGTCCGACTTTGGTGGTTGAGGCGAATTTAGCCTGCTGCAGCGGCTACGATGAGCACACAAGAGCCACGCTAAAATTCTGAAGCTCCAATAGTCATAACAGCGAGTTGAGCAATGCAATCGACTTGCTGTTAACTGAATTAAGTACTGTCGATGTGTATGCAAATATTGGGCTCAAGTTTTTTGTCTTGCCTCACCCGTTTTGACAATTCCGTATTTTCACATCTAAACTCTTGGTAACTAACAACAAACTGATTCTTGAATTGACAATAATGAATATTTTGTAATCAAGCATTTCAAAAATTGAGACGAAAAATCTGGTTTGATAAGTAGGTCGATATTATACAGAAGATAAAATAATTTTTTTTAGCTAATTTTCGTCACATTTCCAAAGAGTTGTATCACTCAATGACAAAATTTTAAATAAATTCTCAAGACTCACATTTTACATTCTAGTTAATTCGCTACGTACTTTATCATTGATTTATTTTCATTACTCATTTTTATATTTATTCAAGCACTTATAGAGATGCTTCTGTGGATTATAAAAGAATTGATATATTCAGGTGAATATAAACGATACACGTTCGTGTATTTGATTGACATCTATTCTCCCAATGCATAAATTCGCCGTGCATAAATTTCTTGTACGGAATTTTCTCAACTTTTCAATTTCTCAATGACGACGGTCTGTTACCAGCGTCTTGCACGCGATAATTGTTGGTTATGAAGAACTTCTCTTACCGGCGTGGTCAGTTACTTGGTTGATAATACGGGAAACTGCCATTACCCCCAAACCCGCCCGACCCACCGAAAGCTGTAAGGTTTTCTGTACTTCAATAATATGTACTTTATATAGATCAGTGAGTACATTCGTTGAGAGATAACCAATGAATGGCCTCGAGCCATCCTCGAGCCCGGCTTCGTTGAACAAAACACAGGGTGCGCCTTTTCATTCGTCCGTTGCGCGTAAATTGTATCTCTATTTCTTACAAAATATCAAAGTACGAGAGAGACGAACGTAGATGGTCAACCATACCTGCGCAGAGAGAGTACAGAACGTAGGATTCTCAAGTCCCTGACGCCAAATGCATGCATGTTGGTCGCATTAGTCATCAGCCGTAGGTGGGCGATGTGTCAAATAAAGTGACATTCGACATATCGGTTCAATTGTAAATATGTACAACTACAGCGTTGATAAACCTGAGTTGTGAAGATCTGTTCAACGGTATCGAATAACATTCTCTAGATATTCAGTGAAACGGATACCTGTTATTAAAGAGTTGCAAATATGGACGTCTTGAACAAGCTCCGAAACACAGTAAGCAACACCATAAGCAATACTATAAGCAACACTGTTAACAGTACAGCTTATGGTCTCTCCCAACTGTCAAGTGTTCTGCCTGGAAATCCAGTAACCAGAGAATTCGAAGCAACTGCCCACGTGGGCAGCGCTGGTCCAGGCTTGCTATGGAAGGTTTACAGTGGTTACAAAAAATCAACCAAACAGGAAGCAGCTATATTTGTCTTTGAGAAACGCCAGCTAGACCGATGGTCTGGAAAAGTTGAGCGTGAAGCTGTTCTTGATTCTCTTAGACGTGGGGTTACTCAAATCACAAAACTCCGGCATCCTCAGGTTCTCATAGTTCAGCATCCGCTAGAAGAGTCGCGGGACAGTTTAGCCTTTGCTACTGAACCAGTCTTTGCAAGCCTTGCTAATGTGCTAGGCCGGCTTGAAAATGTACCTCAACCAACGCCAGCTGCTTTAAGAGATTATAAACTACTTGATGTTGAAATTCGCTACGGACTTATGCAGCTAGGGGAAGGTTTAGCCTTTCTCCATACCGATGTCAAACTGCTGCACAGAAATTTGTGTCCAGAGGCCATCATGATCAATGGACACGGAGCTTGGAAAATTTTTGGATTCGATTTCTGCGCTGTTAATCAGAGCCCGAACGATAAACAGGTATTAAACATTAATCAAAGTTATAAGTTATTCTAATATGTTCGAAACTCTGTGAATTTGAGTGTTTTCTATCCAAGATTGGATGCTTTTCTAAAGTTAATTTCAAAGTTATTGAAATTCATATTTACAGTTTGAGTGACCAAATTTTACTGCCTTTACTATATACCAAATATTATCTATTCACTGTTCAATTTTTCCAGCCATCGTGGTCATATGCAGATTATGATCCAACGATACCGAGTATAGCACAACCAGCTTTAGATTATCTAGCACCGGAGTGTGCAATTGCAGGCAGCTGCAGTCCGCCTAGTGATATTTTTTCGCTAGGCATGCTTGTGTATGTCTTACATTCACCAGGAGGCCGTCCACTGAACGAATGTCATGGAGATCCGTCGAAATGCAGACGCTTTTTGGGAGATCTGAAGACCTCCCTTTCCTCATCTAAACTTAGTCACATTCCTGAACCACTAAGAGATACTACAAAACTCATGCTGAGCAATAATCCTGAACTGAGACCAGATGCGCATCAATTTATTAAGGTACGAGGATGCTGCGTCTTCATCTATCAAAATTCTAAAGAAAATTTGAAATTGACTGTAATGAATTTTTCCAGATTGATTACTTCACTGATATTGGAGTGCGGACATTGAACTATCTGGACAAACTCTTTCAATGGGACAATCTACAAAAGTCCCAGTTTTACAAAGGTTTGCCAAAAGTAATAAAGCAACTGCCGCACAGAGTTGCCCTGCACAGAGTATTACCTGCCCTCTACAAAGAATTTGTTAATGCTCCAATGGTGCCTTTTGTCCTCCCAAGTGTACTACAAGTATCAGAAAATGGTACTGCCGAAGAATTCAAGGAACACATTTTACCCAATCTAAAACCCGTGTTGGCACTGGAAGACCCACCACAGGTTTGATTTCCTTTACATTGATTATTTACCTGTTGAAATATCTTTTAAAACTATCATATAATTTAATTTGTAACTCTTCCATTCTCATAGGTCAGTTTAGTTTTACTGCAACGCGTCGATCTACTGCTGAAATTGTGCCCGGCTGATGCGATCAGAAATGATGTCCTGCCTCTGCTTACAAGAGCTCTAGATTCCGATTGGGAACAGCTACAAGAGCTCTGTCTTGCTGCGCTCCCTTCAATAGCCAACTTGATCGATGGACCGTCAATGAAAAATGCAATTTTACCTAGAATTAAAAAATTATGCCTAGCAAGTAAAGGTGGTACCAACTTGGGCGTGAGGGTGAATTGTCTTCTGTGCCTTGCTAAAATGCTAGACCACTTGGACAAGTGGTTGATTCTAGATCAAATTCTTCCATTTCTACAAGAAGTCCCACATTCTGGTGAACCAGCCGTTTTGATGGCTATTATAGGTAAGAAGTTAGTTGTAATTTAAGCAAGTTATATTGCTGAGCTAATTCCACAAATTCGTCCAATCATAGACTAACAAAAGCCAGACAATTGTAACCTTACGACTTACAGGTATTTACAAGCTGGTACTGACCCACAGCAAGTTGGGCATGAGTAAGGAAATGCTGGCAACTCGAATTCTGCCATTTCTGCTTCCATTCTGCGTTGAGCCAGGACTGAGTCCCACGCAATTTGAAACACTTGCTTCGCTTGTGGGAGATATGGTGACAAGAGTTACCTCTGAGCATCGTGAAGCTCTCCGTCAACTGGATGCTGTCCGAAAGGAAGCTCAACAATTTGATCAGGCTCTTTCACAAGCTGGCAATCCTATCTCTAGTAGTTTGAGTGACACATTCGCTGGAATTGAACTAGCACCACCACCTACTGCTGTAGCCAAAACAAGCAATGACACAAAAGTACTCAGCCTACAAGAAAAGCAAAAGTGAGTAATGGCCATGTACAAGGGTATTTTTTCGTTAATAATTTTCCAATAAGTTATGTGCATTGAGATGAAGTCTTGTAATAGTTCTCAGAATTCTTCTTCATTCATACATAGTTCGTGAATAAATCGTTTCATTGAATCAAATTTTTTATTTCAGACTTGTCCAGCAACAAGAAGCACATCAAAGACTGCAAGCTCAAGCGCCAATGGCTCCAAAGCCAATTGTTCAACCTGTGAAATCTAAGCCGAAAGATCTAACAGACACGCTTTTACAAAATAATTTAAATCAGCTGAACAAACCCTTAACGAAGTCTTCAAGTTCTGAATCAAATTACGCGGCATTGCAGTCTCCGTCTTGGGGAAACACGGGAATGACAAACGGCATGACAAACAGTCAAACTCAGTGGGGTGGTCTAGCAATCACGGCTGGACCACAAACTGGTCAAAACCCAATGTCAGGTTGGGGTTCAAACGGAATGAATCCAAATATGAATTGGGGGGGATCTCAACAATCTGCGCCAAGCTGGAATCAGACTAGAGTCAATCAAAATATAGGTCAGAATTGGGGATCATCTATAAATTCTGGAATAAGGCCACAATGGAGACCGGAAGGAGGCGCACAGGGGATGTCTCAACCTCTTGTATCCCAACCACAAACGACTCCGAATCTATCCACACAAGACATCATGGACTTACTTAGCTAATACAAACTGACTGCATTAGAAAAAAGTTTAATGTTCGATTTAACTGTTAAGAAGTGATACTCAAGGATTACAGGTGAATATATTACAGATAAATTTTCCAATAGTAGTTCTATGAACATCGTTTTAAAATACCAACGAAAGGATGTTTTGCTCATTTTTGTTTGCAGGAACCACAAAATGCGGAATTCGTATTTGAGAAATCGTAGCAAAGCTTGGGAGATTTTTAGAGGAATACGTGCAGCTCGTTATTGAGAAGTATTTCCGTTGTATGCGGAAGAAATTTCTGTTTGGCAACTGTTATCAACTTGGATTAATTTTCTTTCAATTATTATTATCATTATGATACAGATTCGAATATGCTAGTTAACTAAGCATCAGAGTTTTAATGCATGTGACAGTTTACATTTTTATAATGTAATCACGAAATTATCCCATTTTGTAGAAAATTACGTTATATATCTATGTAAAAATTTACGAACATATTCTACAAGGTACTGTGTACAGTTTATTTATAAATTTAGTTAAATCAAAAATCACTTATTAGTTTGTAATTTCTCAAAGAATGTCATTCGCATTTACAGTAACTCATACTTTATACCTTAACATATCTACGTGCGTTGGTGCATTTCGTATAAAATATAGATTGAGTTTTTCGATCATTTTTTCAAAATACACAAAGTATGTTCATATCAGTAAACTAACAAAGTGATATGCTTCTCTGATATAAAGCTAGCTCGAATGACTACTTGATGTAATATGCAGTGGAGTAAATTATTTTTCAATTAACTATCCCTACACAATTACATAGCTGAGAGAAAATAAAAGATATCGAATTTAATTATATAACCAGACTCAATAAAGGATAGCATTTGATTTTTTTCCGGACTCCGTCATTCTTCTGATAATCATCCACTCTTATCTAATGTAAACTGCAGGTGGTTTTTCAACCTCTTATTTATCCGAACACGATCATATTCGTTCTAGACAACGTAACTATACTTTAAAATACTTATGTCAGTCAGAGTCACGAACTCATAATTGTATCAGTCTAAAGGCATCCCATTTTGTCAATAATTATTATTAATAATCTGAATGTAAATAGAAAACTAATTGTCTTGTATTGAAAAATATAAACTATTCAAATTACAAATTACATATTGTTCGACTTACAATTAGACTGATTCGGGTATACAAATTTATGTCTACACTTACAATTAGCTTATATTTAAATCTATATCACCGCTTTGGCCATCGCGCCCGCAACGCACCAAAGCATGGCGTAAGAATCCAGTATCCACCTCCTACGAGTTCAGCAATCGACACAATTCGTAGGCACGTTGAGAAATCTGAAACGAGAATTGAAGTTAGAATTTTACATTATTCGCGTTTATAACGACAGCGAAACCTTCTTTCGAATTTTCAAGCGTACATAGTAATTTTTCGCTATTATTTTTCACTGTGTTAGCATGCAACGTGATACGATATATCTACGCATTTCTTACCCTCAATAAATATTAGAAACAGCAAAGCCAGTCCCACAATCATGTTGAGTCCTGTGAGTGCTCTATTGGTACCCGTTGCTCCGAGTAAATCACGAAGTGCACTCTCCTCCGCAACAGAACAACCGCCCATACTCACTCCTCCAACGAAAGCCCAAAGCAAGAACCACGCATGCCTACTGCTGGAAACGATTCCTGTTGTAAAAAATTAACATCTTATATAAGTACGTCAGGAATAATCTCTAATCAAGAATGTGCAATGTTTACAGAGGGCCACTAACATGGCTTTTTTGCTTACTTCCGGTTGCTTTAAATATAATTAATTGGGTATTGCTCACCCCAGAGCGCAGCGCTCCCAAGCCAGCACATGGTTCCAAAATAAACGCTTCGCCATCGCGCAGTCTTGGGGCTCCAATAAGAAGCTGCACCAGGTAAAAACGTCCCTAGACCGATGACGGTAGTCAAGGTGATGGACTGACCGAGGGTGGTGAATCCCTGGCCTTGGGTGAGGGCCATAGACGGAGAAAGCACAAGGAGGGAAAATGCGCAGCCCTTGATGGAAAACCAAGCGACAACGGCACTCCAGAACTTGATCAGTCGCAGTGCTTGAAATTCTTCTGACCAGGTGGTCGCAGAAACACCAATCGGGGTGACGAATAGATTTATATCATCCTCCGGCTCGTCGTAAGAGTACGAATTACTCCCTTCGCTGAAAAGAGGTGTTGGTATTGGATCTCCGGGAGTTGTCGCATCATTTTCTTCCATTTCATTTCTGACTTCTTCCTCCGGATTCGGAAAACTCAGTGTCTCATGGGGGGTTTCCCGAATGCTCAATTCGTTGTCCTCTTCGGAGAGAAGTAGACTATACGGCGTTGTTCTTCGGAGAACCGGGGCGTCGAAGGAACAGGCACCAAGGATGGCAGGTAAGAGGGCCGTGGAAAGCAGCAGGAGGCCCGTTTGAAGTCCGGTCTTTTGCAACAGGATGTAGGCATATCCAGGCATCATCGCAATGCCAAGAGAAAACGATATTCGCTTCAATGTCAATACTAGGACTAATTTCGTCCGGAAATGTCTTCGTAGGAGATTCTCGCTCTGCAACAACACCATGCTTGCCCCTATCCCCATAACAGCGCCAGCACTCAATCGCGCAAGATAAGCTCCGACTCCTCCTGTCTCGAGGTACCCCGATGCTAGGATACCGATCGAAAGCAGAGCTACTCCTATCAGTCCCACGAAACGTGGAACTGTGGCAAGGTTTACAATCGTACGGCTCCATGGATCTGACGAGAAATTCGAAATTAATAGTACTGACGGATGACATAAAGAATTCTACGATAGACTAGTACAGTATTATATGAAGTTTTACACAATATATCAAGCACGGATATTTTTTATTTGTTATTCCGTATGTATTTCCAGGCTCAAAGTAAGAAGTGTGTTTGGACAGCTGCACATTTTTCCATGCAGTCGGTCGTTATGATCAAGGTAATATGAAAGTAAAGCGCGTCGTGAAGAGATACTGCACTTCGCTGTACATGCTTTTTAATTTCATTTAAAAAAAATTCCTCCCTGTTTTAGGATTTAATTATTAATTACTTTGGCTATTGTTTTCAGATTACAAAAAATAAAGAATCGTAGAATATTAGAACTACAACCCTCAAAACACAACGACTTCCTCAGGTTTTACTTTTCCACGAATGAAATAAAAACATTTCGTATTTAGTACTAGTACACTGTATTAAACGAATTCTACAAAATTCCAAACTAATGAAAAGATAGTTCATCGGAAAACTATCGAAAGTCATACGTACGTGGGTTGTAAAATTGGAATAATCTAGTTAGCTACTGGAGTATTCGAATAAATTTTAATGTCATACTATAAGGTGTTCCAATTACCGGCCAAACTCCAGAAAGCGATAAACAGTATCGGCGTAAGGGTGACGCTCCCTTTCCAAAGATAGATATCTGGTTCCGCATCACTGTGCAAATAACTCAAGACGACGCCGTACATCGACAGGACACTAGGAACCGTGATCTGCAAATGTGCGAACCTTAAACATGGATTTGTTAAATAGGTATTGAGTGCTACAGACGTTTGTGTATGTGAGATGGCGATTATTTCGAATGCAATTTCTGTGAAAGGTAAAAGGTTTCAGGAAAAAGCACCCACTTAACGATGTGTGGTATAATTTGAAAATACCACACTGGATATTATCTAGATTATTTTTTTTATCTGAGCTAATTCACGAAAAATTATGAACCGCGTATTATCTGTACCTACCGGAGTTATATGGATGTGGAATCCGTAATGAGGTTATCGTTAGATCCTCATAATGAGGCTGACATCGTAGTAAACTGGATAAACTTGCAAATCATCAATAATGTACGTGACACTAATTTCACCAGAAATCAGTACACTGTAACACGATAATAAATTGATTTCGGTGCAACTTACATTATGAGATAGTGGATACCTAGTCCATTAACGACTAAATCCGAGCATTCATCTCATAAATTTAATTATTCACAGTCGCATATTTTTTAACTACGAGGCTAGCAGTTCCTTACATTGCAATTAATGTCTTAGCATTATTATGTTACTGGATTAACAGGTGATCGAACCTACTCTGCTATGCTTCGAATAACGTGCAGAAAGAAATCCGTTTAAGCTTTCTTATTTATTTTAATATTTCATCTTGTTATCTGCACAGCTTTGAGATTTAGCGTATAACACGGGCGAGACGCTTACCTGAATCATGATAATACCGATAAACACGAGCCAGGAATAGCCGCCATCGGGAATTGTGGGGCCTAATTCCGCCATCGACGTGACCACGTTGTCCAAATGAAGACGTTGAGTACGGGGCATTGTCACCCCTCACCACTTAACCACCCCCCAAAAAATCTGTGTGTATACGAGAACAACAAGAACCAGAAACAGCAGGGCTCCAGCGACCGCGGATAATTAACTCAGCCATCGGTGAGTCGGACTAAATGAGGTGGCAGACCGTATCTAATCTTGGAGGTTTGTGATAACATTCGTACACGTGGCACAGCGGGGCGAGGGAATCAATGGCAACTTACCTGGTTATTATACATATACATGGTATATGTCACTCCCACGTATCGGATAGTCACCTAACCACCTCATTTCTCCAGATGTTCGTTTTAATCGTGCGGGCAGTCCAAGAATGTGACTGAACTTGATTATGTGAAAATATCAAGTTCAACATTTCCAATGTCATAGATGATCTCAGTCTCTGTTACTTGGAATGCTGTATTCTAATACCGTAAGTCGCTTTTATCTCGTGCGTTTTTCTGTTACGACCGTTGTCAGTTTTCTCTTACCTCTTGAATTCGAGGACGAGAGAATTGAATGCTGCTACAAATTTTTGTTAGCTGTGTTATGGGCTCGGTTGTGGGCGTTGTATACACATACGATTAGTAACGAGATTTTCCGCAAATTATCATTAATTTTTTTTATCAAAAAAGTAGAGTAAGTCGTTTCTTTCTCCGTGTTCTATACACGGTAAATGATGCAGATGATACCTCCGGTGAGATCCGTAAAATGTATTTACACTGATTACAAAATACCCAAGTACGATGAGATTTCGCGATTTTCGTCATTGTTATAAGATTGAAGAAGTTTTTTGCCAAAATCTGAGATATTTCTTCAAATGTTCGACGAAGACGATCTGTTATATAATCTGCATCCGGTGGCCGTTCAAACAGGCATTTTCGGTCTCCGAGATACGATACTGGCAGAGTATCCATAAAACGCACTGATCACCAAATTTCAAAATGCCGGCGAAATTCAAGCTTTCTTCAGTTTCTAACGACCATGGATATGAGTTTTTGGATCCTGTTGAAAATTGGATGCCGGGTGATGCTCGGAAGATCGATAATATTTAAATAATATACTTGTACGTCAAATTTTTAACACTGGGTACTCTCACAGTTAGATACCCGGAGGGAATCTACATTTTACTTCGTAAAACGAGGCTGTGCAAATGCTCACAAATATAATTACATGTTATTCTATATTATTATAATTCAACAAGTCTTTGATTTTGATCATCCATATGATCGTGATCTTATGGTGGAAGAATTTTATCCTATTTCTTCGACGTTCCGTACCAGACTGAAGTCGAGTCTATACATCGGATAATATGCCAAATCTTACGATTAACGGTTATTCTTTACAATATTTGAACGCACAAGTCCTCACGATCAACTCTCAGGCTGTGCATCGTGCGTTGCGCTGATTGGTCGACAGAGCAGTGGTGGGGATCGTGGCTTTTGACCGAATAAAGAGCGCGCACAGCGTGCACCAGACCACAGTTGCAACCTCGAGTTGGCCTGAGACCGACTCGTAATAGCAAATCCACGGATATCCAAGTCTCTACCGATAAACAAGCAAGATGACTGGTCGAGGAAAGGGAGGAAAAGGATTGGGAAAAGGAGGAGCAAAGCGTCACAGGAAGGTGCTTCGTGATAACATCCAGGGCATCACCAAGCCAGCTATTCGTCGGTTGGCTCGACGTGGCGGCGTCAAGCGAATTTCGGGTCTCATCTACGAGGAGACCCGCGGTGTCCTCAAGGTCTTTCTTGAAAACGTCATTCGTGATGCTGTGACCTACACGGAGCACGCCAAGAGGAAAACCGTCACCGCTATGGACGTCGTCTACGCCTTGAAACGCCAGGGACGTACTCTCTACGGTTTTGGCGGATAAACGGCAGCGCTTTTATGACCAGGCAAAAAGAAAAAAAAATCGGCCCTTTTTAGGGCCAACAATATTAGTCCATTACAAAAGAACCGAATTTCACATCAAGTGACAGCTATATTCCATCGATTCTTGGATTAGTCGTTGTATGCAACAGTGAATTCTAAATAGTAAATTATTACTTTACTCGATACGGTCAGTTTGCTTGAATTTATGATTCATAGCGCTCATGTAATGTGCAATTCATTTTTATTATTATTTCCGTTGCACAGTGTATTTGAGAACTTCGCATTTTAATGCTCGATTCTTGTGAAAATTTTGAAATGATGACAAACACGGTTAGCATTTTTCACTTACACGGATTTCTTTGTTGAAAGCAACCAATACTGTACATATTCGGTAAGAAAAATTATGAATCTTGGAAGGATGTCCGGCCAAAATCGTTGAAAACTGCTACTTTTCCTGATCAAGTTGGATCAACGAAGTGGTAGATTAATACGCTAACAGATGCACGTATAATGTACGCTATGCACGCCACTTTGGCGAAATACTTGTTCACCAATTTCTTGGAAGATCAAAGATGTACTCATATAGTAACAATTCTACCCGGCGTAGGGCGATCCTATGTAGAAAAATCCCAAAACGCATTACAGAAAATATGTACGGACTACTCAACCACGAACTCCAATTCTTGCAAGTATTGACGACTACCGGAGCAGGCATGCGCGCTGCACAGTAGCATTCCGGATCAATTGTTTCCCTTCTGTCAGGCAAGAATTAGGGGTGAGTCATCTGTATTCCTGTGAATTCGATTCTAGTTATTGCTGCCTGATAATTTAGGAAGCGATAACTCGTTGGTGATAAACATTCAATTAGCTCCATGCAGGAAACAGTCCAAAACCCAACAGAAGGACTGTTCACGTATACCTACTCAGGTAGAAAAAATTTGTTCAGTGTCCTTACGAAGGTACGCCGGATGTACGTGTATTCCAAAACATCTGGCGTTTCCAAGCAAAGGGGGCTGACTATATCCACCCCTAGACGCCATCGGTTCACAAGTTTGAGCAGCTAAAAACTTCCTACAAGAGCGGGAACATGAACGAACGAATAGTCGGATGGTTATATTTATAAAAAACCTCGAATAGGTGAATACATGTCGAGTAGAAAGTAGATGAAAATCAGATCCAGTGTACAGTGATGGCGGTTCTGCTACTCGACGAGATATTCAAGTTAAATTCAGACGATCAATGATTTCCTATATCATATAGAAATTGTAAACGTATGTTACACACCAAGTGGTGTTGATATTTGTTTAGATAGGTATTAGCAGGGGTGTATTCGTAGTGCGTGATACACGCACTGTATAATAATCGACTATCCATAGATCGGCTGACATTAACCACGTGTTGGGAGTGATAAATTCTTTCGCTTTCGATAATTTAGTGGCCCTGAAAAGGGCCGGTGGTGTGTAGGGCGTAACCAATTAACGCATTACGCTTTCTTCTCGGTTTTCTTCGGCAGAAGAACAGCCTGGATGTTCGGCAGGACGCCACCCTGAGCAATGGTGACTCCAGAAAGAAGCTTGTTCAACTCTTCGTCATTACGGATTGCTAGCTGGAGATGACGTGGGATAATTCTAGTCTTCTTGTTGTCACGGGCAGCGTTGCCAGCCAATTCGAGAACTTCGGCGGCCAAATATTCCATCACCGCAGCCAAATAAACTGGTGCCCCGGCGCCGACGCGCTCTGCGTAATTTCCTTTGCGAAGCAATCGATGGATACGTCCCACCGGGAATTGGAGTCCAGCACGACTGGAGCGGGACTTTGCCTTCCCCTTAACTTTACCGCCTTTACCACGACCAGACATAATGTCTAATATATGTCGACGTTGAAAACTTTTGGAGGTACCACGAACTACGCGCTCGTGACGACGAAATGATTCTGTGCCCTGGAAGGTGGCCGCGTAGACCTTTATACCTTTCGGCTTACTCGATGCGGACCAATCAGCTTGCCGCACCGCCTCAGACGCGCTCTGATTGGCCCGGCCTACGAGGGCCAGCGCTGCATAAACTGACTGCGGCGTCATCCGACCGGCACAGTTCGTCCTGAACCTAGAGTTTCGCTACACGGATCCCGTTACTGCTTATTCAAGATGCCACCTAAGGCTAGTGGCAAAGCTGCGAAAAAGGCTGGAAAAGCCCAAAAAAATATTTCCAAGGGAGACAAGAAGAAGAAGCGTAAGAGGAAGGAAAGTTACGCCATCTACATATACAAAGTCCTGAAGCAGGTCCATCCTGATACTGGAATATCGAGCAAAGCCATGAGCATCATGAACAGTTTTGTCAATGACATCTTTGAACGTATCGCTGCGGAGGCGTCCCGTCTTGCTCATTACAACAAACGCTCCACTATAACGTCTCGGGAAATTCAAACTGCTGTTCGACTTTTGTTACCTGGTGAACTTGCCAAGCACGCTGTCAGTGAAGGAACCAAAGCAGTGACCAAATACACCAGCTCCAAGTGAGCATCTGCTCCTGAATACTCATCGGCCCTTTTAAGGGCCACCACTTATTTCAACCATAAAACGAAATCGCCACTCGCTAGAAACAATTTCCCACAATCCCATAATTTCCGTCTTATTATTGTAGGTAGTTTATATTGTTCATTGTATTCAACCTCAATTATGAATATACATATATGATTCGGATGTCCTCGAAAAGCTAAACAAATTGCAAGCATATTTCAAATTTCAGTCTGCTCAAAAGTATACTACAAACGTATGAATAATCTTCAACTATAATTGATCTGAAATGTGAATTCTCATTTATTATGAATAAAATATGTTCTGATAGAATCTTCTTGGGCTACTTATTGAATATTTTTTTCGAACTAAATCAAAATTAAATTGGATTGAATATCCAATATTATACTAATAGATGAAAAAGAAAGTCAAAATATTTCTGATGAGCACAGTGTAATTACGTTTAAATTTCCAACTACGCATTCCTACAATCTTGATTACTGAGAGTTCAACAATTTACTGTGTTTAAAACGAGGCTAGGAAGTCTCAAATATGTAATACGGAGGAAAAAACGTATTTCAATACACGAGATATATTTTCTTAGATCGTGGCAGTCAAATATTACCTTGACATTCTGTATCTATATCGCTTAATACAAATAAGAATTATGTTACCTTTACCAACGTTAACTTGTGTTAAAAAAGAATACACGTAACATTTATGATCAAATTAAAGTTCAGGAAATTCTCCTGTCTGCAGAGATTCATTTACATACTTGAAAGCACGTAACAATTGTAACGTAACGTCTAGCCTAGGGCTCGGAAACCTTTTGAGTCTGAAGAGTAAAAAATTACAATTTACAAACTTTCAAAATTTTTAAAGAGCCACAAAAATTCGATTACTTCCGACGGACTGACGACAATGACGACGCGTGTCATGGGGGAGGGGTGGGGTGAAAAGCGAGTACAAGTGGCTGAGAGATAGAAATGGTGCCTAATCCTCGTTAACGATTCAGAACGATTTTTAAATGTTTTTGTTTTTTATGAAATAAATAATGTTTGCGTATGGAACTAAAGAGCCGCAGCTTCACATCCAAAGAGCCGCATGTGGCTCGCGAGCCGCAGGTTGCCGACCCTTGGTCTAGCCTGTCTCAGAATGGGTGACTTACCTCGTACAGGTGATTGATATCACACGTAATGCTAGATTAAGCAGTTTGTGAATCCAGGGTGGCGACAGACTGGAAACATTAATAATAGCACATGGGCCTGACAGGCCTATAACTGATTGTTCCAAAAAAAAAGAAAAAAAAAAATTTATAATGGTCAGTGAACGTCATCGAACAGGGAAATTAATCTTGTTCAATTTTTATTCGCTTTCCCTCCTGGTACACAATTTAAGGCACTGTTGGTCGGACAAGTCACGAAACATTTCGTAAGACCGGTAGAAGAAGGTCAGGAAATACTGAAATTTTTGGCTGTAAAGGTTGGAAAAATCAGGGAATTTCAATATAGCAAAGCTATTGCCACCCTGTGTAGTAATCTAGTCGACCGCAGATGTTCCCTTTCTTTTTTATCTGAACGGTGATATACGAGTTCGCAGGTGTTTTAGCGTCCATCGATGCTGGACTTGTATGAAATATTTATTATATCATCTTGGATAATATACCCAAATTCCAGATTTTGATGTTTTCAATGCAAGATTCAAAGTATTTTTCGCCCTGGCCGTGCCTGTTCTCTGGCAATCCAGCATACATGGCCGAGATGTCAGACGTCAACGATACGGAGTGTGGGAGAGGGCGTTGAGAGATAGCGTTGAAGTTATCAGTGTTCATTATCGTTTTTATACGATCCAAGTAAAAAACATAGTTTTTCAAAATCGGACCATCATATCTACATATTTTCACATTTATTTGGAATATTGAATGCGCTTAATAAGCGATGTTTAAATACCCCGAACTGCAACGACGGAAAGGTTTTCACTAAACGCGTGTTCAGTTCATTTTCCTCACAGAGAATCAATACGGTTGTACCTATAGATTACACTTTACTCTATAGTGATGCCAGTCTTCTTAGAATTGATTTGAATTACTTTTCGTATCAAGAACGCAATCATCAAACCTGGATTTGCTCCTTGTTACAAGGTTCATGTTATAACGGCACATGGATATATTGTTCAGAAATGCTGCTTATAAATCATAATAGTCCATTCATGACGTAACTGTTCCAAACGATGTTGTGTATCGAAACATTTGATGGATTTACGGTTTCTAGACGTAACGTCAACGTCGATGGGGTGCTGAGGGCGCAGTGTTAAATTCGGATCATTTATAGCGTATTGCGCACAACTAATGCCATGATATAACACAGTCAAATTTAATAGAAAAACTTATGTAGTTACATATTCTAGAATATACATTTGTATTCAATGTGATCTATAGATTTTTATATCATTACATGTGCGCAAGTTTCGATGTGCAAATTTTATGAACTTACAATTTACATCGTAGATAAATACATCCAATCACGAGTTTACTTTTTTATAAAGTGCATACAGAAATATAAGGCTCTATGTACGACTTCGTGAATTTTAAATAGATTTTTAACTTTTGCACGAGTTATTGTCGATGTACCGATGAATGGGACCATTAAAGTATTCATTAAAATTAGATCAACTACTGAATTTTATGCGTTTAACCACCTCACTCACATCTCGAGCTTTCGTCGCCCGTAGTTGACTGCTCGCAACCATGCCGATTTCAGAACGAGCCGCTGACTTTCCTCGAATAGCTGTAGGTCTGGATTTTTTTTGAAAATGTAGACTAAGGCTTTCTCCAATTAGACATCTGTCTGGCGACGATGCGTGGTCGTCCTCCAGGTCGATAATCGCGTTACCGTCAGTCTTGGTGCGGTAACCGTAAAGACGCACGCTCGAAGACAGTTGCAAATTTCGCAGCCTCAGAGAACCCGAATTACTGCAAAGTTTATTGAGCTGCTTGCTCAAAGTATGTAATATCTGGTGATCAAGTACCATTGATTGATTTTCACCGTCGTTGGTGAGAGACCTGGTGGTTTAGTGATCATCAGGTGCCACGAGCTCGAGCGTTGATTGAAGAGCTCGTGTGAAATGCTGCGGGGTCTCTCTCCATGGTCCGCGCTCCGCAATGGTATCGAGCCGTTTCTTCCCGCTGGGCCATTCATACAACACGAGCTGTATAGTGTACTTTGCATTCACTCATTGCTGAATTCTGGACGCGGACCGAGAGCACTAATTCAAGTAAACTAGTAACTTTGATTATTGAACGTATCACCACAGACAACCATGGCTGATAAAGTAGCTTCGCCAGCAGCACCTGCAAGCACTGGAGCAAACAATTCCGAGGCTCAGCCAGCGCCGGCCAAAAAAGTTGCCGCAACATCGAAGGCGAAGCCTCGTGCTAAGCCGGCACATCCACGCACTTCGGAAATGGTGAACGCAGCGATTACGAACCTCAAGGAACGAGGCGGCTCCTCGCTCCAAGCGATAAAGAAATATATAGTCTCAACGTATATGGTAGACGCTGAGAAGCAGGCACCCTTTATAAAGAGATATTTGAAGTCTGCTGTGACCACAGGAATTCTGACGCAGACAAAAGGCAAGGGTGCCTCAGGTTCGTTTAAAATGGCCGCAGCAAATCCCGAAGCCCCGAAGACGAAAGCGAAGGCGAAGCCGAAATCTGCCGCACCAAAATCGGCTGCACCGAAAAAGAAGCCAGCGGTAGCCGCCTCAGCTGTTGCCCCAACTAAAAAACCACGAGCACCAAAGAAGGCTCCTGCTGCAAAGAAATCTGGT
Organism: Diprion similis; assembly: GCF_021155765.1. Taxonomy (NCBI): domain Eukaryota; kingdom Metazoa; phylum Arthropoda; class Insecta; order Hymenoptera; family Diprionidae; genus Diprion; species Diprion similis. The sequence goes on along the minus strand of NC_060112.1, from coordinate 15,150,708 downwards.
GGAGCTGCAACGGAAAAACCCGCAAAAACACCAAAGAGTCCGACTGTCAAGGCGGCCAAACCGAAGAGCCCATCCAAGGCGAAAAAGGCTGCTAAAGCGCCGACGAGCAAGCCAAAGGCCCCAAAACCAAAGAAAGCCGCTACGGCAGCAGCTGCCCCAAAAGCCGTTAAACCTGCTACCAAAAAACCAGCTGCCACGAAAAAAAAGTGAGCGCGCACAACAATGACTTCATCCGCATTAGTAGCTGAAAGAGAAACACAAACGGCCCTTGTAAGGGCCACAAATCCATTCTTTTGCAAATGAACTGGTTCCGAACTGCAGCTGAATAAAATTTGATATAGATCTTTTAGCCTTGGTAATTTTGAACAGAGTAATAAATTTTTTCCCATTGTTATTATTTTTCCTCACCTTTGTTTATATAATTTTGTAATCAATTATTTAGATTCTGAGAATTGTAGCAATTGAATTCTTTGGTTGTATTTCAACTCGAATAATTCATTGGATGAAAAGATTTAAGTTTGACGTGTTAACTACTTTTCATTGATCGTCGCAATGATGAACAGAATTTTTGTTTCCACATGGCTTACAGAAGAGAAGTAAAATATTTCTATTTAATGACGATACTATTTGCACAAACGGTTCATTCTTTGAATTTTGTTATCAATAAAATGAAAATCTACCATGTTTGTATTACAATGATCGTTTCCATTGTAGAAAGACAATTTACAAAGTTTCAATTCGTCGAATGTCAATGAACTTAAAATCAATTTCAAATCTCGTGCTGGTCAGTATAATACAAGTCACGTAATTAAATTTTTCATCAGAACTATGCCAGGCCGGCTGCTTACTACGAAGTTCCTAACTCTACATAATCTTATGACGTACAATGTGAGGAATCTTCGAATACCGGAGGACGCTAATGCAGCCTGTACTTCGTGAAAAAGGAATTGCGCGTTGTACATCGATTTACTGAGTTCTTTTCAGCTTTCTGGGTTCGGGTTGGATTAGGAAAATGTTGTGCCAGCTGCAAAGTAATAGCTATTTGAATGTTAGTATTGTTCCGTCATTATTGGCAACAGCATATATCCGACCTTGTTCATCCCCATTTTCGGAGTTCAATATGTTGCCGAGCCACGTTTGGATTTGAAGAGAAATTCGATTAGCGTGCTCTCGCAATGCGCCTGTAGGGTTGTCGAACACTTTACATCTTTCACGCAAGTTTTCGTTCTGCTCTAAGAATTTAATAACTGTCTTGTTGCGTTTCGACGATAGAGCGCTTGTTGAATCACATCCAACAACTGCATGAGCGAATAAGATGAGTTTTCGAATATGGTCATGATTTGCCGATAAATATAATTCAATCGTTTTCGCTATAGACATGACTTCATGGTAAAATATTCGTTGTCTTTCATTACTCAACCCAATCAAGAGCCCAAGCAAATCAACAACATTGCCCACTATTGCAACTGGACTGCTGCGGTGACTAATTCTTTCATCTTCAAAGCCGGTCTTACGTTTAAAACATTCGCATCCTGTTTTGCTACTGATACTTGTATTCCGCCATTTTTCAGTTACTCTGATAGGAGCTGCACGAATTTCAGCTTGTTGAAATTGAAAATTGTATAACTCAGATTTTCAAAATTTCCTCATCGCGTGGGCTTTTTGGCAGAGTGGCTGATCAAATGTAACGAAGCAAGTTTTTTGGTTTAATTTGGAAATCTATATAACTGCGTACCTCGCTTCGGCTCTACTCAAACTTGCCCACTTTCGAATTATCACCTGGTCAATGGTTTTCGTCAACTGTAAACAGGTGCATATTGCCTTGAGGGTTTCCTCAACAGGATCGGAATTATCTTTATCACAGTTTCGTAATTATAGCTCACTACGAAATTATTGTAATTCAGTGATTGTTACTGTTATTGTTATTGTTGTTGCTATTTTTAATTCAGTAATTATTCTTGCAGTCAACTTTTCAGTCTATCACGTTTTTCGTTTGATATTTTTGCGCTGTAAAACCGAATGAGTCTAGTGCGTCGAATCTCAGAAATCCATAATTCCATACTGTTGTTTCGCATTAGTTTCGGCGCAATTATTGTCGGTGGTTTTGAATGGACCACGCTAGTGTAACTGGTCGAAAAGTAAATGATTTTCGTGCCTTTTTTTTCAATGGTTAAAATACACTAATCAGTCTGATTTTTTTACGTCGAACCAAAGCACTCATGAAGAACAGAAAATAAATTTTTAAACGCCCCTTAAATTTCTGTACATTTTATGCTGCTCCAAATTCACCGCGTCGGGATATCGCCGTTAGAAAATTTTAATCGTTGATTCGAGTAAAATTTGAGAATGACACGACTGCAGATGTTTACCTTTGTCATCCCTACTGCAGCTGTCCGCATTCATCTTTCTACCTCGCTAAAAGCAGGTAAATTCCAAGCTGCCTTTCGTCGGTCGGCGGCTTCTGGTCTGCCCTCATTGGTCGACAAATACGGGAGGGGATAGCGGACTCAGAGGGAATAAAACCCGCAGGCATCGCAGTTGGAGTCAGCAGTTACTCCTCCACCTCGAGGCGGCGGTGTTTGGCTTTCTGTGGAACTCGACTCTTATCCGAACAAGATGACTGGTCGTGGAAAGGGAGGAAAGGGCTTGGGAAAAGGAGGAGCAAAGCGTCACAGGAAAGTGCTTCGTGACAACATCCAGGGCATCACCAAGCCGGCTATTCGTCGGTTGGCTCGACGTGGCGGCGTCAAGCGAATTTCGGGTCTCATCTACGAAGAGACTCGCGGTGTTCTCAAGGTCTTCCTTGAGAACGTCATTCGTGATGCTGTGACCTACACGGAGCACGCCAAGAGGAAAACCGTCACCGCAATGGACGTCGTCTACGCTTTGAAACGTCAGGGACGCACTCTCTACGGATTTGGCGGTTAAGCGGCAGCACTTTTTTGGCCAGGCCAAAAGAAAAAAAAACCGGCCCTTTTTAGGGCCAACAATATTAGTCCAATGCAAAAGGATTGAATTTTCACACATTACCAACATGATTTTAAAGAAGTTTCACTAGAGTAAAATTTCCAATCATTCAATTATTTTCATTTTTAATCAAATAAATCACTCGCCGATCAAACATGACGTAACGACTATCGCTCGAATGTTTGAAATAAGTTTTTGGGATCAAGTGGTAAGTGGATAGTGCGATAAACGAGTTTCTCACCAAGCCCGATGAATTTTTTTTTTCAAACCGTTAGGTATTGGCCTTATAGGCCATATCCTATAACCCGATGGATTCTATGGCTATATCGTTTCGATCTCTCGCCGAACTCCAGCTGAACTCAGCGTTCGCGGCTCTGTGCCGTGTTCGGTGGCCGCGTCAGGGTTTATACTCTTCTGCGTGTTCGTTGCGGGCCAATCAGCTTGCCGCGTCGTCTCTGCCGTGCTCTGATTGGCGCGTCTCGGCGACGAGGTTTAACCGCGAGATTCGAAATCTGTGAGGCATGTTGCGCAAATCGGTGCATGCGTAAAGTCGCATCGAAAAAGACAGATTTTGTTTCTTGTATTTCAGAATCATCATTCATAAAATATTTATATAATGAAATACGGCTATTCTTTGAAGAAAACCGTAATTGAATTTAAAGGGTTCGACGTAAGTTCACTTGCTCAAATTCTGAGATAGACTGAGAAAATTTTTCAGAACCCTACATTTTTAATTCCGCTCTATCAATTGCTAAGTAATTTCTCTACATGATCTTAGGTATTTTACAGATTCCAGTTTCTTCTTTCTTCAATTTTACTGCGGTAATTTCGAGGGAGATATTCGGCTTTTTTACCATTAAACGGCCCTAAATAGGCTCGCGGTTATCCGTATAGAATTTATAGAAATACCTATAGAAATAACTATTTTTTTTTAGGCACATGTAGAAATGGAATTTTGGGAAAGTAGTATCGGGAGTAACGTAAATATGGAGTAGAAAATAATTCCAAAAATTTTGAAAAGAAAAGAAGTTTTCATCCAACACGACAACACAGTGAAGGACTCTTAAGCCTTGATTACAACGTCGGGGCGTGACAGTTATTAAACTTTTCATAATGCGGCCGGAGAATCATATTTATACAAAAAGTCAGTTCCCAGAATGAGAATATCTGGGGTAAGCTTTTCTAGTACCTGGGTGCCAAGTATCTCTTGTCCCTCGGATTCCGGGTAGTCTCAAAGGGTCCAGGATTAATCCCCTCTAATTGTTAGCGACCTTCATAAAGCTCTCAAGTACACTCGTTCTCCACCTGGTGGAATACTTGTGGCAACATCTGCAAGCCTGTCATATTAAAATTATTCAAAATCCTGTATAATGAAGAATACACTTCCCACAAACATTTCATACAATAATTTATTTTTTCTCAATTTTTAATTCGTACTAATGTTAAACTACATTTACAATACATGGGTTTGTGTAACGGAGACGGGAATGCAACGGGCCCGATCTAATTTTTATTTACAATTGAGGGACCGAGAATCGATTGAATCACATTTCGAGCTGTTGGAACAAGGTCTGAAGTATACAATCCGTTGATGCGAATTTTTATCTTCAAGAATCCTGAATTTGTACAGGCAAGTATCGATGACTTTATCTACTCCACGGCGATTTCATTCGTATAAAAGATTGTTATTTAACGTGTCCTCGCACGCTGCTGATTGGAAAGTAGTTAGGTTTTTTTCTACCTCAGGGAGTAGTTGAATTTGTTTAGCATTCAAAAAAAGTTTTACACCTAAGCAAATGTTTCCATTCGACACACGGAGCTGAGTGTTATTTCACTAATTGAACCTTCGAGACCTTCGAAATCGATTTGTGTGATTTTAGATCCCCCAAATTTCCAATGATATCGGTAAATCTTTGCGCTTCCAATAATAAATGCTGTTCCCTGTCCTTCTGTTGCGGTCCAATTGCTGTTGATGATATAATTGTTCATGTTTCTCTTCAACAATGTTACACGTAACTTTCAAATACGGATACAGATAATATATTATACTTCTCAGGCACTACAGTAATTTTAGATTCAGCCTATGCCTCGTGTAGAGAGATCGTAAACGGTGAAAACACCGATTCGTTATCTCATGTATGACCGAGTTGTTATTCATCATTTGCAATCCCAGTAGAAAACCATAATTGAATACTTGAATTGTGGCCGGGAAAACACTTGGACCGGGTTGTAATAAGGTTTTATCGTGATTACAATAAATTTCAGTTATGTTGGAGGCGCAGGCTGTTACAAGGTAACACACTAGTACGTGATATACAATTATACAATGACACTTGGCTTGATATAAGATTAACAATTTCTTATAGCTATGCCTGATAATGATGTGATGGCAGCATACATTTTAAAAGAACAATTCAAAAGCCGAAAGGAGAATTATTTTGAAAGGTTGAAAATAAATTACCCTTTCATTTGCCATTATGTTCTACAGAATTGTGCTTCTAACATTATTTGAATTTAGCGTAAGTACACAAGAGTAGTGGAAATCAATATAAATAATTACTCTATATACTACAAATGACAATCAAACATTATTCATCATGCATGAAATTGTAAAAGCATCCGACCTCTATAGTTTCAATTTGTTCTTTTCAAAATGCAGGCGATCAGAGGAACTGATGAATTGGGATATGCATTTATGAGGTGAGACACTCGCTTGAATTATAACTCTGTACGTAAATCTAGGTCATTTTAGCTACTTGAGCCTTTTGTCTAGCAAAATACTAAGTTGTTCTAACGAAAACTAGACAACTCGACTCGACAGCTCTATTTTGTTAGTTAATTTACTAGACAACCATCAGATTATGCTGTTGCAAGTTACACTGGCATTGTATGACAATGTTGAGATGTTTCGAAACGCGTCTAGGCTTTATGCTCCGAAAGGAATTCACCGCGACTGTATTTCAACGTGTACTGCGTTTATGATTATACTTTATACAATAATTATTGTGCAGTGGCTTCGTCATACCCCGAATCTTACCAGCAAATACCACTTCCAAACTAACAATAAGTCCACCGTTGCAATATTATAAGACGTGTACAACATTTTACATATTTTACACCGAGAGAAAAAATTGTTACGAATTTGTGACTATATATTTGTGTTCAATAATCAATGCTAAACCAGTGTAGCTGACTTATATGTATCATAAGTAATAACCTCGAATAACATAATATAAATCGATCGATTGTGACGTTATAAAATTTGAGTAGAATTATTGGACCGAATGTCGTTTATTAGAATTTGAATATTCAATGTGATTCACATGTTTTCTGATGGTATATGAAAACCGTTCACCATGCACGTGAAAATTATACGGTTCTAATTGCTTCGCTATGTTTCCATTATTACGAAGTTCAGTAAATCGTTCAAATCTTCGCGATGCAAACTTCTTCGCACTTCACTATTCAACTTTCTGTCTAAAATCCCTTCAACTATTAATAGGATGCAAGACAGCAAAGATCTCTTTTTTTACCACGTATAAATAGCGTGCAGTGTGTGATACCGGAGAGAGAATAAAAAAATTATCTTCAATCAAAGTATAAAAATACATATTTTTGTAAGAAGTCCGAACGTTTCCTCTTGGGGCATAAAGATTTGTTATTTGATACAAGTTGTGTCAAGAGATGGAAAATTATAAGACACAGGCACAATATATAAATTGTAAAAATTTATAGTTCTATATATACATATATATGTATATGTATATGTATATGCAAGAATACTACTGTGCCTATGTCCTAAATGTTTTGTATATTAGATTTGTAAACTTATTCACAGCAAGTCGGAAACAGACAATGGCTACATCTCACTAGATTGTTCATTGCGCAGCAAAAATATCTTCACTATGAATTATTGTATACTTGTTTTACTGAAATATACACCGTTTTAAAACAGCCCATTGAAATTATCGTGTACTTATAGCAGGACGCTGTATAATTCATGTAACTGCAGTGACTTTTCTTTAACTGCCTGTATAACTTTGGAATAAGGATCTGGCGCTTGAAAATAAAGTGATAGAAGCAGGTGTTTCGTTGTGACGTTGAATTCTTTCCAATTGAAAATTTCGCTTTAAAAAACTAGCTGTTCCACATGTATAATAAGTATATATGTATGCACATTATATGTATATTCTTATACTGCGCAATGGAGAAAGCGCAACAAGTTTAACATCGAACATTTCTTACCGTAACGTTACATAAAGTAATGATTCGTAACGAATTATGTATTGTGTGGTATTCTTTTTACCTTTTCTCTTCTCTTTTTTTTTTTTTGTTTTCATTTCTTTTTTCAAATTCTGTAGGTACTCAAGCAATTTTTTACTTTTGCCCAGTATCTTCAGCAAAACACGAGAGTATATAATCGTACACGAAGAAAAAACAATGATTATCATTAAACGTATAATATTATGTAATTATATAATAATTGCTACAGGCTGCAGGTGGCTCGCCCTTTTATTTGTAACTTATATGCTTTATCACAGCTTCTGCATTTCCATTTAATAATAAAACTGTACAAGCTTCGAATACATCATGTATTGAAAAAAAATAATCTATCATCAATTACGATTTCAAACTTAGGTTCCAATGTCGACATTTGATCACGAAAATTTCTTTAATCTCTCCGACATTTACAGCACTATAAAATGAGAATATGCAGAAACTGTCGATGTATTACGAGCTGTAATGTAATGTATATACATACATACATTATATATGTATACAAACATTCACAGACGACTGGCTCATATAAAAAAAATCTATAGCTCGTCTTTTTTCTTCTAATATATATGTTATCATTATTTCTTTTTTTTTTTTTAGTTAATCTTTCTTTAAACTGGGTGACATATGTCTCGTGTGTATATATATACAGGCTACAACATACAAATATTATTTAACTTTGTGCTACGTAATTTATATTTACTTATTCAATAATATAGAATAGAATATACATATATATGTATACATATACATACATATGTATATGTACATACATATCATTCGTTTAATTTCATATCATATCATATCATGTCGTGTCATAGATTATCCATCCATTTTATATACGTAAGTACTAATCGCTACCACATCCTATATACATATACATATATATACATATGTATCTATGTACGTATATATAGATATTTTTCCGTGTATATTCTAACCATACAGTCGGATGTTCTGCCATAGTTGAAGCAATCCATTAAGTAGTCGGGATATAATAGTGAACGCTACTCATATTATCTACTAACGATCCAACAGATATTTTTATGCCGGTATTGTCGATTGATAATTCATAGAAAGTATCTTTAAATCAGATATACGTGGGTAAAGTATGCAGATTGGTGTTGTTCCAAGTGTCGGTGACGTGTAAGCAAAATTGCCAGACGATACATATGTATCCATCACAAATCGAGACATTTTTGTGTGTGTATATACACACACATATATATATATATATATATATATATATATATATACACATATGCATATATATGTACATACATATATACGTAAACATTATATAGACATTCAACCACAGCAGACTATATATCAAATGCACTGTATAATAATATTGTCAGTGCATTCAATAAGGTACACCGATCACAATTTATTACTTGAAATTCACCGAAATATATCTTGCTTTTCAATAAAAAATTTCCGTCAAAAATATCTTTCCTTTGTCAATTGCTATTATTAATTTCAGGATCCTCAGTCCCAGTGATCTGCAGCTATTACTGGTTCGATGTTCAATGAAAAATTCAAGCCCTGTACGACAACAGTACGCGAATCATTAAGCAATTTCACTCGCACACACTTCGTAATACTTATCTTATAATCATATAATTTTTATGCGGTCCTTTTGCCAAAGAATTAATTTTTTACCCACAGACATCTTGTGTTCAATCTTTTTAGATATCGCTTGTTCAGTGGCTTCTATTATTGATATGGAACGAGTATCCTTTTTCTCGCGCGTTTGCACTATAAGCGCCAGGAAAAGCCCTCGAGTCTCCTTTGCAAATAGGACGAATAACATTCTCACATCCTTTTATACGAAGAGTGGCAGTTTGCGCGTACACCTATATTGCAGTTCCACCTTTTTCCTTTAGCCTTTTTCGTTTACACAGTGAGTCTCCGATGGGAAAAAAATATTGCTGATTGAAAAGCAAACGAATTTTCTTTTCCTCTACCGTTTTAAAATCTCACATAACTTTTTTTTTTGTTCAATCCAATTGAAAAATTGTATATTGTGAAATTGTGAGAATCTGTAAAGAATTATTTACAATTAGCGAACTTTGTCTTCTTCTATTTTTACCAATAATCAGCTTTCACGGATCTTACGTGATACTTTAGAAACAGTTTTACATCGTGTCTTGGATCCCCTTTTTCTTTAGTCCGACTCTTAGTACTCTGGTTGGAAAACCTATTCGCGAAACTCTTTCATAGCTGCAGAGCATGGAATTATACTTGCATAGGGTCGGATGATTTATACTGAATCGTTGTTTTCGAAACTAAATCCACGGAAAAAGTTTCATCTTACTGCCAAAACTTTCACAGTTTACACTCAATTATTTGATAGGAGGAAAAAAATTTACATACGATTTTGGGTGAGAATTTTATTTTTGGAAAATGTTATTCCAATTTACTAAAAAAGAAATACATTTCCTGGTTATGATCGCGTGTAATATCGATTGAATCGCGATGCAGTTCAGTAGAAGTAATACTTATGAAAATAATCCGGGATAACAGCTGGTAAAATGATATCGAACTGGTTGTTATAAACACTGTAACAACCGGAATTAATTTTTCTAATAGGACTGTCTGATTTGAAGAGAATGATATTAACTGAAACAGTAAAAATAAAGTCGAGAAATCTAGCGGGGTGAAGTTATTTGTGAAATAATTGCATGAAAAATGGCAAAATGTGTGGTCGCGTAAGACGATCATGTACTACAAGAGTAGTGCATTGAACGAACGCTGTAAAAATTCAACACTACATCACATCAAAGTTACAGCTACATATTCATTAGAAATTATTTTTGAATAACTTTAATATCTTCCAGTTTATAAGTATAAGAATATTGAATTGAGATAAAAGTATAATCACCGAAAATTGTATTTTCCTGCTATTTTTAAATCGGCACATATATTATGCACATATAAATCCATTTCGAATTAAACGATTCAATATGCATCAGTAAAAGAAAAATTATTCATCAGCTCTAAATTTCACAACACGTATCTAGGGAATTTTACTACATCTTACTTTCTCCGGTTATAGATTTGCTTACAGGCGCTATAGCGTGAAAAAAAAGATGACATGCCAATGGAATGTCAAGTTATAATTACAAACTTATACTGTACGTGTAATTCAATAAGTAGGTACTAAAATGTAGGTATACATGTACCTACATTGTATACGTGTCGCTTTCCTACAGCGTCGTGCTCATACATGTAATCTAGTTTGAGTAAGATCTGAAAGATTGAAACAGTTTGAAATGTGATAAATCTTTCAGTCCTACAGAATAATAATGGAATCGTTAATAAATATACGGGTGTCATTGTACGACGTTAGACTTAGATGGGCAAATTCATCGTCTGAGCAAAATGAAAATAAAATAATAATAAAAAGTAATCACCACACTGGCTTGGCACATAGATAATTTCCTTCGAAATCTTGCCTATCACGCAAGCACCGAAAATACGTAGTTATCAGTTTGTTCACTTAACAATTCAACAATCAGCTATAATTTCGACGTATATTATATACGAGAAGTACAGTTTCTCTATCGTTTGTTATATTCTATAGCTTATTTCTTTGTATTATTAATGTATTATTATTATTGTTAGTATTATGTTTATTTTTAATACTATTATTATTATTATTATTGTTAGAATTATTGTTAATATTATTATTCTCATTATTATTATTATTTTTATTACTATTATTTCCTTCTTTCTCCTCAAATTTTCACTAGACTGTATTACTATGAAGTAAAAATAAAAATCTTCAAAAACGTGATTATATTTAAAACGGGTCTCTAGTCAAGGTTGAAAAAGTAACGCGCGCGTTACGAGTACCCTATTTCAATTGAACATGTTTTTTCAGTACATACATGCACTTCGTCTATCGATTTCATATAGATCTTTACCAAAATACTGTTACATTAATTTTGTGAAAACTCGTCGGATACACAAAATACAAAATCAGGCTAACTTCTAATCGGCCAGTCAATTGACACCTGATGCTGTATATATGAAAATAAAATTGGGATAAGCTAGAGACATTGCGCTACACAAGCGCATTCCTGAAACACATGCTATGCCTATACACACCAATATGCATATAATATATTGTATATGTATATTTATATGCGTTTAAATAATTTAATATTTTTCGCAAAATGCCAATTCTAGTCAGCATATTTAGCAACAGAGTTGCCTGTGTGTCATTTATCGCAGGTATGCGCTCGCAGGTGCGACAGATTTGAATCCTTCTCGTTGTGGAATTGCTAGTAATATACGTATGTACGTACAATAGTAGTAGATCCTAGATTTTAATCTGTATTATATGTAAAGTTTCGTCAGTAAAATGTTGCTCAGAAAACGCTTGAGGCGTCATGTAGCGTCAAACGCGCGTTTCTTTTTTTTCTCTGCAGGTATATAAGGTATCCATTCGATATACATATAAATGTCAATCATATTACATGATATTTGAAAAGGACGTGCAGACAACCGGAAAGCGGGGCACGCTGAAAGTAAAACTTAAAGTAGCTTCGCAGTTCGTTGAAGACGTCGACGATGCCTCGATGAGCTTCATCCCCGTTTCTCTACCTCTCCTCCTCCGCCTCCTTCTCCTCATCCTCGTCTTTTTCGTGACCCTTAACCCTGAACCGGATGTCGGCCGGTCTTCGAACTTTGCTGCCTGTCCGCAACGTGCGTACGTTGCTAGACAGGGAACCCGGAGGGTGCAGTAGGTCGTCGCTAGACTTGCAGCGAGCTGCGGAAGGTCACAGGAAAATAAGCATTTTTTCTCCTCTTTCTATTTATCTTATTCGGGTTTCAGACGGTGCCACTGAACGATCGTTTGCCTTGGCTTCGTGATCATGTCTTGCCAATGCTTTGTCTCTGTAGCTCCACTTCCGGTCTTACCTGCAATAGAATGTCTGCGGTAATTAAGGTGGCTCAATTAATGCTTGGACGATCTTGGATAAGTATTTGATTAAAACACTCGCAAATTGCGGTTGGTTGGTACTAAATTGATAATCAACGATACCAGAAGCTCTGAGTATAAGCGCAAGATTCCCTTGAAATATTTCATTCATCCGCATATCCGATCCGCTAATAGCTTCAATTTCACAAGCGTTAATTGAAAGCAGTTCTTTTCTTAAGAAAATTGTCGTACCGATTTTCCGACGCATGAATGGGTTGCAACCCTGAATTATAGTGTATAGAAAATTGGCTTCGAACGGGTGGAGGGGATATAATTATTCTAGGACCTACCCGCTAGCTGAATACGGCCTATTAGTTCGTTCCTCCCGATATTGTCAAAGTCCATGACCATCACGACCAACGAACATTCGCGTATTTTCTCCCAGGGTACGTTGAAGGAGAAAGCCTCGTTGAACACGGGGTTCAAGGTGCACTTGAATATAGGCGTCTTGCGCTTTTCCATTCGTTTGTCGCCGAACTGAAGCCACACTTTCACGTACGGATCTGAAAAGATAAGCAGTACCCCAACGGTTCAATAAATTCTTCGTGCAGCAGCTGAGTAAACGTCATCAATCACTTCGAACCGTGAAACGAATCGATGCATAATGTACGTGTGAGCTTTCTTATACACGTAAGAACAGGTGTTCTTCCATTAATCCTGTATTGTCGAAAGCTGCGGCGCATCGTAATTGCGAGGAAAATTTCTTATCTCAAGCTGATATCGATATATCACACGCATGATCAAGATTTCGAAGCGTCAAGGATAACCCTGGAGTTCATCAATCACGTGATACGTTATTCAGCCTGCATAAAGCGCAGCTTACCCGGTGAAAAATGAAATTTAGTGAAAAATTAATGTTCGCATAATCTCACCAGATTTTCCATTGATGTCTTTCGCTTTCAGGTTTCTTGCTTTAAGCAAACCGAGCGTCAGGATCGAATTGCTGGGATGATAGCACAACGAGCACAGAAGCTCTCCGCACTTGTCCTTCGCCGGTGGTTTAAGTGCTTTCCAAAACGATGGTTTTTCCGAGAGATCCACCTATCCACAAAAAATTTCACAGTTTTACCACGTCACGGTGTGCAATTGCAAATAGTGATTTATTAATTTTTTTAGAACAGTAAGTGAAATGCTGCGAAAAGTTTGATAGGTATATAATTCCAGCAGAATGTAATAGATCATTGTGAATTTATCCAACTAATTTAGGTGACATGTTATGGAAACTCCAAACTTCTTCAATTGACGTGCATTTTTAACTCTCAATAAAGCTTCCCTAAACGATGTAGATGTCTACCTGTTTAGATTGATTGTAATCAGTAGGTTCCTAGTTATTGGTTCAAATCATGACGAAAATTGTTGCTTTTCAAAAGGCTCCTTGCGATATAGTAAGCAAATCTCATGAAAATTTAAAATAATTCTATAGATTTCCTGGAGGCGTAGAGAACAAAAGTTAGAATTCAATTTTCAATCTGATAATAATCTGTCAAGTTCCGCCATTTAATTGCAATCGATAGTATTCGGTTAGATTGACAATAAAAAAAAGTTTTATGATGTGGAAAAATTGAATTTCGGAAATAATTTCGATACCAAATTTTAACCACTTGTTTTCGTAAATAAGTGGTTCATTGTGACAGTTAATCATCAGCTTGCAAATTTTATGCCAATTTTTAATCCCCCACGATACATACAGGAAAGCTATGAAATTATTCAAAATTGTCACGAAAATAGTTGTGACGCAAAGAGCTTTTCGAAAAACACCTTCTGACTAAAATCACTTCAAACATAAAAGAAAATATTTACTTAATGAAAATGTAACAATATATTTTAGACCTAATGTCCGTCAAAAAAGTTTAGGATTTCACGGACGTGTCCGTTTAACATTATCTAGTTACTGGATCAATCTGTAGCTTGGATACAAGTGTTGCATATGCGCACACCTGCAAGGTGGATGCGCAATTTAATGTGGCACTGAAATTAGCGAACGGTTATTGTGGCTCGTTAATTTTTTCCTCCGATTTGCGCGTTGAAACGCGTACACGGAAGTTGTGTCTAGATTATCACGCGAACAAGTTTGTAAATAAGTGTTCGCTGTTCACGAGTAAGTGCGGGATATTAACTCGCCTACCGGAGCATTTATTATACTAGGGTAGAAAAAGAATGAAACATAAGTTTCCCAGCATTTTTTCTCAACGTCTAGAAAAAACGACATACAATAACGTTAAATTACCTGGCACAGGGGAAGAAACATTTCACCGATTGAATCATCCCTCGAAAATCGGTCGTAGTCGAATACGTGAAGATGGAGAACTCTGCTCTGAAGCTTCTGTATGGGGAAACCTGCGGGAGAAATAACGAAGCACGTGTTAAGACGTGTATCGAATAATGTGACCAAATTGCGAGTCTCTCCGATTTTCTCCCCAGAAATCACGTGGGAAATTGACAAACGAAACTCATTAGCTGGCGACGAGATTCTTTTTCATTAAAAAAACTGGTAGTCGAACCTTACTCTTGTCGCCGTTCTCTGCGGCTCAGTGTATCGAATAAATGCATGGAGAGAATCTGAGACCACAGAACGCGTTTGCGAAATCACGAGTTTCGAATGTCCCGTCGCGTCGTGTCGTTACTATGGAGCTTCTCCCCTGGTGTTGGCCAGTAATTGGAGTCATATACGGTTTCACACGAGACCTGATCTTGGAAACGTAATTCACGGATAAACAAGCCCGGCTGATTCTAAGTTTGAAAGAAAACTGTAGGAAAAACGTTGGAATGACTTTGACCTGCGAACAGGCGTGTTGCATCACGGATATCGCTTATCGAGTGAATCGCAATTGATTACCAATACTTGCCTTCAAAGTAGAAGGTTTCGTTCCACTTTGGGTTTAGGGTTCTTCTTTTGATCTTCGTATCCAGACGGTGTTTTTTGTCCGGCAATAACGTGACCCTAACGTAGGGGTCCGACGTCCCTGATAGGTCCTTAGCCGGTAGATCTTTACCCTGAAACCCGTGAGTGAATCGAATTTAAACTTTCTACGTCACGTGGAGTTCAGGAAATATCTGTCGAAAAGTACGGATCAGTGGTTGAGTCGGAGATATGCGAGGTGAGAAATAAAATTTAAGCGAAAGAAACATCAAGTACTACCTAAGAACTTTCCAGTGCTACTACTCAATTTCCTCTCGCGAAACGGTTACACGTTCATGTCCATATTAATACCCTTGATACATTCTGCACGTTGACTCAAGACGGATAAGAACTTGCTATGGTGAACAGAATTACCGAGTTCGCGAAATTTAATAGCATGCCACAACTTGCTCGTTCTTGTCACGAACTTGGACAGAATTTGATATTGTTCCGTGTAGGTGTATCGTTTATTTTAAGGTAACCATGGTTTGGCATTAAAAATATTTTACGACTGAATTTCATGGACTGGAAACATTCACCGAAGTTCGATGCTGAGCATATCTCGATTGGATTGATCATGCCGTCAATCCTCTTTCGTGGCAGGGAAAGCAGGATATTCAATATTTGGTTCGGATAAATAAACCGATCTGCGTTACTCGTTACAGGGCTAATCATTACATTAAATTCGTGGTTGCGAATTTCTGAGGCGGAAATTTTTCTCGTTTGAAGTCTATGGTCTATAGAGGCACCTTATACGCGGTACCAATAAAAATCAACGAATGCTTTGAAGTAGCTGATATTGGATTCAATCGAAAGCACTTCCTGTGAGTAAAAGGTTTGAGTAAAATAGCATTCGTTTATATCCTTTCATGAATAACGTTTCACTGATACACAGCATAATTCAACAGATGGAAATATTTCCCGTCATACATTCTTCCTTTCAAGTACGGCACAACTTTCCTTGAATTGCAGTGAAATTCAAGGCGTGAAAAATGTTATGATAAGGAAAATTTCTAGGTATCTTTCAGCTTTATGCTGATCAACATGATAAACGTGTTGTGCGTGGGAGCAATTTTGCAATATTTCTTCGGTTCCTCTATTTATGTAGGCCACTTTGGCGGAAAATCAAACAGTTTGATGCTGCCTAATTAAATCGAAGACAGGTGTTGCGTAAAAAGGCGTACGCCATCGTGAACGTTGTTGAATTTCTCCAGAAATTTGTATTTACGGTTCATTTCTTAGTTCTGTTTCATTTTCTTTAAACATTTCTCTCATCCTACCGAATAACTTTTTTCCCTTGTACCGCAGTGACGTATATATAATACTTGCACTCCAGTATTGGGATAGGTTGGTTTCGCATTTTTAACGCACCCTTTTCAAAGACTCGCGGTACTACGGTCGTATAAAACGGAAAAAACCCGTTCATGTATCTTCACGACGAAGGATTTCATTCAGGATTAGTTGCTCTTCTTTGTGATTCCTCTCTATGCCCTAGCAAACAAGTTCATCTTGATGCTGCTGATGCTGCTGCTGCTGTTGGGTGTGTACATAGGTAACTTCTATATAAAGCAGCTCTAACTTTTCTAACGGTGGATAGTTGTACGCATATGTACATTCTTACTTCCTTGGAGAAGTTAAGGAACGATGTAGAAACGAGTTTCTATTCCTGATGGATACGGCGCCAGTATTCTGTTTTCCTTCGGGCTTGCAATCCGGGATTTCTTCGAAACAGGAAGTGGGAAAAAGTTTCTTTCCCATTCTGAACAACCACCGGCTTGTTCTCCTGACGTTGTCTGATTGCCATCATCCATAGAGCTCATCGCGAAGGGTACATTGTACTGTACTGTATTTTCTCACGCCGTACGGATACCTACAAGACCTCTCAATCTTAGTCCTCGAGGAGATTGCGATCTTCCGCCGAAACTTTCTTGCGACTTTGCATAAAAAGAACAAGGGAAAAAAAAATCGTCAAGTCTTGCCAAACTTTGTCTTGTGATACACGATGCCACGCGTTGCGGAAAAAATTATACACTTATAACGGAAGCCGTCGTTATGCCGCGACTCATGCTCATGACTTCCGGCCCACGTGACATAGTTTTGAAAAATGGCGAACAACCGAGCACAGCTGCGCTGCTCGCGATATACGGCTTAAGATGTCAACGAATTCTCTCCCTCCTTACACTCCGTGTTCTGAAAGATAATAATGATAAATTCACCAAGAATTCGTCCCCTTGTGCACATCGTATATCCGCATGTCCAATCTCCACGCCCCAGTCTGTCAATGTTAGAGATGAATTGACCCACTCGATAGATATTATACCTACATGACTTATCGAGGGTCACGAGTGTAACAGTCCGGGTGAGGGAAAAAAGGTTGGAAAAAAGGTTGGAGGAAAAGTCAATATAGAATTGAGAAAGATTCCGCTGGTCTAATCAACGCGGTTCCGCTATAGATTGACAACAACGACAAACGTATAAGTTACAAGAGTGTTTCTCACTGCAGGTATATTATTGATCTGTTAACTTAAGCAAAATGTGCGAAGTGCGAGTGGAGAACCACTCGCAGTCTGCTCCATTTACAATCCCTGTAACACCATATAATCCATGGTACTTACAACGGTAAGGCAATTACCATTGTTGTGATAATTCTAGTAACTCTGTTTGGATAGATCCCGCAGGTTTATCATGTTATGCAACGTACATACCTATTCACTATATAATTATTACGCAGTAGGTACTAGAATCCTGGGTCCCATTTTGTGCCAAGCGGTCGATCGGGTCTCCCAGTGTTTCTCAGAACGCGTGCAACCTTCACGGCTGTTCCATTTTGAATTGGAACCTTCAGATCCCGCGGAAATTTGTATTTTTTTTGCGTTTCTTTCCTCGGCTATATGTGCATTTTGTTCAATAACACAAAAGCTTCTAGATTGAATAAAATCAAATAGTAATAATTCAAGCCGACCGAATCACTGAACAATATGGACCGATCCACCGATTTTCTCTCAACTTTATAGCGTGAAAATTTGCAAATCGCCAGAAATTTCACGTACAC
Organism: Diprion similis; assembly: GCF_021155765.1. Taxonomy (NCBI): domain Eukaryota; kingdom Metazoa; phylum Arthropoda; class Insecta; order Hymenoptera; family Diprionidae; genus Diprion; species Diprion similis. The sequence goes on along the minus strand of NC_060112.1, from coordinate 15,132,522 downwards.
TAAGATATGCGAATCCCACGATTTTAAAGCTCTTAGCTCTTACCGTTTACGAGAGACACATTTATAAATTTCATCACGATTTTGAATTGAACCTTTAGTCTTCAAATTTTTATCACTCTCTGTTATCAGAAAGAAGACATGAACCAATGTATTTTTTGTACAAAAAATGTCCGATTCTTCCAAATATGAAGTCCACTTCAATGTGGATGCTCAGAAACTACCTGAAAATGACAAGTTTTCTGGACACTTTTATTCCATGCATGCCAAAGTCCAAAACATAAATTATTTATTTATTTTACTGGGCAAAAAATTTGACATTTTAAAATATATCCGAGAATTCTGAGAATCGGATGAAAATGATATAAACATTCCAACGACCTATGAAAATTCAAAGATAAAGGTTCAATTTGAAAATAGGTGAAATTAAGTAACGAATTTCTCATAAACGCTAAGGCTTAAGGGCCTAAGAATTTCAAGATATTTGTATCTTTACGTACACTTTAATATATCCAAATAGCAGCTAGATTGAAATTTTCACTCTAAAAAGGTAGCTAAAAGTTGGTGGATCGACCCATAAAAATATGCTGGTCATGTAACAAAATATACCCGTTGATAATGTAGTAACGACCCATTGAAGCGGGGTCAATTTGGGTGAAACGAAAGTGTAAGAGCGATCTCATCTACATGTTTTAATTGCACGCCCCTTCGGTTGTTTAAATTCGTGCAACCTTACAGAGGCCTTGCGGCGGCGTCTTTGTTATCCTCACGCACAGCGGTGGAATTTTTCCTCATTTTTTCATCCCCTTTCCGAAAAATCACATCTTAAGCAGGGTACATCAACCCTCCTCGTCAAAGATATTTCCTCTCGTCTCGTCTGCCGTCAGCTAAGTTCGTCCTGACAGTCAAGCGGTAGAAAGTAACGTCGGATACTCGACGAACCTCTCTTCCCCTTTGTATCGAGTCCTCTCAATTCTTTTATTCTCTCGTACTTGAATTTGTATCGAAAATCCCGAGCCAGCCTCCGCACCCCTACAGGTTGCCTATCGCGAAATCTTCCGCAACCTCATGAAGGAATCCGGAAATCGTAAGGAATTGGTAGGATTTTATTTACGGAATACTCAAGGATAGAATTATCGGCTTACCATTCACTCAGCACCGTTGCTCGATCTCGGCGATATAATACGGCGGTCGCGATTTTACAGCTTCGTCAAGGGTAGAAATAAAAACCGCGCCCTGGTGCCCTAAACCATCCACAGAGTGAAATCGTTGCACTTTATCGAGGGAGTTGCTACTTCGTCTAAGCCAGACTTACGAGACTCGGTTAATGGAAAGGAAGTTTTATACCTGAACAGGGTACATGATTTGACATAGACAATTACGAAGTCATATTAAAGCTGAACCAGGTTCTCTTCGGAGTTTAGATTTCGAAACCATAAGCTCATGTCTCGTTCCAACGTCGTACAATTTGTAGTAAAAATTCGATTGAGACGATGAACGGCGAGGGGAAGATTGTGAATATTTGGCGTAATTTATAACGCGTCAAAATGAGGAACGACGACTAAGCGGGGGAAGATTGCTGATTAGAAAAAATCCGAGTGTCACGATATCGTTACGCTTTTAAACAATCAGCCGTCTTTCGTAATCTCCGCATGGCTCGTTTGGTTAATTAGGCACTTCTGGGACTTATTCTGACCTCGGAAAAACGAAACTGCCGTTTAACGAGCTTTCACGTTTTTCTGGCTAGATTAAGAAAGTTCTCAGTGACGAACAGCTGCCATCCTATCAGAGAATTCTCGCATCTGTATTCAGATTTAAACCACGGTAACTGTTCGGCCTGACCTCTTGAAATTGACTTTTAAATTGGATTTTGTATCGCAGGTCGAGGCATGTGACAGAAATCTTTAATTTTCTATTTGGCATTGATTGCTTTAGTATCCAAGGCAAGACTAAGTATCGGATTTTGTCCAAAGTGACACCGTCTAACAAGACGGTGTCACCAGAATGTGACTTGAAAATTTAAAACCGTACGAATTATTTTCTCGTATTAATTATCGTGATGAAAGGCGCAAAGTTTCACTGGAAATGCGATCCTTTTTCGACCCTAATGGAAGCATAGACATGTGAACGATGGTCTTGGAACAACGCTGAAAATGATAGGATTTTTTCCCCACTTATTTCAGTCGAGCCGAGTTCACGATACATGGGAAATTGTCTCCATGCCGATCTATAGGCGAGTTCCGCCCTTAAATTGCGATCGTCAATCACCGAAACGGTCGAGAGTATCAAGAGAATGAATCTGTGCGAGTTGAAGATTGGTGGCGACTCAGCACGAGGGGAAACATACGTACGTGTACGTATCACGATGGGATGCGAAATAAATCGGGGAATCAGCTGGAGGTACGAAAAGATATTGGCGGCAGGTTATACGGAACCTCGGGGGACATTAGAATGAGATCTTTCTCCAATTTTGAGCTAGGTTTCTGCTGCTTCGTTTTTCCCATCTTTCCCCTGGATTTATGCGCACCAATAGACCACGGCCGCGCATTTCTCTTGCTTTGTAAAGCCTGCGTCACATTGTAATTGCCGCAACTTGACCGTGTCGAGAACCCGGGGGATCACCGATTTCAAACTAACAATAATAGCGCCGACCGATTACGTCAAACCCGCAAGAACCAGCGGCTGGGAGAATTTGAGAATGAACAAAAAGCTCGCCGGATGTAGTTACCCGGATCGTAAGGGCGGATGAAATCGCTAACGAGGATATTAAAGGACGAAACGGGTCCGAGGGAACTGCAGCCGGTGAACAGCTGGAAAATCGGAAAAATCGGGAAAATTGACGCGATTTATCAAAGACGCTTAATAATCAAGATTTCTCACTCGCTTCCCCCTCGATTTCGAATCTCACCCCGCTAGTAGGGATGATTCAGCAATTTTTGCCCCGTGATCAGTCGTAATGCGGAATGTGTCAGAGTGTCATAACATATGGATTATATAGGTATACACACACACATGTATATACAATACGTCTTCACTCCACAATTTCGCACTCTCGCATCTTTGACGACTGCTCATCTCTCACCCGCGAGTTTCACACCGCAGATAAAGGGTGAGTTGTAGTAATAGACATGGCCTTCAGTGCTGAAATTGAGGACCTGAGGGGTATACATATACCTTGATCATGCCAAACTTACGGACAGGGTATTAAAACCATCCCCGACTCACTACTCTGCCTCGTGTACCGTTGACGAATGGTTCCTTAACCTATGAGTTTCGTCGAGATTGTTCGCGTGGCGAATTTCGACTTGACGAATAATTTTTAGGCCCTCGCTTTCCCGCTCACGGACGGCAATCAGGAAATGAATTTTACTGAACCAATTTCTGAACCGAATGTTTAACCGCGGATCGCAGAAATTTCGTTTTGAGAAATTCTTCAGCGCTTTCTCATTTAGTTTTTTCTTTTTCTGATTTCATTTTCTTCTCTGTATAATCGGTGGGGGTAAATTAAAAAATCAACAGAGATCGCTTTTAGCGAATAGTTCTGTTTTTACGACGTGGCAATCGAGTTTTTTCTTTTCTGTTATACGTTCACCGGTAAATTTGTTGAGATAATTCATGCCAGAGAAAATGTCGGTATCTACGAAAAAGTTGAATAAGTCAATGGTGAAAGGATGCAGAAAAGTTTTTTTTGTCCACTCGCCTCCTTTCACTTTTCCTTTTCCACCCACCCTGAAACTTGAACACCCGCCCCGTCTTTTTACGCTCGGTCAAGTTTCTACTTTCAGAACGAGTTCCCTCACCCTCTTGAGATTTGTTGACCTCTTTTAATTCCAACCTCCGTGTTGTACAGGGTACATATACAGATATACCCATTGGTATATGTAATTTGCGGTCACGCAGCAAAGTCCCCTCAACTGTGACGCCTTTAAATTCGACTCAGCTTTTCGATTTGTCGTATGCCAAAAAAGAAAGAGAAGAATAAAACTAATTCTCGCAGTGAGGCACTGTGCGTTCAAACTTGATACACGCCACGATCCGACAATGACAAATCTCCAATTCAAACCAACCCCTAGTCGCTTAAGTATAGCGCGCAAGTGCAAACAGGGGTGTTTTTAATTTCGTATTTTCACCGTTGTTATTCAAGAGCGAGAAGGTCAATAGCTGGGAGGAAACAAACACCCCCCGGAAGGGTTCGAGTCTAAATATAAAACGAGGACCTTCGACTCGATAGGTTAACGGAACCGGGGCTCGAGCAGTAACAGCGGAGCATACGTATAGTTGTAGGTATTTACCTACGTATAGTGCAAGGGAAATTCAGTTAGGTATTTGTAGAATTCTGATCGAAGGTCGAAGGCTGCATCAGCTTACCGCTCGGACGGAGCAGAACGTGCTGTGATGTTAATTACTTCCAGATAATAACGATATAGATTGCTACGCGTGGTGAAAATGGCTGACCTGTATGATGCGCAGCATGAGCGTCGAGTTCTGGAAGTCGTATTCAAGGCTGAACTGTATCTGTCCAACGTTTTCGCTCGGTTCTGTATTGTCGATGTACATGTCGACCAAGGATACCGATCTGCTCTGGAGGAACGCCATCTGGAATAGGAAACGAAATTACACAGAAATTGGGCGTATTCGCAGCGAAAACAGAATTACCAAAGTCCCGATTAGGGATGAAATATTCACAAGGGGAATTCGGGCATTCGCCATCAAGCGAACGTTGATCCTGAAATGTTTTCGGGGTTCTCAGTTTTATCGGGAAATAATCAGAAAAGTGGGAATTCACGGACGGAGCAAAGCGAGGCCGAGTCGAGAGTTGAAATAGAATCGATTTTCAAAAGCGCGCGCGGGGATGGAAAAAGAATATAAGTGAGAAAAGTTTCCCCTCGGTTATATACAAGAGTCGGCCGATCCGGCAGAGATGGGACAAAGGAATACCTACCGTTCTTCTCCCGCCCTTAACTTGGCAATTAAAGACTTGAGAAATTGGGAAAGTTACGTCAGATGCGAGGGATAGAATGTCTAATGTAGCCGCAGATACCCTAGACACCGTTATACGGTGCCGTGTAATGAAACCAATAGGAAGCGGACTTTTAACATGGCATATAATTTGTAATTAAGAAAATCTCCGTAATCAGAAAGCACGGATATAGACATAAACGACTTCCCAACCCTCATTTCTGCAGCGATAAACACATTTTTCCATAAATCAACGTTCGAAAGTACGCGATCTCCCTTATATACGTACAAAGCGAGACGTGAGACGGTGGAAAACCCGAATTAACACAAAAGGGTCAAGTTTTGAGTGAAATTTATACTAACGGAGGGATGGTCTCCTTTGACATTTTGTAGCTGCTTGTTCTGGGGCCCCGCAGTCGGTGTTCGTGGTTCCGCACCCCCGGCACCAGGAGCACCACCTGCCCCCGGACCGCCGCTGCCTCCAGCCGGTGATTTGCTCCCAGGATTCCCCGTCGTTCTGTAAATAAACCAAGATGTAATTTAGCATCACCTGTAGCTCGAGCCTCGTATCAACCTCGTCTACGGTGTAAAATTTTCTCTTATCCGAGCGGCGTTGCGGAAATAGGTATGCAGGGTGGATGAGTGTAATGCGAAATTGCGTCCCGCGCCCTCGTAATCAGCCGGTGATACCACCCCCGTTAATTTACAACACCGTTATAATTCAAGCGGGTGGATAAACATCGACTTAACGTTATATACATGTACGTACACATAGGTGTAAAGTTTATAACACACGACGTCAGTTTGCCAGTTTCTGACCGAGGGGGTTCAGCTTCGATCGTAATTTCCATAATGTGAAGATTATTTTTCGAAAGTGTTTATTTTTTATTTCGGGTCATTTTTTCGCGGGGGGGGGGGGAGGGGGGGGGGGGGAGATCGACCGTTGCGGTTTTTTTCTCCTTTCTTTTTTCCTACTTTGACCCCTTATCGATGTGACAATTTTCTCGTGGAGATAAAAACCAACAGCCTGCACGGACTACCTGCAGCCAGCAACGCGATTACACGTTGATACACCAAGTCGGGGGATCACGAGTCTGCGTGGGCTTACCGCAACGCTAATATCACGGCCGGCCTGGACATTACGTGGCACCGTGAAACATTGATATGCGACGTGTGCAGCAGAGATTGAAGTCAGCGAATTTTATTAAAAATATAAAACCTGGTAGGTACCTGGTGTTCACGCCCCCCCCCCCCCCCAACCCCCTCTCACCCGCCCCAAAAGGCTCGTAATTCTGACACGATTGGTAAATACTTCATACGTTGTAGCTGTTAAACCCAGAAACTGAATTCGTTAACTTTTTTGTAAAACAAAAAATTACTTCTTCACTTCTCTTAACTATCATGCAACCCTTATACTCTGAAATCAATATCAGACCTGTATCATCGAAGGAATTTCGCAGAAATCGCTTATTGAGATGTATCACGGTTACCGTCGATCACGTCTGATCTATACTATGAATTGTTGATTCCGCAGTTAGAAAAGCCGGTGGTTAAATTCACCCGTGAACCATGGTTGTCAGTCTCCTCCGACTTGTCCGAATGCTTCGAAGCAACTTTACTTAAACACCTTGACTTTTTCCTGGTTTCGGTTTATTCTCAATTTGTATGAAACGATTTTCAGATCGGGAAAGTTGATTTTGGATATAGTATTCCAAGAGGAACGCAGAAGAAAATATTTCTGTTACCATACAAACATCAAGCGGGTACAATCTAGGAGAATAACTTAAGCTCGCACGCACTTCACTGTAAGCAAGCATATACCTATCCGAATCCCGATAAAACGACGACAGAAGCTTTCGAGTAACGAAAATTCTCCGCACGTACATTATAGGCAGGTTGACGCGTACACCAGGCCTCTTTAAACCTCCACCCCCCACCCCCACCACCATATACTCGTAGAAGCGTGCTGAGAGTCATTCGGACGGGATCGTATCGACCGCGGTTTCCTTTCATGCCGTATATTATATACGAGAGGTGAACTGAGTAAAATACACCCAGGTAAAGCTTATACAGTTTGCAGAGTTACTACCTGGATCGAACGACATTACCGTAGGGTGCAAAGCGTAAGAAGGTATTTTATTTATATACTTCAACTTGTCACTTCCGGTCGTGAAGGGCTGTTAAACCTGAAACTTACCCCGGTCAGACTATTTCGATACATTTATATAGCTCGTATACGTCGCTTTACGTAATTTATTAATTATCCTTATATTTTTACCCCTTTGCATAATATAATTTCATTCCAACCGGGCATAATGTGGACAACCGGAGCGTGATATTAGCGAAGAGCTAATTTTAACCGATTGTGATACAATATCCATACTCTGTCCTTGGAATATGAAACATCTGCTAAGCGTAACAATTTTTAATATTCACTTCTGCAACGGATATAGCTCGAGTAATTCACCTCGTTTCGGTTAATCAAAAAACCTTCTCAACCATGCGATTTCGCATCACCGAGTTTTCGTGTGCTCCGTTGATTGTTGTTCCAGGGATATTTTTTCTATTCACTGGCCGTGCCTCGAACGAACTCGACTTCGCTTTCTTACTCTGTTGGCAGTATCGGAGTTTTGTGTAACGATTTATTATCGAGTGTCAGATGAAAAAGTCAGCGAAACCCGTTCCCTTTTTACCGTAATAATAAATTATTTAATATTCCGTTACGTGTCAAACGAAACGCGGTGCTTCGAAGCTATTACAGTGTCGTTGAAAGATTTTCTCGAAGTTAAGCAATTTGTTTGCATGTACGTGGCGAAGTATAATTGAAAATAAAACCCAGGTTATACAATCGACGACGGGGCATAATTTGGTTGACCCAATTACGGTAAAATTATTTCGCGCAAACGAGAACTGCGTATCTAATTACAACTGCATCAGAGTTGACGAGTAAGTTTTACATGCTAGTTCGGTGAAAAGAGACTCTCCTGTTAGTTTTGCGGTGATGAAGAAACTTTCGCTGTGGACGTCGCGATGTTACGCGTGGTTCCTTGTTCCCAGATGTCCGCGTATCCGTACATCTCTATTTGCTGCACTCAGTCGCCAAGACAACTGTCTCCTAACTAGGTTAATGAAACATTCGTCATGTCATGTTTCCTCTGTAATTTGTCCGATGGACATGAATCAGGCTCATAATCAAGGCAACCAGCGCTGCTTTACTTTGACGGATGGAGAAAATATTGTATCTATATATCTTGATAACTATATATCTCTGAATTTCAGCCACCTCGTCATTTTATCTGTGTGAGAAATTCTATTTTTCGGGCTTACGCGACGCTAACGGTCCTTATATTATATTCATCGCAGTTCATTGATCACTGGCAACTGTTACGGCGATGGCAACGCAAAAGTAATTGATAATCCAATTCCAATCTTCGATCTAAAGCATCTAGTCGATGCGCAAATAAATTGATCGATCATACAATTGAGACTTTATTTCTTGAAGAGTTAGATTCGAAATTTTATAACAGCCAAGTCAGACCGTCAAGAAATTTTCTATCGGTTCATTACAACTATCGATATTATCGATAAAGTAAGACGAATTTCAGAAAGCCGAGAATTTCCTCCACGTTATTGATTACCTCCGAAAACTTTTCCATAAAACAAATATTCCAACCTTACCCTTAAAGTAAGGAAGACTGTTCCACGGCGGTAGCATACATATACTCTCGTATAAAGCCTCTATTTTTTGCGAAGTGGATATCAGATACAACACGGGCAGTTTCTTTATTCAACAGGTGAACGTATTCGAGTGAAGGAGCTCCGCTCCGGGCCTGACGACATGTCCTTGTCTCATCGGGGCAAAATCGTTCTAGTGTGCAAATTTGACAGCTATTATGTTCAACCAAGCTGAAACGGGGTCTCGTCTTATTAGGGATATTAAGGGACCCCACACAGCTGAGACGCGTAAAAATTACACGTCTTTCACGATCTGTCTCCAGAATTCGAATGAAGCCATCGTTACACAAAGAAAAGAGCTTATTAGAGGTCCTCTGAGTGATAAAATGACACGAGAATGAAGTGGCATTATTCCCAACCGCCCTGAGAGAGCTACAATTATTATTTGGAATTTCATACCGGGAACAACGACCGGGGCTTTACTTGCACTCGAATAATTCAGAGTTGATTTTCTCAACGGGTTTGCGACGAAGCCAAGTCTCTGTAAATATTAATTTTTCTTTTTTTTTTTCTTGTTATTTATCGTCTGCAAAACTTTTCGAATAGTCTCTTAACCCGTGATATGCATCGTTTTTCCCAGCAGAGGTTATGAAATATTTTATTATCCTGATGGAACGCAGCTCTTGTAATTTCAAATAAGAACATTATTTCATAATTATTTTCAACATAGGATAACCGTTTTTCACGACAGTGATAATTCTAAATGCTTGATTAATCGTTATGTAAATAGTTTCTTAATTATTTTCAAACGTAGATGAGAATGCAGTTTACTTCAAAGAGAAAACTAGCTTTAAAATGATCGGAAAATCAGCTTTAAAGATTCGGCTCTGCAAGTGTATGCGATAACCGTTTTATGGGCACCAGGTTTTTTTATGCAGAAAATGCGTTACGGACGCGCACCTTTCCCATTTTATTATCTCCAGAGTTTAACATTTCTCTTTTCAAATATCGCAATCGTCTAGTCGGCGAGGAGATAAAATCCTCAATGAATATTTCCATCTGACTCAGATTTCGTTTGCATGTGTTTCATTTTTCAATTTTCCTATATTCCCTCATCCCTCGTGTATTTGAATTTCAAGTATACCTTGAGAGTTGCCCGCCCGTTCCGCTGAAATTATTACAAATTCGGTACCCACGTAAATAAAAAGCTCCGTACTTAAATTGATGAAAATTCACTTCACTTTCCAGGCATCCATTGTACGCAAGTGGCATTTCATGAGTCAAATTTAGATGAATCCCGTGCACAACATTCTTTCCTGCATAGAGATAATATTAAAGTGGCAACATTCCACGATTTTGGTACCGTTGGACCAGGCTGAGAAAAATTAGCAACGGTCCGCCTCCGTGTTTTGAAAATTCAATGGTGATAATAATATATCGTCCTCGAGGTTGGCGAGGGTAATAAATCGAGCTAGTTGACGGCTGATATACCAGTTGCACGAAGAAGGGTGGTTGATTCCATATAGCGGTTTGGCTGGAGCACCCTCGTCAATTCCCTGCCAAGAGTCCTTACAGAATTCCCTCTTCTCCCTCGTTCCTCATCCCTCTTCCCGCCCCTCATGCCCTTCGTCCTTCACCCCACGCACCTATTTTCTGCCGTACATACCCCAACGTCCTTTTCCTTTTCCGCCAGGAACAACGGGTTTGGCGAACCCCATCCTGACTGTCGTGTTATTCTCACTTTCTCAAAACGAGAGGGTGAGAAGTGGAGAGTGAATGGGAGTCGAGAGAACGGAACGAATTAATGCTTCAATTTGGGGATTGCACAAGTATTATACGACCAAAATTACATATTATACGTACATCTCGGGTTATTCAAAATTACAACGACCCTTAAGAGGTCAGGCGGTTCTTCCCTGTCGTTTATACCGTGCAAATAAAGGTGGTATAGCTATGCCCGATCGCCTGTAAGGCTCTATATTATTATACCTGCGGTTAACCGGTCTGTTGATTTTATACGACCCTTCCAAATTGGACTAGGTGGTAAGTTCGGTATTGTTCAAGTTTCCCCATCATCATCCCTCGTACCCCTGAAGAGTGAACCCTCCGCTTCCTCAGGCACATCATTAATACCTTCTTACCCGGAAGTTTCTTTGTCCTTGGAATGTCAAGATTTGTTAATATCAGTCAGGAACTTTTCGAATCGCATCGGATTGAGAATGCCGGGAGACTGTCGTCGTCGCGACGCGTCATCTCAATCAGTCGAGCCGAGTTTATACGAGGAACCCTTAAAGCCGCTCCCCTTCACCCCCTCCCCCCCACCCCTTTCGACGGATAACAAGAAAACTTGGAGGATACAGCTAGGCAGGAATAGATTAGGGAGCTTCCATCTTATATTCGTTGTTGGAAAGTCAGTCGAGGCTCGGTACGCGGCATTTTAACGATTTTTCCCCGTCACCCGACCCGATAGGGTATATACTCGGTAATTTCCGACGCTAAGCATACATTCCCCTTCGTAAATGGCTACGCGTACCTGAACGCAAATCCGATAACGATGCTTCCTGCCATTTTTACCCCGATAAGGGTTGAAAAATGGACAAAAGATAACTTCAAACCTTAAAAGAAATCGAGGAAGGCTGGGCTTTGATGTTATCGGTCGAATCTCCCATGACTTCAACTGAATGACTGAAATTTTTTTTGTTGGAGCTTGAGTTGCGTTCTTTCTAATTAGTATGCAAAGAGAGTGTAACAAAATCTCGTCACCCGTTGGAGTTAATGACGGTGTTGAGGCCAAAAGTGTCGTTTTCCGAAAAAAAGTTTTTATCCTGTATATACCTGTGGGAAAGAAATCGCGCCGTCGGTATGTAAGAGCAACACGGGGCACACGAGGCAGCCTTGCATTATTCATGGTTATATCCATATACCGAGGTCAGAAACGCGAATGCGTAATAAAGTGATAAGCCAAAAGTACGAAGTGAATAAAACAGCGCTCCATACGTATTCAAGGTTCGACTTTCAACCTAGCGAACTACGTGTCGGGAGATTTTCAACAACCTGAGAGCACCGACGAACGGTTCACCGCACTTCTTGTTGAAATATTCAAACTTCCCACCAAGTATTGTGATTCGATGGATTCACGAATGATCTCTCGCTGAATGACGTAACAATTTTTTTTTTACCAATTTCAACAAGAGATCAAATATCATCCCCTCATCGTTAGCCGAGGTGAAATTATAATTTTGTGCACTAGGTGAATAGCAATGGCCAACGGGAAAAGCTGCATACTGTATAATAGCGTTAGGTATTGATAGGTACACAGTTATGTTTTACCCTCCTCAATTAAACCTCGAACAACATGCGTTGTACGTACCTATGTAATCATCGCACGAGTATGAGATACTCGCCTGGTTATATGCTTTTCGTTATTAATATTATTATGCGGGAAATCGGGAAATGATGGATTTCGATTCGTCGATAAATTTGATAACAGCGTTGTGAAACTCGATATTAACCTGTGCATGCATGGTACGGAATTTAGAACACGAGGCGCGCATGTTTGCAGTAATTGCTCGAAAACCTGATGCATTCTTGGCGTAGAAATACGTATGCAATAAACATAGTTTGAGTTTGCCTAAAACAAATAGGCGCCACTGCAAAGAAGCTCCCGCATTGTTGGAGTATTTTTTACAGAGTAAAATACCGGATGGATGATTATAAGGTGGACCTTGAAAAAAAGTTTAATATACTTACATTAAATTACCACCGTTGTCTTTGTTGCAGCAGAACTCAATCAACTTTGTGATTTAATATTAGCGTCGAGTATCGCGGGCGGTTTGAGGGAGTTCAAAATTATTCAAATTTCGTATTCGCTTCTATACATATAGTTGGTGATGTTTTTCAAGGAAAAACAACGAATACTCAAAACTCGCCACATTTCACTTGCGTATGATTTCTGAGAACAGTAATCTTGGAGAATTCTACGTTCAATCTTTCTCCCATTGTCTTGCTAACTTAGTGTTCACGTCTGTTGTAAGTATATAAATATATGTAGGCATACCAAAGCTTCAATTCATTTCAAGACACTGCACTTCAATTCAGAGTTCATTATAAATTTAATCATGTAGTAGACACAATTCAGCGAAAATATGCGTTCTACAGGGGTGTTATCGGTAACTGATTTTTCGAATAAAAATATCCAGCATTATTGCAATTTATCATCGTTTGTATCAGAAATTTTATTCCCGATGTCAGGACGGGAGATGCATGATTTTAGATACCTGGAATAACGTGGGACTTGGCATTTTGTGTGCGAACCGCGTTTTGAATGAGGAATATTATATGATAATATACTTAGGTATAACAAATACTATGAGATAAAAGGAAATACGTGATTATTTTCAATCTCTTTAGCTATTCTTCAACAGCTATATATATATGAAGATTTCAGGAGTGACGCGGGGACGGGAACAATTCAGGTTTCAGATTAGGGGAATGGTTTGGCACAATCTGTACATCGTACCCACGGAAGTTTCAAGACATCACTTTCTCTAATCGAGAACTCCGGCGTCGTAACGAGGCTCCGGAAGTCGCGTTTACCCTTCATATTCTTCCTCATTCTACAACTCAGCTTATAGAAGAGTTGAAGAATAGCTAAAGAGATTGAAAATAATCACGTATTTCCTTTTATCTTATAGTATTTGTTATACCTAAGTATATTATCATATAATATTCCACAATCAAAACGCGGTTCGCATATATATATATATATATATATGTTTCCCAGTTTCCTGCTTCCGTTACAGATTCACGCCGCAACACCGTAGCTGCGTAGTCTAATATCGTAATAATTCGTATTCCGTGAGGTATTCCGGTTTTCCGCGGCCACGTGATCGTCTCGACTCGCCACAGTTTTCGGAAAGTTGACTTTAACGCTGTTTTCATTTTCTCCCCTCCTGTTCCCCCAATTCTATTTTTCCTCAGTAGGTACTGTGTATCGCAAAAATGAACTTTTGTTTTGATTTTTTGTTTGAATTGGTAACCAATTTTATTTCACTAACCGTCTAGCTTTTTAATTTTCGCCACTAACCAACATCAGACCTAACTAAGTGTATAAATATGGATGTTATACTTACTCCAACTGAGCTCTGCATGAATGTCCAACCGTGAATTAGACCAAGAAGAAACAGCACATGAAACAAAAATGTGAAACATAATTGAATTAGTTTAATATTCAGGATATACACGTAGGCACTTAATTAAACAGGCACTTATGTAAGTTCCTAAATCGTATATTACGGCTGCAACGCGCCGTTCGATATCCTCTGATCATTTCTATCTGTTTACGCAACGTGCGTATCACGTGCGTGTGCATTGTACCTACTTTATAATTAGATAATTGTAAATGGCGATAGGAATGTGTGTATATATGTTTTCATTGTACACTTGTAAGCACGGCCGGATAATGAACGCAACACGAATCGTTACGAGAGGGTGGAGCCGTTACAGCTCCGCGCAATGTAAAAATAAAATTGTATAGCGTGCTTCGAAAGCATTATATTAGAAAGTACATTTTCTCGTAAATTTTCATACTATAGTACACACGTCATAATATTATGCGATATACTTTTATATACAATCCTGAGTAGGTACATAAGGATAATCTGCATGTATTTATGACGACTGAAAGGTACAAGTATATTCATGAATTTCAAAATACGTATTTGCAAACAACGTCAAACGAGTAATTATAAATACGCGTTCTTAGTTTGAGTCTCTTCATAAATTTCGCACGTTTATTCTGACGCGCCGCTTTGTTTCGAGGCCATGGCAGCTTCTCTGCACCAACAGCTTTGTTATACGTGGCATTTCGCGTTATTGTTTTGTACAATTTTTATATCCTAATCTCTCCTCGCTGCTGAGTCGTAATATTTTATTCCCTTTTGAAATATCACCTCATGCAACAAAAAGTCAATGCGTATTTAACTGTCATCAATCACAGTTAATGCGCTGGCAGAGGTTCAATATTCAATTATTAACAAATAAAATGTATCGTACACACAGCTCATTACGCTATATTTGCTTAATTATCTCACGTATGATAATTAGGAAACAAACCGTGACCAAGGTCTCAACTTTTTAATTCAAACCAATTTCCATGGGAGTACAAATGAAAATACCAGGCTGTATGTTACACGCGGCTAACCGTATTTATCAGATACAATAAATCATGCATATGCTTACATTAGAAACAGAATGAGCAAACGCGGAGCGTAATCGTATTGCTTAAAAGCGTTTAAATAATAGGACCGCAGGTGTGTTGATACAGTTCGCATCAATTTGAATCTCAGTAGGTCATCATCGCAACAATTGGAATGCTAGTATACGTGACTACCATTGTATTGGAGTATTGAGAAGGCAGAAGTGATTTCACACACTGTCTACGGGAAACACCGAAGTCTTGTACGACTGACAAGAATACAATGGAAATGAGGAGTTGAGCAGCCGAGTGACAAGTCTGTTGTTATTTTATCTCCTCAGCAAGTCCGCAATCAGCATCTGCTCGAAACGAAGTCAAGAAAATGGATGGGATTGAATTTCTGCGTAAATAGAACCGAGGAATTATTTATAACTTGATAGCTGGCATCAATTCATCCCTATCTCTGGCAGAGAAACCGCGACTCGTTCGAACAATCGGTTCCCAAATTGGCTTCGGAATTGAGTAATGGATTTTTACCGCCAATTAGGCTGTCATTAATTAATTGAGACTCTCCCATTCCACCGGAGAACAGCAAGAATCGAGGTACGATATCTCACACCGATGCACTCTGCGGTGTTCTAAACCGCTGAAAAAGAGGCCATTTTTCACATGTCCAGGAGAGCAATGAGCGAGATGTTTCACGAGGATCGATTGGCTGCCTTTTTCTCGGTTACAAGTGGTCTCACCGCAGCAGCAACAGCAACAGCTCGACTCTGCGAGTACGTAGACCGGAGTTGTTTGGACTGTTTAAAGGGCGGGATTCTCCGGGAATCAACTGTGTATCGTTCATCGATTCGAAGGCCTGCGGGTTCTGGAAGCCGTTGAGTCAACGTAGAGGGAAATCGAATTTCCCATCCAAGCTCTGTGGCGCTTTGAGGACGTGCTTTCTTGCCTCACACAAGGCTGTCGTTGCTAGCCATAGACTGCAGCTTTAATAAGACTGTCTTCAAGCTTTTCCACGAGACATATTTCTCTCTGTCAATATTGTGACTCGAAAATTTATACGAGAGAAACGATGTTCCCGATGATTTATATTTCATCCGGCGTAAGCTGGTCTTCGCCTCGAGACAATCAACGGAAGCAGTTCTTCCTTGTCTTTCGGTAAACGCCAAACGACTCTGAATGAGGAACGAAAAGATTTCGTACACGATTGACTTGGTAGAGATTAGTTTTACGTTTTTTTTTTTGGTCCTTCTTACAATTCGTTTGCCGAACTGCTTACCGAGACGCGATTGTGCTGCAGTTGGCTGCTTTTACATTGAGTGACAGGCAAGACGCGACAGGCAGCGAGAAATATTTCAGTTCACGGAGAGGAATAAACTGCTGGAGAGGAACCGATTGTACGAACGTCAGCATTTTCCCTGCAGGATAACAAGCGCTGCTGAGTTGACTGGAATAATGTTCCCATGTATGGATCTTGAAACATTTATAGTATGAGTTTGACAGTCGGTTGACTTGTTAAAAGTAGAATTTCTGCTGCTAAGAATTTCACTCTGTACTGTACAATTTCGACTTTAAAGTTCCGTTACACCTTTGTCGATAATTCAGGTGTAACGAGTTTCGGAATGAACGTATCGTGCACCCCTTGCTTTGATCTTCTTCCAACCCCAAGAAACATCCAAATCCATTTTTCGATTTCCGCTAAGTTAGGATGAGAAGAGAGTCTAAATTGAATGTAGTTTCACGATTCATAACGAGGAGCTTTCCCTTCTTGTAATATCAGACACAGGCTTCCCAACAACTGATTGCGAAATTCGACAATACATGACATTCCCATATCCTTTTTCCAATGCTGGCTGACAAGAGATATCTGCTTTTTCTGTCCTTGCTTTGGTCGCGTGGGAATATTGCGATCAGTTGGTAAACGTCGCTTCAGAGATTGCAGGAAATTCGGCTATCACTTTCTTCGATCGATTGATTTTATGTACCCTGCCTCGCCGATTCTCCTTTGTTTCTTCCGTTTACTCAATACTTGCCGTTTTTCAATAAAGCCAAAAATGGAGACAATACTCCTATTGTTCGATTGACTTGAAAGCAATGCAAAAACCAATCAGTTGAGGAAATTGTAATCGTGATGAATTAAAATTGTTCAGCAACAATGTGCTGACGTGTGTCTCACACAGTCACAGAATTTTCGTTTTACGGATTGGAAAAAGAAATATTCTGAACTGATTTTCTGTAATTACGCAACATCTGAGCAGACGGAAAGAGATATCGACGCTTGTTCGGTATAACGTATGAAATTTGGATTGGTTCAAACGAAGATAAACGACGCGTACAAATTACGAAGTAAGATTTACGGCTAATTACTTGGATTTTCATGGCCTCTTTCCAAGCATCTCTAAAAACCACGAGGAATAAAATACGTAACACGAGTACATAACTTTTCGCAAAAATAAAGTGAGAAAAAAAGACCGAGTAAATTAAACGAAAAATGAACTTTGTGGAGTTGTTTCAACGCAATTTACTCAGGAAGAGAACCAATGTGAAACATATTTTTTAGTTTAAACTTTTTCTTCCAGCCTTATCTTAATTTGCGGGGTTAAATCGGATTATAAACATCCCTACAAGCGGCTCGCCGTGGATATAACTTCTTGCTCACGTTCTATCCTGCAATTGCACGACTTACTGAAATAAGAGGTGTAGTAGCTTCTACATCTTATTGGAATTACTTTTTCTTCCACTTTTCCGCTTGACTTTCAGAGATTTTCAACGTTCTCTACTACCAGCTTAAACTCATTATTATGGATTCTTTGTCTTGGATTTCTTTTGTAAATCCTCTTTGCCTTGACACAACCATCGCGAAATTTGTAGACCATCTTCCCAGCAATTTCGAACAAGGATTCCGAAGCGAAAACCTCCGCTCCGGATGCGTTTAGTTGTACTCTCATATCCTCCGATAATTGACTCCTGAGATTCTTCGCTAATTAGTTACAAGCATTTTGGAATTATATTGCATTCGCGGAATGCCTGCATAACATGCAAGATGAAGAAACTTCCACTGAACCCGGTAGTCAATAACCTTGCACCGGTTGGCTTGGAATTTCCAAGATCGTGAATGCCGATCAGAGCAATACACGTGTTTGAGATTCAACGAAAGCTAAGAAATAAACCAACGAAATCTTGAAAGGGACAAGTACCGGCATTCAACGGACAAGCTTTAATTGCTCCGGATTAACTCTTTGCAGAATTCAAGTTCCGTCTAGACACAAAGATATGATGTTAGAGGGAACAAAATGCAAGCTCAACTTTACGTACGAGGAAAAATCCAGGATCTACATTGATCTGAAACCATTACCAGAGAGCGTACGAAGCAGCAGCACCACGGGTGAAACAAAAATGCTTTTAAAAAGTATGATGAGCTTTGATAGGTACAAAAAAGAAGAGTGATTTGCCACTTGAAACCGCCAATTACTGTCTCTCGAGCTTGAAATACTTTCTCAGTTTTGGTCAGACGCATCACTCAAGAAGTCCAAGTTCTGCTTTTTACCGTAATACAAAACTATGTTCAAAACGGAGTAGCAGCTGTAGGTATCTACACCTAGTTGAATATTCTTGGACAGAAACGTAAGTGTAATCGACTACAAGCCGTGAAGAGCATTCGGTAGAAATATAGAATTTCGTCGTAGGTTGTCTACAGCCGAGTTATATATCCTGCAAGTAGATAAAGTAGTATAAAGTACCCGCTTTGAAAGAGAACAATACCAACTTGCGGAGAGTAAGCGGTAAAAGTGAAGAGAAAAGACTCAGCAAAGAAAGTAGAAGAATGAGCTTTGATCTGATTCGAATACTGGCGAAAAAGGGAGGACACGGTGGAGGTGGTTCATTTCGAGTCGAGCGGAAGTTGAGAGAGCCGAGAGACGAGGAGACTGAATGAAACGCATTTGAATTGACACCGAAGCGGAGTTTCTCTGTCAGAGGGAAAATCGAGCACACCGAGGGTGGATATTCAGTCCACATCCATGAAAGTCCCGGTGCCGTCGTTCCGCCATCCGCTACCCGGTTCCCTATCTCTCTCTCTCTCTCTCTCTCTCTGCACCCTCCAGACTCCATGATCGGCACACACCGACTGCGTCAGGGGAACGTGTGTCAATCCGATATCCAATAACCGCATCTGAATTGCTTGAGCGTTGTACTGGAATACCGCATCTGCTGCATCTGGACCACACTCGGTACTTGGTCCGATGTGTCTTTATCCAATGCCTACTCGTCCGCTGGACTGATGCCTGTTTGTTCAGTCCGGCGCGTGACCCTGTAAGCTGGAACACTGGTCACATGACACGAGTTGCTATTGATCAGAATAGCAGTGAGATAACTTATCGCTGTACGTTCTGCACAGCGATGAGACAACCGTCACATTTCCCGACCAGGTTTCGCGCGTTACGTTGTCGATACATGCGGACTTAAGTTGGATGATTTGTGACTTGAGTTTGGGTCGTCCGACCCGTTTCTCTGTACTTGACGGTTTTGGCCTCGTGCTGTTGTGTAATAAACTTAGGGCTAGTACATACATACATTGTTATGGAAAATTGGAATTCTGTTCTTCCTAGTAGATATGATTTACAGTGTATAGCTTACCTTGCCGTGTAGTATTCGAAAAATGCGACCATGATTTCCAGTGACCTCGTGAGAGCAGCCCACATGGTTCATTCTATTGTACAAAGTTGACTTTTGATTTTATACAAGTTTGTCAGACCACATCACATGCGCTTGATGATTTTACTTTTGTAATTGACATGGGGTCTTAGCCTGGGATCAAGAGCCAACCGTCGATGAAATCGAAGGCAAAGCTACGCTGCTCGTGAAATGATATGAAATGTAAACCTGATTTGTTTGTTCAAACTGCAAATTGGAGCGTATTGCATGGCATAATACTTGAATTAAGTGGACGTATTGCACTGTAATTCATACTGTAATGTTCCAGCGTGTGGATAACGCTGCCGAAAATTATAGCTTCGAATTTTTTATAAAAAATTTCTGGTTCCATGGTATCACACGTGTTATACATATCGTACGTGATATTCTATACTGCACAAGTTCTTTTCTTCCTCACAGGAGTGCACGACTCGATGTGATCGAATATTTTATCTTCTTTTCAATAGAAGCTTACTGATTTTATAAAAAAGATGAATTTACCGAAGCGAATTCTAAACAGGTATTTTCCAGCTGCTATGCGGAGATTGTTCTCCTGCGAAAATATCAAATCAATCAGAGAATTTGCAATACTTTGCCAGCGAGGAAAAACAGGTGCCCGGTAAATCCCATCCGAATGAATCCAGTCTTTTGTACATCTCTTATATAGCGGAGAGACAGTTGTGTCCAATGTTTAGCTTACATCGGTGAAAAAATTACGGAATCCTGCGGGGCTAATTTATAAAAGTTTACCAAGCGATACATCAAGATTACCGAAAGACTTGAAGAAAAGATTCGTTAAATTTTTTTTTTTTTTATCGTCAGACAGGAAAGTTTGGGAGATTAAGTTATACCTCCCTTCTGGATCATAGTGACAAGCCAGCACGATCTATTTTCATCGAATAAAAATCTCCCCAGCCCCGAATTTTAATCCTTACTTTAACAACTCGCGCTGAATCCGCCGCTTATTCCAAGTTCTCGTTTCTCGCCCAAACTCGGAAACTCCGTTAAGCACTGGCGAGCCTTGCCGGGGGTTGGAAATACCGCTCCAATACGACGAGGGGGGAGGTGAATGTCGCTGGGTGGGTACAGGCAAGGTGAGTTGAGGTCATGCAGGATTAGGGTTTCGGGATGTCGGTCTGGTCTCGGTGAAATGCTATTGTCGTGATAGCGATAATTCAGCTCAGTGGTATCCGAGATTCTACTTAGCATAATACCGACTCGCGTGTGTAGTTAATTTCGGCTTGGGTTCTAATTTAATTACCCGTTTTCACAGCAGTCTCCCATTGCCTCGAAAGCCTCTGATGTGGGAGAAACTTTTCTACGCCACCGCTGAACCCTTTGACAAGTTTCGCGCGTATGTTCCCCACGTTTAAGCGTTGAAGACGTACGTGTAGTGCCGAGGTGCTCACCGCATGGAATGGGCAGTTAGGAAGACGTAGGCGGTATGTGGTGCAACAAGAACTGTGTACCGCAAGACACGATCAAGTATTCAGCTAATAACGACACAAAAAAAGATCATTAAAACATTCGTCTCGCTGTCTGTAATTCAGGAAGTGAAAGCTTGAAGATTGTAATGAAAAATTCGTTCCCTCAAAGTCGTTCTTTTTTGGACAGGAGTGGCAAATTAAGAAACACGCGGCACGCTGTAGCGCCAGTTTTAAGCAATAAGAAATGCTGAAAATTTTCATTACATGGAGTTTATGGTTATCAGGGAATTCTTCATGCTTACGAGACACGCGTCAGGTATATATTATATATTTATATGGAAATATATGTCGGCCACCGTCGAAACGCAAAAACGAATAAACGTGCATCGAGTTGCAGGTTTGAAGTGTTTTGCAGGAAATATAATTCCAAGTCTAATGCGGTACTGGAATCATCAATTTGGGCCATGATTTCTTTTCCGACGTTGTACGTAAGTATATGTATATCGCAGAGATTCGTTAATCTAATTTAACGAATCAGTGCGCAGCAGCATCGCTAATTATACACCGAATGAAGCACCCAACGCTTTTATCACGCGTGCACAGACGAATTTATTTAATCTTTGAGAAACTCTTATGGAGCTTGATCGTTACCCTGAGAGGGATCTTTGCCGTCCACCCCCATGCCGCCCTACCAATCGCCGCTCTCGTTTACCTTTACGATACATGCCTGGATAAGCCCTCTTGGCGGTCTGTAACTACGCAAAGAAGAGGGAAGGGGGAGGAGAGGGCCAAGTGAAAGTGCAGAAGGGCAGGGTTGGTTTTAATTAAATATTATATTCCCGCCCAACCTCGGGGGAGTATTTCGCGCCAAAGTTCGCGTGACTCTACGAACTAGACAGAAGGCAGGGAGTTCTTCACGCCTAGTTTTCTTCTCCCCCTCCCCCCACCGCATTCCTGTTTTGAACGACGTTTACTCGTACCCTTTTTAAAACAGAGTGAGATTGTCTTAGAAAGCGAGGATTAATTGCGTTCGCTAATTGCAAGATGGGGCGGGGATGGGGTGGGTGATGAGTTTTCGAAAATGAGAAATTCAAACCGAGGAGAGAATTGCGAGTTGGAAACGGTGAATGGAAGAATTGATGAACAAAAATTTGATTAAGTTGAGATTATAATAACAAAAACAATTATTTTTTCCCGATAAATTTCTGTTTACATTGTTCTTACTTACGTTCTTCGGGTTTCCAAATGTTCTAAATCAATTTTCAAAGTCAACTTAAAGCGGATATTTAGGGTTTCCAATTATCGGTTTGCATGGCATTCGGGTGTAAATATTGATCAGCGTTACGGGGGTTGCAGACCCGACACCCCATGAGCCATATTCGTTTACCGACCTGAGACGGCGCCTCGTCTGATTTCCCGGATATAACAGAGCTAATAACCGTTGCACAAACAAGAATTCAGCAGCATGAATGCAGGACGACGTTTACCTCCGTGCATATTACCGGAAGCTTGATACGAATTCCCTTATAATTTATAAGGCCATAAAGTGGCATAATCTCGGCGTGAATCGTTCGGTGATATGAACCGACAATGATCTCGCATCCGGCTTCCAAACCGACGACACAGCAGGAGATTTTCGCGCGGACTAAGCAAGAATTTCCCGACTTTTCACGGTGTACGGACAATTTAAATAATTGGTATTATCACCGAAACGAACCGCTCGTTCTGTCCGTAAACTCTCTCAAAGACTTCGGCTATGGTTACGATTCAATCTTCACGAATTTTCAGAGTACACGTATCTATCCACTCTCTTCGGAGGATCACAACCCTTATTGAGGCGGGGATTACCTCAAGGTTTCGGTTAGCTTTTCATTTCCATCACGTTTCCGAGATATATCAGTGATTCAATTTCACCCTGCCAAAATATTCGGATAAGACACATTTGTCACAGTTACAAGATCTGGGAAGAATTTTCTCTGCATAGCATATAAAAGTTAGTCTTGATTCACGAAGCTTCGGAGCTCGGTTATTTCCCTTCGATGGTGTACCTCAGACCTGGCAAAATCGAAGGAACAAGGAAGACGTTTAATCAAGATTGGGAAGAATCGCATGTCCCGTAGGCTTCGGGAAGCGCGTGTATATATCCAATAATGACGTCATTATATGGAGGATAAAGCAGATAGAACGAAAAGACTCGACTGATGTTGGATCAGATGGTATATATCTTCAAGGATGTGGGAACGGCTTTGAATCGATAAAAAAGCGAGGGGGTGAAGACCGAGAGGAGGCTGTTTTCGCCCGTGAATCTGCTCGAGATACGATCGCTCCGAGGCGTTGGGATATGTCATAATTTTCCGGGGAGGAGTATCATGTATCACTTCACACTGCGAGAATTTCGTTTCAAGAGCCGGGACTTTTTCCCTCTAGTAATACTGCAGGAGCGAATCCTTTTCGATTCCTGCTCGTTCATCCCCAGGTTCTGGAAATAATGCTGTAAAACCATCGAGGAATTTAGTTTTCTCTTCTCCTTTTTTTCTGCAACACCTTTCAAAGCTCCACGAATTTACCGTTTTGATCAAGGTCTGCTTTTCATCGAATGTGCGATACCATGACAAGGTAATATAGTCATGCCATGGTCTGCTGGTAATGGGGCTGCATTGTATGGGAGTGCTGCATGATTTTTTTCCGAAGTTTATAACACCATTAGAAGATTTAATACTTTGTCGAAATTTATCTGCAGAAAATTTATCAACTCACGCCCGGTGCCAATATTTGTATGTATAGCCTATACAGAATACGTGGTAAAATAAGTGTGTGTCTTCTAAGAGGTCAGAGACAGGGAATTTCTCTTTCACAAAGAGCCGCCTTTCATCCGTCTTCCAGCTTCCCGTGTAATACTTGCACCGGTAATACCGTACAGGATCCAGGATAAAGGCTTTGGAATTTGGTGGAATAAAGGATTGTGTACAAGGTGATCGATATTCCTGACAGGTTTATTGATCGCAGTACGTGTCTTAGATACGATGGAAAATAAAAGCCGCAAAATTGTTTCGTATACCTATTTATGCGTATAACAGTTTTACCCAAGAGAATAAAGATTCGGGCGCAGGTTGTACGAATCATAGATTTTCTGAAAAGTACTCGCGTCCTTTGCAATTACCAGTGAACATTCGACTGGCTTTCTAAAACTCATTCGAGTTTATTCACCATCGGCATTTCATGAGTTTCTTTTTTGGTTCAGAAATTTGAATTTTGAGAAAACCGTTTTTTTTTTTTTTTTTTTTTTTTTTTTTACAAATAAACTAAAAAATTGATATTCAAATTTCCTCTATTTGCACAGGTTAGAACTTTTCCCCCTGAAGAATAATTATAATTTATGACCTTTGAAATCAGACGGACGGTTAATTTGCATTGTTACGATTTTCGGAATTCACGGTTTTTCAAAAAATAATTAAAAAATGACCTAGCCGTAGGTACAGTAAGTATACTCTGTGGTAAAACGTCAAAGTCATAGCTCATTACTCCTCTCGACGAAGTATCCTCCACTTCAAACACGAAATTACGCGGAGGTAAAAGATTTCCGAAGCTCTTTGTCGTAAAGAACAAAGGAAGTAACGAAAAATGAAAGCCCTCCGAGATGTGCACCAGGATCCTAATGAAATATGCGAGAAAAGTAAGTGCCAGTGGGGCAAAAGCTGTCGGGGGCAGGTGTGCCGGACATCCAAGATCAAAATACCTCCCAAAAATACTGACTACACAGTGTAGGTACCTCGTGGATTGTGGGAAGGCATCAACCTTCCCACCGAGGTTCGAGATGGTAGGAAAGGACTCCGCTCCTGTTCGTCGGCGGTCCGGGCACCAGGTCGACGACGGGGTGGAAGGGGGTCGACGGATCGATGCGACCGAACTACCACGGCCAGGCCGCCCGTCCGGGTCGGTACGAGCAAAGTTGACACTCTGGGCCGATCGCAAGGACGCAAGGAAGAAGACACGGTGTCAGGGCAGCAGACGACACGAAGACGCGAAGATAGGGGCCGATAGTTGACCTCCTAAGCGCCCCCGGCTGACCCCTCGAAGAAAACTAATGAATCTTTACCCCAAAGTCAATAACTCCCCGTCCGATTGCCCGAGTCGACGTTAAGGATGAGGAACGGAGAAAAGGGTGGTTAGAGAGAGAATATTGTTCGAAGAATTCACCTCCTCACGGATATTGCCGGTATATTGCCTTTCATTTCTATCGTTGGGGCTCGAGTTTAACGATTCGATTCTACGGTTCGTTTATTGCAGCTCGCGCTTCCAAGATGTGGAAATGGAGGAAAGAGAGCTCGGTAAGCTCAGTTCCACGTTTAACGGGTCACCGGTGGCTCCGTTGAGCAACAGGTTTGTAGGTACCAACCTACCTACCCACGCAGTGTCAGCCTGGGAGATTTCACCGTTACGAAAGTCCAAACCCCCTTGGCTCAGCGCCACGCGTCCACTGTGTTGACCTTAACCCTTCGAGGAAGGGGATGCGAGTCTGGGGCGCTTCTACGCTGATGGAATATGTAGTACGGAAGACCGGCTCGCGATTCCTTCCGAATAAAAGTGCCCTTGGGTACGACCTTCCGAGATTATCCAACTCGCCCCGGCGATGCTGGTCGGCGTGTATCTTTTCACTGAAATCCTGTAAATTGCCGCGTGCGTATAGTGCAGGTCTTATTGTTAGTCAACGGTTCAACACGTGCCATCGAGGCACGAAGGACACCGCGAAAATCGATCTGGGCATGTTCGACGGGTTTGTCCACCTTGATGCTTTAGTTGGAAGATCCCATAAACCTTTCATCCGGTTCTTACTTCTCCTTTTACATCTATACCAATTGTACCCTTATCACTCAACAGAAGGCAACACAAAACTTGGCATCTTGCATTGTCAGAAGGGTCAAGCTGTTTTTATTATTCTTTTTTTTTTTGTTTTTTTCTTACCTTCACTCTCTTTCAGAACAGGACCAGCCGCAGACGGCAATACACGACAGAATTTTTATCAGAATTCTTTTCTTGTTTGAGTACAAAAAAAAAAAATATACTTAAAAGCAAGAAACTTTGGTTGTTTTATTCGGTATTTCTTATAATTACCCGATGGGTTACGGGGGAATTTCATGTAAAGCGATTTATAGAGAATGCAATTACACAAAAGTGAAATATTCAACTTAGTATTACAACTGGTCTCTTGAATTTTCACTTTGACGGAGACAATATCGTTTTAATTAAATTCGATTTAACTAACTCAAATCAGAGCTCCTGGATATTTGTATCTATATTATTATTATCATTCTTCACTTCACACTGTTTGTGAGACACTTTCTATAACGCATTACGACACTTCATCCGTGACAGCTTTTGGTAACGGTTAACTGAAAAGGGAGGCTGTGCTTTCAGTTCGCACGAATGACCAGAGCGTAAACGTACGTCTGGGCTCGATGCTGGCACAAAATCGCAACTCAATCACTCGAATAATTT
The DNA here is from genome assembly GCF_021155765.1 of Diprion similis. Taxonomy (NCBI): domain Eukaryota; kingdom Metazoa; phylum Arthropoda; class Insecta; order Hymenoptera; family Diprionidae; genus Diprion; species Diprion similis. The sequence continues at coordinate 15,106,077 of NC_060112.1, read as the reverse complement.
ATAATGCGACAGGAGAACCAGCCTCAAAGAGTTAAAGGTTAATGTAGCGCTAAAGCTAATCCCCGAGTTACTTCGAAAGGTCGAATAAACCAATGGACAACCGGTTTTATGGCTCATGCATCCGCGCATGGAATAGCAATTCCCGCAGCCAAGCACGTCTGGATGTCAGTGTATACGAGCGGTCCAGCTAAAGTAAAAGTGATAAGCGACGATTAAATACTCGCAGAGATTACGTCAATCCTTGTCACACGGTTCTACCTGAATGTGACTATAATACGTAAAACGTGGCATTAGTTCTTTTCACATTTGCAATAAAAATATCCTTCATTCGATACCTCGAATTACGAAATTTAGATTTTCTTTAAACCTAATTACTCACTTGGTCCAAAGTACGCTACGCTGCCGCAGGTAATTGAAGTAAGCAACGAGGGTTGACACGTAAGTAAATAGTTGAATACGTAAATGAATAAAGCGATATCACGAATTAAGGGAGCCTCGGAGCGAAATGAGGGAGCACAAAATTCTTGGAGACTTGAACTTGGCGGTTATAAGAAAAGTAAACGCTGCTCGGTGAGCTGTCGTAGTATTTCACCGAAGGCTATCTACCCTCGAAAATATATCTTTGCCCCCACCCTGCAACCGCTTGCAAAATTCAGCCGCTTTTCTCCGACCTCTGAAACAAAACTTATCAGCGGTATCTGCTGAACAAACCCATTAGCCGAAAATTGTTGTTGAAACGTAAATTTTGTCCGAAACACGAGTGCACTGAATTCTCGACACATTAGTGTGAACAAGTCGAGCGTACCTTTGCAGGTGAAAATTTATGCAGTCACAATCGCCTCGGGCTACCGACACGACGAGTGTAGAGAAAGGAATTGATTAACAAGCGTGATTCAATCACCAGTCATGTCGGGTTGTTCGACACACCCAGTAGAATTAAATACAGGGGACTTGAATCCAGTTTCCTACACGCTTGACAAAAAAAAAAAAAAAAAAAATCATATATCGAAGCCATTCGACACTTTACACCTGAATTGTTTCCTACGTTTTAGGGGCTGTTCAACGTTGCGTAACGAAGTCGTCCGACCGTAAGGGACGATTATTAAGATAAATTGTTATAAATTGCGTCTCATGAACGTTTTCGATTTTGGAAGATTCTTTTTTCCACACAGTTGATAAACGAAGTGTGGAATCTATGCGTGAAATCGACGTTGACGCGACGCTCGCTGAGTGCATCTCTTGCATTATATACGTGATATGTATTTTTCTACGTTGCCAAAAGAGTTTTCTAATTTAGCAAGATACGGCTGTGAATTAAATTGCGGGTAAGGCCGTGACCGAGCTTTCAGAAGATCGAGGCAATTGCAATTCAACGCGAGTCTTGGCGTAAATGAATTTGAGGGGTCGTTCATACGATTTAGGAATACCGAAGAATCTCAACGGCGTCTTTGTCACTCCCCCGTGTCTTTGAGTGCCGCTGAGGCACAAGGCACAAGGCACAAGGCACAATGTATTCACGGCTGTAGGCTCGGGTGCTCTCCCAACTTTAACGGTGAAAATTATTTCACGGGGGTTAGCTGCGCAGGGTGTGGAGGTGCTTGAAATATTAATAAGACGAAAGCTTTAAATTCCAACGAATTATCTACCTACCGATGAAAAGTAGGAAGTTATTCACGGAAGAGGGCGCTGCAGGGCTTGAAACTTGGAAAAAGTAATAGCCCATATTTTCCGACAGTGTAAAAAAAAGTATAATTTTGGATACTTTACGACGTCGTGCATCGTAATTCGAGACTCTAAGTTTACCCTCGTGCTGCCCTAAGAATCCTTGAATCAGAATTTTGGCACGTATAACTTCCTGCCGTGGCACAAAATTCTTTTCACGCCAACCCAAAGACGGCGCTAAAATCCCACATTTCCTTCAAAGTTAGTTTCTGCCGTCTTGGGTGGATAGAAAAATATTCGAGTTTTCCAGTTTCTCTTTAACCATTTTATACGGATATATTTGATATCACGGGAATGTAGAAAGACGTCTCCGCGAAATAGAAAAACGAAACAAAAAATGTATAGATAGGTACCGTTAACATGAATTCAATCATGCTTAAATTTTTTTACCTACAAACCAACCAACCAATTCCAGCCGCAGCAATAATTTGAGGTATGATGGCAAGATTGTTTATTTAACCCGCAATCAAACGTAAGCATTAAATTTGCATAATTTTCGCGTAAAGCTTGAATCCGAATCGGTTTCCACTGACTAAGCTGTTAGCTTAGGATAATTTGTAATTCGCAGAGATCACGGACGGAGTTCCAGGGTCGTAATGTCGACGAGTAAGATAACGAGAGTCAGTATAACGCGGTTAATGGACGCGCCAGTGTCCGGTGAAAATCGTTTTTGTGACGATTCCATAAAATACTAGACGGTACATTAGATTGCAGGCCAAGTGAATAGCCGTGTAAGTTTTTTCGTCCTTTCACTTCCTTTTTTCCGTTATTTTTTTGTTTTTTTTCGTTTGAAAATACCGGAGCCTCTACGGTGAACTTGTTTTTTTTTTTTTTTTTATCGTACTAGTAAATTTCCCATAAAAAGTAAACACACTCACGTCACTCCCCCCCCCCCCCCCCCACACACCCCCTGCACGCAAGTAATCAAATAAGGGAAGGAAAAAAAAAATATTCTCTTCTTACTTTGTTTGCGTGAAACTCTTGAGAACAGCTGTTCAATAGTAAGTACGTACTCAGGCTACCGCCTTTTACGATTCCCTGCGCAAACTCTTCGGAGTCTAGAGGGTTTAACCGAAGGTTCTTCTCACTGCCACCGGAGGGTGGAAGCGACATAAGGGCGAGTGGATGCAGGCGATAGCGAAAAGGGATACCTAGCAGGCGTTGCATTAAAGCTCTCAATTTTACGATCCCTTCGATCCGGAAGAGCACGAACCTGGTACAATTCAATGCACTATAATACAGTTTATGTTTAACCATGAACAACATGCATCGGATGCAACGTGTACTGACTCGATACGTTACACGAGGAGCAGTAAAACATTGCGGATAATATTAATAGAAGAAAAGAAAAACCGAAAACTGTGTCTACAACCCCTTTCTTTGATCAATACGAACGCTGGATTCAGGTCGTACACGTTGTCTCAGAGTGTGAGAAGACGAGCGAAGTATCCGTGGTGAAAGCTCTCTGTAGCATCAGGATATGCGCTGACTTTGATTAAGAAATATGCGGGATGCAGCTCGTTGGACCAAAGAGTGCAACATCAGAGTCGACGGTGCTAATTGCGGCGGATGTTAATACGCAGCTTGCTCTCTGCGGGGGATGATAACGGGTTCATTAATTCAGGAGGCTGGATGCGCTTTTCTGCGCTGCAGGATCAGGCGGACGAGTAATCACGGTGATTTGATGGGCGAACCTGCTGAGTTTTAGGACTTTGGGATTCGGGGATCTACCTTGGAAGAGCCTGGGTGCATGGCTATGTCGCCTAATGCTGATGGAGAACCCATGGGTGTCGGTCGGATTTGATGAAGCAATTAATAATGGGTCTTATCGCGCTCGACCAAACCGAGGGACCAGGTAAATTGTGAATGACAACGACCCTCGACGATGCCGTGTGCGGATTAGTAATATGCGTGAATAATCTATCTCGACAATCGCGCGATGTTCACCCCTCGGTGGCTGATCGTGTCTATCGATTGATCCTCGACTCGTTTATAAGTGGAATGTAGTCGCGTATTGACTTCTTCTCGATAAATGGGCTCAACAGGTTGTCCGTGTAAGCTATTTCTATCTAGCTGCAGGATCACGTTAACTCGGTCTTCTATGTGACGGATCTTTGAGGAGGAAATTTGTTGGACCGAAAACGAAGAATGCGTCAAAACATCTGTCAGAATTCATATCTACTCGCGTATCTGCCAGCGTTTGGCATATGATCAATGATCTTGAAGACACTTTTTATAAGGGATTTAACATTTTTTTTTAAACATTTATGTTGCAGAGCTTTACGTGGGAGCAATATGAACGTGATGAATTGATCATGAATGAGAACATAATCAACTTCTCGTTTTTCAGTTATATAGACCTAATTTTATCAAATGGTTCATCAGAGATCGTGAAATACTTCAGACGGAATGAAATATTTATTATCTTATGTACAAGGGAGTAATTTTATGCAAATTTTCTGTCACGCGAGGTTTTAATTTAACTATGGTATAAAGAGTTTTTATGGATCGATGGAAAAAATACCCGAAATCCGTTGATAAATATTGAGATTATTATGAAGAATAGGTGAGTAGACAGTGATAGACAAGCGTAATCATCCGAGGTTACAGCCAACATATTATTGTTTTGTAATTCTGGAAATTAGTAACAATTGACTTGACATTTATTATCGAGCTTCTGGAAAATATTTTTTTCTCAATTTTTTATATCCGATGACAGCTTCTTATACTGACATTGAATAATGTCACACAGGGTATAAAATCCTGACGTATATGAATACTTAATTTTCTCATAGGTGTAAATAGAATTGATTTTTCAACGTCCAAGTACGACCAAGTAGGAGATTTGAGGAATGATTTTTGACTTCATTAGTCTTGAATTTCCCTTTCATCCCCATGTATACCTTCATCGTGATCAATAATTATTCAACGTCACTGTGTATTTTGCAATTTAGCAATTTCTACCCTCGAATTTTCCGACAGGTTTAATCTCTTATTGACAAAGTTACAACGGCGACAAGAGGGAAGAGTCGTGTTCAAAATTACTCACGAGTAATGAAAGCATAACATACTCATACACCGTTGATAATTCGTGACTTTTGACAATATTTGACACCGTAAATTCGCCTCTAAAACGAAGCGAACGAAATTCCGCACGTATAATTTTGACTGGCCATTTATGATGTGGGTAGAAACGTGTGTGTGTGTGTGTGTGTGTGTGTGTGTGTGTGTGTGTGTGTGTGTGTGTGTGTGTAAGAGAGAGAGAGAGAGAGAGAGAGAGAGAGAGAGGGAATGCGGAACAAACAGGACGACGAGCCTTTCCTCTCTGCGGACAATAGGCCACTTCAACTTCAATTTGAAGATTATATTGAATTTATTCGCTCGACATTAGAAAGTATAATGAGTCTAGAACCTAGGGACGATTGAATGGAAAGAGAAAGAGAGAGGGAGAGAGAGGCAGAGAAAGAAGACGATAAAAAAGAACCCCGAGAGAGGATGAAAGCCAAGAAACGGCAGTTGTGGAGAAGAAGAGCTGTGCAGGCTGATTGAACCTGCTGCGGCTGAAAAGCACAGATATAAACGATTCTCTGGCTGCAGGGCGCATTGCGGAGACACAATTTGGTAACAATAATAGTTGGATTGATATTGCCGATGCCTTTCTTCCATCAATACCTATCTACCTATGTAGGTATATAGGTATCTGCTCAATATATTCTATGTACACAACGGAGGTGGCCACGCAGTTTGTTCAGCTAGTAAATCTATATAATCGATATTAATACTGTCGAGCAAACGTGCGACAGAACTGAATTCGGTTGGAAATAAAAATACGGAAAAATAAAACGGCAATAGCTTTTTTCATAACCGAATCCAGCAGGGAGGTCATCAATTATTCAAACAGTCAAACTGGCGAACGGTCAATGGCATTTCATCTGTCATTTCTCTCACATATGATTTATTCATTGTACGAAAAAACAGAAAACCGAAAGAGAAAAAGCGACCATGACTTTTAACCGCGAGCCATAAACTGCCGACCGAGTTATCTTTCTTTTTCGCTGGAAAAACTCGCTGTAGGTATAACAGATTATTAAACTTCCCAAGCTTTTGCTAGAATATACATATGTATATACACACACACATATATATATATATATATATATATATATATACATATAATATATACAGCGGAGCGTGGTTCTAGCGAAATTGAAAGTGAGCATCGATGGATCCCAACTTCATTTTATACCAGGTTAATGGTAAAGCCTGCAGAAGGCCGGAGTGGATCAGATTGGCTTTCTGTACGTACGCTCTACTAGCCAAGCTTTGATATTAGTTCGTAAATGGAAACGTGGAGAGTAAAGTCGGATCGAATTCTGACCCAGCCGTAAATTCGGGATAGTAGTTTGGCACATGTACGAGACGATATATTGCGCAAACACGGGGGGGGGGGGGGGGGGGGGTCGATCAGAAATCCAAGTTGCCATAACTTTACACAAAATTATTTACGACTGCATTCATTTTATTTTTTGGTAAATTGATACCGCTGCTCAGTTCAGATCGTAACACCAATTACTTTTTTTTTTTTTTTTTTAATCATAATTCAAAGCCATCACATAAGCTTTCCTTGTGAATAAAATTTTAACGATTTATATTTTCGAAAAGTCCCAAAATTAGCACTCTCAAAGTCAGTAAGGGTCATGCGGAAGCAGTCGCGAAGTAGCTTGCACTTGGTTAGAAGATGCTTAAATACTATTTTGCATAGCATTCATATTGCGTAGTGCATAAGTTATAACAATACAGTAGGATGGGTGAAAAAAATGGCTGAAAACTATTGACAAATCAAGTGCGAAGTTGGAAGAAATGAACGCTTCACTTTTAACACAACAATCAACAACAATATATTGCGTATTTGCAGACGCATAACTGAGTAAGCAATCCACCACAAGTTACCTGCCACGGTGCGGAATAATTGATGCATTCCCCGTATACTCGAAGTATAAATACCATGCGTAATACGAGTCTGCAATGTATGGGGGAAAAACAAACGATGACGCGACCGTGCGAAAGGCAAAAGCCATCTTGACGATCGATTCGCACATCGGTAAAAAGAGTGATTATTCATGAAATTGCGTGATCCTCCTATATTACTTCCGCAGACACAGGGAAGATATCCGTTTATTTTTTATAAATATTTGAAGACGATTGCAAATGCCCATTTTTTAAAACCTGATACAATTCTCGAAAATCTAGTGAGTCACGCAAAACACTCCCCGTTAAGTAAAATGTGGGTCGAATTTTTTTTCCATTTTTTTTCATCACTTAATTCGAAATTTTTCAATTTTTAAACCCAAAATTAACGCAGGATCAAATCGTAAGCGTCAAATAAGGGTCAATTTACTTGTAAATGTTTGGTTTTACCAATTCGACGATGCGTCACTCTGATTAGTAAAGATAATTTTGGGTTAAAAATTTAAAAATTCCGAATTGAGTGATAAAAAAATAGAAAAAAAAAATTCAGCCCACGTTTTCCTTAACAGGGAAAGTTTTGTGTCATTCACTAAATCATTGAGAACATTTTCAGATTTTAAAAAATGGGCATTCGCAATCAATTTCAAATATTTATAAAAAATAAACGGTTCAATAAAAAAAAACTTGAAAAAAATTCAGATCACGTTTTTTACCCAGTAGAATGTTGGAAAAAAATATGAAATGACTTTGAGATGATCGGGGCTTATCATTGGTCGAGTTGGCATGTGACTGTAACGTTTTATTACTCATTTCAAATGGAATTCATTTTCATACGAGTATGAAAAATTTCTCAGTAAATCTCGAGGAGGTGAACGGCGACGCTTGAGCAGGTTGACGTGAAAGAGGAAGGATTTCGCCAGTGGGTCACGCTGCGCATAGCAACCCCCCCAACCCAGCACTCGTCTTTCATTACCGAACTGTCAACACCTTCTCCAACTTCATTTCACTTCCGCCTGTGCAGCACAAGGCGTCGAGCACGTGAAGCGAAAAAATTGAATGCACCAAGGACGCGGCGTCTGCTTTGCAGCCCCGTTCGCTCGAAGGCTTTTTCAATTACCAAATGGTCTCCAGCCTTCTCCAATATCCCGATATACCGCAGGATTTGACTGATAATCCGGCGAAAATCTCACCTCAACGTGTATATTCTCGTACACATCGGTATCGGCTTTTGTATTGCTAATCGATCTCAAGGTATTAAGGACCGAAGGCCTGCAGCCTTTCTCCACAAATCTCTCTACCCGTAATTTCTTGGCCTTAACCATTCCACAAGGGGTAGCCTCTGAGACCAAGAAACAGAACAAGATCACTGACTAATCCAGAACCTCAGCCTGCAACGTTACGTCAAAGTCAGACTCTTCACCAGCCGTTCGACGTCGAGGAAAAAAAAGACAAAAACTCTATCCATCAGCATCGTCAACCGAGCTAGACACCGCGCAATTCTTACCGCGACGCGGGGCTTGTGTAAAAGAAAATGGCTGCCGTGTAGGGCTAACTGCCGTCTCAGAGATGCGTGGTATGTTAGTAGGAGAAAGTAATATGCATGGAAGGGTAGCGGCTGGCACCCCGTGGCGTATTCTCTGTATTCAGATCGAAAGTGAGGATATTTGAATTCAAGGCGTTACCTTTCCGTTGCCCGTCCCTCAGTGCGTCCCTTTTTCATCGGGGAAATTCGCCCCGGGACAAGTGGCTTCGGGGTTGATTTGCACAATCGGCGGAGATCGGGGAGAGAGAGGGTGTAATTACCCCTCACCCTTTAGGCTTCGTTAGCCCGGCAATCAGTTCGTATCTATTCAACCGGATTCAGGCCTGGGTCAAGATAGAAATCATTTCTACTTGGATGCAACCCGAACTTCCTTACATCTGTGCACGATTGTACATTGGATTGGTTGGCGGGTTTCCGAAGGGGGTTGAGGCATTTGGTAAATGCGTCCGAAACGAAGGGGTCGACGGTGAGGCGGGTTGAAAGTGGTAAATTGAAGCGAGCCAAGACGCGAAGCGACGAGCCCACTTGATAATTCCTACCATGAACCCTTTGTGTTTCGGATTCCATCCCCAAGATAACATTGCCGCGGTGTGAATTATGGGTCCAGCCGATTCTGCCCATTGTCATCCCGGCTTCGCGTGTCTTGGCAATATTCACGCTTACCGCCTAAAGTAGAGAAATACTGTGTTTTCTTGTCTTCTGGCGCACGGCTCGCGGAGGAAACTTGGCTAACTTTTTTACTAATGCATTCGATGATCACGGTCTGGTAATTAGTCGTAGTAGTTTCCATAGTTTCCGGTAATACCCTTTATTACTACGAACTATGAAAGTAAAACTACTACGACTAATTGTGAGCCAATTATATATATTAGGGTGGTCGTTAAACGGAAGATCATGTTGGATGGTCATAAATGGGCTTCAAATGTAAAAAAAAATTTCTCTCTAATTTTTCCCGATTTTTATTCTCAGCATTTAGTTTCTCTGTAGATTGTACATTCCAAACGAGCCGTCAGTGTTTTAATTCAGTATATTATTTTTTAATCATTTTTCAAGCTATATATATATAACGTTGTATTTTACACTTTTTTTTTTGTAATCTTCGTTGAGTTTCGAAACGTCCTTACTTTCGATTATATAGGAAGAGTATGTGTGAGGAATTCCATTCTAATCCTGAACAATTCAAGGCTCGAAACAAAAATCTGAAAAAATTAGCGAGTTGTTTTTTTCTCATATTTATGGCTGATCTACGACCATGAATTGAAAGTTCCAAGGAAAAAAAAAAATTTAACGACTACCCTAATATACATATGTATGTATATATACACACATGTTAATTTTCACCGGCTTATATTTGATTGTTGTGACACCATGGAACCTTAAAATCTCGTTCTCATCTTACCAAATACATGTGATGCGGTTGACGATACAATTTTTACCAAAACTTGTCTGGAACTTCAATTAGATATACAAACGACATATAGTAAAAGAAAGTAGATTTCAAATTTTTTCCAGTGATATTTCACGGCGAGAATCAGTTGATATACCGCTTTTGAGAACGTGGATCAATTATTATCTGAACTTCATTATTCACACAGATTGGATGAGTGTAATAAATAGCCTGCGTCTTTGACTTGAACCGGCTAGATTTATCACAGTAGAAAGTATCACTGTCAAGTCAGACACTACGTCCTGCCTCCCATGCTAAAATGCGTAGGGTAAGTGTACTCGGGCCTCGATCACGGAACACCGGTCTGACTGAAACGGAGTCGCACCACTGACTGAGCTTTCGAAGCGTCGCGTTCGCGCCGCGCGCGTTTGGATCCAACCCTCGAGCCTTGGACGCTTTGGCGCCATCTTGGATCTTCGTGGAAACAGATGAGCGAGGAACGGAGAGATGCGGAATGGAAAAGTGTTGTGAAATGGTTTAAGAGTAGGTATGTATGTATGTACCTATGATGCGTAATACGGAAGTTTATTCAAATTGAAACTACGCGCCCGTGCAATGTCGCGCTTATGCGCTGGGTGGTTTCATCTTCCAAACCGCACGCATCGCTAGAGCTCGTTAAAAATCACCTGCAAGGATGCGGGGTTACGAATGAATGATTCACTATGCGAAGCTGCTAGAGTGAGCTTGCAGCGTCACGGGAAGTTTTATTGGCTAATAAGCTTATTTTTCACAGGTAAAAATTGCATGTAAGCAATCATTTTTGAACCAAACTGTACGGAATTGAAGTTACGCGATTAATAATGTTTCAATTTAGCGGCAAGGATCTCTCAGACACTTCGAATTCACTTTAGAGATCCTCAAATATTTCTGACAGCACAGAATTATTTGATTTTGATAATTACTTTGATCCTTTTATATAACTTTCACTCTTGAATTTAGCTTTCCCAGAAAGTTAAGACTAAGGAAGTTAAACTTTGCAGTTCAAGTCAGTCGAATGCTAACTTGAAACCCCGCTATAAACGCAATCGTTTATTACTGAGAAATAGTCATTTCTTCGGCATGATGAATGTCGCTAATTAATGATGACCAATGAACTAAAAAAAGTTCCAGAACTCCTGAACCTTTGTTTGTGTATAAGGTACACATGTTTTGGACACCTCGAAAAAATCAGTCCATTGACGATTTATCATGGTTCTACAAACGCGCAGCGCCCCTTAATTACACCGTTATATCTATATAATTGAGCGTACAGATGTTAGACGACATAATATCAACTGTCAAAAGTACCTATAAGACCGGAAAAGATCAAGTAGGTGGAAGTAAGTTGCTATTATTCTTTAGACGGTAGCGTCATGTGGTACAGGCATTCGTATCAAACGATAAATTTCGTCATGGAAATGGTTCTCGATGTTTGGCTTACCCAAACGGCTTCTGTTTTTCGTATTTGGCATCAGAAATAGCACCGAAGATGTTGGAAATTGCGTAGGGTATAGTAGAAAAAAAATGATAGTCAAGATTTAACGTCGCGTGAATAGATGCGGTATCGCCGAAAAAAAAACAGCAGAGTAGAGATTCCATATTTCGATGTGAAACTGCGTATACGGCTTGTTTGTCGAGACATTTATCCAAGTTGTAAATTATACCAGCGTGACATGCACCGAGGAGCTGGATAAATAGTGTTTGTTATTTCAGCCGATGTCATCTCTCCATGTTTCAGCACGTAAATTCAACATTTTCTACGGAAACTTTCCATAAACCCCATAAATTCGCTGGATACATAACGCACGGAAGCAAAAACACACGTTCTCCTCAGGCTGTGTCATCTTGCGCGTTAATCTCGTTCTATTTCTAAATTAGACACTTTTGCAAATATCTCATAGTGATGCATCTTTGATTAAGCCCGAGCAACGTTTCTCCTTGCGCAGAGCTGCCAGTTTCCTTCTTATTTGCCACTCATCGTGAGGCGGCTAATTAATTGAATCCCCACAAGCAGCGGCAAATTAAACCCAAACTGTTTGCCTCGGTGAGAGTAATATTTTATGAAACTTACCCGCAAGCTACACGATTCACTTCAACGTACGTAAAGACTTCGGACGTTGGAAAAAAGAAATTGTTTTATTTTTTCAGAATAATATTGCCGCGCTGATTCTAAGAGAACACAACATTCAGGCTTATTCTTGTTAATGTAATGCAAGATGCGTATATTAAAATGTGTTGGGTAGGAAACAACAACAAGGATATTAATAATAATCAAAGACTGTCGATTTTTACCCTGTACGGAAGAATCCAGTCTGTGAAATCGCTAAAACTGATTCATGGTGTCCAGTGGTCCTGGAAATGTGCTTCAAAAGTCCTGGAAATCTATTTTTAATGTCCTTGAATAGCCCAAAAATGTCTTGAAAATGTCCTGGAAATGTCCTTGAATTTTTTACGGATTTTTTACCGGACACCGTGTGATTCCCTTCCTTTCTTCTTCTTTGTCTCACTCTCGGTGATGTTAGATATTCAAACGCAATACACTCGTACATCATGCACTGCGCCTTTCTCTCAATTAATACACAATTTTACACCTGACAGGAAGTCCGGTTGAACTACTGTTTGGAATTAATTGGAAGTGTTATATATTCAACAGCAAAACGCTAGGTCTACGCGAGTTTGATAAAAGTGAATGTGCAAAACACGTTACGAGGAAGGAGTAATATGAGGTGGGAAAGCTGGGCGGTAGTTTTTCCTCCGTTTTCCCGTCATCCCAGTTCCCGGAAAACGACCATCCCCTGTTGTCATCCCAAAAAAGTGTTTCCGAATGAGGGAAAATTCATGCGGTTAGGACGACGAGGGAGAAAAAGTGAGGTGTGAAGGCACGAAGGTGGCTCCAAGGACGGAGGGTTGCGTGTAATGCGATATCAGCTTCGATACAAATAACGAGAAAATAGGGAAGAAGAATGAAGGAAAAAATAAAAAAACGAAGCCTACCACGTGTGAAAGTTTACATTTTGCAGGAAATTTGAAAGCTCCTGGTGAACGGAGATTGAAATAGATATATACACTGTGCAGGCGGTATATATATATACGCGTGATAAGACAAGGTCGTAAATCGCTTTGAAAGAATACCTTTACGGTGCTGTGTGTGAGCAAGTTTTCAGCTTCGAATGCGTATCATCCCCGTATACATCCCATTTCCCATTTCCCGTTTCCCATATCCCTGTCATACTTTTTCCCTTTGCTATTTATCTTGACGCGTGAAAAGGTGCAAAAGAAAGCGATATATGCAATGCTGGTGACTCGCTGGCGATCACCGGTGCTTGAAACTTGTCATGTTGCGTGAGTATTTCCACAATGGCAGTCAGTATCACCACGCACGTCATGTTATAAGGTATAATAACTACGTAGGGTTTGCGACACGCAAAGAGGTCAACGACTCTGTGACGAGGTAAAAGTCGACGGCATGTGTGACGTGTCTCTCTCTCTCTCTCTTTCTCTCTGCTGCATAAGGTATCTAATTTCGGATGCGCCACGACAGTCATCGAATGGTTTCGTTAGTATCTATCTAATCGTACGCCGGCTGTTCGTGAATCCGACGGTTTTTTTTTACTTACGCGAAACTGCGGGCAGAGGTACCACGAGGTTCAGTTTCGTCTTATGACGTCATCGTATCTTCCAATTTTAGTTACTCTATGAACCTGTCAATATTCTCAATTTCATTTCCCGTGTTTCTGAAGATGTTTACTCTATTGCTATATGGGCAAACACCAATCGCATATCCCTTAATAATAGTGAAATGAAAGCCCTGTTCTGCGGCAGTATCCGGTTAATTATTTTTGTAACAGGCTGTTTATTGTATTCATTCGCCTTGCACCACCCTAGGGGACATTTCCCATGGCTATGATAAAATGTACTCTATTCTATACTCTTTCACCATGATTCCTGAAATAATAAATGTGAATTCATTAAAAGGGCAATAATTCCAGCCGAGCGTTTCCGCAACGTTTCTAAACGCTCAATCTTTTTTATACCAGAACGTATATATACGACAAAACCAACCGTCATCGTACCCATTAGTTCTTACATTTGTACGTTAATTTCTCATTTTCCCAAAATGTGTCGAGTGCAGAAGTGCTCCTGCTTTCACTGCCAAAGCCGGAGTGAGATTCGCCTTTTCGCATCTCTCACTCAAAGGGAAGTCAAAATGAGAAAGCGAGCTTTATTACAGACATCGTCCTCATTTTCTATTTCGTTGTAGTGGGTCTAGTATTCGCGTATTATAACTACAGCGCGAGAGAAACCGACGTTGATGTTGGCGAACTGGAACGTTTCAATTAGATGTGCTTTCTCCTTCAAGAGACGAAGCAGGAGGAAGAGTGTAAGGTGAAAGCGTGGGTGAAATAAAAAATAAAAACACATTAGAGAGAAGAAAAAAAAAAAAAAAAAAAAAAAAAAATAGTTAAGGAAAAGCTAGAGGTGATTAAGAAGGACGTGAAGATAAAAAAAAAAAAGAAAACGGAGAAAGAAATCGCCGAGTTTTCTTCTTTCAGGAAATCGTTGATTCTTTCAAGTTTGATTATGTTTCGCCGATACAACACTAATACAAAACCCGTTAGAGCGGTTCTTTTATCGTAACAAAATGTGTTCGAAACATTCGATAACCGCCTGAAAATTCACTTGCAGGAGCCAATTAATTTCACATCCAAGGAACTTATTTTCTTTCTATACTTAGATTGGTTTTCTTTGAAAAATTTCAACTACGCCTGGCTGTTCCTGCATATACTATATTCCTGAATTTTTCGCATGTGGCGTGTCTTATTACACGCCACTTCACGCTTGACAAAACGCTCGTATCTGCATACGGACGTATACATTTTTAGCAAAACCCGATATGAGTGCGTGCAGAAGGGGTTGCAAGGTCGTATTTACGACCCCGAAAGTACGAGGGGCACCCGTGAAAAACAAGTTTGACTAAACGCTCGACTCGGTTGTGAGAACTATAGCTATCGACAGCTTCTCGAACTCTAAGGGTTGAATTGATTTTCGTCGAAACGCCTCAAAGGTCAGATCTAAAAATATTTTGCATACATTTTTTTCGCCAAATGTACAAAGCTTGCCGTCCGGTCGAAAAAGTGTGAAAGTAAAAATATGGCAGAATACATATTCAGAAGTACCTCGGAGTGATGGGGTGAAATTTGATTAAAGTGGTGCCGAAATAAAATATGAACTACACCACCGTGAATTTAATATACCAAATGAGTAGCAATTTTTCAACACTTTATAAATGGTTTAATATTTGGATTAAACATATCAATGGAACAATAATAAGGGTGCTAAAATTTTCATTTTCATTTTCTGAGACCTCTTAGTAAATAGTATACATTGTACTGTATATACCTTATCGAAATTAAATATTAATGTAATATTTTTTCAATTGATTATTTGACGAGATTGACTTCTTCTACTAATAAGCTTGTTAGTTTACTTTTATCGTTTCGGAGTCAGGGCAAGTTTTGAACCAGACTGTATACCTGTCACCGGTTGATTATAAAAAAAATGATGAAATTTTCTAATCGAATAAAAATGGCGCTTGTCGGTGCCACTCAAACACGGCAGGTAGGCTTAGCGAAACGCTTCCAAAGCCTGCGAGGATTATTGCGGGTGTAAAAAAGAGACTTGCCTAGATAAAGCCTTTAACTTTTTAACAAGAAGCGACGCCACGCGAAAGCCTTTTGCATATTCATGTGGCGCTGAGCGTCATTTCGTTTCAGGCAAAGCAAGTGGTGAACCCGATTCAGCTGGTGCCATGTAGTAGTATACCTCGTCGAATAATTGACATCAGTGCAATGCATCAATCAGTTTCAAAGTGATCAGATTCGATTTCAGCAGAAAAAATATTGATTAACGGTGGCGAGAGATTTCCTCGATTAATTCGCCAATTGATTAATCGGACGCCTGCGTCACTCGCGCGATAAACTAGGGAGGGTAAGAGAGCAGCTGGTGAATGGATCACCCGTTTATTTTTTGCACTTCGCAAACCAGGTATAAATGCAAAAGAACCACCGTCCCGAGTATTTTACGCGGCTAGTATCGAGGGTCTAAAGTGGCAGAAATTCAACCCCAGGGAAAGAAGCCGAGGAAGGCAGGGGGAGCGAATATCGAGATGGGTCTGGTTGGGGTTTTCACCCCCCGATATGAGCGGCGCCATAGGTTTCTGGCTCGGTATGAAAATGCGGAGACGGGGAGACGGGTTTTTAAATTTCGAAATTTTGTCGCACCCCAACGTCGCGTCGAGCGAAAAAATGTTCCATTTCTATGTACGTTTGTGCAGAGTGCGATGAGGCTGTAATTTGACAATTTTCAGCGTGACAAATTGGCGCGATTTCTCTTCGCCTTGCCCATGTCCGCCAGATCCCGATTACAGTTTAACAATTGTGCGGCTTTACTTTCCTTCGGCAGCTGATACACGCTCCAGATGTTGCAAACGCTTAGAAGCTTCCGTCGTCATGACACGCGCTGGTATAAACGTGAGTTAACCAACTAATTGAATTTAATCGCCGACTGAACCGCGGGCACAAAGGGACTTGGCGACGAGACGTGCTGTGCGAGAACCGCGAGATGAGAGAAGCTGCTATTTAAAATTATGAAAAGTATTTCACATGCAACGATTAAAGATTTATTCCTCGATTTTCTTCGCTCCGTTTACCGCGAGAATTTTTTTTTCCCTTTTACGTTTTAGCTCGTCGGCTCTACTATTGAGTGTGCTAAGAAATCTGGGTTACGAGTAATGGAAAGTCTACCACCCTTGAATTGTTTCTCTTTTTTGTGTTCTTCTTCACCTTTTGATATTTACATTTTTTGTCTCGTCTCTTACATATTTGCGTGATATTACAATTTCAGTGCTATCAAACACACCGATACAATATTATCGTAGGAATAATTTTTGGGTTACAAATTTTTCATGCTTTATTTATCGTCAATTACTTGTTTTCCTCGCTGCAATATTTGAATTTATTACATAAATTTTTTATGCAAGGCTGATTACAGATCCACAGGAATTCTTAGTTTTTTCTGATTTTCTGTGCTCCATGAATATCCGTTATAAATCGTCCGAGAAAATAAAATGATGTATAGAATTTTCTTTCAATCCAACGCACGCGCATACGCGAATAAGCCGTTGTCAAACTGATTCGGTCCGACTGCGTGTCGACGGTGATAACGTATTGATCTTGTTCGATGAAATCTTTAATCAAATAAGATTCCTCGATCGAGAGTAATGGACACGACGTAGTCGGTGAGCGAAGGAAATCGATTTTAACTGCGTTACCGTGCAATAGTTATTGAATCGTGGGCTTCTGCATAATTCATATTTTTCTTAATTTCCTGTCCTCGTGTTCGAAAGATATCGAAACTGCTTATAGAGCGTAGATCTTCAAGTTTGCTCGCCCTTCGAATAAATTTCATAGCAACGCGTATTATACATAATCTATTCGATAAACTCATCCACCGTGATTCCGTTCGTCTGATTTCCGAGTTTAATTCCAATCTAGCGGTTATTACGAGTTGAGAAGGAAGCGAGAAAGTAAAGGAAAATGAGAGTTTAAGTTGATGTCGAATTTAAAGCTGAGGCCTTACGAAGGACGCGGATATTAACATTTTTTATTTCCACTCCTTTTTTCTTCGTGTTACAGAATATTTCATCGTTAGGTAATTTGACGGAAATCTGAATACACAACGAAGCCGTTTCATAAACATGGATGGCTGTTATCGTATCATTTTTGCATTGCGAGGACGTCATTTGCAATGATGAATGAATGAACGATTACGGAGCAAAATTTCAGCGTCTAACCGTTTGTTCGTTTCCAACCGCGAGTGATTTTACGATTTCAACGCGTAAACTTGGTTCTCGCATATAAATATATATGTGTGTCGAGATGACAAGCGAAACTCTAGCGGCGTGTTAATAATCCATTATGCCTTGCGGAAAAGAGCTTTCCTTTAGGCTCGGCTGGAAAAGGTGTTGAAATATCAGCAACGAGGAATGCTTTCCCTATAATTTTCGTGCAGTACGCTTGAGCCAAAGCTGACGATGAACACAGGTATAAAATTCAAAATTTTTCCAATCTGAATATGCGCTTTCATAACATTTTCGCCACAAAACTGCTCCGTAGAAGATAAAATAAAAAATAAATAAAAAATTCTGTTCCCAACAAAGTGAAATAATTTTTCATCATAACTACGAATTATCTGCTCAACTGCAAGCAGTTGTATCAAATGATAAACCAGTTTTATTCGAAAAGTTTATACGGTAGGTAAAATTTCACGGTATAGGCGCGCGTTTGCAAGGTTTACCGTTAATAGCACGGGGTAATAAATTGGAACTTGCACGAGGGAAGCGCCCTGCATCATACCGGCAAGTGTTATATACGATTATTCTTACCAACTCTGAACAGGGGTGATCGTTGGAGGCATGATTTACCCGGGAAGCAACTCCTATTTTTACCGGTACCATCCTGCCTTACCGACGGAGCGTTTAACCACCCTCTGCAACCCCTGTACAGAAGCATAAACAATTCGAACGAAGTAGCGTATCTGCGACACGGTTTCACGCACGGCTAATGTGAATAAATTAGAGAAGAAATTAAACGCGTTTATGTCGCGACTGACGAAATTTCGAGGGAAAAATCGTGAGCGGGTTTCAGACACGACGATGGTCGGGGTTTTTTTGTGCGTGTGAACGAGCCAGTGGAGAAAATTAGGCTGTTGGGATGCGAAACGGCTGCTCACCCGGTGACTAATTACACGTAACGACCTCCTCAGACGTTTATTAAACATCGACCATCCATCAGGACGCTGCTCTAACAGCGGCTGTGAACGACAGACACGCACGCTGCGTAAGATCATTCTGGGTTGAAAGAGTTGACTTATGCGCATTTTATTTTTTCGAAGAAATATCTCTTGATGCGAATCGTGCTCGAAATTGGACCCACAGTCGTACGACCCTTGCAATATACAGTTACAGCCGACGGAACGTAACGACGTACAATGCTAATGCAATCCGGTGCACTTTCGAGTCTCGCTGAAAATTGCATGACTAGACTGAACACTCGGAATGTGCAGGCTCTGCAGGGTTGTAAATTTCCGAAGCAGGGGAAGAGCGGTTCTTAATTTCCAGCGGGTTATTGAAACAGTGGAAATAGATAGCGAGTCGCCACCCTGGTTCATATCAGGCTCGTATAACGGCAGGCAATAAACGTTAATAGAACGTAATTCAGCAAGACTTTACCGGAGCTTATCTGCACGTGGTCGACAGCCGAGGTTCGAGGTAACGCTGAGTTATACTACTTTTGCGTCTGACCGGACATGATAAGGCCTGCAACTGTTTGCGGTCGGCCGAGCCGCCGAGTTGCTGAATTCCTATCGCAGTTAAGAATGTTTATTGAAGATTTACCGAGCATG
The DNA here is from genome assembly GCF_021155765.1 of Diprion similis. Lineage (NCBI taxonomy): Eukaryota > Metazoa > Arthropoda > Insecta > Hymenoptera > Diprionidae > Diprion > Diprion similis. The sequence continues at coordinate 15,086,956 of NC_060112.1, read as the reverse complement.
CGTAGAACGCTTTTTGCTTGTTATACTGTACGGGAAATTCACGACACATTTGACGTTTGCTGAGTCAGATTACATAGCAGATTTTTGAACTGAGTTAACCGTGTAGAAACATTGCTGTACATTTGCATATTAATTTTAGTGAACGAGGTAAAGTGAATTTCCTGTAGGAGCTTGGCAATTAAAAAAAATTAAGGATCTCTAAAGTAGCATGTGGTTTTTTTTGTATTTAGCCACTTTGTTGTCTGGCTCAATTGCAATAAACCAACTATGGTTAGAATGCATTTTAAGAAAGGCCGAAATCAATCGACTGCACTAAACATTCTTATGTTGGTTTGGTTTGAATTCTCATTTTGAAGACACGATTATTAAGGCAATTTGGAGGGTGAAATTGCGAATTTCAAATAAAATGCTAAGAATTTTTCTCTTCTCTCGTCTTTTCTGTATTTCACAACTTGAACAGATTTTATATTTGTGATTTGTGCCAGAAAATTTGTGAATAAAATATATATTTCTGTATAAATGATGAGTGAAAATCGAGAACTAACCGAAAGAATATTTTTATTAGATTTGGAGAGATTACACAAGTAATAAGAAATCCGAATGAAATATAAGTAGTAAAAATAATTCTTTTTTTCAAATCAACGTGGTTGTAAATTCATTATTTCTGCTACTCAAATTTCTTACACGCACGTTTGCATATAGTATACATTTGCAAAAAATGTTCAGTTCATTTCGAACAATTTGTATCAAATCAACTAATCAATTGTGTTTACACTACAAGATTTGTAAAAATCAGTTGCGTATTTTTGTAAAAACGATTTTGAGAATTCTAATTTTGTTACGAAATTTACAAAAAAATTTACGCCATTTGCACTTTGCTATATCGAAATTCTACTTTCAGTCGGAGTGTAGCAAAATCACAAACATATTTGGCAGTGCATGGAATTTCCCCGCGATTCGGAGCGTGGTTGTGCTTCGCTCATTCCCTGAGATGGAGAACAAAAGATGAAAGAGGGAAAAAGAGAGAGAGAGAGAGAAAAAGATGTCAGAAGACCGTTCTTTCTGGTTCTTCCAACTTTCCACACGTGGACCATGACTCACGCTGCAGGAGTTCATTCCGAAGTTATCGTGAAGAACTTTGACGATTTATGCGCAATAAAATTCCCGGAACATGTTATAATTTTATAAAGTACATCGCAGTTACACGTTCCAATTCCGCGATCGCGAGACGAAATTAAATACATGTCACTTGTATTTCAAAATCAGGTCTTTCAATTAAAACTGCATAGTTAGTAATAAAAACTTCAAGATATTTCACTCGATGAGTCTCGGTAATTGGCTATTTCACTCACTTATCCTAGTTAATTATACATAAAGTTCATGGTTTATTTTTAAACACAGACCTGATAAATATTTATTCTCGATCAAAGTTGAGTTAACTATAATTTGTCTAATAATTTTCAAACTCAGACTAGTGCCCTGATAAATATTTATCCTCGATCAAAGTTGAATTACCTATAATTTGTCCCCATTTTTACAGGGTTTCCAAAAAATCTCCAGGAAACGAAAATTGATCAATACTTTGAAAAATTCATCTTACGTTGCTCCAATTTTCCCATATAATAAGTGCAAGAATGTCCAATTATCAATCAAACCAACATTTATAGCGGAGTTTTTCGAAAGTCTGAATGCGTATCGTCATGAAAATTGAGTAAAACTCTTAACTCGTCTCAAATGCAAACACAAAATTCATATTTTGTAATGTTTTCAAAATCGAAAAAAAAATTATTCGAAATTTTTTTCACGCTTCACTGAAATGAATTGTATAGATAATTGAAGACATGGAACACAATTCTCTGGTCAGTTTTTCGATTAATTTTCGAATTTCATCGCCTATTTTACAGTCGTACATATACTGAATGACTATCGCGTACGATTTGAGGGTCATTAATAGCGAACTGTGCGGGCATTTGAGGATCGAGTGTTTACGTCAAATGAAGCTATAACTATGATAAGAGCGAAGCACATGGAGTGCAGACTGAAAACCGGGCAACGACCAATCGACCATTTGCACTCCATTAGTTATACCGACCGTAACAAATCAGATGCGACACCGTAAATTGACATTTCATGTACCAAAGGGTGGCCCATCACACAAACGATTTATACTCGAGGATGCGCCATCGAGAGCATCTCGAAAGCATAACAGCAAATATGCAAATGTTGATACCGCAACTTGTCATGAGTGAATTGGTGCGACGCGTCGCCTCGGCCTATAAAATTTCTTTTTAGAATTTCAGAATATATATAAACGGCCCGACATTGCGCTCGATTGAATTTCTGCCATCGATTCCGTCTCGATTCCGGTGGGTCGACTTTATATATTTTCTCGCGGCGGAAATTGATGGGTATAAAATCGTCGGGTACTCGGGCTTCTTCTCGGTCGGGAAATATGCATCGGGGAATTCCACCGTTTCTCGATATGCGCGGAAATATCGGTTCAAGGTTCAAAACGCGCGACCTAATGATCCAACTTTCGTGGCCCCGGACCCGTTTGTTGTTTCACAAGCCAAACCGCGAGCATTTGCCGATGACGTGACAATTTCGTCGGGCATAAATGGACGGCCGCGGTAGCCAGCCCAAACTGAGTCTAACTCATGAATGATACATCCGAAAATTTCGTGGGCGGTTTTCCAGACACGTGACAGAACTGAGTTTCAGATTAACGAGCTGTTCTTGCTGTAGGAACGAATTTGGGAAACCGTGGATTAAGTCTGCGCTGTTCAATACCAATGAAATACACGTCGGTTTGACGTGAAATAAAATGCTAACATAGCTGCAAGGGTGGCTGAGTACACAGAATTTACCCTTCGTCGATTTAACGTTTGTTTAACCGCCGATCGGATCAGCAGCTATTATACAACGAATCGTTTCACGTTTCATTCTATTCCCGTCCGAATCAAGGCTCGTGCTTCGAAAACCTTCGGATAAATTGCTCTCGGTTCAATTAGTCGAGTCAAGCAAGGGCTTGGCGCGCGATATTATATACATGGTATCTATAGCTTCGGAGAATCGAAGAAGACGCGTGATTCCATGCGAAAACGAGGCAGAGCGCGTGCAAATTAGCGGAATTAAAACTTGTACACTTGGCATGTGTATCCAATGCAGGGTGGAATTAATATCGAGACTATCATGCTTGTAAAATTTATGGGAGTGTGTATAATATTTACGGTATTTACAGGTCTACGGCTTACGGCTTGTTAAAGAGATTAGTTTACGGAGCGTGACAGGTAAATCTGCAAAGGACGTGCAAACCTCCATTAACGCACTGGTGATTCTTAATCAGGGATCGGAGTAATTAAGCTCCGAATAGGGGAGGGTGGGGCAAACTGAGTCCCTTAAGAAAATAATGCTTAAGATCATAATAAAATGTTTCGAGCAGTTATAATTTCCAAATATTTTATATTTAATAAAAATTTGAGGTGGTTAATTTTATCCCTTGTTATTTAAAAAAATTCAGGGGCCTACTTTGCCCCATTTTGTCCCCTATCGTTCGTTAGAGGAAAATTAATGGATTTGGAGGAATGATGCAGAAATTTTATACCAACTTCTCCTCTTTTGCACAAGTTCCGGTTTAAAGATTAAAATGCGAAAGTATTTAGCAGCGATTTTGCGCCCCGAGAATTTCGATTTGTCGAAATACGGTATTGATGCCTCTTATCACGTTGCTCTGCAATAGCGCAACACTAAAGATCCGACTTTAATTATATTTTTATCGATATACAGTATCCATGATTCTAGCTGCTGGGATATACACGACCTCTCACGTCCCACTTTGTCTGCGTTAGATAAATTCAATGTTTCTGGATACATCTCGTCGAGAAGAATTCTACGACGTGCTTATCACGAGTGAATTTAACAAATTGACATTCATTCTCTCTGAATCCGAACCCGTGTCTTGATTTTTTGCGGAAAATGATTCAAGTCATTCGTCTTCTCTTCGCGAATTCAATTATCATCTTTCCGGTCCTACCAGCGAATGTGATGAGCGTCAGCAAGGCGTAAAGTAATACGATATTATATTGTAGGTATTTGAGCTTTACACTGTCACACCCAGTATTTGTGCGAACGAGGTATTAACGTCCTTTGAAAATAGAAATTGAATGTACCGCTGTAGCGTGTGTCGTTAACGTATACACGACAAAAATATGATACAGTTATCGTCCTCCACCTCATCGGCAAGATAGATATATTTAAGGGATGGCCCCCCGCTTAAACTGGGAAGATATTTTGCTAGGTTCTTATTTTTATTTTTATTTTTTTGTAGAAAGTTAGCAGAGATACAAGCTCCGTTTCTTCCACGCTGCAGGAGGAAAAAAAAAAGAAATGACGAAAAAAGAACTGGGAAGATTTCGTGCTCCAGGCAAGTTTTAAAACCGCCAGAAGTTTGTAGTTTAATCGAAAGTTTCAAGTTATTTAATCCCAACGCTGCTGAGTTTGGCTATCAATTTAGGACAAAATTGTTGACGGGTTTTCAAAAAAAAATTTTTTTTAAATAAAAGAAAAAAAACTCTAGCTCAAGCATCCGGGACTTGGAGCTGCGCTTGAGATTTGCAGCAAATACGAACATTACAACGAGATATTATATATCATATTTAACGCCATCTATATGTACGTCGTGAGAATGTCAGTGAAGAATATTAAACCGGTGAATGAAACGTTGCAACTAAGATAACGACGAAACATTAACTTGTGACTGTCTTTATATGAACACCCACGAGGCATTCAATTTTCCGGTGTTTCCTTGTCGGTATGACAAGTCTGTCAACAACACAATGACAATCACTTATCCACGTTGTATGTATAGTTAATGCTTATGTATACGTAACCCTAAGTACGCGACTGATTTTAGCCTTCGAGTTTGTTATTTCCTCGAGTATTTTTATACGACGGATGGAGAGAGCAATTAGGAAAATTGTTTTGACAAAAAAGACCAGAGCAGGCAACGAACAAACACCAACGTTTCACTCCAAATTTTCGAAGTGCTTTTCACGCTATTCAGACGTGAATTCAGTATTTAAAATTTTTCGTTCTCATATTTTGGATGCTGAATGTTTCACAGCGGTATATAGTCGGAAAAAAATGTTGTACACAAAATTCCGCAAATTTAATATCTTAATCTGTAGTGCGCGTTGGTGTGAAGCTTGCATTAGGCTTAGTCTTGATCAGGCAGTGTGTTTAAGTTCTTGAAACTTCATAGTTTGTTGCTTGTAACGACTACAATTTACACATGAACTCGAAACATCGTTTGAAAAATCCCTAAAATGCTTTAATTAACGTAATTTCGGATCCCTTAAATCCCGGAGAATTCCGATCGTAAAGTGCTCACGACGTGCCAACTTCCGGTTCTGTAAGATTTATATCACTTGGGCAATGTACGGAACGTTAAAGCTGTTAGCGATAGCCGACTGGCTGTATCGAATTGTTCGATTGTAGGAAGGGGCAAAAAAATAGACGAATTTATTGCAATTCGCTAACCGTATTATAAGGGGTAAAAAAGCATAAAGAATAATGGAAAAGTATACATCTGAACAGTTTCGGAAAAAGATTGACTATTGAAAGAGTTTTATCGCTGCGAGTGATCTTATCCTTGGAAAAAAAATATTCATCATCCCCTGTATTCACGTCAACGAAGATACGTTTTCTCAAGGGAAGCAGAATGCGTTCACCGAGACTCCGTACGTTTTATATGAAAACTCAATTCACCCGAGAGCTTTCCATGCAAAATCACGGGATATTAAGATCATCTTTGAAAATTGCGTTTCGTGCGGTATCCTGCATACACGTGTAGGTACAGCTTGATATAAACATGCGGGGGTGAGCAACCCCGAAGATTAGGGCTTGAAAAAGTCCCACCGAAACCACACCGGCGGTTCGAGAAAACTGTATTCGGTAAGGGGTGCGGCCGCTTATTGAGGCCTCGAGGTTATTATATCGCGATGTTTCACGCCGTCAAGATTTACGTAACTGATATCACGGCTCCCTGCGTTGGAGCCCTGATCCCTCGATATTAGACCCAGAGAGCACTTCGCCATCGCAGGTTGCCAGCACGTGGCGAGTGGATTATATCTCAGCCAGCCACCTTAGAATTGAACACATAATTTTCAATTCAACCACTTTTCGAATATCCATTCCCCTTGTCACACTCTGGCCACGTGCACTTTATTAAATAATATTGATATTGGGCGTCAATTGCTTTCTGCAATAACAATTAAGAACGCAGCGGAAATGTGGAACCATGGATACCATGGGCTTTGAATAGATCTTAGGTTAGGTAAATGAGTGTAATACATACTGCGTGAATACAGACTGTGAAACCACCGTGATCATCGCATTTTATAATCTTCGGAGAATTTATAATGCGTTGTTAGAATTTTTCAGTGGAAGAAAGACATTATCCACAGGTGGTGAACTCGAGAATGTATTTACTACCGAATTCATATTCTCTTTTTTTCCACTCCGAAGAGAAACGTTCCGTAATGTATCTTTTGGGAGATAACGTATTCACAGCTGTAAATATACATAACCAGGAAAATTGTTGTTCCGTATGAAAACATTTTCATCCCCGCGAGTACATTGAAATTGTATAATGAATTATTTTGCTGCCTTGTAGGTGTTTTCATTTATTCACCAGGAAAATTTACTTTTAATTATTTCAATTTTTAATAAAACAAGTGTTTCGTACGTTATAAATTAACAAGTGATTGGAAAAATGAGGTTTTTTGTAGATCAAAGAAATATAAGTACTGAAATTTGAGATCTGATCGATACGGCTTCAACCTTGTTTCGATGAAACAAAATTATATCTTTCATTACTGTCTAAAAAAAAGCATCGACAAAACGAGCTAAAGTCAAGCTCATAAATTTGAGATAATCAATACGCTAAAATTGCATGAAAACAAATTTCGTTCTGCAAAATTTCGATCATCAAACGGTAATCTAGGATCTAGAACACTTTGGATGAACACATGAGTATCACAGGATAGAAAAGTTTCGACAGGAACACAGCGATATGATATTGCCACTTGAAAATCGCGGTAGACTCTTCATTTATACTAACTTCGCAGTTATTTCAGTTATGAAAGCTCTGTGCTGATGCAATCGGGTTGTTCTTAAAAAAGGAATGTGCGTCAGAAAAGGGCTCACCGTTTGTGAATAACTTTTGCAGGCTTACCTCGGCTGTGAATCGAGTATGCAAAAGATGTGAAAAGCAATGATTGTATATTCATTGTCACACATAATTCGTATAGGATCGAAATCGCATTTTGTTTCGTTTCGAAACAAGTTAGCCGAAGGTCCAAGGCTTTGATGAACATTACTGTACCTACGCGTATGTATCGCTGGTATATCATATACATACATATAGCAAAACCGGAGACAGAAAGTAATTCCGCAAAATTAGAAGCCAGTAGAAGTATGAAAGAAGAATAACGGTTGTAAGAATTAAAGCTGATCGTGGGGTAAAAAGAGCATCGAATAATCAAGAGAAACGATACGTGGACCCAACGGTGACGATGTTGCAAGCGTGCGTTAATTAACCACATTGTGACATGACATTACCAAACAGTCGTAGCTACGACGACAAATGATGAAAGAGATTCGCCAGATGGATGAAATGAGTGAAACGAGAGCAAAAAAGAAATTTCAGAAGACCGTAACAAAGAAGAATACACCAAATGTAATTTCAGGTTCTCGAATAAAAATATGAGAGAAATATATCAGCGAGCGTAATGTTTAATCAAATAAAAATTCGGTTTGTAACTTGTGTATAGAAATGACTTGAGCGCGAATTAAGCTGCCCGAATTTCCATATTATCTTTTATTAGCATGTAGTATTAGGTACACTTGAAGTTGGCAGCGATACGCAGTGCTTTCCTTATTCACGACCGATGGTTCGCCGAAACTTATCGGTATAATATACAATCCTTTGCATGAGGCGAGAGGCTAATACAGGGAAGGGTGGAAAGCATTGATCAGAGAACTTTCCAAAGACTTAGTACTCCTACTCGACGTTTCAAATCCTTTGACCATACATTTTTCTGATTTGTGGATACCTTTGTTCCTTTCAGCCGGAATTTGTTTTTCAGATTTTACGTGAAGCCGGGTCCTCTGCAGGATCTTTGGAAAAAAATTTGGCGAATCGAGGATCGAACACTAGGTACAAAAATGACGAATGTCGGTCATGTATCGTTTTCTTTTTCAAGTACATAAACCGGCGGGTCTATAACGGAAGTTCGGCGCCGTCTGCGAGTCCTGATATTTCTCCCTAATCGAGTAATTCCACCCTGCTCAACGCCCTTTGCTATACTTATTCAAGGGAGAATATGACGACAAACTTTATACTGCCATTTCTAGGAATTGCGGACAATGAATTTTAGACGTTCTACGAATCCCACAAGTTCGTCTCGCTTAGCGTATAATGCAAGGTTATGCCACGTGCTCTTGAAATTTCATTGACTTGATTTTCTCATTCCGTAAAGCGAACATTCGACCTTACGCGAGCTCCGAATCGATTCGAAGAACGTGAGTTACATCTTACTTTCTAAATCTTCCAACTTGGATCGATGGGATGAATCTTAAATTGTGTGAATAATTGTGGGTAGAGTTGAGTGATTTGAAAGCGATTAATCATTGCTGGGTTTTACTTACAGACTTTGGGAGAGAAATCGGGATAGCGCCAATTTTCCGATTCGATTGTTTTTCAGCCCATCCAGGACCGCTGACGCTGCAACCTCCATTTTGAAAGGAAACCGCTTTAAACTATTGTCTACTCAGAGTTCCCTCGCAGTTTCCAAGTTCCCAATTTTATCCTGTGACGTTCGATTGGCCCGAATATTCTATGTGTAGTCACTGGTTAGAATGACCATATCGGCCGAACACTAGAAGACTCTTCATTATCCGTACTGAGACTGCATTTCAGTTTCAGTCTAATGGCGACGAACAGAGTCAATGCAACTCATCATTGGTATTGAATTTTGAATTACTGTTCCCTCGAGGTATTCACAATCCGCAAACTCGGCTATCTCGTCTTCTTTTAAGAGATCTTGTACCTTATTTTCTTACCATCGTGCCTTTCCGAAGCACCACTTTATCCGAGTTACACTTCAAGTCCCCTCGAGAGCCTCTCGAAACCAGCAAATTAATTGGCTGTCAATTTCTCAACCACTTACAATTTTATTTGCACTTCGAATGACACTTGTATATTCTCGTGCCACTCGCGGGTTCTTTTTCTCTCTCTCCCAAGTTCACGCTCGAAACTTTATTACCGTAAATATTGTAAACAACAATTTTATTCGTTTTGCGAAGGCTTCGCTGAGTTACCAAAGATCAAAGTCTGTACAATAAATTACCGAATCACGAATAAAGCATCTGACAATTAGGGATATATGGTTTATGGTCGGTTGATTAAAAGTTCAATGCAATACTGTTATAATTACTGCTACGTGTAAATATATTATATGTATACCTTGTGATATTATACGAGTATATAGGTATTATTAGGCCTTTGGAAACTTTGCTTTTAACGGGATCACAATGTAATGACGATTATTTTTCAACGATAATATTATACACTGTGTTAAAAATAGCAACAACAGTAACAACAACAACAACAACAACAACAACATCAACAGCCTGCGTATACAACTATCAGTATTGTTAGCAATCGATCTAACTTGAATAACACGCGACAACGGGAAGGCGGAAGAAAAAATACTAACAGGACGACATAGAGCTTGGTGGGATTATCATAACCGATTATTAACCATTTCAATATTCACTTATGCGTATTAAGACACTTGGCACAGGATTATTAACATCACAAATACAGCTTATTTAAACGAATCTTCAATATTAGCATACGCCATTTTATGTTAAAAAAAAAAAAAAAAAAAAATCGGAGGAATATTACCACGATAAAGAAGCGCATGAAATTTACTCTCCGTTCGACTTCATGGTGGCATGTCATCCAAGGAACCCAGACGACTAAAAGGATCCTCCAAAAGCACGCGTAGCGTGGTCGACAGAGGTTAGACAGACAGAGAACACTAAAGCAACGATCCTGATCACATAAGACTTTTCTTTCTCTTTTTTCCGTTTCTTCCTCCCCCTCTTTCCCGTTATCCTACCATCAAGAATGCGGACCGTCAAGGCGAAGAGCAACAACAAGTCCGTCGTATCGGTTCTTTCCACCGCTGACGAGACTCTTGATGTATAATTACGAACGTTGTAACGACGCTCACGTGGGCCGATCGGAAGTGGCTTTAGAGTGGCGTGAGAAGCGGGTGGAAGTTGTTAATATACAAAAATATATGCAATGTATGACAAGTCGCAAATGGCACGTTGGGCAGACACGCCCTCCACCGAACACTGACTGCCGCTGTCGTTGACGGTCTGACCTAGTCGCTCCGCTCTCAGCTGCTCCAACCCCTAGCCGTTTTCCCGAACCCCCACCCCATGTTCAACCCGACGGACGCGCTTCGTCCGCCCCCCGCGGCCCCAAACTCCTGCGATGCCTTTAACTAGGGATTGGCATGAAATTTTGGAAAAATGGCCAGAAGAGCGATTTTATAGATGGCAAGGTAAAGAATTCGAAAACACGTGATATAATTCGTAATATAAATGGTTTTTTAGGTGTTGTAGAAAAGGAGGAGATTAATCTTTTGCAATGAAAATTTATTCGTAACATATCTTTTGAAGACTGGTTTTGAAACATTCTTTGGCTAAGAATTTTCGCCCGGAAAAATCTTCCTTTATTTTGGAGGCTTACAACAATAATGGCCACGCGTTGAGAAGGGAACATTATCGAATTTCGGAGGAATCGAATACTTGTATCATAGAGTTTCAAAATATTCTCATTAATATTTTGGCTTTCTAGACTCTGACCTCTCTGCATTTGACTTTTAAATACTTTGCTTGCTACATTTTGAAATTCTATGAATCGGATTTTCGGTTGTTTGTAAATTTGATATTTTAACCCTTCGATTGTATGGCCATTTTAATTTTTGGCGTTTGCCTCTTTTTGACTAGAATCTATGGTGATATAACGTCGAATACGGTAAATTAAAACCGCGTTAAAGATCTTGGGTTTCACAATTCTCATCAACACCAAATATTTGGAAATTTTTACGAAAAAGTTTACACTTTGATTGAAGTATCGCCCCAAATACGCGGCGAGTAGTAACGAAAGCCGCAATTACGATCCCACCGACCTTCGAGATACAGCTGTAGGTTCTCAAAACCAGGGATGAAAGGGCCGCTGTATTTTTAACGCCCATCAAGGCCGGTTATACTCGAATGCGTCTTGATCCAGCGACCCAAATCCCTGCTGCCCCGATTGAACCCTGCCAAAATCCGTTTGTTACGACTGTACGATTTCTTTTCGAAAGGCCGAAATCAAAGGCTGCTGAAGATTGCGCTCGACGGTGGGGTGGATCGAACCTGGAGGAAGGAACGAATTAGCGGGGTTGATTAGGGGGAAGATTTTATCTCCCAACTTGCAGGCTTAGCTCCTCCGCTACACTGGCATGCGGGGTAAGGCTGATGGTATTTAGAATAAAGTAATCAGGCGACTTAGCCTCGTCGCGAATGTGAGTATAAGACGGTTGGGTGTCGTTGACAGGCTTATTTAAATCTCGGATACTCGAGGGCGGAGAAATGTACCGAGCTGGAGAGCCGTGAGCGGCGGTTGACGGCCCGGAATAACACTGAAACAATCACGAAGAAAATGGGGAAAGAAATGAGCGGAAAAAGGAGGGAGGATGAGAAATATACGGCTGTGCCTAGTTCTGAGAAATATTTCACCAGCTTCAGAGAGGGGGGGTAGAACTCGATGTTGTTATTCCAAAACCGAGTGAAGGTTTGAGGATTACGTAAGCATCTCGGATTCTGACCACGAGCAGTCTCCGTTTCAGGATCTAATCGCCAATTTTCACCCTGCACCCTTCTATCAATTAAGTGGGGTCTTATCGCTATTTCACCCCTGATATTTGAGTTAACTGCGAATAGTGATGTGCGGCGGTATACAATAGAATTGAGCAAAAAAATTGTCTCAAGTTCTTCAACTTTGTACTTGTTTTATGTTAAAAGACATTTTTCGGCACTTTTTACTCGTTGAGTTTGAAACTGTGCCTGCAATTTCGATAAAAGGACCCCGCAGAATCCTTGAAGAAATTGGTTCCCGGTCGAATTGGTTGGATTTTCAGTATGTTATAGTACATATCATCCCGATGAAAAGTTCTTATAGACAGAAAATAGTCCCAAAAATCACTAGTTCTTGAAATACAGGTTTCGGAATAAAAATTTCCGGATTTTTGATATCTATGGATTTCGTGATTTTTATGAATTTTGAAAAAATAGCCAGAAAGCTGTGATTGATGCAGTTAATTGTTAAGCCTGGGAATGCTATATATCTTTAATTCATTTTTAATTGACCTAAATTTAACTCAACAATGAAGCAGGAAAGGGTCAAACCACCCCCTTAATCATTCTTCTCGATGGCGGCACGATTCTGGGGTCACGCCCCACGTGGTGTACCGTAACAGAACGCCTATTACTGATCTGTAGCTTCAAACCCCATCGTCAGGAGGGCTCGTCTTACACCGCAGCTATAAATAACAATTATCGACTACAAGCCCCCCCCCCCCCCCCATAAACGAGAGAACAGGGATCACCCAGGTTTCCGGGTGACGACGATCACTTAGGTAGCCAGTGACGCGTGGAATTGCGTCTAAACCAAGACTCTCCTTCTGTTCCGTTCCGTTCCGTTCCATTTCGCATCGCGTAGGTGTAGGTACGCCAATTCGACCAGTAGACTGAGACGTTTTTGGCCAATTTGATGCTGACGGCTGATCTGAGAGGGGATGTAAAAAATTAGCACACGCCATCGCGTGTCACTAGTTGAGGATCATCCGGGCGCTATTGATCGGCAAACTCGGCAACCGGATCTGACATTTAAGTATATCTACGGTATCCGGCTGTGGGCAACTGGCTGCACCGTTTGCTTACACGAGACGGCAAACATTTTAGGAGATGAAATCTGCACCGTCCATATTGGCCTAATATCCCTAATATCCCGTGACGTTCGGAACTGTCACCACGAAGACGGTTCGCACCGACTCAAAGGAAGCTGACACGCGGTTCTCCGTACTTACGACAAGCCGCGAAGGGATGATGATGAGGGTGAATGAGAAAGTGGAACGCCATTATGACTCGTGAACTTGTGAACTCCACGTTGACTTGAGTGGATGATGAGTAACGCGCCAAGGCGTGTCTCTCTACGTGTAAATTCGATCACGAGAACGGAGATCGTATCAAAGACGATCTGATTCGCTAAAACATCCTTCCAAGTCACGTCGGCACCATCCAACCGTCGTTCACGGTCACATTTCGAATTCTCAAAGTGACGACGAGGAAACTATGGCGTCGCGCATAGTTCTGCCAACTTCGAAGACAGCTTGAAACGACTTTCAAACTACCGGACTACGAGTTTACTGTAGTATAAGTCGTTGATTACATCCGGTAGGTGGACGTTAATGAATTAATCCTGATTGTAAAAGCTCGGATGATTCCACCGGCAATTTATACCGAGACAATGTGACAGTTATGTTTGATTAGAAAAAGTGGGAGAGAAATGAAAGAAGAAAAAAAACTTTGGACAAAGAACAGTGCAGTATGATTTTCGACAACTGGGTCGAAGAATATCTTACGTGCATTTCACGGAATTACAAATCCGAAAGCTTTCTTTGACTCTTTTAGGCGTAGCAACGTGACGGGGGAAATGAAAAGAGATGAATCTTAGAGATTAGAAGAGGAGGAGGCGGAGGAGAGCGTCACCTGAGTTGCATCAATCTAGGATTATCCCGTCTTATCCCGCCTTTCTTGCGCAGGCATCTCTGTCCGTCCAGATTTTTCTCCGGTATTGTTCTATCTCTGGAAGTGACAGTCTTTTTAGACATGTTTTTATCGACTCTCTCTCTCTCTCTCTGTCGTGCTCTAAATACTCAGCTCTTGACATCGGAGACATGACTGCAGTTGAAGAAATTTAATAGCCAGTGAGAAAAGGTCTCTGAAGGAATGTAATAAACAAGACATGACGCAAAAAATTTAGACAAAAAGAGTCACGCACTGTAGCAGGCTTGTAAAAGTTTCTCCAACCCATATATTCATCCCGATTGTCCCAACGAAATCACACCTTTATTGCAAGGTTTTTTCTTCGAGCTTTGACCCTGCGCTTGCAGCTCAATTTCGCAGACAGAAACGATCCTTGCACCCGTCTGATTGATAGGGACAAGAATCGTACATACAAGTATTTTTCGCGAATAGCAATAAATTCGGGCTGCGCCTATCGACGAATCGCAAAGCGGGTTGCGATGAAAATTCGATTCTCGAGACTCGTTGTCTTCTTTCAACGGGAGTCATCGAATTCGCCGGAAAAGCTCCGCCTCTGGATGCCATCGTTTCCACAATCCCCGGAATGTGAGTCAGCGTCGCGACGCCTCGCGTTCCACCAGTCAACCCTCTTAAATAAAGAAATTTCTATGCATGACGACATTTGACCGCGCAGCTCTTGGCCCCTGCCATACAATACTGCAGGGTTCAATGCGGCCCAGCAGCATTCTGCAAGAAGCCTTTATGCCTCGTTGAGCTCGCGGTCGTATTTTGTAGTCTCTATCTTGACGAGTAATACGTAGCTCTGGACGCGAAATTCAGCCTCTCCCAACAAATAAATACGCGGGAGAGATGCGCTGCACGTCCGAATTTGACGGAGCTTTGAGCTCAAAGCGTGTCGACTTGATCAAAGCAGATTTTTTATTCACACGCCTTTATTTATTTCTTGTCGCGAATCCGTTTCTGTTCACTTTTCTTTTATATTAGGTACCTACATGGTATCCCGCTTATGTAATCGAAAGCCGAGTTTCATTTCCGCGTCAACAGCAGCTCGAACTTTCTTCGTACTTCACGAACCGTCAAATCGATTTTGAGTGACACTTGATGGATGTGAAAGGTATCAAAGAACCTTCGACTTTTCTACCTCCCATGTAATTCGCTTGTAGTATGATACATTTTTTCTTCAATTTAAGAAGCATGTTTCGCGAAAAAGCTTCTCAATAGTTAAAGCAAAGTTATATTCCACTTATAACTAAGAGAATGAAGATTGTATAACGAACACCGTAAAATTTGGAATAATGTATTCCTGATTCCTGAATATGATAAAATCCTCGTTGTCAGGTTAGACTTAGAGATCTGAATATCGGAAAAGAATTTTTCACCTTTGCAAAAATAGAGCAGCAGCATTAGTTTACCGGGGTCAAATCGAAGAAACTGGAACTGAGGAGAAAAAGGGGTAACGTAACCGACATGAAAAGCTCTCTTCCCGATCACGTACACCAAGCTGAAGTATCGCGACGATGCTGAAATTAAGGGGAGACCAAGGTCTCGGCCAAAGTGCGGCAGAGCTTTATTCCTGCCTCCGCGGTAAAAGTTCTGTCGGACGATTTTATCAGTGAGGGCAAATTTCCGCCTACCCGGCCTACCCCCTCGACCCCCGTCTCTTATGTTCATGGCAATGCGAGTTTCACTCCCCAGGTGTACTTCTACTCTACTTTAAGTCGTTAAGTGATCCAAGAATCTTTTCGTCTATCACAAGGCGAAGCAGCCGCCCTATTTTCCGCTCGTGAAGCGTAACCATCCTGTCGCAAAACGAAGTTAGTACCCAGAGGAATGGCTAAAGTTTAATACCACCCGTCGCGTCAGTCAGGCTTGAAGGGAACCGCGTGAGACATCGTTTAAATCTCGGGGTGTCGCTATGCTACTCGATATCCAGACTCAATTACCTCTAATTGGGGTGATCAAGTACACCGGCTTTCCACCGTTGATCCTCGATCCAGAACTCGAATCGATTGGAATGTACGTGGTTTTGTAAAGTCTCGTTAACGCGTGACCGTCGTTAGAGAATTTTTAGAAAATCATGTCGACAAAAAGAAGCCCAGAAACGAGTCATACTTGATACAAACAATGAAGGATGACGTCGAGCACACAATTTGTGGCCACTTCTACCACTCTTCACATGAAAAGCCTTTTAACGGCCGAAATACCACGGTGCTTGACTATTTTCGTTATTATTATAATAATACGTATTGTTGCCTCTGAACGATCCTCAGAAGTGAAGTAGGTATTTCACAGCTATATTATACACATCTACTTAATAGGGGTATCGGTTTCTTTCGTGTGTGGTTATATAGCTCAACTCCGGAAGAATCTCGTCTTCTTTATTTTTAGCGACACGTATATTGTATACTTGATAATACTTCCGTCAGGAAATTTACGACGAAATATTCATGGCCTGTATTTCGGTATGAGCGGAAAGGAAATTGAAGCTAGATAGAAAAACACATCTGTGAGTGATGTGGTTTCGATATTTCGTGATGTTACATGAATTTCGATATTCTACATGAATGCAAAACTTCGGCTATACAGTTACATGACTCGTATGGATTAAAGTGCTGCGAAATCGATCGATAATACGAGAAATGATAAACTTTCGCAAATTTTTCGTCATACAATTATTAGCACTGCAAAGAACTGAGTTAGTTATGATGTGAACGACGTTTATAGTTTCCACATGTAGCGAAATGCAGGGGCTCTAAGCCTGTGAATAGCAGACAGGTGATGGGAACGAAGCATTTTCGCTGATAGTGTAAAAAAGGGGCGATAAATGGGAGAAAAAAAACGATCAATTTGTAAAAAAAAGTCATCAATCGGAAATAAATAGAATAATGAGACTACCACGAATATACACACACATATATATATATATATATATATAGCCTTGCAAAGTACGAAAGCGGAAAATCGTTTCAGGATCCGGAACGAAGCTTACGAGGAGTTCTGAGTGTTCCGAACCGCTTTCAATCTCCAAGCTCTAAATTACTTTTTCTCGTAATCCGATAATAGCCACAGACGGTGAAGAGGCCGGATGCCACTAGCGACAAGAATGTGTCTGCAGGCCGGCTGCCGGCGTCTCCTGCATTTCAAGCATTCAAAAAGCTTCCTTGTAGCGCGCTTCAAGGACGATATGGTTCGGAATCCTTAATCACAAAACGGAGACAGTCGTTTTCACCCCAATAAGTACACAGCTTGAGTGTTAATCGAAAAATAGAGGCATTATCGGGGGAAGACTACCGAAATCCATTTTCCAAGCCCTCCCAGGATATATTTTATCAAGTAATATGTGTTGACGGCTGATGGTTTATTCGTGTGAAATCGGTTGACGATATTTATTAGGTGGATGTACAGAGATTACACATGTATCAATATTTGTAGAATTATTTCTGTCAATTAATTTGTGTGCAGAATCAACTAATAAAGCGATGCATTATAACTTCCTTTAATAATTTTGCAATTTACTCGAGAACATGAGCATCGACAGGTGAAGTTGATTTTACTGGCAGACAGTTTCTGAAGGAAGGAACGGCTATTCGCTACTATGTGCACACATACATAGAGCGTATAATGTAATTACCACATTCCTTGTTCAAGCAGATACGTATATTGTGTACTAGAGCACCATGATTTCCTTGGTTCCTTGGTCCGCATAAAAGCGTTTTAATTTTGTATAAAGCTCGTTGAATACCTACGTCTCAGTAGATTCTGGAACGAGTAAGACCCAGCTGACCAATCTATTAATATAAGCTTATAAATGCAGTCTTCATCCACAGTTTTCCGATCATCCGGCGATTAATTTATTTTCCATGGTACCTTTTCTATGTTTTCGGAAAGCACGTTCTAATTTCTACCTTCTATCCGTGAAAGTAAACAAATTACACAACCTCGGCTATGCTTATGATTTGAATTCTTCGTACTTTGACTTGTAGTTATCGTGAGCTTACACGCACAAATTTTTTTATCGTTCGTTTTGTCAAGGGAAAATAAATCTACGAAAACAGGCTTCATCTGTTGGAATACTGGGCAAGTATTCCGTTAGAATGTCATCATCCTTCGTAGAAAGTTAAATTCCAACTTTTTTTGGGGACTTGAAAAATCAACGACGCAGCCGGGAATCCAACTTGGCAGGTCGAGATGCTTTTCCGAAGACTCACTCCACTAGACCATCTAGCAGCCCAGACCCCATTGTCGTTAATTTCCTTATCACCTGTAATCCGAATTTTCGATTTTCGTGTCCTTGAATTATTTGTAATGATGGATAATGACGCATCCCTCGTTATCCTTTGTATGTAAGTCTTATCCTTTGTCATACAAAGGTACAGGAAGAAGCTCCTTTGTCGGAGATTCGCAAGTTTGAATATCGGACGCGTTGTTTTCGCGACGAAAAAGCCTTTGAATGAACCGTATACATAGGAACAATGAAACGACTCTTGTCCATCAGAACTGTTCACATCAAAGATTACAGATTATTAATTACTTGTTGAGAAAAATTTTGACAATGTTTTAAGGCTCGCGAAATTTTATTTCTCAAGATGTAGAGGAAAGATTGAAACTTAGTTTGGCCAACGGATGAAGAATGTAAATTTTTACAGCCTCGAGAAAATTAAACGCGTCATTAATATTCTGATATAAATTGTGAAATTAATTCTGGTTCAATTTCTTGTCTCTTTTTTTTTTTCTTTTTTTTTCATTACCATTTTTCTCTCCCCCAGAACTTTGCCACGAGATTTAATACCCACCGAGGCCCTACGACGTCACATTGCGAGGTTGTGTTTAACGACGCCCTAATTTGCTGCAACACCGACCATCGATCAGTACCACTGTCCAAAGAAAATGTCATGAAATACGATTCGAATTTAATTTCACTTCAACATAATTATTTTCCACTTTCTATATAATGTGTGCGGGGGCTGCTTGTTATTCGAGGGACTGCTTTCAGCCTGATTATTCGCGGCCGAAGAACTTGGCAAGGAAGAAGATCGGTGAAAATTGAAGAAAAGCGGAAATGGCAATGGGGAAAAAAGCATAACCATGCTGCTATGTACTTTACGACGTGAGCAGCTATCTACGCGAATATCTCGAACACCTGCGCCCGTCTTATTTCTATTTGTATCGAAAACTGCGCGTACATTTCGAGAAAATACTTACAGATCTATTCTATATTCCACGTGTATCGATGGAATATACGTATTTGATTCGGGTCATTCGGCCGTATATAAAGCATAATTCGGATTGCGTATACGTACGATCTGCATATATTGTGAATAACTATATTATTATTTCTGTACAATACATATACGGCTTAATATACGATAATTTTTCACAGTAATTGCGTTACGCATGCAACGTGACGGAAATGGAAAGAAAAAACAAAGGATTGCGTTCAATTAATTCCATTTCAAATATTCGTAAAGGTAAATAATACATTGCATAAGAAAATAAATTGGCTCATTTATCTTGAGTATTGTGAAGTGTGTTTAATTAAACAAATTTTTCACATGTTGCCCTGCAAGTACTCAGCGAAAATATTGTCGATATTATGTATATCAGCCTGTCGTAGGTCGGATGGTTTATTATTTGTGCAATATCGTAATTTTTCTAATCAGATGTTAATTACAGTTTCAACGCGATTTCCACTGTTGGTAAGATTTGCATAAGCAACGTTGTTATTCTCGATGCACGCATGCTTCACTTGCTTGACAGCGATTCATTTCTCTTGTCTGACAAGATTTCTGATAGCTCGTTTGTGCTCGGTGACCCAGAGTTACATCTCAACGTGTCAAGTTGCTTGTGGCGTTAAACACTAATTACGAAGGATTCTGTGACTCGCGGTGAATTGGAAAACTTTTCCAAGGTTTTGAAACATAATGAAAATTGGAACTTTCGGAGAGAATTAGCGATACGAATGGTAATAACAAAAGGTGCCTGCCTTAAGTGGGAAATTATGTAAATGCTTGAATATACATGTATAAGATAAAACTCTCAGCCCTTAGTGTAGATTTACGGCACAGTGTGAAAATCGGTACCTATAGCGTGATATTTTTATATCGTGAATGAGCATGCCTCACGCGTGTACTCACATCGCTGTTTATTATAAAATTCTGCCTATTTATACACGGCGAATATAGAGTGTATGTATTCAAATATTGATCGTAGCGTTTGATGAATAACCGTCGGTATAAATATTCATGGAAAAAAAGTAACTTGTAAATATCATGACACGTTTTTAAAATCACGTCGAACGATCCTCGCGACGTGAACTTGGCGAAGATTTATTGACACTATTTTTGATAACGTATAAAATTTTTTCAAGTACATATCGATTTCGAATAGATGTATATTTAACGATTATCGACTGCTACGAAATTCCTGTGTAATTAATTATCCTCCGCGGTCATATAAGTAATTGTAATTGAATATACACGGAACAATGACTTCGACATACGTGGTTTGGTCTCTTCGAGTATTCCACTAAGCAGCCCTAGTGTCGAATTATAATAAAATAAAAAATAGTCATAAACAAAATTTGACGGTAACTAAATTGAAAATCATTGAATTATAATTATTTGTTTGCTCTTATCGTAGACAATTGAAATAGTTGATATGATTATTGATAATCTCGAGTAGATTATACTATATTCATCGATCCCGAAGCTCGTGCGTTTCTTTCCTGAAAAGAAAATCGGCCCACAATACAAGTTTTGTTGAGTATTCCCGCGAATCCCTCCACCTAGGAGGTGATATTATCGCTGATGTCGCCTCTCGGCATGACGAGCCACTCAGAAACGGTGATTTTCGATGAGGAACGTTAAGTTTACTCGAGACTCATATCCGCGAACGTGTTTCCGAGAAAGGGTTGTCACTCAACCGAAGCACTGCAGGATGAGCATCACGTTTCTGAATGACACCAGCGCGATGTTAATCCACTTAATCGTCTTCACGCGTACCTAGCAGCACACATTTCCATCGAGTGGTCCGAAGAAAAGCTCGCTCGAAGAGCTTTTCCTTGTGTAGGTGGGAGCTTTTTTCCTCCTTCTTCTCCGGCGTATCGTTTCTTTGCTTGTGTAAACCCGGCGTAGATGTCGAGGCAAAAAAGAGATAAGGAAACTTTCAACTTTTCCAAACCTCTTCGATGCGCTTCCGACCGTTTTTGCCGACGACGAGGCTTCCGTTCGACGATGAAATACGCCTCGACCTCAGAATTCCGTTGCTGGAGGCGTCTGGATGATATTAAAATGGCGAAAAAAGAAACGCGATTGTTGAGTTATGGACGTTCCGCGTAAATTTTACTATTCAGAGCTTTGCCGAGACGCTATAGCAGCGAGCATTTTCTCAGCTAATCTTTCCGAAATGGAGGCCATGGAGAGGAAATTAGTCTAACGAACCAATCAGCGTTCTAACAAGACGAGCTTAAGTCTTCTTAACGGCGATACTTTGCACGTTACATTCCTCTGAGACGCTTTCCTCCTTAGCCATTCGTGGTTATTCCAAGCCTATACTTTGCTTATTCTAACCCCTCTTACTTTGAGGAGAGAAAATGCTATTTAAAAATTATAATTTTTCCGATGCGGTGTTCCCCGGAGGAAAAAAACTATCAGGCATAAGACGGATTATGTGTATAAAACTTTACCCAAAGTGATAATTTCGAGGAAAGTTTAACGTTCGGAAAATTTTCATACAGGCATTTAAGAATCGATCTAAACATGGCGGGATGCACTACAACAATCGGGAAATGAAGAGATTTTAATTATTAACTTTACTTATTTCCCAACGAACTCTAAAATATAATTTGTCTAACATGACGTTGTTGCTCGCAATGTAAACCTCTCAAACAGTTAGCTTTAATTTTTCATCCCTGAAATTAAAATCGTTCACCGGAAATTTTCCCCTGACAATGATACAAATTAATTTCTGGAGAGCCTCCGAATGCCAGTATGCCGCGAGATTTATTGGAGTGTCAATAAAATTGCTCGACAAGAAATGCGTCCCTAATGGGACCGGGGAATTCACCCCACGTCGAGCCATTACGTGGTAAGTAGTTGACTGTTACGAGCGGAAAAAGTCGTCGAAAAGTCAGGCGAACAACTAACGATTCTTTATGTTGGAAGATTAGTGAGTAAATAACGACGTGTAATTCTGCAGGGAGTGATTTTCTTAGTCTTAGAATAAGAAAAGAAGTCTTAGATGTTATTGATGACAAAATGGCGACCTCAACACGGTGAGGTAGTTTTGCAATTTTACGGCTTACAGATTGAAAGTGAATAAAATGGCAAAAAATTTGATCGGTGTTAATTGACGTCACCTCTCGTTATTGTAAAACCGTGGAATAATTTACTACTAGGCTTGAATATGAATTTCACTTTTTTCATAGCTCGTCTTTGTTATACTTTGAGCTCGTTCGATACTCGCTATTCCGCGAATTTCCTCTTTTTAACTCTCCATAACGTAGCTTAACGACCTTTTATTACACATCCATCGAACGTTATATATATACAAGAAAAAGTAATACAATTTACAAAATGTCACATTAACAGTGCTCAAGGATTATAAAAGCGATTCGATCTCGTTACAGTATATAAAACCCCATGGCAACCCGATTTTTCCCAAGTTTCGCCTCTTAGGAAAAAACTTGTCTACATATTTCGACAACTTCCATCTTAGATACTCGCAGTAAACAATATAGTCGGTCTTACACTCCAAGGACCCGTTACTGTAACGAAAACTGACCTGAACCTTCTGTTGATAACCCAAAGAATCCTATCTTACAATTCTCTTCACATTAATTCGCATTCATTTCCACGCTCACAAGTATCGCCAGATGTCCTCGTGCACTTACATTATAATTAAGCCTGAACCAATGGGAAACCGTGCGCAAGTCAAATCAATGCATACCGCACGCGTATTTATCGTAGATCGAGGACGATGTCGAATACCGATGCATAAGGAATGTTTCCGTCAGATTAATCAATACACGCGTTGGTAGGTACGAGATTTTCTCCGGTAGTGTGAGTGCGCGGTTTACAAGGCGCCACGCCTGAGCTGGCTTAAGTAGGGAAAGTAATTTATAGACCGTCCTTAATAACGCTGGCCTGCAGGGTAGGTACCTCGTCCAGTAACAGTCCAGTCCCGCTCGTCCAGGACTCTGAACTCGCTGGGTGCGACGAGAAGTCATTACACCAGCCAGATGTCTCGTGCCTTCTAAACTCTGACCTTATCCAGATGGAAATATGCGGTCCCTAGCTAGTTTCGCGAAATACACCCCTTGTTACACCATTCTGCCGGGTGAAAGCAACCAAATTGAAGGTGTGTGTAGGAGTTTCCAACTCTGGACTACGGACTGGTCGGACCTGTTAAAGCTTGATGAGAAGTTATCAGGATCATTGTTCAAAATTAGAATTCTTCTTAGGAATCATCATCACTACGTCCTAATATATTGCAATAGTATATTGAGATATAGAAAATTTCCTGAATATGAGGTTCAGCTTTTCCAACGAAGAATTCAAGTCAGCGCGGTTACTTCGAACTTTGCAATGTATCAAAAGGATGTTCTCCTTTACGTTTGATCTGCTCTCAAAGGTATTCCTCATCTCTAAGGCTGCCGGCTTCACCGTTTATCGTTGGTTACCTTCAGTATATTCTCACCTTGGTCACCACGCAGTCAAGAAGCGAGTCAGCTCTCTTGGAATCTGAAGACAGACGGGCAACCGGGGCGGGAGGCAGAGGGTTGGAGTAAAGCCAAAGCGTACGTGAGCTGGGTGAGGGTGGGATAAGGTTCCATGGAATTCGAGGCTGGTTTACCCAAAATATTTCGGTGACCGTCGGATATTTTATCCCGTGATGATGGCGACCACCCGCCGAATCGACAAATTCCATGAGATATTTGTACCTCTACCTGCGGTGAATTGCCGCGAAGATAAATCATGGATAACGATGTAGGGATGTATCGTTTTACCTAGATACTATCGCGTACTATCTAACTAGAATCGAGGCAATTTGTTTCCCGATGTAACACTAGCTGTATACAAAAATTGATTTATCTATCGAAGAGATATTATATGTCGCATGAAACGCCCATGCGGAACGGAGTTCGCTGTTTTCTCTCCATGCACGTGTTTGTTACAGTAACAAGATTCCAATAAGATTACACGTTCGTATAACAAACCTCAAATTCTGGCTCTTTTCCCATTTCAATAACCACCTCGATTATCCAAATTTCAGTTTAAAGTCAACCCTCGAGTCGGAAACTCGCAGTTTCAGTCTATACTGATATTTTCAAGGTGTAAATTTTTTCAATTTCAAGTACAGAATAAAGCTGCTGTGCCTATATATAATTCGAGCTCTTGAATAACTTTCATACATCAATCCACATTTTTGTTTCACTATTTGTGACATCAAAATAGCGAGGTGCGATTATACTGCAAAACAAAGCCAAGTATGTGAATGAACGTACATACATATATTGTACTTATGCGGATGGATTAACTCCGGAGATATTAGAGGAAGCGAGAGAAGGAGAGGAGAACTTCCCTTGAATCGCGGTGTATGAATGCCCGAGGCACGTGCATAGATCAGCAAGAATAGACAGCCTTTGGCTGCCTACCGTCCCGCAGTGATTCTCAAATTAATATGAGCCCTTATTGTCCGTACGTATATATATATATTTATGTATATATACATATACTGTTATACATTGTGTATACTGTGGAAACCAATCCCAACTTTGGTGTATTTCAATATGCCACAAGTTCGTTCGTGTAATATTTCACTTTCAATTCGGGCTGTCCCGGTATCTGGCCAGGCACAGAATAGTCGGCAGGTTTGGGATGTTGTCCTGTTTTTGAATGATGGTTATAAGACGAGGCAAATATTCTGTCCGAACGTGATAACGTAACAAGTGGTAAGTGTCCCTATCTGTTGCGCGATAATCGTCGTAAACCTTTCATGGCATACTCGAGACGTTTGGATCTGTGCCAATTGGCACCACGACAAATTCGACGAAATTCAACTATACGCAAAAGTCAGTTAGCGATCCTTTTCGCTATTAGATGTGCCATCTGTTGCTGTAGACTCCCTGATATTCGTATGGAAGAATGGCTGATAGTCTTCTTTCTTTCGCTCGTTTCCACTTCTCGGCTTTTATATTCTTCTTCTATCTTCTTTTCTTTATTTCTTTCTACAACGTTCACCGTTCTCATATTCATGCTGATACCCACCTATCCAAACTGTGCGAATTCTACTTAATTCGCTCTTTATCGCGACAATCTCGACCCATTGTTCACGGAACATTGGAATTTTCATAAAGCGCGTCATGCCTGGTGCAGATTGTATAATTGCATAAAGAGATTTTCGAATTCTGCAATCATCAACGTTTCTACAGTTTTCAATTATTATTAACCTAGTATAGAACTATGAAAAAAACCCGTCACGCATTGAGCTTTTTTCAAGCTCACAGTTCGCCAGTGAAGTGGGCGACAAAAGTACTCTGAATCGTTTCACAATTGATATTGATCCACCTTTTATAGGGCCTGAATCGTCCCGAGTAAGAAAGGAGAGTCTTGAGTGAAAGGGGGAAAAGAATGAGTGGAAAAACGACTTGTTTCCGATTGCGATCCACCCTCGACTTTCGATAATTAACAAGCTTCAAAAGCAATTGCACTCATATATCTATGCGAGTTTGGAAACGTGAAAATTTCACGTAAGTTCTACGTTAGTAAGACCGGCAAAGCGGAAGAAGAGTAGAGAATTACAAAACGGCGAATGAACTAGAAGTTATACCGGACACTCGATTCTCATTTCACGCTCATCGCTTTGTGTTATAATATATTTTCCCATCCAGAATACGGAGTTGGGAATTGGCTGTGGCCTTCTGGTCAAGGAGTAGAAGTTGGGGCCGCAAGTGTATATACCGCAGGAACGTAGTTTCGGGTAAGCGAGAAACCCGGATCTTCTCCTATTTCCTAATTCCGTTAGAAGCGTTTCGGGAATTCACTGCAGACGCGAATCATGTTTCAGTATCTTTATCTTGTATAATACAGTTCTCTCAAGAAGGAAAATAATCTCTTCCAACAGCTGCGCAAAATCCCTCGCCAAATCCAGCGGATAACGGAGTTCAAAATGAAGAATACGTTTTCGGGCGAAAAAAAAGAACCAAATAACAAAGCATCGCGGGCAGATGACCTTCCGGTACCATGATGGTTGGTGCCAAAAACACAAACAGCCGTTGGACGGTGGCAGTCCTGCTTCCATGCAACCCTCGTGTCGCGAAAAGGACCTCGGGGAGGGTCTCGAGGTTCCAAGGGTTGGGAAGTTGGCACGATGCAGAAGATGTCGGCCTTTGTTCCCGGGTTACTTCGTTGTAACGACTTCATTAGTTATACTCGCGTAAATTTAATGCCGAGACGTGTTCGGATCTTTATCACTTCACGTCATATATTTTTCTCTACACGGATAGGAAGTCTAAGAAGATTCTTAGAGGAAGCTAACTCTGGTTGAGCGCAATTTCAACCCTGCAGGATGCTGTCTCGTTAAATGAATTTCCATTCCTGACACTTGATGTGTGTAACTTTCGCTCCGGAGTTTCCTCCAGCTTATTATCGTATTCCTTTCGGCCAACGTGTGTCAGTCGTGCTTCGTCTCAAACCGTGGACATTTCTCTGCGAACCGGTGTAACTTCACTGGTCTGTTATAGTTTGACCTTACATCCCTGAAATAGCCAGATGCTGGTTATTACCTACATATAACGTGTGCAAGAGAAAATTGCAGGAGATTTAGCGCATGAGTTTCCGGGAGTGCATGTCGCGTTATAAATATTGAAGAATTATTAAGCTCGGAAATGCGTATGCAAGAATTCCGTCGCCGGATGACGAAATTAGGCGATATTTTTTTCTTTTTATTTTCTGCACTGCACTTCTCGTCTTATACTTCACGACCAGATGTTAGTTACCCAACTCGCCTTATGTATATTTATCTCGGTAAAAAGTGTCCGCGAAAAGTTCAACAAGGAAAATAAAAGTCATCCATCACCTGCTTAACTCTATCTAAAAGCTGTGTAAGGAAGTTGTACAAATTGCATCGATAAAACGGCAACATATTTTCAAAATTACTATGCTAATTGAGATGATATTACGTTTAACGGATACTTGTCGTTGAAATAACTCAAACGTTCGATGATTAACCGAAAATTTGTATATAATCACATTGAAAAAAAGTTGAGCCGTCATAGTCGCAAGATCCCACGCAAGTCGACAGACGAAGTGAAAGCATATTTTTCAAGAGCAAAATTTAATCAGCAAGAAACTCTATGGCTTATCGGAAAATTGTCGAATCAACAGTTCCTCCGCTAAAATCTAAATGTATGCATCGTCTGAGCACGAGGGTGAAAATTCGGTGGTCGATTTGACACCGTGTAAAATTAACTACATTTTTCTATCTTTACTATAACGCGTTAATTCGAGTGCAGACATAGTCGCCCGAGGAATTTTATTACTATTGAATGCGTCCGCCGAGGTAAATACCGATGCTGCACTTGATTGGAAAAATTGAAAAGAGGTGATCGGGGTTGATTTCTATCGTTCGACTCTTCGACGGATTGCCTTATTTCTACAGAACACGACGGACTTGTTTCCTTTAGGATACACACGAGCACACAACTGGAGCAAGTGTATCAGCTGCGCCATCCGCTGATTGTTGGTCCAGCAACTATACATCTGTTGCTCTTCGATGTTAGGACTTATTGTCTATAGCAGGTTTCATTGTACACTCGAGTGTGTACATTGTATTATTTGCAACAGCTTTATGTGCCTCGGAATGCTTGAAGCCCTGACAGAGTCTAATATCAGCGAAATGTGCACGCGAGGTAGAACGTTGCGTTAAATTTTAACATCGTTACTTTAAAATCTCCGGTAAAGCTCTAACCAGTTGAAATCACATGAATGTCATTCTTACAGCAGATTCCTGCCTGCGAAAGCGACACATGATTACATGCCTCGGTTGGACACTGGTTAATTGGTTTCTCACAACACGCGAATCGCCTATCACGATGCGAATGCGAGAGAGGCCGGATATTTGAGTATTCCGAGCGACGATAGCCGAGGCAATTACGTTTGTAGGTGAATCAGTGGAAAAGTTCCGCAGCTGCAGGTGCCAAACGTTGTTGCTAAAAATCTGTGGCGCTGCTAGACAGCAGCTGGACCGACGAGGGTGAATTTTTCGCGACGAACTAAAAGTGCATGCTCGTGTAATTCAACTCGGAGAGCGGGGGGAGGCGGGGTAAACGAGATTGCTTAATTGCTCCGCGGAGATGCACGAAAGATTAAAAAGAGTTTAAACCAATTAGCTGCAGAGTAGAGGAAAAGAGAGAGAGAGAATACGATGGATCACGAAATAGAACTGAAACTACGAAATTGGGGACCATAGAAAGGCGTTCAGTTTCACGCGATTCAACATAATCTCCACATATACCTTCAACACTTTGAAAACATCTTACCAGCGTAAAACTACTAAGTTTAGTTAATAAGTTTTAGATGAATTCACTGAGTTTATTTAAAATTAAATTTTCACCTTTCCACCTGCATATAATACACGTCAAATTACCGCTACACCATGGCTCATAAAGTTCTTACATGAAGCACCGCAGCGTAGTTCGTGTTCTAAATTTGCGCCCAGCTCGTAAAGTGTCTGAAGTAATTTGACTGCACAAAATTTTCTGAGAAATTCAGGAGAGATTTTCAATTTTCTGCACCGGACACAATTTGGACTTTCAGCGAATTGATCTTGATTTGAATCGATGAGTTCAACGTTACGGAGCGCTGTTAACACCCGCAATATAAACCGCCGCGCATTTGGGTTGTGCACTTGCTCCTGGATCATAACGTTATCGAGTTACCAACCACGCTCAGCAGCTCTTGCACTGCAGAGGATTGTATTTAATTATAATGACAAGCCTCTTTTACTAATGACTGATGACAATGCCGAGGAAACCATTAGCACGGCATCATGTTTCTCCCGTGGAAGCGACCGATGCATCATCGACGCGGCGCACTGCACTCGATCGCTATCTAAATTCATCGGTCATGTGGCTAAAGTTCAACGTTTCACAGGTTGAACCGCGTAACGTTTATGCTCGCGTATATAGTCCTTTGAAAAGGATGTACCGACGTCATTGTAAACGAAACTAAAGCTGTGCAGACAGTCTGTACGAAGTTTCGAGTTATGTACTTAAGGTAAGTGTGAATACCAGTTATTGACAAGTTCGGACCCAATTTTGCTGAATGAACCTTCTATTTTTAAAAATTATAAATTTACGGCACAAATTATGAATTCCTCGATGACTAAAACCAGTTTCCAAAGGGTTAGATACCACAAATTTATTTTTTTATAATTGTAGAACTAAGGATCAAACAGATATCTACTACCAAAAAAGATAGATAGTTTAAACAGGGTCAATAGCTAGTCCACTTACCTTGTTCGATATATTGATTGATGATTCAAATTCACACATCTTTGGCACTTTTGTTACCATATTTATGAAACAAACATAAAAAAAAAACACATTTTCAGATTCCCCGTGCTTTCGTACAATTTCAGAAAGATCTCAGTCCGCCCTGTGGACCGATAAGTCAAGAAAAATAAAGATTTCTGACGCGGCAATCCACCGGATTATTTTTTTTATCAATCATGAAAGTTTACTTTTCCCGCCTGTCGCGAATAACCGCGGCTGTTTTCTTTTGATATGGATCAGCTCCGTCTCGGTTGAAAATCTTCATATTGAAACTTTCGCTCCGGTCGGATGGTACGGGGATATAATCATTTTCGACTAGTCTCTGGCTGCACATTGTGAGAGCAGATCGTATCTGGGACACAGCTTTTAAGCTCACAAGGGAAATTCCGGGTCCCTTGCCAACCTTGATTTGGTAGAAGCGTTTGTTTCTTTCTTGTGTACAATTTCGCACCAGAAGGAAAGTATAATAATTTTCTTGCACCTGCATGATCCTCGACGATTTGATATCAAATTTCGAACGACGAACTAGAAGTAATACAAATGTCGTCAAAAGTTCGGCGCGACCTTTTGCTGCAGTTTTTGTTGAATTTGTTTTTTATCTTATTTTATACCATTTTTTTTTTTTCTAATTTTTGCGGTTCGTGACATTTCACAAACTTTCTTCCTGACTTGGATGCGTGTTCAATGAAATATTTCCATCAAAGCTGGGCTGATGTGATGGATACTTTGTCTTTTTGGATATGAAATTTTTGAAATTCCGTAATCCATTTTGTCGCGGGTGGATGGATAATAATGTGTAAATCGGTAACTCGCGTAACCTACCTATGTAACAAGGTATGATCAGCGTATACACATATTGCCTGGAAATAAGCTTCACTTTGAAACGTATAATAATTTATGTGTCACAGTGACTAAAACTTGGAGCTCAAAATTTTAGTTAGCGGATTCTTTTCACATTTTTTATTTCATCTTACGATCTCGTAACTGCAGGAATGATTGATATTTCTTTATTCTCGCTCAGATTGTAGACGATTAAAAATCAGCTGGCTTACGCGAAGTTTTCGGAGAGGGTGCACTGATGATAGTGAAAAAGAGGAAAACGCGTGAGAAGAGGCGAAAATTTTTGTGGATCATCGAGCAATACCTTCAGGCGTTACCTGACAGAGCTGCTTCTTTTAATTTGTCACGTCACGTACGAAATCGAGCACCTGAGCCTCTATCAGATCGCGAATGATTTTCATCTTACGTATAACATTTCTTCTGTAAATGCCCATCTCGTATATAAATCCTTTCTGAATGTAACGTTACTCACATTCATCTAATGCGAAAAGGATGGCGCGAAAAATAATATAAATGCTGTATCACGATACCCATTGAACCCCGTAAATTTCGCTTTTCTTCATTCGCAGGGAAGGTACGTGTATTGGTGTATCTATACGTTTCCGTTATTCTTTTTTATTCAGAAGCGCCGATTGAATTTTTCTAAAAGCAATTAGCCAGGTGGTGCATCGAGCAATCAACTTCAGACAAATTGAGAAAATTCGATTAGAGGTTTTGTGTTCTGTAATCTCCGAGGTCTTCCGGAGTTGATATTTAGGTAGTGATGAGATGGATTCAACCGACCATTGGTAACTGGTTGCTCAATTACAATTCTGGCTTCATGGTTAATATTTTAATATTCATCGGGGGGAGGCACCGTATTTCACCACTTTTTTTTTATTACTTGAAATCCATTTTGAAGATTTTAGAAACACTGTACATTACAAATCTCCAATTTAGCGGATTGAAATAAATGAACAAGAAGTCTAGGAAGGATGAATTGGATTTGATAAAATTGAAAAACTACATCGCGAGAGTCACAATTAATCTAGTAGAGACTTCTAGATCCGTTGACAATAACTTCGTCACAGTGTTATAGCCCCGATCGAATAAGGTTCTGGATATTAAGCGGAGCCGTTAGATTATTCAATATCGTTGAGTAAGGTGTCGGTTTTCGTCTATCCGACATTTGATGCAAATTGTTTTTGTTCTGGCATGCTGGTTCTTATTCGTTGTTTTTTTAATTTCAGAGAAACCCAGATTAAGGATGCAGTACTTGGATGGCAGAATTTTTCCTCCCGTCAGTTAGTTTAGTTTTATTGAATATCAAATGAATGAAGGATAAAATCTACCTCATAACGGTCATGATATTAAAAAGCAACATTTTTTAATTGCTCATATAACCAGCTTTTGTTCTCGTTTTTGTCGTTGGTCGTATCTTCGCGGCTGGTGTTACATCGCAATTAATTACAGTCCTGCGTGCTTAGGACGTCAGAGTAAATCCTTTACACCATATACGCGTAAACCAAGCTCGCATCTCAACTGGGCAAAGTGACTTAACCGCGAAAGCTTTACGTTCATCTGTTTGCGACACGGCCAAGACGATCGTAGGCACAAGGAGTAGCAGACGTCGAATTATATTAAAAGCGTGTTCGCTGAAACTGCATCTCAGGTAGAGTAAACGACGCCACAAGGAATTTCATGCAAGCTGCTTGTGCGCAGAGAGTATATCTACATTAGGGTGGCCCGTAATAGGGTTGTTTTTGAATTTTTATGCTTCCAGAGGCTTAAGCGCTTTCAAATTGACAAAAAAAAAAATAAAAAACTTCTAGACATTTTGAGCTCTCTACATAAACTCTAAGATAGTATGGTCTGCGATGGAAATATCTTACGGAAATGACATGGGAGAAACTCTTTTCGCTCTTCGAAATTTTATAAGTCGTTGACGAATATACCAAAATTAATGAAAAATACATATTTTTGTAGAGAATTGAACGCTCTACGAAAAAGCTATGATGCATATAAAATCTGTAAATGAAAGCATCCAAATGTTATTAAACTTTCAAGGTTTAATCAAACTCGTTAATTAACATATGAACGCTTTCATTTATGAATAAAAATAAAATTTTCAAGCGTTTAAGCCTCTGGGAGTATAAAAATTCAAAAACAACCCTGTTAAGGACCGCCCTAATTTAAATATTCGTGGTAAATCTTTCAGTAGTTATTGCAGTAATTTCTGCGTGAAAATATTCCATTAAATATTTATCCGCGTGATCCAGGCGGGATCGAAGAGCAAATAGAGGTGTAGACACCAAGCATGGGTCACCGTTTTCATTACTGCGTCGCAATATGTATATATTATTCTTGTTTATATAACCCATGGACGCGTATGTCTCTTCAAAGGGTGATATATAAACACAATTTTCACTTCACGAACTGCCGTCTCTTACAGCTTTTCATTTCAGAAGCAATAAAAGGCCTCAGTTTTTTGACGTAAGCAATATAAAATCTAAAATCTCAAGTCACTTGTATTGAGAGAAATTTTGGTCATTCCAAGCTCAGGTTGGGAGGTGTTGAGAAGAATCTTATTACCTACTTTTGGAATCTCTGACCAAACTGATTGTTACGTAGATGAAACGAAATTCAGTTCGAAGACCTCTTAGCGCGCTGCATCGTAAGATCCGCATGAAAATGTGTGTATAGTGTTAAAAAACGAAAGAAGAAAAAGAAAAAATATGAATGAATAGTGGCCGGAAAAGCACAGAGTAGAGAGCATGGTGAGTGGCTTTCAGGATTTTACTCAGCAGCTCGTTGGGTCTGCTAATATTTCATTAGCCACTGGTCTATGACCGAGAGGTTCAAGTTTTAAGGCTCGGGTTATTTTTACCCGACATCGGCCACTTTCTGATGGAAAAATTTGCCAACACTCGCGTTTTATTATTTGGATCGTCATCGATTTCACTCGATTCAGGTACGCAGTGTTTTCTAATTAATAAAATTGTTGTATTCGATTCAGCGCTGTATAAATTGTCAGCGAAACTTTTTGACGAACGACTCGTAAACAGTGAAGACTAGGTAGATGAGTATTAATGAATTTACAACCCGAAACGGGAATTTCAGTCTAATTTACAAATAATTACGCGAGGTCGTAAATATCCTTTATGGGGTGACGCCGTGCACCGGAACCCGTAACTTTGCAGATTGCGAGTGGGATAATCTGAGGAAGAAAATTCGTTTAAAACTCTCTCGTCAATTGTTTCTGAAACTAGTTCACGCCAAAGTCACGGTGCATTGTATTATATAGGATCCTCAGCATTACAGTTTCACACCGTAAGCAGATATAAGGATGAAAACGAGTAATCACGTAATAGGATTAAAAGAAGCGTTCACCTCGATCTGCATACGCGCATAGTTGTCAGCGTTGTTTTAATGAATTTAAATTATATTTGCCTTATACATTGCAGACCAGGTAGAAAAGTCCGGTTCACTTTTAATTGAATTTCACCTCGACAACGAGAATTTTCCAAGGGCTATATTGCAGCCAATTCCAGCTGCAGCAGCATCGTGGTTTGTCGGATTTGAAAAATTGGATGTTTCGGTCAGCCAGAAGGGTTGGCAGGTGCAGCAGGGTGTGAAAACGCAGGGATGAAACCTCGGAAAATATATGCCACACGTGCACTCTCACTTCTACACAAACACAAACACACGAACGCAAAAGCTATATTTCAAACTATATCGCAACGTAAATTATTTTGGACAAGTTTGCACAGCTGCGTTAATAAAGTATCATTATTATTATTATTATTATTATTATTATTATTATTATTATTATCGTTATAATTATTGGAATTATTACTATTTTATAATATAAATTTTACACAAAGTTTCGAAAATTTTAATGCACGTCGATTCATCATAAACTTCCCTACGCTGTTTGAAAATAATTTGTGAAGGTAAATCGTTAAATTTTCCATACATATACGTTGAAGTCAAATCGCTTTGAAAGTTACGTTTACATTTTACATTTCAACCCTCTGAAATGACACATTTAACGGTATATTCAACTCCAGTTGGCAAATATTAATCAAAGGACTAAAATGACTAAAAAATTGAAATTTCAAAATTTCAAATGGAAAAACATTGATAGCTGAATTTTATCCATCAAATATATTTCTCGCGTATCTTTAGTGCCTCATCAGTGCGAAACAAATTTCGGCTAACAATGTTTAAAATTTTGCTATCGAGTTAAAATTTACATTCTAACGAAATATCGGTAGCCAAATTTATACCCTTGAATCGTTTGTTTCCCGGCAATGTAAAGGTTGGATATTTTCAACGCACGACCAGACAAAATATCAAAACAATTATTGGCAAAAAAGAGAAAAAAAAAAAGAAAAAGAAAAAAAAAAAACCACCTTTTTCATGACCGGCAGGCATTGTTCTCCTGTGTTGGATTATTACGATTTTTTCCAGCATAAACGTCATTCCATGCGGCCTGTCAAAAAACCGGTCATATAAATATATGTATATATTTTTATCTCTTTTCCAACCAACTCGTATCCCAGTGGAAAATATGCGCGGTCCCCGATTCATGATATTCCTGATCGACTTGTCGTCCGTTGTTTGAAGCTAATTGTCCCGTAGGCGGAAGTCGCACGACATTATAGAAATTCAAGGGTGGATGAAACACAGCCGTGTGTGTGTGAGGGTGTGTGTGTGTGTTGCATAGACGGATATAAATCACGAACGGTCACTACCCGAAACGCGACACACATTGCTGGCACTGACAAGCCAGCTATGAGTTACAGTCATTCTCGTCCCTTGGCAAAGGGATGCCAACCGAAACACGCGATATTTAAGCACCGAGATACCCGTGGCGCAATCCACGGTATCTAACGCTCATAACGTTTGCAGATTAGTGAGGAACTCGACGCGGCTGCGGCTGCGGCTGCGGCTGCGGCTTATTCAAATGGCATCCGAATTATTATATCCATGCCCCACTGGGCCAACGTCGGTTTTATGTACAACTTAAGCGGTTGTATATACTCGTATGTATATTTAGAGCGGATTCTGATCACGGTTGAGAATATAAAAAAAAATGTATAAATCATAAGATGTTATCGGTATTCCAACTCCAGACTTATGTTAAGAATCGTAGATTTTAAAATACGGAGTATTTAAATAAGGTATTCTGTTAGTTCAGAAGATTGGACAATGAAGAATGTACATTTCGTC
Organism: Diprion similis; assembly: GCF_021155765.1. Classification (NCBI taxonomy): domain Eukaryota; kingdom Metazoa; phylum Arthropoda; class Insecta; order Hymenoptera; family Diprionidae; genus Diprion; species Diprion similis. The sequence goes on along the minus strand of NC_060112.1, from coordinate 15,051,399 downwards.
GTAAGTATATACATGTGTCATTTGAATTTTAAATTACATTCATTGACGGAACAAATTGAATGCATCAGTAAAAAACGGTTCCATTTGAAATTCCGAAAATGTAAGCGTCAAATTATTTTTCTCACACTGATGTTAAAATTATTCAAAAGCTGTTGTAGAAATATATTATTTCCCTCCTTAGGTGAATATACGTGGGAGTAAAGAGGTTTTGGCATTTTGCTTAAACGGCGGAGTTTAAGAGGCGAGTTTGATGCCTCGTGAAAAATGTGAAAATTTTTTTCGCCCTTATTGAACGGTTGTGTGTGTAGCTCGATAGTATATTCCACTCAAGTATTTCGTCTGATACTGTTCCCCGAACAACGATCAATAAACTTGACTGAAAAACGAAATGGGTTGGCAAACAGGCCGTGGGTACATATTTTCCTTGAGTATATGTATATAACATACCTCTTACTACACTCCAGGGTCATCTTACCTTTTCCCAAAATGTTGAATATTTGCACGAAAAGGTCAAGGATTAAATGAACAAAAAGTTCAAAATGTTGAAACAGCCCTGGGTTACAAACTCAGGAAACTTGTTTTCCCGAAGGTGTAACAAAACACGAATATAATTCCTTTCGAATTTCGCGGGAATCTTTCTTGCAATGAATTCAAGGGGATGTAATCTGATGTAAATTTCAAGACGAGCGATATCCCAACTTCTCGTCAGCCGAAACATAATTTTGCAGTCTTTCTTTGCATACACCGATTATGAAAGTTGCAATGGATTGAAAATTGTGTACGTCGGTCGATAAGTGATTAGAACTTCGGGTACGCGTGTCATAAAATTCATTCGAAAATGACTTTTGCTATGCAAAAGCTTTGTGATACTGTGAAAAAAAAAAAATTAAAAAAATATCGAAAAATTCAGAACTCTAAAATCTCTCGTATTTGATAAATTCGCAAAAATTTCAGAACTACTCTGAAGTGTTGCAAAAATCCCTAAAGTCCGAGAGGCCAAGACCTTGATTCCAGATCTCGGTTTCAAACCATGGCAACAAAATGATGATAAAGATTTGCGCGGGATCCGGTCCCCGAGGGTTGTACCCAAGAATGAACAGGGTTGAAGTTTAATCGGATCCGGATCGGTGGAGTAACAGATAAAACAGCCTGCAGAGAAGACATGCATGCAGGTATGCGATATACAGTTATGTAAGTTTAACGGTGCACGGTTTACGCTTTCCGCTTCCCGCGCGATTCTGCAGTAATGCGTTTTCCTATCATTTATGATTTAGTATCTGCCACCCCCGGCGTATCGGTGTCGGCGGGGCGAGGGTGCGAAGGGGAGCGAGCCGCAACCGAATGGTTCGATACCCCGGATTCTTCCTGGTCCTTGCATTCGACATTTACGACTTGAAGCCAGGCCGGCTATCGCGAACCGCACTTGCTCGGCCAAACAATTTTTCCACCCCTTCCGCCTCTGTTTCTAGCCTCGATAAATGCTCTCTCTGGGGCTTAATACGATCTGTAAAGGATCGGATTCGAATCAAAAGCTATATCCTGGCTGTGTCAGACAATGGAATCATCTATACATTGCAGCTGGCAAATTAGACGTAAAAAATGTAAAGTGTACCGAATAAATGAACCCTGTAAGAATTCCAGGAAGCACGACTAGCTGCTTCATTAAACACAATCGATAGTCGTACCGTGGACTGTGGAGTCAGGTTTAAATTAGTCCGGGAATTGGTTGAAATTGAAAGTGGCGCGCATCGTTGATTTTAACGGCTCATCAAACTTCCTTGAGTATAACAGTGAAACGACGTCGTGTTCGAGACCCTTTCGTTTCTGGAAATACGAAGTTCCCTGCATCTCCAAAGGTACTGATATTCAACAATTGTAACGGTCCTACAACTTGTTCGCAAGTTTACGAAAACTCCACTTCTGTCTACTCCGATATACGTATCCTGACGTCATCAACCCTTCGCTCAACCTAGATCATAAAAAAGCTAATTACAAAGGACAAGAATATGTAAGACAGATTTCATTTGCCTCAATTTGTCGTGGAAGGACATTTGGTATCGGTGTACCTGAAATTGGGTAAAATTGAATTGTGCAGAACCTTTGGAGAACGAGTAGACGAGTTAGGGGATTCGGGCGACGTGCGGGTAGACCCGTGTTGGCCTAATTACAGATTCGTCTCAAATTATCGTCGAACCGTAAATTCGAGAAGGAGGAACAGTAACCGCGTATCGGAGGTTCTGGGACCGCAGAAGGTATCCTCATCATGTTGGTCAAATTGTACTTAATAACACTAGAGACTATCAAATGAAAATTCCAGTTAGCCATTAAATAACATAACGCATTGGAGAACCGAATTCCAACACTCTTCTGCGCCATTCTTAGATACCATCGAAAGAATGATATTTCAGCACGGAACATCAGGATACCGAGCATAACCAAGATAAAACAAATATGGCGGGGTTAAGGGGTTGAGTTACCTTTGCAAGGTTTGTTTTAACGAGCGATGAACACTACACACATTCCAGGATACAGACGGTACGTGATTCTATCAACGAGCCTGGAACAATCCCTTTAATTGTCGGTGTACACGCGTATGAATTAAATGAAATGGATACCGAGCATCTAATTTAGATTCGCAATGCTGATCTTTGCTCTCGGAATAATAATAACACGAAGGCTTTCGCTCGCTGTCCAGATCCTGATTAGTTCCTCCTAGATTGTGCGTTATTGGGAGTGATAGGTATAGCTAATCTTAAGGTAAATATCCATGAAGCTAGAATATCTGAGCCAGCGTTATTTCGGGAAAAAGAAAAATCCAAAAACGAGTCGGAGAATTCGCGGATGAGGAAGAAAAAAAATTTACAACTTACAATACTCGCCACCACTCGAAATACTCTGGATAAAAAGCGCAGAGCAGGGCGAAGTTTCCAGGCGAGTGCAAACAATCGAGAAAAAGAAATTTGCGGAACGGTCTGCAATCCGGGTAAAAGAATGGAAAAGCAAAGAAAAAAAAAAAAAAAAAAAAAAAACTGTGGTGTAAAGAAATGTAAGAAAGGGTAAAAGTACCCAAAGACAAACGAAGCTTTTGGAATATCTATCCCCAAACGGCCCATAGATGCAGAGGTTCCAGCTGAACGTAGGATCCCTTTACTTTAGCAGAAAATCTTTCCCGAGGAACTCTAGCCGAGAAAATGAGTATCCCGTATATGTACTTGCTCTGTCCATTTGGCCGTAGTAGCAGAAGATACGACGGCGAAGAGGGTATCCGACAAAAAGATCCGAGAGGTATAAAAGGAGGGAGCAAATATTCCTGGAGGCTAGATTACGTCCAAAGCTCAATTTTGTCGAAAATTGTGACTGCCGTAAAATCGGCTGATTTCGTGTTGATCAGAGCGTAAATTTTTACAGACTTGCAATCCTCAACACGCGGTGGAACAGTCTAAGTACGTTGACGTTGAGTTGTTTTCGGGGTGTGCAAACAACACGGGAACACTGGCCGATAAGATAAATATACCTACGACAGGCAGTTTCGTCTGGCGGAAAGTTTCAGGAGAACTTGAAATTGAAGTCGGTAGCTTTGCCGAGCTTGACTTGAACAGTGCAGGCATTATACCCGAGCTGCCGCCGATCCGTATCCTCGACCACTCGCCAGTGCAGCCCGCACATTCTACATGCCATGCACCACGATCAATATGCGAGTCGGAGGGAGTCGGCTGACACGGAGAAGAAGGACGAGATCATTACCAAACTGCGTACATACGTACATATGTGGAGGGATGATGCGTCACTATTACGGGGCTTCGGCACGCAATTCATCGATGAGGCAAACGGCAACGATGGGAAAGTCTAATTGCCCCATGCTTTTCTGGTTAGTCGTACATCGCATGGTTATCACGAAACTTTGGTATCAGAGAGAGAGAGAGAGGGAGAGAAGGTCGATGCTTTGGCAAATACTTGTCGAGGGGGAAGGAACAGTAACAATGTTTATGGTGTACCATTAGGGTTAACTCCCCCTACAAATAAGCGAGAGTTCATCGAAGCTCTGCAAACGAGGTAATTCATTAGCGACAAGAACTGTCAACCACATTGCCAGCCTCGCCTTAAATTCGGTTGAGTAACGCCCGATCGCGATGGAAGCTGGGCTTGTAGTTTCTTTTCGGTAATTTGATGAACCAAGGATTTCGTCGAGTCACTGAATTTACGGTGCGTTTCTATACCGTGAAAATTTTGGCAAAACAATGGAGATGCTTGGTGCTCACTGTACCCACCACAGCACACGGCGTATACCTATACCTTGCAGGCTTATGCCCACCGAATTTCTCTCGCTTCCCATCACTCTCTCTCTCTCTCTCTCTCTGTATCCGCAAAAACAATCTCAGGAATAACGCCACGCTGGTAAATAATACCTACTCCCAGTAATGACTAAGCGTTCCGTCGAAACGTACCTGAGGTAAGAAAAAAATATGAGTGCCAAATTTCTGCGCATCAAGCTCTTCGTGCAAATGATTTCGAAGATTTATTTTACACGGATAAATTTTCAATATATTGTGCCGACGGAATTGGCACAAAAGTTGTTCAAGGTTGACGTATTTTTAGACGACAATGTCGTGCGTTCATGTTGTACCATTCTGAATCGAAGTACTGTCGTGAGCATATAAATTCTCAGGGTAGAAGACAGAGCGGAATGTGGATGAAAGAACTCGAAGATAACAACTCGCGGTGTTTGAATTGCGAGTGTGCCGTTTGTTCGGCGAATTTTCCAAAAGTAGTTTCGAGCCAGGGCTAAGCCTGTGTGCAGAAGTAACAAGACATAGGCCGTGTAACCCAAGGCTAAGTTTTAACTCTAAATAAGGATCGCCACGACGCTGTAGTAGTGTTAAGGCCTTTCGAAGTCGGAGTTTGAAAGGTTGTCCCAAGGAAGCGTCGGGAGCTTGGAAAATAGCCGTCTAAACTTTGGCCACCGTTACAAGCACTCGCGTAAAAAGCTTTACGGAAGCACTTAGCCGACCTGCAAATACAGCAGATATATGTGCTTGCGTATGTTCTAAGACGAAAATATATGATCCACGTAAGTGTCACGTGGCAATTATCGCGCTCCGGCATATTTCGCGAGGTCATATTTTGGCTCTTTTGCATGATGTTTATAGTATACGGCGAAGCGAAAACTTTTCATTTTAACCATCAACGCGCCTCTAGTTTCCGGATGAAAAAACTTTTCCCGTTCAACGTAAACCGTCAGCGAGGATTCCAGCGGCGAAATAACGAGGTCTTCGGATAAATATGAGCGAGGAAAGTAACGAATTATCGATGCATCGACTTGTAAAAGTAGTTAAATTCACTTGGCGTTGGGACATTTCAGCTAATATAACTCACGTCAAATAAATTTCACCCGTAAAGTAGATGTGAGTTCGAGATCTGTGATTCATGATCAAAGTTTATGAGAATTAAAAATGTGCGGGTCATTTTTTTCTCATTATCTTTTTCTCAATTAATTATTATTCACAACAAAAAGCTCCATTAAACCGGGACAATTTTTCATCTCTTTATTATATTCTTGGAGAGGCGACAGCCGTCATCTCTTTCATTATCATGAAAAATATAATAATCATCATCTTTTCACTATCCTGACAATAATCTTTCAACGTTCTTTTGTTTTTCAATGCGACAGCTCGCCTTCTCTTGCGAGCTTTTGTCCCGCCCCGCAATTCAACGCATTATTTCAGTTTATCCATCTCTCTTTAGGCATGTCCTTCTCTCTCCACTTCTTGCTTAACTATGGCCCGTCAGGCCCGCGGCGACAAACTTTCAGCTTTTGCAGTCACACGAATAACAAAATTTTCCTCACTCGAAAATTTTAACCGTAACGATGTTCAGACGCTCTTATAAGACCGAACCCTTGCAAAATATTCCTCATAACCTGCTATGCAAGATTCGGAAGTATGTGTGTCGAGTTCACGATCAAAGTAGGCTAAAGTCGGTACTGCATAGTGCAGCTGAGGATCGGAGAAAAGCTCACTACACGAATTTATGCTCGATTTTTCGTACGGTATACATATAATATACGTAAGTAACGATAACGTACGTGTATAAATTCAGGTAGACAGATTCGGTGGCGCAGCGACTTGAGAGAGACAAATTTATCCGATAGCAAAGCCACTCGGTGTTATATAAAAATCGAAACTTTATACTTTTGTCGTTGATAAATTCGCGCAGTATGTACCAGGAATCGAATCGGTCAACTGGCAAGTTGTGTGCAATACGTGATAAAGTAGCGATACAAGAAAGTTTCTGGATACAGATTCCTTTACCGATATCTTACCGACACTCCTCCCAAGACACAAACCTTTTTTCTTGAATGTTTTAGAAAACGTTAGAGAAATTCTAGCAAACGGTACAGGAATTGGTATCCAAAGCCAGCCTTCTGTTGCTACTTGCAGCTAATAGTTTCTCCCTGTAACCTGCAATACAAATCGAATTGATCAAGGGCAGTTCCTGCGTATGCGCGATCTGTTTGCTACCGAATATCCGCGCGTATGGATTCTCGTAAATATCGAACCCACCTATCGCGTGCTGCACCGATAACAACGGGTGGCGATGGCGAGGCGGCTCGGTCTGCAGTTTCCTCGTAAACTAGGGATTTCGCAAACAGCTTGCGCTGCGGAACCACGCGCTTTTATAAAAATATAACTGAACTCGTATAGTATACGGTAATGATACGCGCGATACGTTCTCAGCTTGCTGCAGGTACGTTTTCCGCCCTTGTGTATTTTTTCGGGGAAGAATCTTTTGTGCTTTGGTTTTTCCCGCAGCGTAGATGCGTTGGATATATGGGATTCACTTTTTTATTTTGTTATTTCACTTTCCGTTGATAAGTTGACAAATAGAGGGTACTATGCACAAAATGAGCGTGAGATTTTCGTCATTTTTACGAGGAAAAGTGAATCCCATACATCCGACGCATCTGACGTTCAGAAATGGAACGTCACTTTTCAGCTGGTGCTATATCCTTGAAGGAAAAATGCGGAAGCCTTCTAACTTTTGTATATTATACATGAACATTCATAATTATTATAAATTGGATATTCATCATGCGGCCGTATAACAATTATAAACGGTCGCAATTGAAGTTCGCCGTGCAGCCGTCTATTATCCTTTCGCAATATAAAAGCGATAATTATTACGACCGTCGTCTGGATATAATAACAAGTAACAGTTCAAATAATAGCAACAATGGACGTTATATAATGAGGAATTGAAATAGTATCGACAATGGCGGGTTATAAATATACAGTAACGGTAACGATATTAATCGAGGTTGATTCAATTAATGCACAATCACTGTAATAATTGCACCGCCTATCCTAAAATATACGATAAAAATTCGTCACCCCTCGATTATGTGCAGTTAATGCACTAATGTAATCAAACATTAGAGCCGATAATTATTCATGCCAAGCTAGAATAAAGCGTATAGCAGACTAAACTAGACTAGACTAGACCAGACTATCATCGCCACAGAGGCGGAAGAATTATGACAACGATATTCGACGGTCGACTAGTTGAAACTTGATTTTCCCGATAACGTGATAAACACCGTCGATCCGACCAAAACCGCAACGTTAAGATTCGTTGTGAGAAACTCGGGTTAATTTCTAAATCAGCGAGCCGTTTGCCTCCCAATTGTTTAATCACACCGTAACTCAGGCGAGTTCAGAGGGTCCTTAAGTCCCATTTCATTACCAATAACCGGACGCGTTGCCTGCACGTGTCTTATATTCGAGTTGAAATTACATTGCGAAGCAATATAAGCTCGTCTAGTTTACCTTTGTCCGCAATTTCGGCTTAATTCTGAAGTCGATGCGTGTTTAGGCGAGCTAGAATAGCATTTCTTCTTTTTTGGTTCTGAAACAGGTACGCAGAGTGTTTCTTTCCTTGGGGGAAACGCAATTTTCTCAGCACGAGGAATAACCATCAACACCATTTCATGGGAATAATGATAAATTTTAAAAAATCATGCAGATTAGTTACGATATTAAAAATTTCATGTTGTACAAATATTCACGAGTCTTATTGCGGCAGAAAGCTCGTAGTTAACACGTGTAAATCCGTTACTCCAGAGTCGAAGAACTTCATCCTTCATAAGAACACGTGTATTAAACTATTGTCAAGTCACTCAACTGCATGAAAATAAACTGAATTTCTTGACAATTGGTACAGCGACTTTTATTCTACTCATAGCACCTCATCAGTATTTTTTATTCTTCACAGTCATCATGCCATATTTCTATAGACGTTGATCTTGAATTGATTATATTGATTAATTAAAAGTCTCCACTTGCTTGTCTGGAAAAATCTATGGATGTGACCAAATTAAAATACAATTTTTTTTCGATTGCCTTGTATTTATAAGCGATCAAGAAAATGTTTTTGCAGGATGCTGTTTTTTTTTTTTTTTTTTTTTTATTTTCGGCACCCAGCTGCCACAAATTTATAGCAACGACAATATTAGATGTCTCCTCGCATGGTGGGATTATCATTGTTGGCAGACGTGTGTGAATATGCGTAAGTTTCCTGCCTGTTTTGCGAATTTGCACGATATCACGTATCCTATTCCCACCTCCATTGTCTTGGCGCGTGTTTCGCAACCGCGAAACATTCCCCGACTAAGTAATGTGTAGGATTGTCTGCGCATTCCACCTGCCCATGTATGACATACCGCCAGCAGTACCTCGAGTTGTTGAATACACCTAACAAATGACGTACTTATGCGTAGTGCAAAGTTTCGCCAACTAACAATAAGATAAACCCCTTTCGCACGGCGTGTTTCGATTTCTTAGATCGAGTTACCCAGAGACAATTTTCCTGATTGCCTAGATATGCTGATTTAACCCCCATACGAATCGTGAACGTCATATATCTATCCACGACGAGAGTTTCGGCGTTCTGAATTATTCAAAGACGGTGCCCTCATCCATATCGATTTCGAATTCCGTTCGACCCTTCCCACGATTTTCATGATCGTATTATTATAAAAGTAAGTGCATATATGATATTTTTATTGTATGTATTTTGGAAAGCCTATATGGAAATCCAATAGTCAAAAATAGCATACGTATGTCTTCGATTTATTTTACGCACGCGGTACTATTGCTTCGAGAAGCAGAATATAGTTTTTCATTTTACGCGGTGCGTTACCCCCGTACTAAAATTTATAATAAATTTGTCTTGTATTTTTTGCTACTACCTTCCACATCTCGTATACCGGATTGCCTGATCCTGATGGATAGTTGTTTGATGCGTTCTTTTAATTCGATCGCTGACGCAGTTTCCCTCACGGAAATTCCAAATTTCAAGATTGATCACTTTGAGAGCCTGAACTTGTTCCAGTATCCACGGTCTTTCCCCGTCAATCGCTTCGATGATCATCACTAATTCATTAGACGCCGAAAAAAAGTGACAACCCTTGAATATTTCACGGCTCACGGTCGACTAGGTTTGCTTCGCGAAGGGCACTCAAATAACTTTGGGTTTAAGGTTTTTTATCAACAAGAACGATGAATTCTCAGACTTCTCTGCATGCGTCTACATTAGTGTATGTAAGTTGGAAATGTGGATGTTTTTAAATTTTTTCCCAAACCTAATTAATGACGTTCCTTCTTCACGTCATGTGCAGAGTATCCTTTCGTCAGTTTTTACCGTATGTAGAGAAACTTTGCAAAAACAACGCCCTCCTTACTTTTACTTACATATCCAGGAATCCAGGGTTAAGACTTTAGTCTAAAGTAACTTAAAGCTCTGATAAACTTGTCAATGTAAAGCTGTTGTACCAACTCTAGCATCATCTTTACCGAGATTTTACACGATCTATGAAATTCGTGACTTTCGTCGAAGCTTGCAGGACCGAACGTAACAGTTCGATGAGTGATAAAGCAGAGATGTTGATTTCAAAATATTCGAGCTTTTCAACCGTCGATAAAGAGTGAAAACAGTAAGCTACAGATGCTACAAGAAAGCTCTTGTTCCTGCAAGCTCCACAAAAAATATCATCACCCTCGTTCTTACCAACAGCGATGTGCGAGAAAGCATTCGACTGTCGGTAAAAATGTCTCTTATGGAATACGCGGGTCGCTTGCAAGCTCTTCGAAGCTTTTGAAACCGAATTTACCATCCGAGGATCCGACATACCGACGTGCTTTTCAGACGTTACGTTTCTATGGATTGATGATAGTTTTTCCGCGTATTTGCTTTACAAGCAAAGTGTAGAAACAATTGATATTTCAAAGGGAAAATTAAATTTCCAATTGTTACTTGCTAGCTGACGTTGAATATTTCATCTCCAATATGAATTTTACTTTGCATTTGCAACAGATTGCATTGTTGATGTCAATAAATCACTGATACTGAAAATATATCTTATAGAGACTATCACGCGGTTGATTTCACAATTTGACGATACATATTTATATATACAAGTGATGATTCAATAAATCTTACATCTGGATATTTAAATAGCTGGACCAATTGAATGGTAAATTTATTTGTATCGTGATATTGAACTTTGGGATTAAAACTTCATATTCCAAGCATAATTACGTCAACCGGAAAATTGTCGATATAAGAAAATCTAAGATTTGAACTACGTGACCGAACCAAAAATACCCATTGTTCATTCGTACGTCAAATTGTTGTTGCGAATCCAATCTCAAATTGTAGTAAGAAAAAGGACAGACAAGAAATATTCTGTCCCAGCAGAGCTCCTGCAACGCTTGGTTGAATCTTTCGATTGTTTCATCTCCGAAACGTACGCTTGGACAATATTTCATTTTCTACCATTTCCACAAAATTTCTGTGATAAAAATTTCGCAGCAGACCTACAATGTATAAAATAGATGTGTCAAATCTTTCAAACGTTGAAAATTTTTAGGATTCTATTTTCGCAGTGTGAAAAAATGTATTGGCTTTAAATTTAGCACATCATGGAAATAATCGAAGAGGGATTAAAACGCACTGAATACGCGAGGCACAAAACCGCATGAAAATACCAAAAAATCATTCCAGAATTGTCGTTGAGCATGGCAATCCGCAAACTGCAGCATTACGTTACAGTTTTAAAGCAATTGATCGCTAACGAGGTAAAACCGGATGTCAGTCATCCGGGTGGAAAACCTCTATCAACCGATGGTTTTTAACGCTGCACGTCAAAACGCGAGGTCTTGAAAAACGCCTATCGTACGAAAAGTAAAAAGATAAGGGAAATGGACATGGAAAGACGAGACTCACCCCAAAGCCTTGGTGCTGATGAGTGGCGTCTTGAGATTCAGGAGGCCGTTCTTCTTCGCGGGAGGCTGAGTTTGGCTGCCCCCAGCTCCGTTTTCAGGCTGCTCTTCCAAGTCGCCGTCCCGCTGCTTGGATCTTCGGGCTCTCAGGTAAAGCCAGGCGGCAAGGCCAAGTCCAACCAGGACGGCGACGGCACCGACGGTGCCGAATACAGCCGTGAGTATAACGTCCCTTTGCTCCATTCCCACCTAAAAGAATCATTCGAAATATGAGGAAGAGCAAAAGGGATTCGTCTGCCGCGTGGAGACATCGCTGACGGATTTTTACTGGCAAATTTCAACGTTAAAAGTCTGGATAAATTGTGAGAGAAATTAACGCTCTGTCGTAATTAACGGTAACGAGGCCAGCGTTTCTCGCTTAGCTAGCTTGGTAATTTTGCGCTACCATTTTTTCCTCTTTCCCTCTTTCTCTCTCTCTCTCTCTTTATTTTACTTATTAATCAATGTTAAACATGCCGAGAAAACTCTGAGCACTTTACCGGCCTATCATCGCGATCGCCTGGGGCCTCAAATGCGGATAAGAACGAGTTTGAATAAAAATTTATACTCCCTCGCAATTGGGGCGCGGTGTGTTTAGTGATAGGTATATATCTGGTATGCACGAAACCCCGTGTTACATCACGATATTTTTTAATTCAATTCCCCACAGTCCGCGGAACAACGGGATTCACAAGTGTTTAGGCATGCTAATTAAGAGCCTCCAGCGTTTTCATTCCCGAGTTAATTTTCATCCCCAAAGCTTTCCGACAATGGGACCAAGGAATTAAGCATTTTTTTTCGTTTTTTTTTTTTTTTTTTTGAATAAATTCACGAACTTAAACCATCTCCGAGCACAATTATTTTTGACTGACTTCACAAAAGGACAAGGTTAATCAATTCATCGCAAATGTTTTTTTTTTTTCTTTTACTTCGCAGACTTCAAGTTGGTCACACTGTCGACGTACGTTCGTATCAAACTCTTATACCTTTTTCCCATGTCTTTTAAAAACGTCGGTAACGAGATCATTAAAATCTCGTCAAAGGTATACGTTGAAAAGTTCAAACGAATATTTCGATAAACGGTCTTCAAGTATACAGCGACTGCTCGTGAGCGTAATTAAGAATGGACCTGTCGAAATCAATCGTTACACAAATCACGAGCACCTCATTTGTGCAGAATATGATGAGATTTTTTTCTCACTTATTCACAACCTCAACATGAAACTCTTATCTGTTCTACTATAAATATTTTATTTTCAAATCAAATCAATTCTGCCAAAATTTTACATCTCAACGACGAATAAAAATAACCGAATGAAAAATATTTTTAACGTTTTTTGAAATGCTTAAAGCGAGATAGGACGATATATATAATACCTTGCAACATGCATGGAATTGCGTTGAACACCCACATGTAACATCAAGACGAGGCAAAGGAAAAGCTCAATGGCACAGCCATAAAAACAGGGTATAAACTGCTTCGATTATGAAAAGGAATGAGAGAATATAACGCAATCCCGTTCAATTATAAGAACCTTAATTTTTCCCTTGATTCTTTCTTTTCTACTCTGGCTGTCTATAAAATTCTGTGCCTTTCGATATATATATATGGATGTGTTATTAATAAAAGTACGCGCCGAGAAGACGCTGGCTGCGTTCGTCATCGAATTATAGGCTGTGTTATAATACTTAACGGCTGTGTGCGGTCTGATAATATTTATCACAGTTCGGCGAATATGAGTAATGCCGGTAAAGTCGGACTATTCGATCATAAACCACCCTTCAACATTTAACTACCTCATAAAAAAAAGGAAGAAGGAAAAGAAACTGCAAAGCAGCAAAGTAATAACTTTCGTCCCCGGTAGGTACTTAAAAACTTCGGTTTCGCTTTTACACCTTGATTTTATCAGCATACTATAATTATATCATTTTTCTCTTAGCTAATTTTTCTTGATCCTGAAACTCAACACGCGGCAATTTTTTCAAATCTAATATTCCAAATATTGAAGATTCTCGAAAACACAAACCACAAGGCTTATACAAATATGAAAGTCATGGGCATGGACCAGACGGTAGACAGCAAATACCCTCGGTGACCACAAACACCTCAGATTAGTGTTCCGCCGTGAGCTTACGGTGCTCTGAACTCCACTGGCCATGCTGTCAAGTTATTTACCCGTGTCATCAGCAGACTTACCCCTAGCTTTCAGCTCAGCAACGAACAAACTTTTGGACGTTCATGGGAGCTACCAAAAGTACTTTGACCTCAAATATCAGAGACAAAAATAATAGTAACGGAGTGTTTATTAGAATTAGACGTACGTATACCTAAACTTTAATGGAATTTCATACACTCGTTCCCCGTTTCTTCGAGGGTTAATCCTAATTCTAATCCCCAGATTATGTATCAAGTGATCAAGGCGTCTCGTTCGCTAAAAGCTTTTCATCACAGCCGAGACACGTGAGGTGCGGGCAACGCATCTAGATACGAGGGGTTGAAAAAGTTGGCGAAAATTGACAGAATCTCTAGCAAACGTAACGGATTATATACGCGGCCTGAATATTTCCGTCATCTTTTAGCTCGTGGAATATCTCAAATTATATCTTATTATACATATATTTCTACCTACGTCTCTTTGTCTCGCTTTGGCGATCTACTCTCGTAAAACTTGGCGTTGGGAAAATAGCGTCGATACTTCCCCGTCACGTGCCACAACCCAAATGTTTGCTCCGGATATTTCAGAGGGTTTTAACCCTCCTAAGGATATCCAAGGATAAAGTAACTATGTTTAATTTACCGATGCTCAACGGAAAGCGGATGATCGGACTAGAAATTCGAGATAGCTCATACGGGTCTACAGTCATCTTCTGAAATGGAGTTTCCGCCTGTATCTGGAGCATCTTCCAACAGCCTTTGGTATAACGGATGAGATGAGTACCAGATACGTGAGTTAATCGTAATAGCGGTGCAGACGCCGATTAGCAAGTCGTATATTCCCGTAAACGAGGACGATCAGACGCGTTTACTTTACCAAGGGTGTCCAACATTGCAGCAACAACGTGTCTACGGTGTCCCGTTTTCTAGGATTTAATAGAAAATAACTGCAGTGAATCAGTGAATCCATCCTCGGATGGCTGCACAGAGAAACTCTGCAGCGTTGCACGCTTGTTCGTTTATAGAAATCAATTGTGAACACAAACTTCAAGGAAACCTCCGTGGTCAGTTTTGACGTGCAATTTCCTTGACGACCGTTCGTTGCGACGACTTTGAAGATAATCTACAACTGAACGCGATTTGTTGTCGTTTGCACTGTCCACTTTCATTGCTCGAAAAAGAGCCGGATGAGAGTATATATTCCAACAAAAGCTAAACACGGAATAAACGTTTGAAGAATTTCGAATGCAGTCGAAAGATACAAGTATAGTAAAACTTACGAATTGCATGTAGCGAGGACTACGAAAAATACTTGTTTTTTAATCCATCGGCGGCAAAGATTTTTTCTCAACGGCAAGTAGTACGTAGTTTTTTGATACGTGTCAAAACTATAATTTTTTTTACGTCTTTCGGGATATGAGTAACCTTCCTTGATTCCGTTACGAAAGAGCTATGCGCTGTCCAAATTTCAACCCTTTCCGTTTGTTTGTTTATTATTTATAGAAAGAAATCGAAGGGGTTTGCTCGGTCGGTAAAGGTAGGACTGCTACATGCCGTTAATGATGGCCGGTGAATCGTTAAATGTACGTACAATACTGTAAGATGTCGAAATGTTTTTCAAGATCTTTCTCTTTTTTCTTCGACTTTGTTGCAGTTACAATCCAATCTTTTAATAAGAACATTCAGCCTACGAGAAAAGAAAGAGAGAGACAAGGAGAGAGAGAGCCAGTGAGTGAGAAGCACGCGCATGGTGGGGGTAGTCCAATTTGCGGAAAACCTCTTCCCCTCGGGGGCTTTGGCGTTCTTATTGAGAGGTCGAACTGTATATCGAACTTTGAAGTTGCACGTCTTGACTTTTTGCGCTAATGGATAACGCAGTACTTTCTTATGTTTATTCATTGTAATTACCATGGTTTGTCAGACGTTTGAAGCGTCACGCTGTTTTTCTAGACGTTTGTTCAGCGGTATGCACTAAAAACAATGTAGTATTTACAAGTAATCACCGCAGTTATTCGACGATCAAATTGTAGAGTTAATTGGTGAGTTTCGCGCGTTCACTTAAGAAAATGATAACACAAGGTTTTTGCCAGTTGAATCGATGTTGACATGACTACAATGTTTGTGTTCAAGAAAACCACGAAATAAACAATTATTTGTATTAGCACGTTAGTATATGTGTCAAAATCACGCTCATCAAATTTTGAAGTGAATACCGTATAGAGATGCCACTAATATCTCGTGTTTGTCAAGATGTTTTTTTTTTTTTTTTTTTTTTTTTTTCGTATAACACTGATTGTTCAAATGCAGGAAAAAATTCACTGTCAGAAGAGGAAAATAAAAATTTTATAAATCTAGAGGCTGGAAATTAGGGGCTTAAACCGCGGGGTAGAAGAAAATTCAAATAACTCGAGCGTGCGAGGCGTTAAAATGCTCGCCCCAGACGGAAAAGAAAATTTTCCACCGTGTTGCAATTCTGATTAACCCCCCTCGGCGAGGCGTGCATTTAGTTGAGTCATTAAACGCGGAGGCGCAGTGGGAAATGATATTTATCGCATGGTAGTATCAACCTGAGATGCAAGTCTGTAGTGCAGCATATATATATGTATATAGGTATAGTATGGTACCCTGGATGCTGACCGGTGAAATATAATCAGGTGAAGTAGAAGTGAAAGACATGGGATTGAGCCGAACGAAATGAATCGGAACTGCGTCGCTCGTTTCAATGGAATAAGAACTGCCTCACATAGGTATAGTATATTATATGACAGACTTGAACGGAAATGAGAAAAATATAAAAAGAAAGAAAGAAATAAGGTTATCGAACGATATTTTTCTGTCTTGTATCGCATTTGAATACACTCGTAGGTGGATCGGAAAAGGACCGTTTCTACAAATTCGTTTCTACAAGTGGCGGTCAAATAATTTAAAATAAATTGAATTAGATTAAGTTAAATTAAATCAAAATGTACGAAATTGTCAATTAAATTATGAGAAACAAACTTGTAGGATCGTAACTTGTAGAAACGATCCTTTCAAAGCAAATCGGGAGAAACGAACTTTTAGGTATCGGCACTTGTAAAAACGATACCCTCTCGGTGAATCATTCGCCGGAGAAACAGATTTGACCGAAATTCAATCTGTAATATTCTACTCACGCATAATTTAAAGATGGAAGAATTCGATTTTTATAAAAATGCACCTTCGGTAGCAGATTGTCTTCTGCAGTATCGTTGAAACGAAACGATTCAACCTCCCGTTCACCGATGCCGATAGAAATTCTACATAACAAAGTTGTATATATAGATACACACTCGAAGTAAATATAATGCTTCTTCATCTGCCCGCTGTTCTTTTCAACGTGATTTTATTGGGATGTAAATTGCGTTGAAAACTCTTTGACATACAGTGAAGAATTGTATAATATTTTTAAATTTAACAACCAAACCTCGAAAGTAACCGTAGGTTCGAGGAGGTGTACTATAGATGTGAGATAACGTAAACTGCGTCCGTAAAATTCAGCGGTGATCAACGGCTTCTATGAAAAACCCATGGCACCGCTGTCATGCAACTTATACAGCCACTCTGACCCCACTTTGTCCCCACTAAATAAATCCAACGCTCTTGTTTCGTTAAATGACCTTTTACTGCAACGTGCCATTAGATTGATGGATTTGAAAGGGTGAAATACACACTCTTTTAACCTCCATCAGATCGTCAATGGTAAAATAAAATTTCGGTATGAAACAGCGTTGATCCAATTCAAAGGATAAACTTGAAGCCACAAGTATCTTAGAATACGCACGACAGCCAACATCTATTTTTATCTAACGTCACGTCGCGTCGTCGGAAAGAATAATTCGATAGGATCAATCTCATCGTATTGCCGAGAGATACTCGAAGCTTTTCGTGCGACAGATGAAATCGGAAAAGCTGCGAAAATACCGGAGTCAGAATGTCGTGAAGCTGTGACATCGCGAGGTGATTCGTTTGATCTTGACATTCGGGAGCACGGCTGTTAATTTTATTGAATCTCGGCTCGACGTAACACGCGCAGCATTTTGACACCTCGATTCCGTTTCTCAAGGTAGAAAAGTGACGTCTATACGTCTTAGAGAGGTTCGTTTTTGAACCCCGTCAAATCCACCCGTTGCGCGTTGGTCTTCTTCGTCCGACATCCCGATCATCCATTGATCCGCGGAGGGATGTGTGTATAATGCCTAGATATCAGCGTGGTCACATTTTGTAGTGAAATGTGTGAGCCGTAGGCAATACGAAACCGAAGAAATAATCGGAAACTAATCCTCCAAGAGATGTGAAAGTAAGGCCGTTTATCACGTCGGCGATTGGTTGTCGACGAAGAGCCAATACTATAAATCTCTGCTCGAGGAGATTTGGTTGTCTAAGTATCGACACTTTTTTAGTAATCGTATTACGAGATAGCCGAACGTTGAGAATGTAATTTGGCAAATTTTTGTTCCCGTGATCTGCGAAGAACTCTTTGAAAATACAAAATCAGAGAATATTGGAATTTCAATCAATAGGGTAGATAACGATGCTTCATGTCAAATCACTTTAAAATGGCAAAAATCAAGTAGATTAGTTAGATTTCACCCTATGATAGTTCATTTTATTCAAATTACTATTTCCTACTAATTCAGTAAAACAGATTTTAATATTTTTTTCAGAAGTTGGTTTAATTTTGCCATTTCTTAATCGTAACCAATATCGGCGCAGCAGTCTTGTAGACTTAAATATTTAACGCTATCAAATTGATCAGCTAAAAGCGTTTTACTGAATTTGTAAAAATCCAGCGAATCTATTAGATTTTCGATAAAATCGATTTGAGATGTTAAACTTTTGTTTAAGATTCCCACATTTACGCACTGGTAAAACGATCTTCGGAGCTTAGGAATACGATATTTTAGTAAAGACTCATCGTCCAGTGATTTCGTTACGAAGTTAATAAAAAGTCTCCATTTTTGGCCAGCCCAGTCCCTTAAAAAAAGGAAGACTGAAAATTTCGTGTGGTTAAATTTTTTACTACACTCCTTACGGTTCGGGGTGAAAAATTTGTTGCAAAAACGTCAACCCTCCACGATATGTCACTCTTATTATCGTGCATGATCATCTAGTCACGATTTTGAACAGCTGAAAAGTATGTACCCTGATACAGTATGGAGACAGTGGATATTGATTTTCGTCCGTGTTTGCTCGATGCGTCCATGTGGATGTGTGAGCATAGGTATAGCTTACTCGCTTTTAGTTCATCATGGCAGTCCACGGGTTTTCCGATACCCTTGATTTTTTCGATGGGAAAAAATTAGTCGGTTGTGACACGGAATACGATTTTTACCGATATTCGCAATTTTCTTGGGTATACATGTATTGCATTATAATAATTGGAGTGATCATCTAATTTGTGAAATCCATTGACGATTTTTAGTTCGTTATCTATCGTGTGTCTACGTACGAAAACATTTAGAATCAAATTATAATCGAATAAATGAAGCAAACCGTGCATTCATCGTTTTTTCGTACACTTCATAAATCAAAACATGCTTACCTACAGCAAACGGCTAACGAGTTAATAGTGAAAAATCAATTACTACACTCTGAGTTTTTGAAAACTTCGTCGATTATCCAAAAGCAAGATTAGTTCGCTTGTTTCGGCTGTTTTTGGCGATAAAACAAAGAATTGCGTTGAATTTCTTGACATGAATATGACATTTGAAATTTGAATTTTGGGCTCGCTGTTCGAATTAATCTATCTCCTGGATCGTTATTTTAACCCGCATAACTCGCCCCTTGACCGTGAAACAAACAGAGGAGAAGCAAACAACTGAGCCTTTCGAGTTTCGGAGCAGTGGAGTCCCGAATCATGGGGATTGTTTAGGAAGGAAAACGTTGATTGTTACCCGTCTATATTTTCCACGTTGCGCGTATATCGAATGCGATAAAATTTTCAGTCGAGGAAAATTTCTGCCCTGTGTACCGCATGATTCAATGGTTTTATATTTACCAGAATTGCGCTACCCATGTCAATTCCCTTAGTGTAACTTCTACGTAAAGCTCAAAGATAAATTTACTTCGTTACCTTTTTTCCTC
Organism: Diprion similis; assembly: GCF_021155765.1. Classification (NCBI taxonomy): domain Eukaryota; kingdom Metazoa; phylum Arthropoda; class Insecta; order Hymenoptera; family Diprionidae; genus Diprion; species Diprion similis. The sequence goes on along the minus strand of NC_060112.1, from coordinate 15,031,824 downwards.
AAAATTTTTTCTCTCATTTTATATCTCCCCCTTAAATTCATGAAATCGTCAAGCGGAATATAACTTTCCCGCAAAGTTGAAAGTTCTCATTGAAAGCTCAAACTCGACCTGAAAGACACCTTTACTCGATATATTCTCTCTTCCACTCTCGACGAACACTCCGATTCTCATCAGCCTTCAAGTGGCGGTAGAACGACTTAAATTATAGCTTGATTAGCATAATTGGAAGTCATATAATTGAAGGCGGCATTGAACAAGCTCTGAATTTATGGCGTTCGGAACTGGGCCAAGAGAGAATTAATACCTGCATATTCTTGAAATAATAACAATGCAAAATATAGAATAAAAAAGAAAACGTAGACTGAGAACATGGTCACGTATTGTTCACGATGAATTAAATAAATTTTTAAAATTTTCAAACAAGGCGACATGTTTGCATACTTTTATCTACAACTTTCAATCAAAATAAATAACGCGGGAGGTAAATTTATGACTTATCCTGTATAATATTTCGGAACTTAATATCACCGGAATAAAACGTAGCACAAATTTATTCTTTGTAAAGTGGATCGATACTTAGCTAAAATTTCATTCAAGGGCTTGAGTTAAAATTTTTCAGAAATAACTTTTCGACGCCCTTGTATACCGGCAGCAACTTTTTCGCTAATCGAATTTGTCCTCTCCAAATTTCTAAGCTTTTATTCCAACTCCAAAATGATGATCAACAGCCTCGATTAAAGGAGAAACACCTAACGAACAGAGCAAAGCGACGGAGACCAAATTATGAAGTTTCGAGTACCCACACGGAGCGCAGACAGTAACTCTAAGGCCGGTCGATACCGCAGGTGAACTTGGCTGTATATAGGTGTTAGATTTTCCGCATACATATCTACCCGCGTACAACACGTACAGGTTGTACCTATTATGCCTAGAGGTATTGCGGGGGTCGAAGCAGTGCAATAGCGAGGTTACCCTGCAGGAACAGCCATCTACGGTGCATGTTGCAGGGCTCAAAGCCAGAGAGGTTGTCATATGCTTTCGCCATGAAATAATTGCGCCGGCAGTTTCAAGGGAAGAAATTACTTGCCATCCTCTGACCATTCTCTTTACACTTAAAAGGGATTTTGTTAGTTGTTCCGGGAATGCGAGCGACGTAACGAAGCCGCAGAATAACTTGACCGAGGAATCCCTTTGAAATTCGCCTTTCTCCTTCCCTCGTGTTTCTTTCACAGCAGCAAAAATCTCGACGGAAATTTTTTCGCCAGAGTTTTAGATACCTATATGGGAAGAGGCCTGTGCTGTTTCACCGAACAAATTAAAGGCACCTGTTACTTGATGTATTATATATATGCATGATGAGATCTGGCTATTTCACTTTGAGGTACTCGTTAGACTTTGTGGTGAAAAAAATAAATCGATCTTGTATATATCTCGAGATTCATCCCGACTTTTCTTTTTGCGCATATTATAGTTTGCCGTCTTTGTATCGGTACAAAATAGCGCGAAATGTCTGTCTGCAAATATCCGCGGAGTGATGAATTAAATAAACGATAAATAATATTCAGAGTGCGAAAAATATCTCTCCTTCAAATTTATACAATATTCTACATAAATAAACGACGAAAGAATGGAATAAAACAAGAATACAGAGAATAATTCTCTTCGAGAAGGATACACATTTGAATATTCTGACTAGCGAAAAGATGCTCCGAGGATGTAGTATCAATATTGAAATGTGTCACACAACTCTGAAAGGTACGAGTCGTTTATATTGAATACACAGCAGCTTTTTTTCCGCACAAAGCTGACATCTGCAAGATTCTCCCTCATGTCCTTGCGTATATTATACCAATTTAAACGGTATCCTGAAGCCGGTGAAGCGAACAAAATTAGTCACTAATTATTACAACGTCGACACTCGTGGCATGTTTATTAATAAATTTGCTAACCATACCGAATAATAAATTCGCTTGCGTGTAGATTGGAATATTAATGGATTAATGTGTGGGCAGTTTGGAATCCCGCTTGGCCGGTTCTGTTTGTTCGAAACCGGGTTCCCGGATGTTCGGGGAGATTCGAAAACGAGTGGGTGAAAATCTGTAGGTTAATTATTCATATTAACGTTGCTGTTCGCATCTTCCAACCGTGTATAACCACAGAAATTAACCGGGTCGGGAGCCTTCATGCGTTTTTCACCATGTAAATATCTCTTTCAAAATTTTTACGTTCTCTGGGATGCGCGGTTATTTTTCAAGATTCCAGAATCAATGTACACCAACAGAGTATTATTAAATGATATGCAATTGGTAGAAAAAATTTTGTTTGAGATTTAAGGTTTTCCACTAAACTCCACAAATTTTTTCAGACTTTATCTGCAGAAGCTCAAAGAATCTGTACAATTTATTATATTTTTTCCTTTCCAAGATTTTATCTACCTTGATACGGTAACTTGAATAGCGAGTAGATGATTCAAATTTTTGTACCTGCGGGACAACGATTGCTTGCGGAATGAAAAAAACTGCACCTCTCGCGCAGGTAATAAAGTTCGAGAAAAAGTTTACTCAAAACGAAATATGAAGACATGCTTAAGTAATGCGAGGGTGAAAATTTGAGAAAACAACCGTTTCGTGGCTGCAGATTCGCGGAGATGCGACAAGACGCCCTATAATCTTGCGGAAAAAGTGCATGTAGGGAGAATGTAAGCAGCGAAAAATCCCCGTTATAGCCGAATCTAAACCTTCAAATCTGAATTGTACAATTTCATTTCCAAATCGATAAGTCGAAAGAAATATTTCATCGAGCCCACGTCCTGATTGATTCTTTTATACGGTGTATAATACATATACTGCCGCATTCACTTCTTGAATTATTCATTTTTTATCGACAGCTTTTGATGTATAAGCTCTATTACGTATTACAACTTCTGGACACTTTTGATAAGAGGTAAAAGATTATTTCTACTTAAAAATCAGAATTCTTTGCCCAAATATACGTATTCTTGCGAGGAAACGTTCAGCAACGCAACAGATAGTGACGTAACGACAAAATAAAAATAATAATACATGGTGGAAAAATTGTACCGGCGAAATGAGGCGATTTATGAGTGAACCGTGAAATCGGATGTACTCGCCTGATTGGCTTTTGAATCCTTGAATATCAGCTGCTGTAAACTGCGATAAAAAATAGAATAGTCGAAATAAAAAACAAAAGTAAAATATTGAAACGTAATCCTCGTTACATTCCATATAAATCTTTTGTCTTGGTTTTGCAGGAAAAATGAAGTACCAATATCTCAAAGTACGACACAAAAAAATCAGATATGTGACAAATCTATGAGCCAATTGCTGTTTGAGTTGTACTTACAAATTTACGTGCTCGAACGGCTGGGTCCACGGCTCGTGGAGGTCCCACGGAGTTTGGGTCCAGTTCCGAAAAATACTGGCCCACAAGTCCCATGTGAACCATATTGCCGGATTCCTTATATTATAACTTTTCGAGATCTCTCACTTTACAGTTATCTTTAAATTTGGTCAGTGGTTTCAGAATCACTAAAAAAGGCAACAACAAGACAATTTTTACGAGAATTCATGGATTTTTCGTTTCACCGCAAATTTTGATACGACTTTAGTATTCCGTGAATTCGTAGAGCGGTACGTTTTCATTTTGAAGAAAGACGATCTCCTCAAAAGAACAATGTGCAACAAAAGTGCCGAAATTGCATTAATCTATTCCCCGCGGCAGCGCCGGAAGCACTTTGACCGTATGAATACGCAATCGTTGATCAATTAGCGAAAGGCGGCGAAGGAAAACTCCGATGCGTTCCAATAAATATTTACACTCCGTTGAACTGAGGTTAGCAGAGGAACAACGCGAGGTAATGAAAAAAGGAAAATTAAACCGCGTAACGATCGTTGAAATGAATTCCCACCCTGCGAGGGTGAGCTGGACAATTCAACACTTAACGCAGCTCACGCGTGTTATTAACTGGAAATAATGAGTTTGCGGGTCGAATCTTGGCGGGGAGAAAAAATTCCAATCATGAATTGACCCGCGGTGTTAATTCCACTTGTTATCCGAGTGTGTACGAGCCTATCTTAAGCGAGATAAAGTCGTGCGAGTGAGATAAGAAAACGTGAAACAAAACCAAACATTCACGTCGCGAGAAAACAACCATTCATCTCGCAAAAAATATTGACAAATGACTTTTCACGTGGAACAAAAATTTGGCAAACACGTGACGCAGTCGAATTCACGGTTACTCTCGTCTTATGCGACGAAGGGAAAAATCACCTTTCAAACCTCGGTTAGTTAAGGGTTTTCCGCACGATGCCCCACTGCCGACAGGATCAACTTGCTCTCGGGGAATGTTCGCAGAAATCCGCACGACTCTGGGAACTTCGAGTGAACTCGGAAACGTTCGGCTATCGGCGTGTGTTGGTGGAATGCACCATGTACAAACCGCCATGCCATGCCATGACCCGCGTAACGCGAAGCTTTGCTTTGTTTATTTACCCCGTGTGACCCACCACCCTTAACTGCACAGGCATCATTTGTTTCAATCACTTAGATTATCCGTCCGTCCACACTCTGCGCTATTTTCGATATCGGCTTTGATACCGCCGCGGTCAGGGTCTTCCGTTATTGGTTGCCAGGAAACACGGCCACTCAATTCCACGCTGGAATTCCTATATCAATTCTACGAACTGAAGGTTTTTCACAATTACTTGTAAACAACCGGTGAACCACAACAAGGTGGAACAACATCTCGCCAGAATTAAAAAGAAAGAAAACGAAAAAAAGACGTAAAATGAGGAAAAATTAATACATTTTCATAAAATTAATATATTTAAGGTTGATTTCGAACAGCATATACCTTGAAAATATTTTACCACGATCTAAAGTAAATTTGAAAGTTTTTTTTTTTCTCTCTCTCTCTCTCTCTTCCAAGTGGATCAAAAAATTGACGACAACTTTTTTTCAGAATCTCAATTTCACTCTGTTTCAAATAGATTGTCAGAAGAAAGTTTACACCTGGATGACTGTCTTCTCCGGAAAAATATAAGTAATTTAATACAACAATCTAGGATTGATGAATTTACAGAACAAATATTTGAAAAGCGTAAATTGACGCAATACGTATACAGTGTTGTCGGAAACACATTACATATTTATTCGGAATCGATCAGTCGATTGAATTTCACTGTATTACCGGAGTGATTTTTTACAGCCTTATAAACACCCGCGATCTATTCATGAAGCGAAATAAATTTTATCCCAAGTAAGTCTTCGTCAGTTGGGTTAAACAAACGGAGGATAAGTTGCAAACGTTATTTCGCGAGGCGCGGCCGTTTAACTTTTGCAACTTTGTTGATATAAAATCTTAGATAAAACGTACTTAAGTACAATTAAGTACATTCCAAAAGCTTTTGTCAACTCGCAGCGATATTTGGAGAAATCTGTTCACGTTTATCGACAAACTTTTCCTCAACTATGTTCAACAGTTTCGTTTGCTTATATCGAGGCTACGCTGATAATAATTCTGTTTAATTTCTGGCGAATGCCGAAGAACAATTAATCGGAATAATGGCAGTGATATGAGGTGCAAATTTTTCTTACTTTGCAAATGAAGTATTTCGACTCTGCGTACAGGATAAAACCGTTAAAAAAAACGTAGGTCAATAGTTTCGTGGGTGATAATAAATTCTAGAAATATCTTATTTTGATTTTTTTCCGTATAAAAAGGAAACCTGCTACACACGCATTTTACATTTGAAGCTTGCGTTGAAATCTTCTTCACCAGACGCGGATGTCTTGGAGATAAAAAGGGAGAAAGAGGGGGTGGAAATGAAGATTGAACGATGACGTCAAGGAGGAAAGCTTATTAAAGAGAAAACAACAACAACAGGCTTGTCTATCGCACGGGTTGATTAAAGGTGACTGCTCGGAATACTTCCGGCAGTTTTTCTACTTCTTAAAAGGAAATAGATTGTAGGTATCAGATTGTGACAAGTTACAAAAGAATTTTCTATCACTTTTTATTTATAAAAGATGCAGGCGCGAGTCTTAGGACCCGAAAAATAATTTCAGCTGAAAAACGGATCCGAATAAATAATATATATGAAAAAAAAATGAAAATTGCGAATAACCAGGCCAAAGTTTTCCAGAATCGCATTAAGCTTTCCGGTGTATCTAACGTAACTGAAACGATGGATTTAAACTCCTCACCCAAGGAAGATACCTAACAACCTTGATTTTCTGGAGCAAAATAAAACTGTTAAATTCATCCCCACGTTTCTCAAACCCGTCTCGAAAAATTACATGCTGAACTGTAGAGGATCCGCACGACACGATAACTTTACCCGCGTGATTCGCTGCACGATGCAAAAGAGGCTCACGCTAGAATATTTAATCGAAGTTTTCTCCAAAGGGTTTCGGACTGGAAATCGCGATGAATTAATGTCTTATAAAAGCGGCGAAATACTTGTGAATTTTCACATGTCGTTTAGTTTGTAAAAATGGTCTTTCAGTTCATAAACGTTATTCAGACATTTATTTTTATGGCTTTACGAGAACAAAAGTTAACAAGATTCTGTAACATTCTCACAAAGGAAACGTCCGATCTAAAATCTGTACGTAAAACGCTCTTCTGATCACAGTTTTTCAATTAGTCACAAACCTCAACGACACTTTTAAAAATACGAAAACGTCACAATAGTAATGACATGTATAGCGGCGAAAAAAGCAAAAAATAGAGTCGATCGATAACCGGACGGATGTAAGGGATTGTTGAATCGCATTAACGAAATTATGGCTGAACTTTTCACAGTTTGGTCCCATTATGCGGGATACGCCGCGTTATAAAAGAGCGATGAAAAACGTTTTAACACCGATTACGTAAATTTACTTGAATACACTTTTTTTCATACATATAATAATGGCTAAAAATCACTACCACACGTTGATTCACCCGCACTCTCGGTGAGTTAACCCATTTGCTTTTTTCTACACTATAATGTACAATCTTGATTTCCATGTTTTACGATTCTCTTTTACTGTATATAAAATAATCTTCACGTATATAAAATAGGGGTGAAATTTTCTGTCGAATCAATTGCGGCTATTTCTTTTGTATAATTATTCTCACATAGCGACAAAAACGCAAAATTTTGAAGAAAAAAAACTCAAATTCCGAAACACGTCCAAAACATCTCAATATCACCCAAAAAATGTTTCTTTATCCAAATAACGGTATTTGGATCACAATATGATGGCAAAAATATTTTGTGGGATCTTCCGATCATGCTTACTTCCGACGGGTGAAATGATGCTTCCAATTTTCACGTCGTAACTCCCACGCGCTGGTCACTGCGGGTCCGTATAAGTAAGAATGAAAGCGTTGTCATCGGTGTTATTGATTTCTCGATAAACTCTTGGCCAACTACTATACTCGAGCCGATAATTTAGCTAAATTTTCTCAACAAGCCCGCGCTCATTTTGCTTTGCGACGTCAATAGGCGGATGGGCAAGTTGTTGTATTGAATTATTCATGCGTTGCAGATACCTAACGGGGCGTGTTGCATGGACTTGTCGAGCTAACTACTCATTATTTTCCCTCCAACAAATCAAACATCGTAAGTCAATTTATATACTTTTCGCCACGCGTGGAGTGCTTTGAAGATAGAAATCATATAGAATGCATAAGATCGGTTCATCTCGTATTCAAAGTACCGCGAAGATTCGTCTCACCCTCGTTACTGTCAAGTGCCCAAGTGCTGCCGACGTCCCAGGTTTAGGTTCTAATTGGAATACAGGGAGTAAATTTCTCGTAACTTTCTATACAAAGTAGTGAAACTTCTCAAGAATTCTAATCAATTTTTTTTTCACCTCGCTGCTGGCGATGTCCAATAAAAAGTAAAACAGCGACATCGCGTTGAAATTAGAATACAAATGTCAAGGTGCAGACTTGCTGAGTATTATCTGAAACCTGAGAGAGAAGACCACGCCAAGAACATAAATTCTGATTTATATTCCAAGTTTCAACGGTCCTATATTATACACATGAATGCCAGATGGTGCAACTGCCGTTAAATTATTAATTGTAACAAGGATGGCTGGAGGGAGGAGAGGAGAGAATTCACTTCAACATTCAACGACCTGCAACGTTCAAGATTTATGCTCGCTCGCAAGCCGTGAATATTCGAAGTCTCTAGTTCGATCCGATTCATCGAAGCTTACAATGAGAACGTTTCTCCAACGAGAGTTCATTGAATATCGTAACATCACTTCACGATAACGGGTATCAAGCTTGACCCAGTCCCAATTTTATTCTGACGACTTTAATAACCCGGCGCTAATGTCCTGCAGCATCTATTCCGTATTCTTTTCTTACGCCGGCGCATCAACTCACAAAGTAATTTATGCAGGCCAACGTTGAGACCACTTGCAAAAATATATGAGAATGAAAAACCTATACAGATGTAGCTGTATAGAGGGTGGACCAAAAACGACCGAACCAATTTAAAACGTGAATAAAATTCAAACGAGTCTATCGATTTTAAAAAACTTTTTTTTAATATAAATTATAAGAACAAACCTTTTATTTTACGTCTGAAAACCCAAAACATCTTTATTCCTTGCCGAGATACAAGTTCTTGAAACACGGGTTTTAAAAAAGTCGCTGGGAGGATCGGAAAAATTAATGTTGAAGAATGTTCAACTTAATTGTCATCGTAAATTATTATTTGAAGACTAATTTATTTTCATTTAATTAACAACAAAAAAATTTACGACAGAAATTTATAAATAAATCTAATGAATTTCTTACTCCAACCTGACTACTGGTCGATGTACATCGACCAGCCCCGCCGTTAGCAGATTGACGGGATCGAATAAAAGCCAAATTGAAAGCGAAATTTAGTGATGAAGTTCGATGTGTCCACCATTTGCATCTACTACTGCCAGAATTCTCTTTCTCTATGAAACGCGATACGAATATTTCATTCTTTTAATTTCTAGCGAAAAAAGGTTTCTGAAAATCGACCAACGCGTTCGGATTTTATTCACGTTTTGTATCAGTCCGGTTTCTTTGGCCCACCCTATACATGCCGTCGTTGCAGTCTCGCCCTGTCGCGAGGAGAACGCATTTCATAGGAATAAACACCGAGCCTTTATACAATATGCAACATCTAACGATAAATACGATTTGCCACTTTGGGCGCGAGTATCGCTCGCGTGTATATAGAAGCTACTGAAATCGTGTCTCAGCTACTGATTAACCTGGATGGAATTGTGTCTGTACTCGGTAAGCTTTCAGGCAGAAAATCGAGTTACGAAACCACGGCGGTAAGTAATTTCTCATTCATTGGACCTGCATCAAGGAAAAAGAAATTTCGATAAATCAACAACGTCTCGTACCCGCCATATTAATTATTGATTGCAATAGGTTTAAATTATCCTCACAATACTGCAGGGAATTTGCAGCACGTATGATTGCGTCCTTGACCTTCCTTCCCCGAAGGTAAAGAAGCTGCGGATCACACTGGCCTAAGGGGGATAGAGATGGAAGAAAAGAGAGAGGGTAAGACGAGGGGCAGAGAACAGACTGCAGAAAACCCCGGGAATCGTGGCGTCTGACCGGACGTTGAGTTTCGTCACTGAATCACCCGAGATGCTGTTTTCTCTGAAACCGTTATACACCTAACAAAAGTTGATGCATATTTGAAGGTGGGAAATAATAAATGAGATCTGGTACAGGTATTATCATCCTTAGTTTTTTCTGGGCTGTAGAATTAGCCCGTGATAATTAGGTCGAGAAAACTTTTCGGTAGACGTGAATACACAACCGCGCTTATGTACAAACCCAGCCTACGTTTAATTTTCGTGTCTTCAGTTACCCGACGGTGGTTCAAACTTTACATTAACAATTTCCCAACAGTGTACAGTATCTGCACAGTCAAATTGACCAACTTCTCCAAATCCCGAGCGAGTTTCGAAGCTGTGAGTATATAATATATATTATACATATGCGCACGTTATAAATGCATATATGGGAAAAACAGGATAAAATTAAACGGGTTCGGAGAAATATGTACACCAGGATGTCTCTTATTTAGGGCGTTGAAGAATTTTTGCCAACCCATCCCCCAGATCAACTTCAAATAATTAGAAAACAATCACCTAATTTTTTCAGATTTTTACCTCAACTCAGTTAGTCCGCTTTGTGGTCGAAGTTTCTTCCGGAAATAACATGGGAAAAACTTTTTTTCTCAGTATATATTTTATTGTGAAATTAATAATGTTAAAATAAATTTTATAACTGTGAGATCTTAGTCAACAATAGTGCTACTGTCTGGAAAAAAAATCATATAATCATACCGCTCAATCTCGACGAATTGCACACTTTCGAAACCTGACCTTTTTTTTTTTATTTAGAGGAAAGCAATTCGTCTAGATCTGCTGGAATCGCGATGTAAATTTTTTTACAGATAGCAGCACTAATGCCCACTAAAACCTCGCAGTTGCAGATTTTTTAAAACATTATTACTCTAGCAACAAAATAGATACCGAGAAAACAAGTTTTTCCCATGTTATTTCCATAAGAAACTTCGATCACAAAGCAGACTATCCCAGAGTTGAAGTAGAAATCTGAAAAAATTAGACAATTGTTTTCGAATTATTTGAAGTTGATTTGGGGATGGGGTGACAAAAATTTTTTACCATCCTAAATAAGGGACACACTAATGTACACCGTTCACGAGTATTGTTTATACTCCGTATCATTTTTCTAGAGCCTTAGAAAGAGTTTTGTTTTCTGAACGTATAGGATAGTGTTTTTTTTTTTCCCCCCTTTGCGAAGAAAAATATAACACCTTAGAAACATCTATATTTATTATTCGGTAGTGCAAGCTCGCCTCGCAAGATTTTAACGATTTTTGGACTCTGCAGATTTTGCAGTGCGGTAGCGCCGCGTATCTGGCACGCGAGGAGACCGCGAAGTTTGCTTCACTCGGGGGTTGAAAGCTCGCCTCAGTCGATAAGCCTAGAGAGCTTTCCGCTAAAGGGGCGCTTTTTTACCGCATGCCAGTAAAAGCGGTCACCTGAATACCGGCGACCGTGAGTATCTTCGCACGCGAGTAGGAATAAATATGTTCAATTGACGGTAATGATGACCACATGATGAATTGTAACAATTTCAATTGATTACTCGATTCGTCGGATTATTCCGAGAGATTGTTATTGCTTTATCTCGTTATCGGCTTGCGGATGAAAATCCGCTGTCAACCATCGACTGTAATCCAAGCGGATCGTCTAGCTGCTGTATATTAATTGAACATTAAGACTGGACCTCTAATTATGCATTGAATCTATCCGTTGGCGAGTCTATTGGTTAACAATGATTCAGTAATCGCATGGTTACGTCTCTTCACGAGTCTAGACTTGGATCTAACGTCTTGTCGTTAAGAAAAAAAAACAATATGTGTATTTCATAGTCATTTTTTTGAGAGAAAACAATGTTTCAAAAAACAAATAAGTAAAATAACTCATCTAATATTGCGACAAAGTTAACCTAATGAAATATACTTATGCATAAGAAAACTCGATATCGATTTGTCAGAGTAAATAAAATGATTCTCGGGTTTCTCAAATTCGGTCATAATTTTCGTGAGAATCTAAAGATTTTCCGGGCTCTGAAACTATTTGTCCCGGAATCAATTTGGAGCCGCCTGTTTAGACTGATTACCGCCTCGAAGAAAAAAAACATACAATAAGAAATGACAATTTCCAATCGTCATATTTTTTGTTTATAATTCTCTGAAGTAAATTAGCCGCAAGTCAAATTTTCAATCACCCGGTAGACAGAAACTCAAAATAAATGGTCTACCAAAAAAGTCATTAGAAAAACTATCGATTTGCGATATTCGAATAAAGTGTTTGTCATAAAAACAACAACTTTGCGGTCTTTCGTGTAAAGCTAGATTAAAGTCCCGACCCCTGCTGTACTTGGCCAAAGTTAATCATATCTCTTGGTTAACCTGAGGTTCGGTTCTTGAGGTTAATAGTCCTCAAACTGTCCTCCGTTAGTTTCGAAAACCTTGACCCAAGTCAACCTGTAATAAACCTTCAATTTGGCATGGCGAGCAAAGTCTGCGGGAAAATTGAAGTTAATTTAAGTTTTTAACGAGTGGAATTCAACGATAATTTAAACGGTGGTCTGCTTATCACCAATTCATTTTCTGATTCTCCAATCAAATCTGCAAATCGTTAACATACTTATTGGACAGTCCTACCCTGAGTAGGTATATGAAAACCCCGATAATGGCTTTTTCAATCACCAAAAGTGATTCAGTTTTTCTGCTATTCGTAGATACTTCACTGAAATTGTACCTGCAAAAACGTAGTATAGAATTCGTACATAGGTCGGCACACGTGTAAGAAGCACAGTTCAAGAGACCCATGCACGAATGCAAATGAGAGTGATAAATGTTTCACGATCGTTTTAGCAACGTGAAGGAAGAAAAAAAACTGCCGACGGCGGGTCGACTCCAGCTTGTGTTAGGCACGAAGTTTAGTTTGCGAGGCGCAAGATTGATGATGAAACCACGATAAATTTTTTACAGGTAAAAACGTCCGCGGTAAAACTGCACCGCACGCGTTAAAAGTGGGAAATATACGAAAATGAAGAATATTCAACGCCAGTGAATCTGTATTATGTGTCAAATAAAACGCATAAAAATATGAAGAAAGATCAGCAACAAACTTTACAAGCAAACGTGAAACGAACCTCGAAATGCCTTCAGCTGATTCTGTTATTTACATCTTTATCCAAGTAATGGCCACAATTCGATTCGCAAAAATAAGAAGTTAAGAAGCTGCTGATTTGATTCGTTATCACGACAACTTCGAAGATATTTAACATAATCAGAAAAATGTTGAGTTTGGACAGCTAAAAGTTTTTTTTTTAGTGTGAATAAATTTTAGGGTCAAGCGTTGTGTTGAAGCAATCAAAAAATGTAATCGAACTATTTTTTCTAAGAAAAGGTTTGGCACCACAATCCCATAAATTCTTTTGTGATTCTAAAATCAGATCTGCACAACGAAATCATTTTGTATAGATTGCAAAATGACTGTTTAATCATCGTTACTGAAAAAATTATCGTTTGATTGTAATATAAGGTACATGAAACAAGTGCCACAACAAACAATGGCAAAGCAATGCAATGCAATTATTAATTGACAGGCTGATTCAATGCTGTTATACCAGAAATGATTTAGTTCTGCTTATTTGACTCGACATATGCCTGGGAATAATAACTTATTTTAACTTCGTTATTTTCAACAAAATATTATATTCACCACAAGTTAAAATTTCTGCAAAATACGTCTATAATTTGATTTCGTTTAAAATCTGAAAATTTTTCTTCAAGTGCACTCTGTTGATTAGAATCAATAATCATTACACCCTCTGATTCGGTTAGTACGTGATATTTTATATGTTTGGCAGAGCTGTTCTGTTTATAGAAGGATATAACGTGATGGTTAACGATGCAGTTATCACGCGTGAGGTGAACGACATGTGACTAACGCAGTTTTCCTCCACAGAGATTATTTTATTTCCTGCGTTATGAAAATATCTAGGTACAAAAAATTCTCGTTTAATCGTGTCACAGCTAATTTACAGGGGAGTCATTTAGAAGTTCGAAGTTTTATTTACGCTATTTCTTGTGACGTATGTCTCTGCCTGCACGCTGACGAAGCACCCAGCGTCCTTCTCCAATAAATGAGGGTGAGAAAATGAGGATTTTACCTAAATTGGCTGTTTATCTCGATGGCAAGGAGAGCGATACCTAGTAGATGGAATGGATAGATGGATGCATGGTTGACTTTATTGGACGCTGGCAACTCCACGCATTCAATTCCTCACCCCGTACATACATAGCAGCACATACATAGAAACCACCTGAGTTTACACGTACCTATATATACGTTACGTTCAAAAATAGATCTCCCCCCCCATAAATTTTCTGGATCAAAACAGCTCCTCCTCGGGGGTGCGAATCAAATTGAACCTGTCATGGAAAGGATCGCTTTCACCGTTTTCCTATTTTTACTTTCATTTTGACCCCTGTTTTCATCCAATACCGACAAATTTTATTCCATCCCGTTTATATCCAGTACGAAAATAGAATAATGAGTGACCCACCCCGGCACAATCGGTGAAATCGTTTAAATTACGTATATTATTGAATATGCTGGTAATTGGGCGGAATTTATAGAGTTTAGAGAAAATTATCTGTTTTGTTTTTTATCGTTCTTCATCCGAAATATATGCTGTTTTTATGTCAAACATTAATTATCCTGGAGCCCACAGAGAAAATGAGTTATTATTACTATTTTTTTCTAAGTTTATCTAGGTCAATCTCGACAAAACAAAAAACACCATAAAATTCGGAAATTATATTACATGAAATACTATATTTTAGCTATTCGAAGAATTTCTACAATTATTTGTATTGTTCTTCTGCTTATCCCGGACTGTCCTTTCAGCCAACTGGCAGCCCACTGCCCTGCACACGATATTTAGTAACCGGAACTCTTATTTTTGCTTGTACAACCACGTCACGCACAACGGAACCCCGACTAAATATAACATTATCCCTCGAGCATATTGTTTGAAAAATTCATGCATGAAGTTCTTGGGTTTTCAGAGTCGGTGCACGGGAGTTAAATAATTCTGTGACGAAGGGTGGGTTTGTATCCAAAATTATGATATCACCAGATCCAAGCAGCGATAGAGAAAATCTCAACTGGAAAAGGAAACGTAAAACACGAATGTTCAATTATACGAATTCGAGATTTCACGTTTATTTCGTCGCAGCGAAATATTTTCCGATGAATAGAATCGTGCGTTTCGCTAATTTGTCTAAAGTTCGGAATTAATTAACTAACTTTGTACAGCGATTTTTATTTGCGAAAAATAATTACAAAAATTTTCACCGACTTGAATGAACAAATAAAATTATAGTACGCTTCGAAGTATCGATGTAATCACAGTTTAAACATCAGAAACATTTTACGATCCCACTCGATTTCTCAATCTAGCTTTACCCCCAAGTATACTTCAAAAGGTCTGATACGAAGAATCGGAAGCATATATCGCGATATGTCTTTGAAATTCAATTCAGTCGAAGTTGTAGGAAACTCAGAATCTGGATTCCCGTTCACGTTTCTTATAGAATAGTTTCCCGAAGTCGGTTCGCGTTCATCCGGACTATACTGAATAGAAATACGATTACATACGCATCAGTTCTATAACTCTGGAATTAATTTGTCGAAGGATTGATGGCGTTTGTAATGGGAAATTGCGCTCGAGCGTCGAAGAGCCATAATTAATGTCTCGCGTTCCGACTAGCGATTGGACGATATTAAGTCACTGTCAGCTTTCGTCCTTTCTAATCTCACCCTGCTTTACTTTCCCACCCTCGTTCCAGACTATTAATTTCTCTAATTAATTATTCGGGATCCGTATCGACAGCCGGTACTGATTGTCAGCGCGTTCTTCTATTGTTGTATATATGCTTATGGGAAGCAATAAACCGCGATGATTCATAAAGATGAGAAAGAATCTCTTGTTTAAGAATTCAGACCTGACTACCGTGCCAGGCCGGCAAAGCTTCCCGAATAATTCAACGCTTCTGGGCGTTCGTCCATGCGACATAATTCCAACCCTTCTCAACTTTGCCGCTCTAAAAACTCCCCAAGAAATTGCTGTACTGAATTTTGACCCTGGTTTTTCCTGAGGAAAAAACGCCCCCAGCGATGATACCCTTAAAAAAAAGACGAAACAGCAATAATAAGAATGAATAAAGACGTACGTTCTTCTTATACTTTCAAAGACGTTTACATTAAAACTTGGATCATGTATCTTTATCTAGATCAAGTTGGCGTTCACACCTCTGAACCGCCCGTATAATATATAGGTTGTTAAGAAAATTCACTTCACATCTTGAGCAAATAAATTTACCAGGCGCTCGGAGCTTTTTCCGTATATATCAAATGTGACGTCCTGCAAGGGGTACCGGAACACGTACACATAGGTATATATGCAAACAAGAAACAAATCAGAAGCTAGTAAAACACGCGAAGCAAGATGACAGCGGAAAAAGCAAACCTACCACAAAACCGGTCGCAAGCGTGAAAATCGTGGAAAAATATATGACTTGAAAGTAACAGCGAAAAGTGTAAGACTGAATACGAACGAGTTTGGTCTGTTTTTTATGGGTATAAAGGGTTGAAAAATGCTCAAATACCTTACTTTTTACGACTTCTATTCAATGATTGATATTTGGAGAGGTATGGGAAAAAAAATAGGAAAATCGATAGCTACCTCGCGTGACAAAACTCATGCCCCCTCAACGTCTTTGAATAAACGTTTTTAAGCGTTGCCGTGTTGTGGTTCCTTCGGTGCCATGGGACTCGGTATACCATGAGCCTAAGTCTGATGGATACAAATAACGCTATACCAGTTTCGTAAAATGATACCGCGGCGGGGTGAATATTTTGTAGGTATACTTCGAAATGAAGCGATGCGCGACGAAGATTCGCCGAAGCATGACGTGAAGAACAGTTCTAAGCAAGACGAATAGCCTGACACATTTCGCACGTTTACCAGGAAACTCACCCCAATACTATAATACTATATGCACGTATACCTACGCCTTGGGCATAGCTCTACGAGGTGTAATATACGTATGCTTTCACCCTTTGAAATTAGCACATGGCATGCGGGAGTGACGCGAGTGAATAATTGTTCGGGAACACGTGGCCATTTCGACGAGTCAATTTATTACCCGAAACAGCGATGTATAAACTATCTAGAAAAGTCGAGCGTTGAGTTTCAAACTGCAGATTCGTAATCGAACGGCGTAAATTTAAGCTTTGTCAATCACTGCGGGTATCGTTGGTCTGCAAACGCGTGTAAAACACCACTTTCCAGGAGACGCACCCTTGTTTAATGGCAAAACACGGTGGTTAATCGTTCATTACAGTGCCATCTTATAGCTGAACTGGCAGCAGAGTTTTGTCATGTTCTGCACGCACTGTGACACGAACGAAAGGGAAAGACACATCTGGTCAATTTTCATAATATGACGAGTCGTCTGACAGCCAAGCCCAACGGGATAAAACGAGGACACCTTTATCACGTGTCAGCCTTCCGTTATTCCGTGCGGAAATCCTTTTGCACATGTCTATCTTACATCTTGTTCAACATTTTGTTTCCAAGACCTGCAACCCTGTCCAAAAGCTACCCGCTGGAAGAAACCGTCACATTTTCAGTACATTTCAGAGTCAGAATTACAGGCATGTAAGCGTCCTGAGCTTTACCCAGTTTATTCTGTCAGTTACACACCTTGCCCGTCAAAATTTCGGCACGAAGGATCGCAGGATCGCTAATGAGTTTACCAGAGATCATATATCCTGCGGCAACTGAGGGCGAGGTTAAATATGGAAGGAGACACGTGGGTTTGTCACCGTTCAGATAAGCTTCAGCTCATACACATTACATTGTTGCACGACTCCGTGAAAAATTATGTAGGTACAAATACTACAAATACTGTAGTGCAAATTGACAGAATTACGAGCGCCAAAAATCGAGCAAATTTATGCTCTGGCGTATATTTGAAGCAATTTTTCACGCGCGGTATCTCTACAGTTTTTTTCGCAAATGAAGCAGCAGACCTTCGTACTTTGTGTGAGTATGTCGGTGAAAAATATTATTGACTATACGGAGAGTTGAAACGGTTCGAAACGAAATATATGCAAAAACGGAAAGAAAAAGAAATTTAACTTTAAAAAAAGGACCCGGAACAATTACAGTGGCGCAATTTGCGATTGTTATTATTATAATTATTATTGTTGTTATTGTTTGTTACATGCATTTCATGCAGCAGTGCTTCGGGGTGAAAACAATGTGCATGGCCAGTGAATTTGCTTTCAAGAACTGACAAGCTTTTTTTTTTTTTGATTGTGGAACTACTACGTGCTATCTTTCTTCCTTTCTCTCTCAGCTTCGCCTATACTTTGATACATGTCGTTTGTCTCAACGATATATCCTCGTTTAGCAGACGTTAACACTGAACGGTGGACAGAATGAGGATGAAGGACGAGTAATTTATTTTTATTGCATGTAATATACGGTCAGGAGGACAGGAGAGTTGAAAAATGAAGAAATTCGTTATCTACAATCGAAATATCAGGATACTTCCGTGCATGATCCTCGATATAAACCTGCATTCCACAACAGGGTTTCAAAATGCTTCCTCACGTTAATGTATGTCATGGATACATGTCTACAAATAAACTGATAACGATCAGAATGAATGAAATTTTGATTATATACGGAAACGCGAGGGCACTGAAGGACAATTCCCGCGATTCAATCTTCCTTGCGCCTCCGCGTCCTTTCAGCAATCATTGCTTATAATTCAGACGATTCAACATCCTTCCACCGTACCAAAATGATTCAAAGACCAGCCTGCTTCAGTTTATTCTAAACATTTCTCCCCCTGTTCTTCCGCTTTTATACCAGATTGACACACTCAATACGAGACGTGACGAACGCGTATTGCCGGTATAAATCGTGAAAATTTTGGCGCGACGCGAACCTTGGACGAGAAATGTATAGTAGAACTCAAAATGGTTAAAAGGTGTAAAAAGCCGAGGGGGAGAAAAGTAGTAGAAGTAAAGTAGCGAAACAAAGATGGTAAAGAAGGTAAAAAAATAAGTATATATATATATATATATACACAAAGTATGGCACAACGCTCGAACGGTCGATGAATTTTTTATCTCGTGAGAGAATCGTCATGCAGGGAAAGACCCGAAAGAAATATCCGACGTAAAAACGGAGGTTGGAATAACGTGAAAAAGGGAATACATTCTTGCGCACTGTAGCACTGTATAATAAAACTAGGGTGAATAATTCAGAGGCAGTAGCGGCACTTCCGTGCCATGCAAAAGTCCTTCACGATTACATCAAACGTCATCATCGTTTCTCCCCCTGTTGAATTTTTCGGACAAATCGTGTTAAAATAGCTGCAAAATCCCTCGGTGAGAGATAATTCAAAATTCCGATCATTATTATCTCCCTCTAGTTATTCCGGGGCGAGTACAACAGCCGAAAAATTTCAAGTGCCAGGTCGTACATGTCGCCTCGTTCATGTGCGCTCTCCTCGCTCCTCTGTAATAAGAGGAGATGGGACGACGCATACTTGGCGACGACAAAATGTTTCCCCTTGTCAGAGTGTCTCTAAATGAAGCTCAACGAACGCGCGAGTAGAAAACCCTGTTTGAGGGTGAGTTCAGGTCCGGGTAGTTTAACTCGTGGCAGCTGAGAGGGTCGATCTCGTCGACGTCGAGGAGAAAGCCGTCGCGAAATGTAGGTAGCCTTGAAAATTACAACTAGTTAACGTCCCTGAAAATTCTGAGTGCACAGAATCCTCCCCGAATCCAGGATCCCAAATTTACTCCAGCTTTGTCCTACTTTATCAATCCTCGCGTAATTGATTAGAGTCTGATTCACGCTGTGGTCGTCGTTTCCATTATCCTGCTCGGTATCCTGAACAGATGTACCCTTATCGGCACTTCGTATTATTTCTTTTTATCCTGCCGTGTGAATTCCTCGGAATTAGAGAAACAAACGACTTTGAAAAGCAGCTTCGATGTCACGACGAATTGGAAAAACAATCCATATCGGTTCTGATGAAGTTCAGTCAAAGTCCGAGCGTAAAAAAGTTTTGGCTTATACTTTTCCATATACCCGTGTGTAGCAGCTCGCTTGGAAGGAATTTTTATTTTCCTAGCTTTTTCTGCTCCGAACTTTCGGAGCATGGATGTGAGAACGTAACGAAAGTCGAGAGGAACTGTTATCCTACTTTTATTATACTTCCGCGAGAAGTTATTACATGTTTATCTTGTAGATACTTTTGGGAATATAGTAGCTAACTTCCTAGCTGTTTATGGAATTCACCAAACTGGTCACGCTTATTAATGGCACTCGATTCATTAGGTTGTTGTTTGCTAATTCCACCCAAACAATTTTCAATTAATCTCTACGCCAAGTTCGACTGCATACAGTTGACGGTTTAAATTATTGAACTGTCGGTTACGTCTAGCATAGCGTCATGTTTCTACAAGCTCGTACATACAACATTCATGAAGCCAGTCGAGCGGAAATAACTTTGAAAAATGTATCAAGTCGAATGGGAGTTAAGGATAAGGATAGAAACGTGTTGAATTTTCAACGATATTGCGAATTCATTTTAATCGCGTCGCGTCTCGCTCGTCTTCTGGCAACCTTTTAAATAAATCCCTTTTTACTTCTTGCAGAGTAGGTACGTAATAATTACACTCCCCTAAATTAGAGCCACAGAGAATTCGTTAAGTTAATTTATTTTTTCCATTCCGCACAATTACAGCCCGCTAATGGTCTTTGTATATTATTATGTCTCTGAACTCACGGCGAAATTACTCTGCAAGAAAAAGGCTAATCCGTGAACTCTTAGCAGCCTATCAAAAACCATCATCTAATCTTGTATCAACTCTGCGGCTGCGGCATATCGGCACTAGCTATGATACTGACCGTGGAAACTTGGATCGATTTCCTACGGTTGGACTCTGCGGAAGAGGACTCTCGGTTCGTAATGCGGAACCAATTAATTACTCTCGCAAATAATTGCGCTGCGGATTCTACAGCCGGCCAGCCGTCCGATCGCCGGTATTATTTCCGCGACTTTTCCAGAATCGCACTCGACCGAATTGGCATTTATAAACATGGCCAATTCGTGCCTGCAGTAGATTAGACATCGAAATATCTTAGCTGCTGCCAAACATCCAGGCGGTCGTTTGTCAAACTGGCAGTTAAAGTCCGATTTTACCAGAAAACGCGATTTTAATCGATCATCGGCTAAATTCGTCCTGCGGAGTTCGTCTCACGTTTTGTCGATGTTGCAAACCTCGTGTAATTACACTTGTGGATAATTGAGGGAGCCGAATAATTATGCAGGTTGATTGTCACTATAATTATCATAGCGCAGCATCCTTGTTGCTACACGTTTGATTTTCTTACGACTAATTTGCCTGCTTGTTACTTCAGCGTTCAGTTCATTCAGACAATTCTGTTCGTTGATTTATATACCTGTGAATAACTCGAAGCTTTTTGGAAGCTTTATACTATGATAATGGAGAACAGAATGAAAAGTCCACCGCAGGATAGCCGATGAGTTTTAGTTCTTATACCTGTAACGCGAGTAAATCTATAGTCATCAGGTTTGTTTAAAAATCTATATTCAGAATTTACTTTTCTAAAAGATATTCCAAGTATTGCGTGAGGTTCGTGTTGCGGTACTCAAAAGTCGAGCAGTCACGACCCCCGCATCTTGTATAAAGCCACTTCCCACCTTCGGTCTCAACTTTGAACCAGACGCGAAGAGGAAGAACATGTGTTTGATGTACATCTTTCTTGAGAATTACGAGCCCTACTCAGCATCGCCGGGGGGGAATGCATTGATACTAGAGTATGTTTAATGTATTATACACACGTACAAGATAAGGGAACGAGGTAAGTTAGTTACGAAGTTAGGTCTGAAACTCATACACCCATATCCTTGGTGTAGGCACGTGTCTAGCGTAAATTGAAATGCTACTATACAGCATAGAACATACATAATACAAACGGGCGACGTACAAAAACGACGGAGGATTTGGTGAACAAGTTATACACAATTCATTATCATGCATCATGCAACTAGTAACAAAATACATTCTTTAGTACCTTAATAAGGCATGGTATAATGGGTGATGGCGTGCTCGGGTGTATCGATCCATTCCCACGACTGCAGCGACTTCGTGTAAGAGAGAGAGAGAGAGAGAGAGAGAGAGAGAGAGAGTATAAAGCGATCCTAGCATACATCTATGTATACGTCGTAAAAGCTGCATGCGACAAACGCGTTGAGGTTCGTCTCGAAAACGTCGGCTTGATTAACTCACGTGCAGCTATAGAATCGATTATCGAATCGGAACGTTAATAACAACCGTCAATATTTGACGAGTTTGATCTGTCAAGGAGTCTGGTGAATATGATTAACGGCGATCAATATTCGCGAAACAAAGGCTAGTAGAGGTTTAAATGATCGTAAAGCGAAAGATTCTGCACTGACGAATAGCTGGCGACAGGGGTGAGAATGAAAAATCCACGTAGACCTATAATTCCAAGGGAAGTTACCCGCCACCGTAACGAGATTCCACGGTATTCGTCGAAGTTTAACGGGTTTCACCAGTCGCGGCCAACGACTATAATGGGGTATAAAAATGGACGTAAAAAAAAATTAATCGAAATACTACGAGAGGCAAACGCCTGCGAGAACCCTCTTACGATAATATGCAATTCCATGCGAGAATTGCGGAAAGAAGTTGATCCTCGTAAATGTAGCGTTCGGTTATTTTTTCAAAGCCCGTGCCAAGTGGACGGGAATCACATAGGCTTTGTTTTTTTCACCCCGAACTTTCAATGGTAATATTGTACCATCATGTCTCATGCCAAACATGCCATTACGTCTCGTTTGACATAAGAATTTTCAACCTCACGTTTTTTGTTACGGAAGACACTTGCATTTACGCTAGCTGACACAATTTTTATAGAATTTAATCAGCCCTCATGAAGATTGAAGAGACAGCCCACCCTCGTTGTTGATTAAATCCACAATTCGTAATAATTATTGTGACGTGCATGCGTTAATTGGTAAATATTTTATGATATACCTACCCAAAAATTAAAGATCGTGGTTAAGTTTCAATTTAAACAAAGCATTTCCGTAATGCCCGCACAATTCTGAATAATGGTTCAAGCTGACTTTCGATATTTCACGACCGTTTTATACCACGACACTTACCTGTATGTGTAAGATGAGAATCAGATATATATATATACTGGATATTGATTGTCGATTTGCAACCACGACGTTGAATGATATCTGTGGACTCAATTGTTGACACGTGACTCCAGCATGAATAAGTGGTCCGGGTAATTAAGGTGAAAATGTAGCGATGTAAAGCGAGTTTGAGGCGAAGAGAGTACAAGGTACAGAAGCGTGTCTCCATTGTGCAGGAAGCATTCGAGGCGTGTTCCGATTGTCCTTGAGAAACAAAGGACTTTAGGTATATAATTAAACGGGAAAAATCGTCCTCTTCCCACGAGATATGCGTGCTGCGGGTTGCCAACCATTGTTCGTTGACAAAGCTTCGCGATATAGCCGCAAAAGCCGTCTCCCAACAAACATCGCGCAAACAAGGAAGACGCCTGCAGTAAACGCGAGTAGCAACGACGCGTTGTTGAAAGAAAATCACTCAAAGATGAATGGGACCCACATACCGCAACAAAAGTTAGGGAAAATGATGGAGAAAAATATTTTAAACATCTGCGACGATATTATGTGCGTTGATAATAGTGAACGCGAATAAAATAACGTTCATGCTGTGCGATGGAAATAATTCTGAACAAATTCCAATAAGGCAAGTGAAGATATAAATTATATTACTGTATGCAACTACCGATAAACATCTTTTGTCCAGTACTTACACAAATCTACTCCGACGATAATAGTCTATAAAATTTTTGCAGTCGATCTCTGGAGGTGATTAGGCAGCCAAAATAAACCCGAAACATTAGAGTAGGATAAAAACTATCAAAGTTTAATAATTTTCAGCAAGTCAGGGATGTTTTTTCAATCATGTTCAGCACCATCGGCAAAAATAACATTACCGTAGATATTTTTCAACACTTTTTCTATATCCCTAACTTTCGATTCGAACTGTGGGCCTCACTCACCCTTAACACACTTGCGTAACCTGATATGCAAATTTCGAGGATTATATATACGGAGTGCAAGCAGCCGTATTCCCAGCTCCGCAAACAACTGGAGTTCTGATAAAATGGCCACCAACGGTTATCCGATAGACGAATGAAACCCGATACTCTCGTACTTTGCCTCGCGAATCTAGACTTATAGATCCCCTTCCCTCCGTAAACTCATCGCTCATTGTAGACGCAGCCTCGACCTTACATACGTGAAGTGGAATTTTTCCCCCCCTTATTTTGCGCACCACTCGAGTAGTCTCCCCATCATTCAAATTCCCGTCAGATGCAGATTTCGATCGGTTCAATTTTACATAAAGCTCTGTGACAGACGGTAAAAGTTTGACGGATTACTGCGTTTTTTATAATCTTCCGTAAAAAGCGCACACGATGATTTCAGGGGTTGTTAAGAATGAAATTTGTAGTAAAATTTCCACACGACTAGCGCTTGTGACGATCGCGCGTGCGTCCCACGCTGTCTAATCTTCCAAAGAGTTTTCACGATTTACATTATATTTTCACGCAACGTGTTCAGCCTCAGAAAAATATCGGAACCGGTATTCACTCGTGATTCGTAAAGCCGAAAAGTATAATTGAGAATAATATTGTAGAGCTGAGCAGCCAGCGGCACCACGATAGCTAAATAATAATTATAATCTCTTTCGCTTCAAACCTTCCACCTCAACTTTAGCGGACTGTTGTGGCTAACGAGTAAAATAACTCATAGCTCATTTCTGCTTTATGTATTTCATTTCCGCGTCGTGCATTTCACTTCGTAATTACTTTCACATTATACGCTATCTCGTACTTATTATCTCTTATGGCTTAATTGCAAGTGGAGTTGTTTGTTCTCTTGGAATATTTGGGCTTTACTCTGCCCTCAGAATTCATAAATTTCCTTAATTTTTTCTCGGTTTATTATTATTCCTGCAGGTGTGTGCAGAGTTTGGTTGTTCGCGTCAGAGCATACAATAGATTATTCATCCATACCCGAGTCATCCATCAAAAGCTTCCACCACAATGTAACTAATTTTTTCGACACTCAAGACACGTTGTTAGCTCGTATGTATTTGTGAAAAGTAACGATGATTAGAAGACTGTAAGAGCGATGCTATCTCGAGAAAAATCCATAACATATTCGTTTACCAAATTGAAGAAGAGGCTTTTATTAATAAATTTTCCTGTCTTGTCCGAGCACAGACCTTCAAATTTCCGTTCGATAACTCGTTCATTATTTATATAACCACGTCCCGGGTTAATTCCCAAGGTAGGGGCAATTACTGATCCTAAAATCGTCAAATATGCGGAGCGGGGTTCATGTGTGTGTATAAATTTAATACCTAGAATCCACTTTCGTGCTCACACGTGTGTAGACGTGCGTGTGGGGGAAAATTTCTGGCTTCCTTTGTCGGCCAGAATTAGCTAACCCGGTCTCGAGGCCCGCATGTTTTCACTGCGAAAACACCTCGCAAGCAGGCCGGTCTCCTTTAATATGGCACGCGTATAATCACTACTGCTGAATATTTCAAAACATACCCGCAGGGCTGACCCTATCCGTACCTCAACTACTGACGATGAGCGTCGGACCACTGCTTACATCCACTACTTGGCTGCAGGTGTTGCCTTTCAAGAAAGACTTTTCTTCTTCAAATTTTGCTGGCTCTTATATACATAAACACGGAATTGCGGATTAGTGCTTCCTGCATCATTTTGACAAGTATTTTTTCAAAACCGCTGAAATATTGGAATTCACTTGAACTTGACGATCATTTCACCTTCAAGATACTCCTTGAAATCAATGCGAACATTTTGATTGTCCCTTTCCTTTCTTCATTGCGTGTGTGAGTTTCTTCGCATACAAACTGACGTCGAATAACATTGTATTGGCTTTCCCTGCTTTTCATACCTATACTTTCTCATAATTTCCGGAGTATTGTTGTTGTTCCCACCAAAATATAAATTTATCTTATAAATTTATAATGAAAATATATCGGCTCGATCGCTGATGGATTTTTATTTGTAAATGAATCGTATTCATTCCGGCGTTCCGGAAGTCGATTGTATAAAATGAGACAGCAACATAGATTGGCAAACTGCAAACACCCGCAGACATCTTTGCTTTGTGAAAAATGCAAACCCCTATCTTGGACAGTAAACACAGCAGATTTAGTGTGTATATGTACTTGGCCTACAAACATACAAACAATCAAGGATTCTTTCAATTGCCGTGCAGTATGTGCAGATTTCAAATTTATGAAAAATTATGATAGAAAGTATTTCAAGCAGGGTGATTACCTACACTTGTTTACCCCTTGCTCGGATTTTCGAGGGAAGAACAAAGGTAATAAATACAACGAAGTTCCACTAGAACTGTTTTAGCTTAATGAGCAAAAATTCCGCCTTAACTTTGTTGCTGCAGAATTTTTTCCTCTATTTTTCCCTGTACCTCTTACACCTTTGAAGTAACTCGAGCGGAACAATTGCGAAACTGGTAACCTTGAACTCGCTTTACCTACACCGAAAGATTAGCATTAATTTGTATAAAATTTTTATGCAAAAATGTTACTTCGTTCTTTAACATGACTTGAGAGTTTTTGGGACCATTTGAATTTTCGCTTTAATAAAACTTGAACACATCGATCATGTAAAGCGAGTTAAGAGCACGCGTAAAATACAACCGTGCAATGCATATTGGCTCGTAGCTCCGCCTTCGGAGCAGCTTTGACTACATATTTTAAGCCCCAAGTCTGCCACCGAAATGTGAAAGCAGAACGAAGCTTAGCTTCGTGGAATACCGTTCAGAATTTATTGATTTGCTAATTATTCGACCATTTATTGTGTGTGAGTCGTTGGTCCTTGTGCCGCGTTGTCAGCCAAGGCATAAAAGTTGCATGATATTCACTATTCGCATTAGCCTTATTAATTTTCAATGTGATTCAACATTAAATTAACCAAAACCAATGAACTCTACTCATTCCCACGAAGCTTTTCCCTCCGGTAGCTGCGACTCGTTGGAAAGCTCAGCGCTCGAATGCAAGGGTAATTCAAATGCAATCAAATATTTCTATGCGGAAACTTGATCACGTATCTGGAAAATTGCGCGATTTGTTCAAATTTCAGAAACACTCAAAATAATCCTGATTAAGTGAATATACGTGCATTATCTGGACTGCTTTATTCTTCTCGCTATCGCCACGACTTGAAAATCGATTTTTCATCATGAAATTCTCGTGCAGTTGTGTTAGACGTTCAAGTGGATGATATTCGTAGGTTGAAGCCGACGTAGAGACACTTGAAACCCACTTACGGAACACGAGCCATGTAACGAACATATTTGGAAAATGCTCCAAGCTTTCCCACTTATAGAGGCTGTTAATTTTTATCATCGAGAAGCGTGAAGGTGACGGGGATCCTTTTTAATGAAACTTGATTCCCTAAAAGATATTAGAAATATTGGTCATTTCTTTCACTCTCTTTTTCACCTCTCGTTTTCTTCTAACATCACATTAAAATAAAAAAATAAAACAGGCAACGTATCGCAAGTGGGAATAAACCTTAACAACTATTCGTAAATCATACGCCTCGCGAGAAAAGTTTCACATTTCGTCTTGGCAAGTGACATGTGTTCAGATTAACGTACGTTTTTACAAGTTGTAGATAACGGTGAGAATTAATAGTGAGGAATATATCAAATCCGAGAACTATATACAAATTGGTAAGCATGAGAACTTTGCCATGGCGAACTGTGAAACTTTTATTGCGAGAAAGAGAGAGAATTAATAAAAACTTTTTAGCAAAATCGTATGTCAATATGAATACATGTGACTACGAAGTGGTCAAACTTTTTAGTAGAACTAGCAAATCTTTTCCGCCCCTTAATTACGTCCGCCATTCGTGGCGTGTTGCTTCACCGTTAACTCAAAACCTCGTCTATCTTTTCCAAAAACGTGCGCGTTGTGTGATGGGATCACGCATCCCAGTTACGAAGAAAAAAAAGACTCTGCTGACAAAAGCTTCAAAAATATGAAACCCTCGTCACGTCACGTTACGCGTAACGATCTTGCCACGTTAGTTCGCGAAGATCATCGTTCGCAAGATTTCTATATCAACTCAATCTGACGATCTGTCTAAACTTCCAACGGATGAATTGGGAGGGAAAAATGCAGCCGATATCTTTGACAATTTTCGAATTTCTGGAAGCAATTACCTCTATGCTCATAACGCGGCAAAGTTGTAAAGGTCTATTTAATCACTTACATTGCACGCATGATAACCGTGAAGCTCTTGAACGACATCGACACCCAATTATTGAATCTCAGGAGCCGCAAACTAGCCGACTAACCAAGTGGCAGCAAGATCCTAATCTATAGTCAAAGTGTTACGAGTCTCGGTAGGTATATGAAAATTTCATTAAGAATTTATCCGAGCGAGACGAGCAAATTAAAGAGTTGACGTAATTTTCACTCCCTCTGCGGAGCTGCCGGAGTCTTGGAATTGAGCTGGCATTTATTCAAGATTCGCCCTTAACGGCAGTTTTAATTTGCTACTATACCTACCTCGATTCGCACAGGTTCGTCGAGTTGATAAACTTGAGACCCTTGCTTTGTGACGACTGCTGCAAACCCGTAGCAATTCACCATTGTTTGTTCAGGAGCTGGGCTCGAATTTGTTCAGACTCATTTTTTTCTGCCTTTCAACCCCCACGAAACGTTGGGTACCAACTAATGAGACACTCCGAATACAACCCTCCCATCTTATCAAGGCATTGAGATTTTTCGCATAGAATTATCACCGATTCAGTGTCCTGCAATTTGTATGTTTGGAGTGAATTTTAGCATCGCAGAACTTTTTCTTTTGCAGTCATTTGAAACCAGGATTGGAGTGGAAATTTGGTTCCTCTTACTGGGCTAAGTTATAGGTTTCAACGTTAAGAATGTAAAAAATACAAATTCAAACAGCAACAATCGACGCCCTTAATTTCCGTTCTTCAAGTCCAGCTATATACAGTTGCGGCAAAAATACCCTTCAAAACTTTAAATTGAAGTCGAAAGCCCAGAAAGTCGGAAGAGCAAGTTGTATTCAACGTAAAGTTGTCCGTTCCAGTTTCCGAATATAATTCTTTACCTCGATATCAAGATGTCCTGATAATCCTGAGAAGTGGAAACGGAGGAATCGCGTGTTATTTGCCTGCAAGCCGTGAATTTCGAACCCGTGTGGGAGCGTTGAGAAGAAAACCATTGTGAGAAGAAAAAATAGAAAGTCTTCTCGGAGAAAAAATTCGGACGTGCTTGACGACGGGCGACGTCTTTTCGCGTCAAATAATGATCTGCGGGGTACAAAAAAAGCCCCTTCGTCCTTAATACGAGGCCGTTAAACGAAGCCGTTAAGCTGCTTACACGCCGCATGGTTTGCCGGAAGGTTAGCACCCGACGAAATCCACACGTCGAGTTATAAGAAGAGTTTACAACGACGAGGCAGAGCCGTAAAAAGAGAGAAAGAGGCATACAAAGGGTCGGCAAAAGCTGTGCCTCGTGCCCTATGAGAGAGGGTAAAATTGCGACGGTTATGGGTGCAGGCACTTCGGGTCGTAAAGGACAGCCGCGAGTGGAAGGAAAATGAAAGAAACGAAACGAATGTCGAAAGAACCAGAGACGCGAGGCAGAATAACGTCGAGAAGCGATTGCATTGTCAAAGGTACGAAAACATTTCCCTTCACTGCAATTACGCCGCGATATAATTTGAAAACGATATAATGAGAACAGAGATGAGTATAATTGTAATTTACGGGATCCTACGTCGATGTCGCGTGAAATTAGAATTCAGAAAAGGGGAAGGAAGAAACAGTTCGTCGAGACTTTATTTTGCGATGATTAATGGATAGACCCTTTGTATCTGCTGAAAAGAGGATCGATCGACTCGCTGTATATCTGTATATATACGACCGTTGGATCGTACCAAATACCTGAGTTTAGAGCGAGTGGATCGTCCCACGTGGCAATTGTCCGAGAGTCGAGAGTGATAATCCAATCGCCATTTCTGGTCACGGTACAAAAGCAAATTTCGCCAACCCCGAAACAACTGGCATATTTATCGGAACAAACGTCGAATTCACCTTTGACGAATTAGTACCCGACGAGTTTGTTGTCGGTTCGTAAACCCATTGAAATGGTATTTCGCGCGGCAACGATACGTACCTCATTATAAAATACACGGTCCGAATCCCCGCCGATTCCCTCCCGGCTCCGTGAAAACGTATTTCACATTTTTTAGAGGCACAATTTCACAGGGAAACGGGCAGCCCCACCCACGGAGAAGGCAAAGGTTTGCTTAACCCCATTCATAACGCAGTCCTCGACCCTTTTTTATCGCCAAAAGCCGATCTCTTCCGTAGGCTTCCCTCCTGCCTTTCCCATCCGTTTCCACATCACTCCGTACGACAAAAGGACGTCGACTCGTACAAGGAGGAACGCGGAACGTGACCGGTGTGTCCAAAACATGGAAAATTTCGTGAAACGTGACGTGGAGTGGCAATTAGCTGATGGAATTCCTGGCCTATATCCTCCGCCATTTACCTATAATTCAACACAACCCGAAGGCTGCATTAATAGACAGAGGCAGCCGTTAGCTTGCAGACAGCCACTTCCGGCGCTGCGGTTTCCCCGGTAGAATGAGCTGGTTCAACCAGTTTACCAAGTTCTGCGGTAGTTAATGCCAACTATTATCCAGAGCCGAGCCTCCGGCTCTGGAGGGCCTGGAGCGAGTTGCGAATTTACCAAATGCATCTATTCAATCGTGCGAATTCACGATAAGAGAAGTTTGCGAGTATCGATTCGTTGTGGCTGCAACTCCCGACCGGAAACTGCCGATTATGGCCATGGCCGCGGCTCTTTACCACACCTGCAGTGAATTCTGTCGCCTGCTCGAATTACCAGCGGAAAGTGATGTATTGTTTCGGCTATACCTAACGTCGCTTCTTCCTTCGATCGAAAATTCTTCCCTATTCGACGAGGAAAACCCGAAGAGGATTTATTTTCTTCCTTCCTTCTATCCTTCTTCGTATGGATAAAATTGCAGGTGGAATTTGAGTGCGGGTGGCACCGAGTCACTGTGCTTTATTGGAACCGTCAATTCCGTCGTTCGACATGCTGCACTGCTAGTTTGGTCCCATCTGGTCCACAGTTCAACCGCAACGTTTGAAACCGCTGTGGATAATGGCTGAATGTTCCTTGAACTTGACGGAAGAACCCAGCTTTCTGGGCGGGAGAACTTTCCTGGTCAATACCGCGGCACGCGGGTTGCGTAATATTTCACCCCGAAATTTAGCCACAAAGTTTTCGTTTTCTCTGATGCAACAGTTTTACAAAAATTGTGGTATTTACTTAAGTGTAAAAATTTTGCTGTTGCAAATCCAATTTTTTTTATTGATAAATGTATTTTCTATGTGAATTAACGGAGACAAATAAAGATTTTTTTATAATTCAAGGCAGTTACAGGCAAGATCATCGACTGAAAAATTATCCGCCCCCTCCCCCCCTCCAGTTATATTTAATCAATCTACGAATTCTGACTCTCATGAAACTCTATGTGAATACCTATATTACGATACGATTCATTTGACATGTGAAATCTAATTTAGTAAACTAGAGTTTCACTTTTTCAACTCTGACTTTCTAATCTATAACACGTAAAATAAATTTTTAACTTGGCCATCCCGATTCCCCAATTGTGCAAATCGGCACTCCGATCGGATTAGCTATCGCTGCTAAATGAATTTATCGCGATTCGAAATTCGCGAACCTTTCTTCAAAGTCGGGAGATAAACTCGCCTGAAACTTTTGGGATCGGGATTTCGCTAGGCAGGGAAGACTTGTCGATTGGTTTTTCGGGACTGCAGGGTGGCGAAAGGCGATGTCCAG